>NC_088886.1:55975627-56607293 GCF_037157495.1 Lathamus discolor | reverse complement strand
TAGATACTGTATATAACTCTGCTCAAAGCCTTTTGAAGAGTTACTGTATCTGTCAGTTCTGGATGCAGTAGCATTGCATCCATCAGGGACCTCAGTTTCTCAGCATTGTAGAAACTTTGTGATGGAAAGTGATGCTGCTTTCAAGCCAAATTAAAGTTCCTTGAGATTATGCAGGCCAAGAAGAGGGAGTGTTGTTATCTGTTACTGTCCAGATGATGTACAGCAGCAGAAGAAACTCATGGAATTACTCAGTCACTATTGCAAAGACACTTAAGTTGTGTTTAGGAATAGAGCTTTGTGTGGTTGTAACTGGGAACAAACCAAAGTTTATGGTCCATTTATGCTTTTTCTCTGCAATCATTCTTTAGAAAATACTAAGTCAAAGGTGACTCCTTTCTGCTTACATTCCAGAATGTACAAGACAGTGTATATGGGCAAGAGGTTCCCTTGTATCTATTTAAATAGTTTAACTACGTTGTATCCTCTTGTTTGTTTGAGAAACTGGATGAGATTGGCAACATTAGTGAACAGTAGAATTGTTCTGTACTGTTGATGATGCCATGAATAACTGCTGGATATTTCTTAACTTCTGTTTTCAGGGTTTAGAGATAGTATTTCGAGTAGGTTTAGCAGTACTTCAGATGAATCAAGCAGAGTTACTGCAACTTGACATGGAAGGAATGTTACAGGTAAATTAAGGTTATAATAATTGCTAGAGATGTCTGAAATGTGTAATATGAGTGTGTGTATATTTCCTCCCAGCTATTAATTGTATGTTATCTTGTGCTCTGACTGCTTTCAGCACTTTCAAAAGGTCATTCCACATCAGTTTGACAGCGGTCCAGACAAATTAATCCAAGCATCTTACCAAGTCAAATACAACGCAAAAAAGATGAAAAAGTACGTATAACATTTTGAGAAATGGATTATACTGTTGCTAAGAACTGCTGTTAATCTTTAAACAACAGTTTAAACTTGATCAGTAATGTAATAGTTATTCACTATTTCATTTTGAATTTGCCATCTTTAAATTTTTTGGTGTGTGATAATATAAGAAGTTAAAACTGAAGTTCTGTCTGCAAGCAAATTCTTCTAAAGCTGTATTTGCCTTTTTTCTTAAATATAATAGAGTTATATCGCATTTATAAAGTAACCTAAAAAGCTGTTTAAGAAACCTGCAAGTTATGGGAAGTTACAGCACTTCGTGATACAAATAGAAAAAGCCGGGAGGTATGGGGGTGTGTGAGTGTGGTTTTTTGGGGGTGAGGATGGTTTTGTTTTTTTTTGTTTTGGGTTTTTTTTTTTGAAGATGAAGTAGGGAAAGGAGGTTAAACTTTAATATCTGGCCTAAATTCTTAAGACTTGTCTTCTCAGGAACTGAAAAATTATTCACAGTGCTGAAGAGCATGTGTATGGTCGTGCTGTTTAAAATATAAATAGATGAAACTTTGTGATACCATTGATAATCGTAAAACAACTTTCATTTGGGGTTTGAAATCCTGAGCATAATACTAATTTTTTAAGGTCAGTTGCATGTCTTCTCTTTCCTGCCTTTGGTAAACTATGTTTTGATAAGACAGGCTGCACATACTGTGCTTTTCCAGGATTAAGTTTGGCAATTCTCCAGTTGGTTGTAATTTATTGTGCAGTTACTCTTCTTACACTGCGGATTGTGCTGGAGTCTTTCGAGTTGAATTTGCCAGTACTTCTGTCAGCGACCTATGATCGGTGCTGTAGAGTGAGCAGCCTTCTCTAAAATATAACTAGTAACAAAGCTTTCAGGAAAAACACTTTCTCTGAAAGTCCATAGAAGTGTATAGAGTTTAAGATCCTGTCACTCCGGACTAAACTTCCTTGGTTGCCCTCTGTAGAGGCATTGTTAACCTCAGCTTGTTTTTTCTTGTTGCTACCTTTTTCAGTCAGGACGATTTTGTAGTTTGCTGTAGAGGGGCCAAAATTATTTTACATGTTTAAGATATTTATCTCAAATATCTTTGCGTCTTCTTGTCTTCAGTGCTTTCCAAGCTGTTTTCTTTGGCAAAATCTATTGAATTGGTTATTGTATAGTTACATTGAGTGGTTTTTACAGAGTCGCTCCAAGTCATTGCTGCTATAAATGTATATGAGAAGCACCTGCACTTCAGAGTGCCCATTCAGAGTCTGTTCATACCTACAAAAATCTTTGTTTAAATATAATGTCCAGACTAAATATTTACAGGACTGCATTTCAAGTGACCACGTAAAAAGACGAAATATAAATAATCTGTATCTCTGTTCTAGTCTTGTTTCTTTGGTATCATACCCACAAGTAAGTTATCCACACTATTTCTAATCATAATTTACTGTTTCTAATTTTTAGGTTAGAAAAGGAATACACTACAATAAAGACAAAAGAAATGGAAGAGCAAGTTGAAATTAAAGTAAGAGAGCCTCAACAAATTTAGTTATCGATCAGTTAAATTCCTAGATGTGGACTTATATATCTGATTGGTATGTGTGGCAGGACACATAATTGAGGTCTCCAGATTCTTTCGACGCTTGTATCTGGGATGTCTGTTCATAAAGGACACTTAGAGTGAAATTACTGGGACTTCTGGCAGACATTAAAGAGATATCTTTGATGAAGATCTGCTGTATTCATTTTTTCATTATTTTCTGCTGACTAAATCTTGGTTACAGATGGCTTCATTTATCAGTGGTTCCAAATATGCTGGTTTAGGTATAGGTGTCCCACACAAAATAAGAGAGAGTTTTATTTTGAGATCTTGATTTTTTTCCTTACACATTGGACCCAAGATCATGTTTTGTGTCTGCAGTCACCTTTTCTTTTGGAGCTTCTGCAATTGATGCAACATGTGGGGAAAAAAACACCCTGTGGGTGAAGTTTATTTCCCTTCTATGAACTGACCTACTTCCTGTATGTACTTAATCACTACATCTTTTTGCCTTTGTGTTATAAATAGGCATTTGCCACTTTTCCCCCTTTTTTTATCACTTTTTTTTTTTTATTCACAGCATGGTGTTTGATCTGGATTTCCTTCCCTGTGTCATGTTTTTAGCCAGTTCCATGAGAAAAGGCAGTGGGAGAAATGATAGTCAAGTGCAGTATATAAAACTTAGTGGAGGGAGAGAGAGGTACAGGTTCTTCCTGTCCACTGCTAGTCATTTTGCCTTTCAGTATCAGTTTCTAAGGCGTGGGTTCGCAATTCAGTGACATGTACCTGGAAGCACCAAGGTATTCCAAGCTTTTTCAGGCAGTTAGTGTTGTAACAGGCACCGAGGCAGTTGGCAGCATTAGGATCTGGTAATGACATCTGAAATCAGATTTGCAGGACTCAAATGATGGCCCTCTGCAGAACAGGACAGAATAATACCATTTGAAAGACAACTTCAACTCTAGATTCTAATCTTTTAATTTACTTCGAATTCTTCCTTGTTTCCCCTCAAAACCAAAAAAACCCTACCCAAACAAAACCAAAACCAAGACCCAACCAACCAAACCCAGCAACCCAAAGCTGTCTGTTTCTAGGCCCTCCTTTGGGACCTTATGTAAGTCATTCACTGTCTTCTGCTAAGAAGCTCTGCTGTGTTAGGGAGATAGAAAAACAAGTGCGTTGAGTCTGCCTTTTAGCCTGGCAGGATAAAGTATTACTGAACTGATATCCATGACTCTATTCTTAGGGATATATACGGATCTTTTCTATGTTAATGCTGACTACTAAAATTTAGAGGAAATGCACCAGGAAAATGTGCAATTCGGTACAATTCTTACTTCTGAGGCATCTGAGGTAAATAATTCTCAGAATAACCTTACAGATGAAAAGAAATACTATGATAAAATTTAACATAAATCATTGAGAGGAAAAGGAAGGAAACCTTGTAGCTGTCTCATTAGCCTGTTTTAGTGCAGGGAGAGCACTTCCATGTCCCTTACCCACGACAAGTGTGTCTGGCTCTTATTTAGGAAGAGGAGGCTATCCGGTCTGATGTGCAGTTAAGCTCTATGGTTAACCTGCAGACATGCTACTTTCATCTAATACAACACAGATGCTTTTGTGTAACACAAGGCTTGATCTCACGTTTGTTGTATCAAGCTGTTTAAACTCATCTTTTGAGTTAGTACATCTTATAGAAAGATGTTAGGAAGGTCACTATTTTTGTATTTATATTAATTTTCATAGACGTGACATTATAAAAATATTTTTAGCTTGCTTGTCTTTTATCAGGCTTTCAGTTCATAACTTGAGAAATTTAGTTCTGAACTGTTTACCTTCCAGAGGCTACGAACTGAAAATAGACTCTTGAAGCAGCGCATTGAAACACTAGAAAAAGTAAGTATGTTGGTGATTAGATTGAACCTGTGTTAATTTATACTTAAATTCATGGCCATTTTCTTATATGAAATGGGAATCTCAGAATTTACTGTTTTCTGCTAATCTATGGTGGTTACTAACAGTGCTTAGCCAAATAGCATGGCAATGAAACAATTAGGGTCAGTGCTTGTAAATGTGTGCAGTTGTTAAGTCTGACTCTTAGTGAATATGAAATCAAACATTTTGACGTATCCAACTTCTGTTGTACTGTTTTCTTTCTGAATTAGAAGCATCTGTTTAAAGTCCAGAAGACTACATGAAGTAGTGGACTGCTTGGGTGGAAAAGAGGTTATTGCGAGAGAATCCTCAATTTTGACCTTGCTGGGTGTTTTTACGTAGGAGCAAAATGACAGACCTACCAATGACCAGACATGGAGATGAAAGCAGATTACTTCATCGCTAGCAAATACAGCAACAGAGGGGGTGGTGTTGCAGCATTCACATTCAGTACAGAAAATCTGCTGCTATGAATTTGTTTTATGTAGTTTTGAATTTTTGTAGCAATTCTGGGTACTGTGTGGGGAGAGTATCTTTTATTTCACACAGATTTAGTCTGGAGCAGAGTTTTGTTAAGCTTCTTTGTAACTGGATATGACTTTAAAAGTATGCATGATAACCGGTATTGCTACATTGCCAGCATGCAGGCATTGTTCCCCAGTGGCCTCTCCTATATTCTGGTATCATGCTTCCTGTGACAGATTGCATCTGAGCTGGCCTGCTCTAGAATGGGAACATTCTTGTCCATCTTAACCAGGAATAGCAACTATCTTTCATCAAATGAAATGGAATGTTCTTGTGAGTTGCTAACAGTGGCTTGAGTTTCACAGGGAAGAAAATGGTAGAGGTTCAATTTAGAGTGACATAACTGAAAGGTGTCACTTCTGTTAAATTCACTACAATTTCTTGGAAAAACAGTCAACGTATGGCAAATTCTACTTAGTTGATTTCTGAATTTTTAGTGTGGAAAAATGCACATAATGAGAACATATGAAAGACGTGACCAGAAATGCAATTTTATAAATGCATTTGTTTCTATTGAAGTGTTGATAAAATTAACTGAGAAGTGCAAATTCTTCTTAAGAAGTTTGAAGCTGTAGTGAATCACTTCAATGCTCCTTGCAAATCTATAATACTTAAGATCCCTATTGTACACTTAACTTGCATAGGTTTGAAATCAGAGGGGCTTTTAATTAGGAAGTCCATGATGAACTGCCACACACCAGCGCTGTTCCAGGTTCTGTACTAAAAATTTCAGAACTCATTTTAAGTGTTCCATTCTGACTGGAATTGGAACATTTCAGAATGGGAAAATCTTCATCTGTTAATAAGAATTTATGATGTTCGCTATCATCACAGCATCTGAAAAGCAAATCATAAAGTGTAAACACACCCATTCAGTTCTTCTGTTGGAAATTTGTTTTTATTATAAAATGTATTTTTCCTCATCCTCACCTGTCTGATTCAGTTGTGATTTCCTGAATGTACCTTAATTACAAATGTCTTGCCTTAACTTCTAAGTATTGGCTCTTATCAACCAGTTTGAACTTTAATTTTAATAAAAGTTCCAAGGATGATCTGTGAATAGATGTGTTCTCTTGTAGAATATGCAAAAATTGAGTGCTTTCAAGGATGATAGAGTAGAAATTAATGAAATGTGCAACTTGGGGAGGGGATGTAGTGCTTGTCAGTCAGCATGCATCAATGCAAATATCTTTCTTGAAAAATTTTGGCTAGAAAAGAGAATCTATTAACTGCTCAGTTGAGTTCAGTAAACCAAAATATTAGCTGTCATAGTTCAGATTTTTTACTTGTGTCTGTCAATTTGCACTATTTAACTTTCCTGCTTCATCTATTTGGGAGCTTTAGTTCTGCATGAATGCCTCAGTGCTTAGTGGAGATTCCTCTGTGCTCAAATTATGCCTTCCTTTCACATTGTGGGCAGACCATAGACCCCTCCTTGCATGTATCTCCTAGATCATACTAGATACTGTATGTATAACTTCTGTTAATTGGGAAGCCAGCCATTTGGATCTAAATACTCAGTCTCCTGTAGGTGAATTTGGAGTGTTATGGAAATCTGGCTCTGAGAACTTCTTGTAAGCATGGACTGTGTTGAAGATATTGCAGAAAAGGCTGCTTCCTTTCAGGCTGTTACTTTAATTTATATGAGAAGTTGTTAATTTTGCAAAAAGAGTTTATACAGAAAATGGGTAAAATTTGGGCATTTTCTTTTTCTCAGCTCTTGCCCTTTTTGTCACTATTATCACCCCTTTGGTTTTTTGTTTTTCTTTTCCTTATTCCTATCTGAATTTTTCCTTTGTAGGAAAGTGCTTCCTTGGCAGATAGATTGATACAGGTATAGTCTTTTAGTCTTTTACTGTATGGCTCTCTTCCTACTCTCAAAAAAACCCAAATTGCTTTGATGCATGCATATTTGCATGCTGTACTCTATGCCTGCTTTGCTTATTTGGAATAAATATAGAGCTAATCTCTTGCTAGAAACTTGTTTAATATTGTTTACTAAAATATATATAAACCCAATACCTGCACACTTGTAATAATTTTCCTAACCTAATGTAATTTTTTTATACAAATTCCTATGAGAAGTGGATTCTCTGACACTGTATTAACACTTCAATATTGCGAACTTAAATCTGTGCATGTGTAACTGAGTAATATTGCATGAAAGGAACTTTATTGAATGCAAGTACACAATTGTGCTTGCTAAACAGATGCTGAACTTTGTAATGAAGTAGTAAAGCAGCTGTTTAGTACTACTTTGTCCTAAAATTTCTACCAATTGTACTCCATGCTGTTTGCAAAAGCCATCTGATGAAATAAGCAGCTAAGCATCACAAAGGCAGTCTGTCTTGGATTTGTCCTCAATTGCTTAAAAAAATAAATTATGTCCTAAGGGACAAGTGACAAGGGCCCAGGAGGCTGAGGAAAACTACCTTGTAAAACGGGAGCTGGCCACCATCAAACAGCAGAGTGATGAGGCCATTACTAAACTGGAGCAAGCTGAGAATACCATCAGGGAGCTCCAACAGCAGCAGCAATGGGTAAGGAGCCTGGCAGCACATCATCTTTTTCACTCGTGTTTATTTTCACTCATCATTACATGGTGTCTGTGCTGTCCTTGTAAATGCTTGTTCGTTGTGATTTGCATTCTTAAAATTACACAAATTGGACTAAGTGATATTTTGGTCTTTTTCTTACTGAGAGATGAGATTCATAACCCTGGGTAGATGTAAGTTACTAATTTTAAACGACAACAACAAAAAAAAACCCACAGCAAAACACACCAAGCTGAAAGGTCAACAACAACAAAAACCCCACCCAAAAATCCACCATCACCAAAGACATACTAACAAAAAACCCCACACCTAAATCCTTTGGTAGCTCCTAATGCTAAAAATCTAGCCATTGCAAATAGTGTCACTCTGACTACTCAAATTTTAGAGTTGATTCATAATGCTTTTATGTAGCTTCGTATTTAAGTCGGTCTCCTCCATGTTTCTTCTGTGTACCTACATTTTTTTTCTTAGCATGCATAAAGTAGTTGCTTACAGAAGTAGAAGGGTATTGTCCCTGAGTTTGGAACTACAGGACTTTATGAAAAGGTGTCGGTTTATGTGCAGATAAAGCAGGAAAATGACCATTAGCAGCTCTTAGTTCTTCTGTGTTTGTATGTACTATAGTAGTACCATACTAGGTAGTATAATGTGCAAGGCTTCAGGCTGTTACTATGAGACTGAAGTTAACTGCCTCTAAGCCACTTCTAAAGTGCTCTGTATCTTCTCTTAGCCGGGGGGGGGGGGGGGACGGGACGAACGACACGGGAGGGGACACAGCAATTTTGGCAATCTTCCCTTACTGAATAAAATGTGCACTAGCAATGTTGGTGTGAGTATGCTCATACTGGTTTAAGTAAGTGGTGCATTTTGCCATAAGAAAAGAGTACATCTTCTAGACTAGTTGCAAGGATTTATTGATGAGCTGTTACTCTATAATGTGTAGTGCTGCTTTTTCTTTAGCACTTTCTTCAGAGAAAGAACATGAAATTATAACTGGGAAGATGGGGATGTTCTAGCAATGATTTACAAAATTTTAGGTATTTTGTAAACTGTTGTGAAATAAAATGAGAAATGTTTATGGACTGGGTAGCCAGGTGTTTATTGTCTGATTATAGTAGCACACATGCTTTTGGAATGTGTTTTTGGAAGCATCCGTGTTACTTACCTGTACTGAATTAAAAGTTAAGGGACTAAAATGCTAAATTTATCTATTAGTTAATTAAGCTAATGCTCTTAATTACGCTGCGGACCTTACTAAGTAGCAGTGATGGGGAAGCTTAGTAGGTTGGCTAGGAATGGGAGCTGGTCCTGAGCAAAACTATTGATAACCAGATGGCGGAACTGGCTGGATTGGAGCTGTGAGGGCAGCAGACTGGGCAGGTTCTGCAGGAGCAGAGAGTAAGTAAAATGTGAGCATTGTTTTCTCTCTCTTAAATGTGAACATGAGTATCGGAAGTAGTCTGGCTGTGGGTGGAACTGAAGCTGTAAATCGACATGGTTATAAAGGGGTTTGTGCCTAGGAGATGACTAATTTTGAAGAATAAGGAATAGTATTTTGGTTTTGAGGACCGTCTGAATTAACATAGACAACATGATTCAAGTGTGAAGATGGTTTCAGTTAGCAGTTCCTCAGACTCTGTTGCACTGCTAACGGTTGTAATTGAACAGGCTTTTAACAGTGTGTTTCCAAGCATGGAAACGGGAGCAACAGCTGTAAACAGCAGCGTACACGTAGGGTACCGCCTAGTGGAAATCCATGAATTTGTTTTGAATTTTGGCTTTGCATTTAGAGTACACAGACGAATGACTCTCTTTGCTGCTTCCGTGTGCCAGCAGCTTTTTTTGCTCTTGGCAATACTTCTTCAGTTTTGTTGTACAAATACATGCTTTAATATTTTTTCCCTCCAATTATTTGTTTTGTTTATGATTAGCAAAAATGATTGCTCTCAAAAAATGAACTGCGTAGTTTATCTGCAATTACTTAATGGTAAAGCTTCTGTCCTACATATTTTATTATCTACGTCTTTTCCAATCTTGAGTTGTCTATTTCAGCATGATAGAAACTATAAAGCTTGGCTTTGAATTTCTGAATAGGAATGTATGAAAAGAACTGCCTAAGGGTACTTGTGGCTGCTTTTTCTGAACACTATGTGATTAAAAAAAAAATCCCAAACCAACAACCAAATATCTCCACAACCCCAAATTAACCCACTGTTACTTTTAAATCATGAGGCAGGAGACATAAGAGTAGGGGTTTTGTTTTGTTGATAGCAAAAATATTCTCTAAGCCATAACATGTCTAAGAAAGCTAACCCATCCTTTGTAAAAAGTTTATGCATTTGTATTTAAATATTATCTAGGGTTTATTCCATCTTGAGATTTGATAGCACTCCTGCTCTATGAGATTTGATAGAGATTTTGATTATACAGGTTGGATGGCTTAAAGGTAAGTATGGAAAGTGCTTATAGGATGTGTGTATATAAAGAAGCAGCACTTATTCATAAGGCTGAATACAGAGATGGGTAGAGGAATATTCTTCTCACTCGAGTCCAACACCAGAAGCCCAAATTACATGCAACTTTAATTTTTCCTGTGCTGCAATACATGCAGGGAGTTTTTACTTGAACCAGACTTTATTACAGTGTGATGAGTCTACTTAAGCTCTTATCGTTGCTTCTTAGTGAAAGGAAGTTCTGCTTCTCCCACACAACCTGAAAATAGTAGTAATGAACATATAATAAATCACATGTTAAAGTGTAATCAAATGTATTCTATATATTTCTGAATGTATTTGAGGTGATTTGGAGGGCGGGAAAGGAAGCAGAAAATAGTAAGGCTTGGGAGAGAGCCTTCACAATTTTACTTTGGATGCAGACTTATAGATCTTACACTGTGACAGCATTGCTCTGTACTAAGGTTTTTAAAACTGGTGTAATTAGAAATTTTTAATTTTTAAATTTAAATCCTTTAAAAACAAGTTTTTAAAACCTGCACAATTTTTTTGTATTGATAGCTAGGAAAAAATACTTGTAAAGGTAGAAATATTCTGAAATGCTCTTGGAGTTCAGTGCTTCAGCTACCTCCATATTTGCCAGAATGGTTTTGAAGAGAATGGTACTAATCTGTCTTTATATTCTTTAAATATAGAAACTTGCCAAAGGCTTCTTGATGTGGTGGGTAACCAGAAGATTAAGAGGAAGGAGATTTCTTCCTCATACTTATAGTAAATCAAGAACTGCATAGAGGAAGTTGTACCTGACTTCAACAGAGTACAGAAAGTTTTCTTTTAAGGCATGCAAGAGTGATGGCATTTGAGAGTTAGGGATGAGCATAATAAGCCTGTTTAAACTTGCTCCTAATAATTGCACACTGAAGTTTTTCTCTCCTTTTTCTGCTATTGTTCCTAAATTAAAAAGATGGCTTCTGCTGGATGTATAAAAATGATTTCTGCCAATTAAATACACCTCCAGAGCACAGATCTCAATCTTTCCCAATGATACTCTAATTTTCAATGATTACCTAGTTCATCAGTCTGCATGCTTGAAAATCGAATGTGAGAAATGAGAGTTCAAGCTAAATTGCTTCACATCTTATTTTTAAATAGGCTCTTCAAGTGTGTTATGTGAAGATAGAATTTTAATTGACTAAACATTCAGATGGAAGCATATGCATTTTGCAAGGTAATTTATAGCCATGTATCTGGTCACTGTTACAGCAACTCCATAATGCATAGTTTCTTTTCAGCAACTCATGCTAAAGTGATAATAATAGTAATGTGCGCTTGTAAATGAGTAATGCAACCTTATGGAAGCTTTGCTTTATTTTATAATATAGGTTTTTTACGTTATATTCTTTTATGCAACCAAAAAGCAGAAAATAAAGCTACTGTATTTTGTAAAGTACTACAGTTAGCGCTTACATGTGCAAACAAAGTTAGCTGGGCAGCTGCTGAACCATCTGTTAGTTGCCCTTCAGTGTAGGAAAAGCATTCTGTAACTATGTGTAATCTATCATCACCCAAAATGTTATTAGGAATGGTTATGTCAGCCTCAGAGATGTTACTAAGATTTTTAAGCAGTGTTGGGGGAAAATAAATACAGTTCTGTGAAGCCAAGCAAAGACTTGTTTCTTTCAGAGGTAGATGGCTGTAGAACTAAATTTGGAGTGCTTTGTATAGCAGACATCTTTTCAAGACGGCCAAGGCAAACAGTGTTGCTGTGGTTAAAATATTTGGCTGGTGCCTGGAAATCTGGATTGGCATTGTGGATTCTGTCAGACACTTTAGGGCTTAAGGAAAATATCTAAAAGCAGTTCTTTTGCTAAAGAAGTCAGTCTTTAGTTATCACTCTTCTAACTATGAACTTGTTAGCAATTTAGTATATATACAGGTAACATTTTGTGTTTTAAGGAGCAAAATATCACAACTTATAACTTTGAGTATTTTGAGTATTGTTTTTTTTAAATCTGTTTTTATCTTGGCTGTATTTTTTTTTTTTTTCGGAGGGGGGAGAGGGGGTACCAGTCTATCAAGACTTGATTTGAAGTTTGTTGTGGTGAGATAAGTAGTTATCTTATCTGCGTATTCCTTAGGCAGGTGAAATCTAAAGACAACTTAAAGAAGTAATGACTTGTGCCTAAAACTGGATGAGTAAATTTACTTATGATTTCACAAATATCAGTTAAATTTGTAGTCCAAAATTATTTGGAATAAACTTGCATCCCGATTTTGTAACAATATGTATTCAGCTCTTCAAATCTCCTGTTTTCTCTCTGCTTCCTGGGAAGTACAAGAGGACTTCTTACCTGAGGGAAGAGCACTGCATGCATTCTTGTTCCATAAGCAGAATCTGGAACAAGAAACATAGGGTCCATTTAGGTTGCTGTGTGTATCATCTGATGAAACTGTACCAACAGCCAGGGAATAAGAAAGATTATGTGAAGCAATTGTGGAAATGCATCAGCATTGTCCACCCATCCTCTCTTACACTCGAATCAGGCCTACCTCCACTGCTTGCTGAGGCAAAGAGAATATGTGAATTAAAAATAAGAGGGATTAAATTAGTATTGCATAAGGAAAAGCTAATATTAAATATACTGGTCTTTTTACTTTGTTCAACTGCACAGTTAAGTAGAATGAGCAGTTAAATGGATAGTCTTAATGACACTAAAGACTACCTCTGTGAGCTGTTTCTGCCTTTTAATGCTTTGTATAAATCCCCTTGTTATAGCTCCCTGTAGGCGTATATATACATAACAATACAACAAATTGTAACACTAACATTACTGTAGATTTTGAATTCTGATTCTACTGAGTCATGATGAAAGGGTTAGGTGGTGTGCAGAAGTATAAAAACAAATCAAAACCCAGTTCCTTGACCATGTAGTTACATGCTGTAAATCCTTGTTTTGTCCTGTTTGCCTTTGGCTTGTGCATTAAAGGTCAAGGAATGTCATCCCCTAACAGAAGCCTACAGGACTGAAGGCTCTTCTGTTAATTTTATCAACTGTGTTTAGATGCAGAAAACTAAATTGTTTGATGCAAATAAAATAAGAAATTGTTGTATCTTCGGTATAACAATTGCTCTATGGATTTTAAAGTTACATTGTTAATTGAATAAAACTTACATCTGTGAACCCAAGTATAGTATATATTCTTCACAATGTATTTAATGGCACCAAAGCTGTACTAAATGATTCCCCTTTAAACTTAATTTTTAGAGTACCTATGCATACACTACCTAGGCATCTGTGCTTTGGGGATTTCAATAGAAGTGCTGCTGTAGGATGGCGTGGCCTTTCAACCACTGACAATCTATGGTGAATCTCAAATCATTTTAAAGTGACACAGGGAAGAAAGAAAATAACTTGTTCCGTCAGTCAGTAGTTTAAAAGAGCAAGTGGGTCTTTTGAATATAAATGTTTAATACAACTTCAGTTGGATCCATCTGTTGAAAGATGCAATTTAATGAAATTTTGCTTTATCAAGTGAAAGGATAGATCTCACTTTGAATTCCAGCTAATCAACAGGCAAGAAATAAGTTAATGGTGAATTAACTTGTGCAGAACTGTGATTTATTTTTTTGTTTTGTTTTGTTTTTTTATCCTCCTCCCCCATGAGGTTTGGAGAGGGTGTTTTATTACTGAGGGTATATGTTTGGGTGTGCAAAGCTGGTCAGGGGTAGTCTTAGAGTAAGTCTTATATGGAAAGAACCAAATTTCATTGTAGCTTTGGCCTATGCTGTCTGTCTAGAAGGAGCTATACTGCTGTTTGTGCCTGGATTTTTCTCATAAATCCACAAGGCTTGCTTTAAAAGAGAATCTCTGAAGGAATATGTATAGTGTGAGAAACGAGAGCTAAGGGTTGGATTTGGAAGAAAGGGGTAAACCATAGTGGCTGTGCATTAAAGCATGCATGACTTTATTTTAAATCCAAGTTATTAAAAGCTTCTGTTAAATCAGAGTTTAAGTGAGCAGGGTTTAGGAGAGATACTTGCATTAATCGTGCAATTAGCCAGTCTTTCCTAAGCATCTTTTTCTGCATATATCAAAATAATCACAGATCCTTTGAGAATTCTTCAGTTTGGGTAACAAAGAGTGAATTGTTGCTCATCAGTGCTAATCAGAGTCTCAGTTTGGTTTTACACATTTGGCTGTGTGGAGGTACAGTTGCTGGAGAGGCACAGCATTACAGTTCTTAGCAGTCTGGAAGGACATGTTAATAGGCTTGCATAAGGTAAGCACTTCTGTTGATCTTAAGCTAGTATTCCTAATGTTAAGCATTTGAATCTGGCAAATAAACCCCCTTTCAAACCATCTGTGCTTCATACTAAACATATTTCTGCAAACTTTGTAGCATAAATGCAGTTCACAATACAGTGAAGACTTTGTGCTACAGCTGGAAAAAGAGTTGGTGCAAGCCAGGCTGAGTGAAGCAGAATCCCATTGTGCCCTGAAGGAGATGCAAGATAAAGTTCTAGAGATGGAAAAGGTAAATCAAACCAGGACCCTCTATATAAAATAACACTAGAAAGAGAATACAGGTCCCTGTAATTCTTTGCATTACTGTGCTCTTGTATCTTCTCTTCTATGTTTTCATGACTTTTCAAACCTGAAGTTAATTTAGCAAAAAACATAAGATCTGTCTGCACTTAGAAAGGTTTGTGAAGAACGGATCACTTTTCTTCTGTTTCTTAAGTCCACTGCAGTGCAAAACATGGATTCTGCTGGAGTCTTTGCAGAAAACATCAGTTGCCTCAATTTTATCTTGCAACAAGAGCAGTAGGTTCAGAGTGAGCGCTGAGGTGATGTGAAAATAAATAGTTTGAGAGGGGAGGAGGAAAGATTCAGCATTCCCGGTTCTTGAGTATCTCCCACTTCGTTCCATTATGGGCAGGGAAAGAACACCTCCACTGTCTGATGTCAAAATCTCTACTGCTTTTTGCGTGCCATCCCAGCTTGTGACTTACTGATGCTAGAGTTCAAGTTGTACTCAAACCGACTGTCAAATGTTTACTTGTCTTTGAAGAAAAACTTACATGCAAAATTAAATAGAAGAAACGGAAATATAAACCCCACTAACTGACTGAACCCAGGACACTGACCCAACATAAACCATGGTTTTCAGATCCTGTTGTATTGGCTTTGGAAGTTGTTTCCTCGTGGAAATTTTAGAGCTGTATACTCAGCAGTGTGGCCAGAACTTACTAGGTAATTAGATTAACGCACTGGAATAAAGATTTTTATTTTTGTATCTGAGGTGCTTGATAGGAGTCTGTCAGGCTAACAGTCTGGTAGTTTTTACTGTACAGACCATTGATAAGAATTGGGTATCTAAGTTATTTTTCCAAGTTCAGAAAGAGACTACTTCTTCACTTAGCCCTTATCAGTATGAAGATAGCATACATCAAAAACTTTAATGTGAAGGAGAAACTGGAGCAGTAAGTGAAATACCAGTGTAGCAGATAAACACAGATGCAGAGTAGTAACAGTCTGTCATAATGAACTTGAGCACATGAGAAAGTGACCTAAGTTAACTCCCTGAAATTCCTACAAATACAGCTCTTTACCACTTACTTAGTGATGTGTTACGTAACCTGGGAAGATTCTGCTCTGTAACCCAAGACCTGCATGGCTATACTATCAGTGATGTAAACATTCAGAGACACAGCCTATCATTTCCTATATTTGCCAATATTTGGATCCTGTGATTTTGAAACAAGGAGATGCTCATAAATGGCTCTTGTGCTGTGTTCCATGAATGTTAATAATGCACTTTGCTCTTATCTCTCAAGAAGACGTGGCAACTATCACAGTATTACATACATACATACATACTTCATTTTGCTGAAAATTACTATGGAGAAACACAGTAGAAGGGGATGAAGCACAGTTCAAGTATTAGGTGACCAATAATTTGATGTAGGGCTATGGTAGTTAGGGAGACTGTGTCCCTTCTATTCCCCCTGATTTTTCCCAGGCGTTCAGTATTGTGCTTTTATCACTCTTTTACTTTACCCAGGTCACTCCTGCCTTGCGTTTTGCTGTTTTCTGTTTAGCTTTCTTTAGTCTTTCTACTTTTTCCTTACGTGTTTTTGTAAACATCCATGCACTTTCATCTGTAATACCTTTTCTTGTCTGATTGTTGTTTATCAATATTAATGGATGGTTCCTTTGTCAATATATCTTTTCTCCTTTACAAAGGCAGATGGCTTCCCAAAAAATACATTTCCTGTAAGTCTAAATGAAAGTTACAACTTTAAAGGTGTAATTTCAGTTCTGAATTTGCTTTAATTTTATCAAGTAGCTCAAAATCTTTCAGATTTTTCTCTATATTTTAGATGCCATATGCAAAATAGTCTAAGTACTGCTCTGTTAGGGATACCATTCCGGGAAATCTGGAAGTCAGAATACCTAAAACTACCTTGCCTACTTTTTTTTCTGTAGTTGGCTGGTGGAAGATACTTGTATACCCTTGCTATATCCAGGAACTTAGATTTTTGAAGGCTTTGGTTTTGCAGAGGCTATGTAATTAAGCAAGTTTGGCTAGTAAGAAGAGTTATTATTATTCCATGTTTATATCTTTGGTGTGGGTCTCAGTAAGCACAAATGTGTTCAAATACATATTTAAGAGGATGGTCCTTGTTGCAGAGGAACAGCTCTCTCCCTGATGAGGAAAACATTGCTAGACTACAAGAAGAACTGATTGCAGTAAAATTAAGAGAAGCAGAAGCTCTGATGGGTCTCAAAGAACTAAGGCAGCAAGTCAAAGATTTGGAGGAACACTGGCAGGTATGTGTAGCAATATGCTTTGAACAATCTTTATTTTCAATGAATAATAATAAAGCATAATTTTGAGACGCAGAGATAAAGTAGAAAGTAGTGGTTGCAGATCAAGCTGCTGAGGTGAGAAAATCTTTAGACGCAGCTGCCGCAAGAAACTTTACTTCAAAAGTATGTTAGGAATTAACTCCTTGTTGTTCTAGATGTCAGAGAGCCTGTGCTGCCATTTAATTGTTCTGGTAGAAAGGCAGTACCTGAACAGTACCATTTCACTAAATATTAAGGGCTGGAAAGAGGCAAAAGTCTCAGGATATTCCTGTGATTTACTCTCTTATTGTAGTTGTGAATGACTGCCTTCAGTTTTTTAATTGTCTGTTCTTAAAGCTAGTAAGTTTCCATGGGTTTCTATATTTTAAGACAAACAAAAGCACAGTGGTAACTTGTTCTATGAAACTCTGAGATCTTAAATGAAATAAGAGGACTCCAGGAATGATCAGGCATTATCGGCAATGGCATGCTGTTTTTTCAGCGTCATCTAGCTCGTACCACTGGAAGATGGAAAGATCCTCCCAGAAAAAACACAGTGAATGAGCTACAGGATGAGCTGATGACAGTCCGATTGAGAGAAGCAGAAACTCAGGCTGAACTGAAAGAGACCAAACAAAGAATGATGGAGATGGAAACGCAGGTATGTTACTGAACACTAGCATCTATTAATGGAGCTAAATGCTGGCAAATTGGTGTCAAATGGTAGAGATCCGATTATCTTTACCGTCTACAGGTGTAACTTTAATTCCAAAATGTGCTTTTTAGTGCCTTTAGACTAAGAAGGAGACTAGTACATACAATCCAACTTACTCTAACGTCTTTTATTTAGTCTTTTCCAGGATTTTCTGAATTTTTCATTTGGATTAATTGGTAGAATCTGTAAATGTGTGTGAATCGTAATTCATTAAATTTTAACTAGTGTAACAACAAAAATGCATCTAAGGTGTCTTAAATTTCACAAACCTAATTCTGATTATGCTGATAACAGTAATTCTAATTCTTCAAATGGCAGTATTTTCTTTCTTCTGATGAAATTGCCTATGCTGGGTTATCTAATGAGGCGATGAATCTGGTTATTAAACTGCGGACTCGTAGCAAAATAGTTGTCAACTGAATCAATAAGCATAATGTGCATTTGATTGAGAAGGGTTTTGTAACTGGCTTTTGAGAAACCTTCCCATGAAATCCCTCCTCAATGTAACTGTTACTTGAAGGAGTCTGTGCATTGAAAAGGCTAAACAAGCAAAAGCTGTACTTGGCAAGCTTCAGCAATCCCAGGTATTAGGAAACCATGTAAGGGTGTGCTAGAAAGATGAACTAACTGCAGGGAGCACGGTGGCTCATTTCTGACAGTGGCACCACTTTCTCTGTACCAACTGGATAAAAGTTTTCTCTGACCTTTTAAAGTTTTACTTGCAGTGTTAATACTATTTCACTATGGTAAATGTGGGCTTTTGTTACTTTTTCCCCATCTGAGTGTTTGTTTTAGTCAGTAGGGGGCATATGTATCCTGCTGTCTGGATTATATATCACAACATCTCTAGGTACTTCTCACTTTAGTGTTTATGCATCAAGTCTTTGTACATACTTGTGCTGTTCAGCTGCCATCTGACAGAAATGAATTGGTTTTCATTTTAATTTATTGGTCTATGTACAGTTTCATCTAAAAATTGTGTGACTTGTACTGATGCAGTGACCTCAATTAAGGTGCCACATTACTTTCAGGAATTCACTGGAAAGAAACGTGCACATAGTATTTCTAACCTACCTGATGCTTCTTCGATGTGTCAGCTTCTTACTGTAGTTGAGAGAAAAGCTCACAAAATCTTTGGCCTATCTAAGTAAGCGATTGGGAAAAACAAGTGCAGGAGCTTTGCAGTAATGTTCTTACAATGAGTCATTTGTTAAGAACACTTTGAATGTTGTGGTCATAAACCAAATATCATGCAAAGTTTTCTGGTTACATTTAGAAAATTCTGAATGCCTTTTCATCAAAAGTTTTTTATATTAAATGATCTACAAGTCATTCTTGTCAGACTTTAAGGAGTTAAATTAATGTCAAAGATCTTTCCTTAACATGCATTTTCTTAGCCTTTCTTGTCATAAATTTCAGAATCAGATCAATAGTAACCACTTAAGAAGGGCAGAGCAAGAGGTTACCAACCTACAGGGGAAGGTACAGTATCTTTCTGCGCAGAACAAAGGACTCCTTGCTCAGCTGAATGAAGCAAAACGTAGACAAGCAGAGATTGAATGCAAGGTAAACAATATTTATTCACAATGTTGACTATTTGTGTGCTAATGTGGATGTACTTTTTAGTCTTGTCTGCTATTGTTGGATATAATTGTCTTCATTGAGTAGAGATCACAAACCCAAAACTTCTCTTAACTCATTTGACAATATTGCATTGAATTTACTATCTCACGAAAATCACTTGAGGTTTTGACAGAGCTACTTCTTTGTGGTTCTAGAAAGATAAACTTTAAAGTGGGGTTCTGCTCAGAAAAGTGTCTGTGTATAACTTATAAAAAGACACTCTTCCACAACAGATTCTGGTAACTGTGGACTCTGACTGTCGTTACTGACAAAAGAAGTTCATTACTTCAACACTGACTGTTACTGCAGAATTAGTTTAACTTCAGAGAAAGGGAGTACAAGTAGTATTTGAATGGGGAAGTCTACAGGAGGGAGTGTTACACTACTCATTGCCTAATAGTAACTAGACTTCAAGGTGACAGCACAAAACCACTGGGCAAAAGCTGGTTTTACTACTGCCAGTGCACAAAAGAGCCCAGTCTGGTGTTTGAATCTCAGATTTAATTATTTTTCATAACTGAATCCATTACCATTTACTAATAAAGTATGTCTTTAACTTGAGCACACATAATGTAGACAGGAAATAAAAGACAAGTCTTAAGCTTTTTTTTCTCTTGGTTGAAAATATTCCTGAAATTGCTACTGAATTTACTTAAAAAAAATAAAAACAAGTACTAGTTAACAAATCACTACAGTTAAAATATTTGCTAGAGACATTAAAACAACTTTATACTTAAATCGAAAAGATGTACGATTAGACTTTCATGAAATTAGCTAGTGCTGAGCAATCAGTAATTTCTAAAGAAGATACTTATATGTTAAGCAGTACTGTAATATGAAATGAACAATTGGAATATTATTGATTAAACTGGTTGTCAATTGGCAACTTGAGAGCAGATGTTATAGAATTTGCTGTTCATAATCACATCTTAGTTTTGTCTTTAATGATAACAAAACCTTTGTATGTTCACTACTTGTTCCTACTCTTATCCATGCAGAACACTGTTATTGGTTGAATGTTTGTTTCTCAGTTCTATCTAATATACATACATTCTGCTTGTAACACACATATGTACCCTGAAGACTGTGTTAGCTGCATTTCCATCAAAGGCTTCCGTCGGCAGTATTAATGAAGACCGTAGCTTGAGTGATTTACCACTATCACCTAGCATGGAGATGAAATGACAGCCTTATTAATGTCCATAGATTTGCTATAGTATCACACTCCTGATTTTTTGTTGTTCAGTTCCATTTTATAGAAATTTAAGAACATTAAATAACTGAGATGTACTCTGGTATTTCAGGTTTCTTTAGCCTTTCATTTTCCTTGCTGTCTTGCCAGATCCATTTGTTTCCAGAGGTACCTGAATCTAAAGCGTTTAACTTCTGAGTCTTCAAACTCCACCCCATCTTGTTTAGGAAACAAGACACTGGATCCTAACTAGAAGAAATTGTTTCTGCTGGCTGGTTTATGTTTACAATAATCACTGGTGTCCTAAGTGCCTTGTTTAAAAAAAAAAATCTGAGATTATTCCTTTTGATTTTTTTCTGCATTATTTCACTGCCTTGCTGACGTGTTTTTTCATATAACGCATAACTTTGATTGCTTTTTGATACTGAAGGCACTCAGTAATCCTTAAGAGATGAAGAGGATGTAGTCAATATTCGGAAGTTTTAATGTTGATTAAAAAGAGTCTTTAAGCTGACTAATGACTATTCTCACTGGGATAATTTGCTTGGAAAGTTATGTTCTACCATGGCTTAGAGAAAAGTGTGATAGTAGTAGACTGAGCACCAGCCATATTTTTTAGAGATTCTCCTAAAGTAGTAATGGTCAATAGCTGGTGAAGTAGTGATACTGATTTACACTAACATTAGATCCTGAAACTTGTTTTGCAGTCACCAACAGGAAAAAGAATACAGTCAAAATTGTTTTCCAAGTGGATGTTTATGATATAGAAAGACATATTACCAATTTGCATAGAAATTACCTAGAGCTCTAGTGTTTAACTGTGAGCTAGACTGTGACTTCTTGGGATGAGGCTTAGTTTAAGACCATATAGACTCTTGTACTGTATGAATGTACAAGGTTTTTCTGCCAACTGCATTGAAAGATGCTAACATTTAACTTGATGGAAGGTACCTTTCTTCAATGTAGTTTCCTTTCGTGTTCCAATTTCCCTTTATCCCTGACATTTATTGTGAGCTGTCGTTGTGATTTGACTCTCTTTTATACAGCCAATTCAGTAACGTACAGATTTAATAAGAATGCTGTCATCAAAAAAATTAAGCCACGTTTACAAGTTTACATGTTCTCCTGCTCCTTAAATAGGACATAACTTTGTACTGAGTTCCCTCTTGCTGTTTCACACTTACAAAAAACTTTTCAATTTCAAACTCTATGATAATTCACAGCTAAGTGAAAAATGAAAGGAAATAAAAAGCCATTGCTCTTTGATAGTTGATTTGTAAGGATTGTCATTCTGTCATTCCACATTCAAGCTACTGGAATCATGACTTTTAGCTTAATCTAGCATTCATGCCAAATGCTTTCACTTTTTCTTGTTTCTGAAGAGACTATGTTAGATTCCTGTCTCTCACCTCTGTACCACAATAAATGAAGGAAATTCTTGCTTGGGATTGTTTAAGGTTGTTTCATTGTGTCAGGGAAATGAGATTTTAATGTTGAAGTGAATTGAAATTAAAAAATAAAAGCTTAAGTTTAATATGGAAAGAGAAACATTCCTATCTTATCAAGCCCAAACCATTACTGGTTTGTTTTTTTTTTTTTGGTACTAATTTGGTGTACGAGGAACCAGTATCCTATGGCTACAGTGTAAGACATATGTTAAAAATGTGAAGGGCTAGCCTCCAGCAGTAACAGCAGGCTTGTCATACCTCCAGAGTCCTTCCAGAAGTGGGTTCAGTGCCTGTAACTTTGCCAGATAGTGTTGCTGCCAATTTAGATTTGGCTTGCAATACAGATAATAGCAGGTAGGCTGAATTTAAAAGGCAGTACTGCCAAGTAAACAACTGAAATAAAGCTATTTCATGTTACTTACACAACAACTTTGTATTCAAAACTGATGAAGAAAGTTTCAGTAGTCTTTCAGGTGATGTCTTGGAGCAATACAGACAAATGTTAAGGTTTTGTAGCACTAAATATTTTACGACTTCCACCTTGCATGTTAAATCTAGCAAGTTTGTTATTCCTGACTCAATTAGAAACTGGTGTTTGATTTTTCTTCTTACTGCTTCAAATAATCTGAAATCATGGTCTAGTTTTATTTCTGTCACTACATTTTTGCTAGATAGCAATATTTCAACTTGAATAGGTGTATCATAAAATAATCCATTAGAATTTTTCAAATCCCCAGTTTTTTCTGTGCAGAATTGGTACATGAATTCTGCAGCTTGTGTGTGTGTTTCTTTTAAGGATAGCTTAAAATACATATGTGGAAATTGATATATTTGAAGCAATTGCATCTCATACTACCTAAATGTCAGCTCTGTCACTGGTGTGTACTGTTATGTTTTCCCCCCTTTACCTGATGACTGCTTCTACAGCAAGCACTTAATTTCACATTGTTTCTTGAAACATAACACTGAGTTTTCTAAGCAGTTTTGCTAAAGAATTTACAACGTAAGACTTGTGCCCCCACCCCAGTCTTGTCTTTCCTACCATATCAACTTTTGTGGTAATTATTGAGAACATGTTCTGTTTCAGAGATAAAGCATCACCGTCATCTAGAGCGACACTATCAACTCACTTCAGCTACCAAAGTCAAACCAAGCCAGTCTGTCCTTCAGCTTTCAGTTAGATACATGCAATCCTGCGGACTCGTGGTTTTGGCTTCATTCAAGCAATTGTGCAGCAGAATTTAGCAATAATGTGTTAGCACATGATGGGTTCCTCTGAAATGGACTCCAGTGATTACAAATGCTGTTGATTGGATTATGTAGATGATGTGCTTTCACTGAAGGAATCTTCGATTTTAAATGAACAGAATGTTTTCAAGTAGCTACTATAGATAAGCTTTGGCATGTTCAATTGAGTCTCAACCAAATTGTCTAATGAAGGGTGGCTAAGTACCGTTAGTTTGAAGCACATATTAAATAACTGAAATACTGAAATACATATTAAAATAACTGAAAACTGTACAGTAACTACAGTTTGCACAGTTACACCAGTCTGCCAGAAAAGTGTGTGCACCTGGGCCTAGTCTGTCTCTTCCCCAGAGTTACTTGTATTTCAGCTGAAAGTATTCCCCAGTCAGTATCTATCACTCTTTTCTCTGTGGTTACTTGTGCTCTGAAGTCTTGGGGCCTTGCTTCATAAAACAGAAATAAGGGAATCTCCTTCTCTGTTGTCAAAACGCAACTTGTCTCTCATTATAACTGACAGGTGAAACTTATATCAGGAGTCTGATTGTAGGTTACAGGCATTAGAATTTTATTCTAAACCATCTTGCAAATCTTCATTGTATTATGTGACTAAGATACTCAAACTTAGACAAGATTGAGAATGTCTGTGGTCCTGTGTTTGGTTTTCGGGTTGTTTTTTTTTTTTTTATAAAGAGAGTGATGAAGTAAGTAACTTGTGTAGTTTTGCTTATGTATAAAGTCAAAAGTTGAAGCATGAATTGGGGTTTTGTATGTTGATACTTTGTCTTAATTTACAATCAACATTTCTGGAGCACAAGAAAGCTGTTTTATGGTCCTGGAAATCTATAACAGCATGTTTCCAAAACTACACAGATTTTTTTTTTAATCTATATTATTATAATTTGGAATTTACATTAGATGATCACACAACTCTTTCAGTTAAAATGACATTTGGGTTCTCTAGAGTATGCCTTATTGATTGGTATGATAGTTCTTACAGTATTATATTCAGTTTACTGACATGAGTTTGGGTAAAAGCACATGGCCTTTAATTAACTGAAACTGATATTATTTGTTAGCTTCAATCTATTACTTCTTTCAGAGTAAAGAAGAAGTGATGGCAGTCCGGCTCCGTGAGGCAGACCGCATTGCAGCTGTGGCTGAGCTCCAACAGCATATTGCTGAACTAGAAATCCAGGTAACAGCTGATGGCCTTAAATGTGAAACCTGATGCTGATTACTTTTTGTACTTACTGGGTTTCTTTTCTTCCACTTTATTTCCTTATTAACCTATTCTGAATGCAGTGCTCTGCTTTCTCAGGATAATGCTATCTTCCTGAGTGGGCCTCCTTTATAATCAAAGGCCTGAAATCTGTCTTAGGGGCAGACTTATGAGCTTTAATAATTTCTTCTGTGCATGCACTGTGCTACAGGCAATGGACTGTGAAACTGACTTGTGTGTTTCTGTTTGTCCCGTGATTGGTAATTTTTATTGATAAATAGATGAGATTAAAAACATTCTCTGCCTGCCTCAAAAATAAAGAATGCACACATCTTGATTCCAGCAGCAGTTCCTTTCTGTGCTTACTTCTCTTCTGCTATGACCAGGATTGGAAGATTTGTTGTAAAACTCTTACTCCCATTATGTAAATCTTGAAACTGCATATGTGATTTACTGCTGTCATATCACTGTAGGATCTAAAGATGCATCCTTTAGCCTCCGTGCTGTTCCTTGTGCTTTCAGTTCCTTTTGGAGCTTTCACTGTCCCTTGATGAGAACCAGACATGACTGTTTATATTTTCTTGGCTTCGAGAAATCATGATGCCTTAGTAGTCTGTCCTTCCTATACTCATATACTGTTGTCCTGTCTGAATTCCTCTGTGCCTATCTTCAAAGGTTTTCTTGGTTATAATTCCTAAGTTAGAAGCTATTACTCTAGTTTACTTTTATTTTTAACCAGTGTTGCTAGTGTCTTTCTTCTCTCTCAAATCTTTCCTTCAAGGTGATGATTTTACTGTGTTGTGTCAAAGCCTTCTTTTCCTACGATTTCTCAACTACTTGCATCTTTTGCATCTCTTCATATATGGAATGTACAAATAAATATAATGGAGCTTTCAAAAAGAATTTTCACTTCGAATATTTTTCTTCTAGTGCAGCAGGCACTAAATTAAGATAAAGGAATCATGTTTTTTAATCACATAATGCTTAGATAATGCTATGATCAGTACATTAGAAATACTTATCTAAGTACATTAAGTATTACGTATGAATCATTTATCATCTAGCAAGATAAGAGAGTAGCTGAGTTTAGGTCAATCTTCTACTCATGTGTTAGCATTTTATGAAAAACCAAAAACAACAAAGAAAACCTCAACCAAAAAAAAACCCAAACAAAAAACACAACAAAAAAAAAGGTTGCTTTGAACAATGTGATTTTGTAGGCAAGGAGCCAGCATCCATTTTGCATTATTTTACTTTAGCAATGACTTAGATGCCATCCTGCTTCCACTGTTTGACTGACACGGATCTCCCCAGAAGTACTCTAGTCTTGATTTTATGAAATTAAGAATTGGTGAATCCCATAATGAGCATGATGTTTTTTATGATAGCTGTTGCCCAATTAGAATTGTGTTCATTTGTTAATGTAAATACATCTGTGTTTTCTGTTTGACTGATCAAATCATCAGTGCACAATCATTTCACAGCTCTCTTCTGTTCCTTTATCATATGTCTGCGTAAGCTATGGGTGCCAGAATTTCATGCAAGTTTTTATAATATCTTGTAATAAGGCAGGTAAAAAAGTGCGGGAATGTAATCTATTTCATTACTCGGGCTAATACATCCAAAGATTATGCTGCCCCTCTTTTGTCATGATACTGCATTGTTTCATGTTAGGTTGTTCTGCATCATCCCTCCTTTGTTTTCACAATTACTGCTTTCATGATGCAATCTTTACTTATGTTTTTTCCATTTTTCACATATTCTAGGTGGCCTTGGGTTTTTTGTTGTTTTTCTCTTGTTTGATTTCTAGATCTGCAGTCTCTTAGTAAATTTCTTCATTTTCTGTGCAAATAAGAATGGCTGTGCTTGCTTTGTACACAGTATGAAGTCATTTTGTGGCTGTGATTCATGTTTCTAATTTAATGAGTTTGCTATTTATCTCAAACTTGTACTAGCCTGAAATAAAATTTCTTCAGTTGTGAAATACAAGTTTTGGTTGTTAACCACATAAAGACGTTTGAAACAAAAGTGATTTGGTAGGAATAAGTTCCTCTAACATTGATTTACTTATTTTTGCCATTCTAGTTGTGAGTTGAAATGCTTTTACTTGGCTGTGACAATTAGTTGGGGTTTTTTTTTTTTTGTTTGTTTGTTGGGTTGTTTGTTTTGTTTTTTTGTTGGTTTTTTTTTTTTAAGATTCTGTAAGCAAACAGATGATTTTGACCAGTGTGTTTTGTCAACAAATGTAAAACTTACGACCAGAACCTCCGTTTTTGGTACTCATGCTCAAAGGCCTCTGAAACACCTGCACCAAAAAAGGTAATCACGCAGTTGGAAAGCTGTAACTCCCAAAGCTTGTAAAATATAAACCAAAAGCTGCTTTTTAAGGAAGTTGGAAGTCTAAATAGCTTCTTCCTCATTGGAGAAAGAGCATTCTCTTCCGTACAGCTTGTCACTGGAATTGCTGTGACCTGATGTGGGAAGAAGAGGGCATTTTAATCTTGACGTGCCTTAATGACTTGAAACTCAGTATTTAATACCATAAATACATTTAGCTAGTCTTGGAGCATAGGTGTCAGTCTCAAAGTAATAGTGCCTTTAACACAGAATCACAAGTCTGCTGGTCATATTGTTTCAAAGCTGATAAAAATGGAGGAAGTTAACTCACCACATAACCTTCCTTTTTTTGAGGGGGATGGTGCTTTTCTAAGAAGCTCTAGGGATTTAGTGCCAGTCCACATGGTCCATAGCAATGCTTAGCCTAAACTGTGTAGTTTTCTTTTGACTGTTCATGTAGGTGCAAGACACTGGTGTTAAATTTGTAATGCAGAGTATCACTACTCCCACATAAGAACTGATCTGACATTACGTGCACAAATGCTAGATTTAAATCACAGTTTCTGGGCTGCTCATAGGTTTGGTTAGTAATAACGACAAAGAGGGAGAAGAAGATGGAACTCTTACCATTTAACAGCAGATGTAACTATGCAACAATATGTCAGTTTATTGTGATGTTAGGATGTTATTTTTTATATATTCTGAATGTCATCTTGGTCAGGCATTCAGTTCCTGATCCTATGCTTTTAAACTTCTGTGTAAGCGTATTGAAGTGCAAGGGAATAGTCCAATACATGATGGATATTGTATAAGTCATTCCTTAGCAAAAATAACCAAAAAAAACCAAACTGAAGTTTAACTTGGGTTCCTTATAACTAAGCCCCAGAAGTGATAAAGAAAAACCCTAAAGTTATGTATAAACCAAGTTTCCTTTGTCAGCCTTTTCCTCCTCTATCCTCTCCTTATTTTTCTCTTACTTGCCAGTTCAGCTTATAAAACCCTTGGGAAGCAAATGTGACTTAGAAGTATTAGGAGGATGAAAGCAAGACATTTCAGCGAATTATTAGTTATCCATAGCTAAAAATTATCCATGGCTGGTTTGGGTTGGAGAAGTACAGAGCGCACTTGTGATACAGGAAACCCCGCTCAGGTCTTAAAGTAAAAACTAGCTGTAAGAATTCATTCTCCTCTTGGTTAGGTGGATCTGTAGAGGGGGTAACATCACTTCCTCCTGATGTGTTTCCTGGCAGATTCAGAGAACTTTGTCACATTTGCCCTATCTCTAACCATGTCAAAGCTACTTTGAGAATAACTGTAAAGGAAATCCATGATTGGGCTGGTTGTCTCCTCCACAGTTTGAACTTTCAGCACTGTTTCGTTAGAATGAAGCCTTTCTATGACCTCTGTTTAATAACTTTTCCAAGTACTGACTGTTGAGTAAAGAAATTGTTTCCATCTTTTCAAGTTACAGGAAACTTTTTTTTCACTCTTATCAATAGTGGTATGTGATGTTAGTGATGTTTTTTGAAAGTCTAGAATGAGTCACTGTAAAGTCACTGAAAGGACACTAGTTACCACATTTACCCTTTTGAATAAACTTCATTTACATTTTTAATGCAGTGTCTTTTGCCACAGAGTAAGAGTTTAAAAGCCTCCCCTGAAAATAGGCTGAGGCAGATTGTTACCAAGTAAATATTTCTAAGTCAGAGAAGATCAAAGCAAGGGTGTTAAGGAAATGTCCAACCCTCTAGACATTTTTTAGTAAAGATGATACACTGTTACCTGCGGAACAGCAACTGACTGGTGTGCCTGGATTTTGGCTGCCTAAAGCTTTGGGTTTTCTTCTATTATGTTCACAGTTATTAAAGTGAAAATAATCCTAGATTTTTTTCTTATAATTTAAAATAGCTGATTTTCTTGTTCATGTGTGTCTCTTTTCCTACAAGAGTGTTACAGAAAACTTTGTGCTTGTGTTCCTCTTAGGATGAAACAACTGAAGTTTGATTATACTGATCTTCTGTATCTTATATTTAAATGTCAGTTGAGCTTATTGCCTCCAGCATGTTTCAAGAGGTTTCCAGTGACGTGGTTATTTATATTAATTTTATGACTGCTATACTTGATTTTTAGGGGATACTGGACAGTAATGGTTCAGGGGTTTAAGATCAGCATTCTTTGAAATAGTCTGTCCCTGCATGTTGCCAGGTGTGTATCCTGGTCCTATGCTGCTTAAGCTCTGTGTGCTCAGTAGTTCTCAGTAGGCATTGGGTGTGTTTCTTGAAACCAGCTGCTGCTGCTTTTTGAAGGTACAGAGAAATTGTTTTTCTGTTTGAAAGCCAGACAAAGGAAGATTTAGGCATGATGACAACCATGAGTCTCAACTGATACTTTCTGTTGGGCAGGATTTTTCCACATGCTAAGAAGCAGATTTGGGGGGAACAGATTTTCTTCTCAGGAGCTCTTGGTGTAGCTTCTGGTATGCATGCAAGTACAATCACTTTGTACTTCAGAGCAGGATGAGAAAGGTGAGAGCTTCCAAAACTGAAGGGGCCTAAGTGAGTTCTGTTTTAGCGCCTGTTTTTTGATCTGTAGGGCTCACTTCCTGCTTCACTGCCCATGCTACTCCCTCACTCTACACAGCCTCTGAGGCAGGAGGTTGGGTTGTGTATTGGCTTTCTACACTGTTAACAAGTACCTTTCCTTTGAGCGAAGGTGATACCTGACCACTAGGGTGTTTGCTTGCCTGATAGAAGGTTTTCTAACCCTCTTAGTGCTGGTAGAGTTGGTCTGTTCGAAGAGACCCTAAGACTGGAGACAGCTGTTAATCTTCAAAGGCAGCAACATCAAGATGGTGGATCTTTAATTACAGTGTAACACCAACTGACATTACTTTTCTAAAAACCCTTCTGGGAAGAGGAGGCAGGCACTGCAGTGGGGCCAGGATGCAGAAGCAGGGAAATGGATGTAGGGATTAGTTCACGTATGACTGCAGTGTTTTTTAAACAAAATATCTACATCACAGAATTGTCTAGTTTGTATTATTTTACTATTCTGAAAATACACTTTGCTTATTGATATGTTGTGTGTCTTTTTCACTGTATGTTAACTTTAAACTCAAAATGACTATTATTTGCCTAGAGATCAGCTATTCTGTATTGCTGTGACCTCTCCAGATACCACAGATTTTCTATAATAGTGCTCCCCATTAAAAAAAAAAAAAAAACCAGCAAAAGCCAAATAACCACCTGCATTCTATGTGTATAAAATTAGGTTTAAAGTAAATAAATAATGAAAAAACCAAACATGGAGAGAGATCACCAGCTGCTTATGCTGTTTCCTTTTAAAAGGTGTGATGTTCATTCCTTAAAGACTTATAATTTTAAGTGGAGTCTTAACATTCACTTTTGATCTAGTACAGTTGACCTGAGTAGAAAACAGAAGTACAAAACTTCTCAAGCACAGTATAAACCAATGCAGAGTGAAATGCCTGGTTCCTACTAAAGGGAATGCTACAATAGGAAGCATTCAGTTAAATTCAAGCTACTTGAAAGAAATTTTTTTATCTTATGTTAGTGGGGTTGTCTGGTACCTTACAGTATGGAAGATGTGGTAAGGAAGAATGGAAAACACTCATCTCCAGAGAAACAAATGAATGATAAAGAGCTAGTAGGTATTCCTGGAAGATTATTATCTTCAGTTGCCCTGCAGTACATCAACTAACTAACTAAATGGAACAGCCATATCCTGCAGATAGCAGGCTGAAGATGCAATCTGCAAGAATCCATGAGTGTTATTGTCTAAGGTCTTTTTTTTTTTTTTTTTTGTTTCACTTCTATTCAGTACCTGTTGTATATTTACTTCCCAGTTTCTGTCCCACTTCAATGTCACTCACTACCTAGCTAATTCCCTGCCTATCTCTTGGTGAAGTTTAATTGACGTTACCAAACAAATAGTAACACTGATGTCAGTTGCTTCATGACTAGATCAGTCTCAAGAGTTAGAAATTGTATCTATGTAATACGGTATTGTGATTAAAAACACTAGGAAATGATCATCAGTAATAGGTAATGTGCTGTATAATCTAGGGTAGATTGAGAAGCAAATCTAGAATTACAGAACTTTTGGTAGAAAGTGTTATGTCTTTGTGACAGATAACACCAGATAGTAGGGAATGCTGTTTCATATTGCTTGTCATGTTAGAAGGAAATGCCATGTTGAAATTTTTCCTGCTGACAATTTTTCTATTCAACTTCTGTCAAGCTGCCCTCCTGAAAAACTAGTGTTGCTAGCACAACTAAGTTACTCACATTAAAATTTGCTTTTGATTAACAGAAGCTAAAAGCAGCCAGAAATTGATCTGAACTTAGTAAAAATACAAAATGTGACTGGAAAGTGAAACAATTTTGCAGATCATAGGACTATTTTGTACTTATATGAAAATAAATATATGTATTGATGAGACAGCTTCTTAGTTTCAAAGAATGTTGGGTGACTTAAAGATGGTAACCTGACAGGAAAAACTACTTTTTTATAAAATAAATGCTTTGGTTCATTTGAAACATGTAAACTTTCAACTGTCTACTTATTTATTCTCAAAATTAGATTATTTTGGTAAGAATTAAAAAATACATAAATGCTGTAGTGTCTGACCCCTGCATGTTTTGCAGGGCTTGCTACTGCACCTGTATGATTGTCTTTAAATAACTGCATTAACAGTGTGATCAATCTGGCTTATTTAAAAGCCAAGGTAGAATTTTGTATTTGCTCAGAGATGAACAGCAGCTGTTAAGACAACTCTGATACCTCATCCTAAAATTTCCTACGTCATCTTTTGAATTTACCTACTGTAGACAGACTTTGTAGCTTATAGAACTTAAATAGCTTATTTACTTAGCTAGAAATACCTGATATTTCTTAGCTAGAAATATCTGATTTCTGTTGCAGCCAGATAGAAGGATAAGCTTCTGACCTCTAGTGTTGTGAATGTTGCAAGACGAAGTTATAGCATGACTTTTTACATATGCTTGTATAAAATGCCATTGCAGGGTTCCTTTTTTGCGCCAAGTATGTTTTTTGTGATTTCTGAGCTCTGCAAAATCTGTAGTTTTGAAAGGAAAACTGGAACTTACTTGTCCTTCACTAATAATGAGGATATTGCAAGCCAGGCTTATGCCTTCCATTCAGCTCCAACTGACTGGAGCTAGAGTCAGTTCTTCTAAGAGCAAATATATGTGTCAAATTATTCTGCGATACCTGCATTAAGTTTATAAAAATAAAAATAAGAAGAATAAGAGGAATAAAGAAAATAATAAATAAGTAAAAATAAATAATAAAATAAAAATAAGAAAAATAAGAATAAAAAGTAACAATAAACCCGCTTGAATATAATGAGATTTTAACTCCCAATATGACATACTCTGTATAGTATACAGTAGCAGCTTCCAGCTATTTGTGCGGTGCCAAGCTTAAGCTAGTAAATTATATTGCTTCTGCTGTTAGCTTATTCTGACTTAACTTGGGAATGCCTGTTTGACGTCTTGTTGTCCTCAGTTTGAATGTAAGCTCAGCTATTTATTACACTTCCATTTTAAAAGGGCTGTGACACCTCTCTTCTATTTATGGTAAATGCTTGCTTTACTCTTACTTTTTGATACTATAATGTATGGTTACATAGTAATCTGAAGTCCTAGAACAAGAGGTTTAAATTGAAAGTCAGGGTTTCAAACAGAGGACAAGGACTTAGACATGCATTTCTCCTATACATTCCTGCTATCACAAAAGATGAGGTTGTTCTCATTGTCTGGAATCTTAGTTTCCAGCAGCAATGAAACTTCTATCTACAGATGTAAACAGCATTATTTTTAGTCTCCAGGTTGTGTTCTGTTTTGGTTTCTTCAATGCTAGTAGTCATTGTTGTAAAGAGAGATGCTGGGGGTGGGGGGGGGACATTGTGTGTGTTTTACCTATTTAGGACAGGAACAGTTAGTGAAGTTTATTTGTGTGTGTGAATTTGAGCCTTGGAAACTAGGCTCAGTATGGAATTATGCATTAAAGGATCTTGTGCCTCTGTGTTGCAGGTACTATGAATTAGTATGAATATGACAGAGTTTTCAAGTAATATTGTAATGCATACCTTGCTGCAAGAAAAAAAATTGCTTGAAATTAGAGAAATTGCTTTGAGATTACCCACACTGACAGTGCTCAAGGTTTATCCCTTCATGCAACAAAGGGTTTGGAAGGTGGTCTACTGTCCATCCTCCTTAATGTTCTGGTACACGTTCTGTTCTGGTGCTGGTATTTCAGAGGGATGTTTGAAAAGAACTTCTCCATTAAAGCTTTTTGTCTTGTATTTTGAGGAACAGTTGACACCTTTCATTCTAAAAGGAATTTAAATTATGTTTGCAAATGCCTTTGAGCTTGCCTGTTGTTGAAATTAACTGTTTGCTTCTCTAAGTATAATTAAAACTTCAGCAAAATGAGCTACAGGTAGAAAAATCAGATATTCCCATTATATTTGTATTTCTGTAGTGTATTGATTGTGTATGATTTACACAAAAGCAAAGTGCTTTCTGTTGTCAACTGGAAAACCCTGCAACACTGCTCTTGACTTACTAGTAGCAAGCTGCCTGTCTCCTCTATCATGGTTAGTTATTTATCTCAGATCTATCAGTTTGAGTTAGTCAAATTAGGATTCACTTTAAACACAAGCTGAAAGCTAGTGTTGCAGGCATTCAAGTGCAGATCCTATTTAGACATCTTGAAACTTAGGAGCTGCATCTGGCTGACAAGTGAGGAAAATCTTTCATTCCTTTTCATCTCTGGCTTTTTTTACTTGCCAGTTTTTTCTCTATACCTCTTGCAGCATTGATACTGGGGGACATACCCTTCTTCACTTATGCTCTCTGGAACTCCTTTAGGATAAATACCTCAGTGTTTTGGATGCTACAACATCCTTTAGGGGAGAAGAAATCTTGTCCTGTGTAGTGTTTCCCAGTGCATGTCCTGCTGTGCAATGAAAGAACATGTTTACTTGTCACTTGGAGACAAAGGAAATTCCTTGTTATTAAAAGAAAACTACTGTAGTGAAAATAATGCACACTAAGATACATTCCATATATTGATAGCATTCTGTAGGAATGCTTTACTAAATTGCATATGCAACCTCATGTACATTGGGTCTGAATTCCGCTTGTGAAGCTTCATTGTTCTTCATGCTCCTCCGTGGCATCCTGCCTGTACTAAGGTTAGTATTGAGAAGGTCTAAGCTACTGACACCCCTAGAACCTGCTGTAACTTCAGCCAGATGAAAAATACTGGATAGTGTCTGGGAACAGCTTCTCTTCATGACAAAATATGTAGACAGTTAAAATAATATTTCTGATATACTATTGTTGTTGGATTTTTTGGTGTTTGTTTTTTTTTTTTTTAACCAACACAGAAAGAAGAAGGAAAAATTCAAGGGCAGCTTAATAAATCTGATTCTAACCAGTACATCAGAGAGCTGAAAGATCAGATAGCTGAGCTACACCATGAGGTAAGTGATAAAATGCTACTGTGTCTGATCACTTGCAACTTTTGTCCTATCTTTCGTTTCTAGCAGGTTTTGTTTATCTAATAGTTATTACAGCTTCCGTATCTGATTTTGCCAACGTACATTATGTTAAATGAATACAATAAAACTAACTCACTCATGAATCTTGCCCTGATTCTGGGATGTAAGTGAACAAAAAATTGCTTAAGTATGTGATTTGACATGAAACAAAACCAGCATTTATATTCTGTCTTGGGGTTTCCTTAATTTCATGAGTTGATTGCATTTCACTGTATCGCATTTGCTGCATCTGGGGCTGTGTGCATGAAAATAAGTCCCTTTATGTCTTTTGATGCAACTTTTAAGGCTAATTTACTTAGAAACTAAACTGCATTTGTGCAAGCAGAAGAGTCCATGTGTAGATTTTTTTCAGTTCTTGCTGTTGCGAGGATGAACTTTACGTTGGCATTATACTGAGATTGCTTAAAAAGAAAAAGGATGCTTGCCTAATATCAGTTAACAGATTTTGAAGCTTTAAACTGCCAAAACCTTCAACCTATGAAATTTCTGTCATCAAACTTCCTTGCTCTGATAGTTGTAATAACTTTGTTAGTTAAAAAGATCAGGTGGTCCTGAAACCAAAATGGCTTATGTAACTGCTGTGCTCATTTCAGTTCATCCTGCATTGTGAAGAAATGTCTTTACCTAACACTATGCTGTGTGCAAAACGCCCAGTCATCTTTGCATTGTAGTCTGCTTCTGTTTCCATATGCCTTTTAATGCACAGCTCTGATAGTGTTGCTTAAAACTGTAGTAAACCAGAGCAATACAACCTAGTTATTTGTTGTTGCCTTTTTGCTTTTATTAAACATATCCTTTCATTATTTAAGCTTAAGTAGTGTTTTCATAACAGTCTTGGTGGATTCAACCGGTTAGTATCAAACCCTTGGGAGTTATAACATAGTGGAGGATCTTGGAATGTTGTTTGTGCTATAGATTGAGGATAGTCTCTAGAGCTGTCAGTCCAGCACCTTTACTAATCATTAAGCTCACTTAAAAACAGATTTAAAAATTCAATAACCTAGCTTTTTCCGTTAAAGGACTATAGGTAGCTTGCTTTGATCTTTGCAAGAAAGTAATTTGCTTGTAGAATTCCCAGAAAGCCAGATATTTTGTATTATTAATAGATAAGGCACTGTACTGACTTTTTCCTCTGTTCAGAGTAGGCTTAAAAGCTAAAAAGCCACTGGTTTGGAGAAAAAGTATAATTACTGTTGGAAAGCTGTTGCATAATGTTCTCTAAGCAAGCATTTGTCATATGTCTGGCTGAGCAACTCAGTTGTCATGAAGGCATACGATTGTGTCTTGTTTTTATTGTGTGTGAGTTAATATGGACAGGTTAGAATGAAGATGAGGGACCTTAGGTCACAGAACAATGGTAAATCTGACTAATATCAGGGATTCCTAAGCAGTGAAGTCTAGACAAATCCTTATTAGCATTTCAAGTCAATTGAAAGCAAATATCAGCTAGAGAGAATATGAATTTAGACAATAGCAGAGGTAGAGTAATTCCATGGAGGTGAGCACTCCTTTTCCTGATATGTGCTTTGTTGTGGCTCAATTCTTTACTTCCATACTAGGTAAACACTGTAGGAATAAAGCATCTCATTCTAGGATAGATAAAAACAGTAGGAAGAAACTGTATATAGCAGGCATGTTCTACCTAGCAGCATTTCTGAATGCTTTCTTACATGAAGTTTCCTAGAGCATGAAAGTCCTTGTTTACTATTAACTTTTGTTTGTTTTTCCTTACAGTTATGTATCTATCTGTCTAGTTGTTAAACCTCGGAGGGAAAGTAATACTTCATGCACAATCCTTTATTTTGAGCACAACCTGGGGGGGGGGCAGTTTTGAGATAAGGTTAAGTCTAAAATGTAAATAGTATTTGCAGGTAAGTTGGTGCTAATAAACGATAATAAAGTCTTGGATTAACATAGCTGCTAAGTAAAGAACTGTGCAATGTTTCCTGAAACAGCAGTATCTGAATAAAATTGCTGTAGGAAGAGTCAAAATGTTTTCCCTCAACTGCTAAATGTTGGGATTACTATAAATAAGTAAATATCAATTTATATAATTAACTTTTTTAGATCTGCACTGAACTGTCTTCATGTGTAGATCCATTAATGGCCGTGTTCTTTGGTTTTGGACTAGCTGCTTTTTGATTCTACTTCTGCAAAAGCTAAAAGAAACGTTACAAATTTGCAAATCCATCTTCCTGAAGATAGGGTGATGGTGTATGTGACATGCTGACCACAATCTCCCAACTGGTTAACATGTAAAAGGCACTGGTAAAGCAACAGACTTCTTGGTGACTGCATGATTACCATCTAAAATATAGCTATTGTGGAACTTTGGACATAAATTGATGCAAAAGTTATAGTTTAATGTAAGAGTGGGATGGCTGTGTGTGAAACAAGATTAAACATCTTGGCATGGCCATCAATATTGATTCTGCATATTGAACTCTTTTTTTTTTTTTTCTCTTTCCAGTAGTACGTCTTTACAGAACTTTACATCAGAATTATTGTAGGTTCTCCATCCGAAGGATGCAACAAAATAATGAGCAAATCCTATACTTAATATAAGCAACTGCGGATAAATCCATATTCTGGCCTTCTAATACATGCTATTTCATGTCTTTGGCCAGCAATCTGAATTCATGTGTTCCTGTATAGCATGCAGGATATGCTAGGTACTTGAATTCTATCCTGTGATATAATCTATCAGATTGTGATGGTACCAAGATGTGCCAACAGCATGATCCATCCTAATCACAGAGTTCCAGTGAAAGGTCTGCTGTTCCATCAGTTTTTGCAAGCCAGGTTGGTAGCCAGGGACAGGGCAAACCTAGGACACCAGTAAGGAACACCAGAGAACAGCAAAGAGGGTCATTGTTACTGTCCAGGATCTAAAACTGAATTCTCTCCACTATAAGAGGGTGGTGTTGGGGGTGTTACTATGGCATAGGTGCAGTAGGCTCCTGCTGTGACACCTCTGGGATTTGTGGTGGAGAGAAGTTTGAACTTCAGATTTCAGATGCTTCTCTCAGTTGTTCCAGTGTGGTAACCTGAATCAGCTGCATATCAGAACTCTGCATATAATTTCACATTATTAATGTTAATTTTTAAAGTCCTGTTTATACTTTTAAAAAACTTCCAGCCAGTTGCCCTTTGTAATCTGAGTCCATTGAGTAATTTTGTGCTTTTTTGAGCTCAAAATTTTCCTTGCTGTTTAAACATGGTGCAGCTTGCAGCCTAAAGGATAAATTTCAGCTGCTTTTACTATTCTTCTAGGAATACTAATTATACAGTCAGTTTTCAAATAATATTATAAGAAGACTTATTTTTAGTAAATTCAAGTAGTTGTGTTCCTGGTTTTGAGTAAAACTGCACATACTGGAAATTGGTAGTATGGCATCCAAAACTAAAGCAATGAGGTATGTTGTTATCAAATATACAAGGTAAATGAAATAGAAAAAGGCCATAAAATCATAGGATGGTTTGGAAAAAATTATACCTTTTTTCTTACCTTTTAAATGAGGTAAAATAACTAGAAATGGAATTACTGTATTGGATTTTTGGTTTGTTCTTAACAAGATAGCTGCCTGATTCCTCTTATACCTAACCAGTGGATTTTTGTAGCATGGTATCCTGAATGGTATATATTGACTACTTCACAGTAGGTCTTTAACTTGTATTTGATTAACACTTCAGGAGAGCAAACAGGCAAAATCTGGAGTTTTAAGAACATTGTGACAAGACTTGTGTTGTGGACTTTTCCTCTGTGCACACCGTCTTAGATCTACTGACGTGCATCTTTTCCTTTGCACAGACTTGAGTAACCAAGGATGGGTTAGAATAAAAATACTGAACATAATTTATATTACTATGTGAAATGTTGGATTCATACTTAAATTCCTCAATGCTGCTGTAACTTCAGTCAGCATTCCCTTACATGTAGGTCAATTATTATTAATTTGCAGTTTTAACTTTAGTGTACATGCCAGTTGTTTTTATGTTCATTGCCTAGAAAGCTACAAAGATCCTTTGATTTTTTGCGCAACCTAGCATGACTTGAAGAACTGCTGGTGCTGAAAGGATGCTCAGCAGTCAGCCAGTAGCTGATCGTGTGAAGAGTCATGTATGTTTAGTGTCAGATTAGTGCTGCACTTTGTTTCCTCATTTTGGCTGAGTTGCTTTATTGGGCACAAAGTTGTTAGATGCTTGTGCCTTATGGCTTTATTGCTAAAGGCTGAAACTAGTGTGAAAACCTTAAATTTTGAGGATTGTCACAAACAGGAAGTCACAGTGTAAACTTCTTGCAGAGCTTTTAATAGGCACTAGACTTAGACATTGTGCTTGCCTTTTCAGAAATTCATATCCCATTGCCATTTTTTCTTTTCATTAATTGAAATCTTTCCACTTAGCATTTCCTTTCTTCCTCCACTTCCCTGCCATTAAGCTCTTGACAGCATTCTTGAATTCTTTCTTAGTAGGTTTTTAACCTACAGTGCTTTTTTCTTGTGGAGCCCTGGCAGGCTGCTGCGTCTGTCTTCTGTCAATAAGTACATAAACTTTGTTGCCCTGTCTTTGGCACAGGAGAAAGAAGGTCTGGTGGGCTCTATGCTCTGACACTTGTCTTTGCAGTTAATGTGCTTTAACTGATGTAACATAAATGGCATGACTACACAGGCTTTGAAATATTTGTACCATGGGATGCATGCTCTCAGGCTGCAAAAGAAGTGCTAGTACCTCAGGAAAGTTCTCTTTGATTAGACACTGTAATGTCAAGTGAAAGCAACTTTCATGAAACATTGCAATTCAAGAAAGTATCTCGCTTCAGTAGGTAGTACTGAAGCAAAGCAGTTACTGTATGTAGCAAGTTTGGACTGTTACAAGTTTCCATTAAGTAAAGTTGAAGGTTTAAGAAAAACTAGGATAAACCTTGAACTAGTTGTTACTTACTGCAGCATAAATCACATACTAGAGAAAAAAAAAGGAGGAGGTTCTTTGTAGTTTGCCGCACCCTACTTTGAATTCAAAACTGAATGGAATTAAATGATTTATAAACTGCTGAAGTTCTGCATTTCATGCACTACCCCTCTGTACATGCAGTCACTTTATTACACAGCAGCTGTCTCTGCTTCCTGTTGGATGTTGCAAGGCTTGTATGTGTTACCTAGATTACAGGAGTGGCACAAAAGATTAGAATTGACATGCTTACCCACAAGCTATGCTGGCAGACCACAAGACACCTTTGGAGACAAAAGCAAGTGGTTTCCAGTCTTACAGACTTTGTGATTTAGTACTGAAGTGTTTAAATTGTATTTCATGTGAAACTTTGTAAAGTTGGTCATACTGTTAGCCGAGTTTTGTCTCTTGGAATGCTTTAATGAGTTTGTTTTGTGGTTAGATTTCAGTTTCTTATTTATACAAATGTAGGTTTATTTTAGTCTTCCGACAATTTTCATATTAAAAGCTGAATTGTGCCTGATACCTATGCAAGGCCTCAAAACCAAGCAGCCTGTTCAATTTGTGATTGTGGAGCATTATTCCATGAGGCTATGATTCCGCTCTGTGTTGGACACCTACGTTAGGGGACAGCTTTATGAAGGGGAGGAGCAATGTACAGAAACTTAGTGCTTTCTTCACTTAGCATGCACTTTTTCCTTAGAAAGCAGGAATGCAGGTATTAAAGGTAACTTTTCAAAATCCATTTTTGAATGGATTTTTTAACCTTTTCCAGTACTCAAGGGATCCAGTAGTTGTGGAGTTTTTTTAACTCAGAAGCAGTTGAAGAATACTTGGAGCTTAGTGATGCCTTTTGTTTTAGGGTTTTTGGGTTTTATGACAAAATATTCTTTACAATGCTAGCAGAAACAGAATACAGCACTAGTTTTCTCCCAGCTGTTCCTCTGTAGCGAGCAGCCTTGCAGTATCTGGAGGGGGCCTATAAGGATGCTGGGGAGGGACTCTTCCTTAGGGACTGTAGTGATAGGACAAGGGGTGGCGGGTTAAAACTTAAACAGGGGAAGTTTAGATTGGATATAAGGAGGAAGTTCTTTACTGTGAGGGGGGTGAAGCACTGGAAGGGGTTGCCCGAGGAAGTTGTGAATGCTTCATCCCTGGCAGTGTTCAAGGCCACGTCGGACAGAGCCTTGGATGACATGGTTTAGTGTGAGGTGTCCCTCAAGGCCACGCTGGACAGAGCCTTGGATGAGATGGTTTAGTGTGAGGTTTCCTTGCCCATGGCAGGGAGGTTGGAACTAGATGATCTTAAGGTCCTTCCCAACCCTATCTATTCTATGATTCTATATACTCTTAAATAATTGCTTGAAATATTTTGAGGGGAAGCAAGGATGAGATTGTTTTCTAATGTGCAAATCTTATGCACGTTTGTTTGGTATTTGAATGAAAAACAAAATCTTGATGTTGGCATGGCACATTGTTACAACACTCAGAAAACCTGCAAACTGCCCATGTTAACAGAATCTCAGCACTGCTGATGAAAAGATGATGACAGGTGACTGGAACATTATTATTATTCCACAGAAATAATTTTCTGAGGCTTTTAAAAGGCTTTATAGTAGAACATTTAATTGTCTGGTGGCTATTTTTGCATTATGGCAGTGCATAAAAGGGGGTATTTCTTGAAGTCTTTCCCATTTTCGGTGTCTGAAAACTTGATGGTTCTTCAAAGAAGCAGTGACTACTAGTCTGCAATTCATCGCACATAAGTATAGTTTATCTAGGAATGGATCTGATATTATGTTTTAAGAACCTAATGCAGTCAGTAAGATTCTGATACAGGTGCTATCTCATGGTCTGATCTTGCTCCTGGTGGGCTAACATTTTAAGATTGGCTTAATGAAAAGAGATATAAAAGTTGGAGATTAAATACTATGCTTTTAAAGGATTTTGCTTGTATAAATAAGATTCAAGACACTTTAAGTAATTACTTGGAGGATAAATAATGCATAAGTTATGACCAAAGGGGTAATTGGTAATATGGCTGAGTTTTGCAACTTGGGTTAGCTTTCTAGGTTTTCACTGCTGAAACTAAATGGAGAAGGGAAAGTAAACTGTAGCCATCAGTGTGAAGGATTAAAAAACTCCCAAACCCCACCTATATAGGCCACATCATACAACACCTAAATGAAATTCAGTGCACTATAGTACATTGTACTTATAGTACAGGAGGAAGGTTTAAATCATGTTAATGTTCTTTTGGTCTTACCTACCATACAAGTGTATGATACTTAAGCTGTGTTTAAAAGCTGCCAAATTATTTCCTCCTTGGTTCTTTTAAATTATTAGCTAGTAATCTGAAATCGGTATGAACCAGTGGGAGGTTCTGGTCTCCAGCACAGTTTGGTCCAGGTTGTTCTCTGTTTACAAACAGCTAAATGATGAGTCCTGCATTGTCCATAGATGAGCACAAAATTATGATGCTACTTGTGACCCACTGGTGTCGCGCAAGATGGGTTGGCCACTTCTAGCAGCATTCCTGGCTCCTGGCTTCTCTTGCAATAATAGTATCTGGGCTTGATGATGGGATGCCAGCAGTAAGCATAATTCCTTTCCTCTTCCCTTGAGTCAGATTCAGTGCTTACCAAATCAAACATTCTCTTACTGAAGCACCACTAGACTACATTCAGAAGCAGGGTAAATAACTTTGAACTTCGTCCTGCTGGAGTTGGACTGCTGGTGGCGAGTCACTTGTTCTGTATGTGCCTATGCTGTGTTGCAGTCATGACTGTAGTGTGGGCGTATTTTTAAGTAACTTAAAGCTATGAATGAGTTGTATGTAGCTTTGCATGATGGAGACAGAAGGATTAGCTGGGGAGATGAATTTTAGTTGAAGTTCAACCTACTAGAATGCTTTTTCAAGTTCTTCTCTGAAGATGTATTTATAGGGTAATAGAAGTGCATCAGATCACATGGGCAAATGAGAATGAGAGATCAGATTTATCAGCATTTAGAATCCTTTGATCAGAACTAAGGAGAGAATAGCAAGTCCAAAAAGTCCTAATACTCTTTTGGTAAAATTTATAATTGGATATAATGCTCTTTCACTCAGTCTCTTGCTAACTCATTTTCCCCCCTTTTTTTCGGCAGGAGTGTACTATTTGCTTTCCACGTAGTACAAGCAGATATATATTTGTCTCTTGGCAAGCGTAATTTTACTTGCTTGCTTTTATAAAACCAGCTAAGCTTTGTGGGAGTTATTTCAGTCAATTTTTACATGGTTTTCACTTCACCATTCTCACTAAAATTGATGTTTGTTAAAGGTCCTGTATTTAATACTTGCAAAGCACTTTTCTCCATAGTGACTGGAATCCCATTAACACCTAATAGTTTGTTTCACTAGACAAATGCTTGCAAAATATGTGGCTTTCTATAAATGTTTTCTTACTTGATAAGAAATGTTGTCCCTGAAAGGAAATATGTTAGCCTTCAGATTTACAAAGTAAGCATTTCAACTTGCGGTGGAAGTTTATAGCACAATAAATCATGTGCTTTTCTTTTACCATATCTTGCAAGCACAGTTGGACAAGAGACCATCAGATTTTTTCCTCCCCACAAGTAAAGTTCGTGCAAGGCTGCTGGGCAGCTAAAAATGTAGTTGCTTTACTAGCATGTGTCAAAGTCGCAGAGCCTCTGTGCTGCCAGAGTCTGATTTAAGTGGTTGTGGTCAGTCTGAGGAACCTGTGATATGATAAGATAGCATTTGTGAGGTCATGTGGTTTGCAAGCACCCAATCTCATTTAGCAGCTTTGTCTACATAGGATAGTTAAATATGTACTGTATGCTTTAGAAAAGTGAACTGCTTTATTCCTTTAACTCTGCTTGTACCTGAGAGTCAGAGATGTTACACTGGCTTGATGATACCAAGATTGTTACAGATGTGTAAGACTGAATAGATTGGGAGGCTTAATTCTCCAGTAATTTTCTCCAGTTTATTTACCCTGCTCTTAATAAAACAGCTAGCTTTGGAAACTGGCTTAACTAAGCTATCAACACAGGCAGAAGTGTTATTGCAGAGTGGATTCCCTGTATATTTTATGAACATCAGTTGTTTAATTCAGTTAATTTTGAATGGGAATTCATAGTATAATGAACACAGCTGTGTTACACTTGTGATGGTATTCCGTTCCACAGACCTTTGGTTAAAACCTCCAGCTTTGTATCAGGTAAGGTCAATTCCTTTCCCTTCCCCCAGTAACACCACCATCAACAAAATATCTTCCGTTTGTCATGAGAGTGAAGGAAACCTCTAAATGTGAACAGTGTAACCAGGACATTGATGCAGTCAGCCCTCAAACAGAATAGGTATGACTTTTTTCACATCAATGAGGGCAAAAGTTTTTGGTATAAAACTTAACTGTTTTGCTGATGCTACTGACAGATTAGATTCTGTGGTAAAATACATGAAAATTGGTGATGGTTCTCTTTGCAAACATTTCCCCCTTTTTTTCTGACTCTATCCTACTGTGTCAAAGCCCTAGATTTGTCTTGCTGTGCAATATAGTAGTCCCTGCTTGCAGCAGGAGAGATTAATATAGCTAGCTATACTTAAGGTACCTGTTTAGAGTTTGTCTGGATTGCCAAAGCAAGAGAAGTGATTGTAGATAAAGTTATTTCATGATCATAGCAATAATGCTTATCTCTTGACTGTTGAAGCTTTGTGACCTGTCTGCTGTAGTAGGGATATGTCAGGGTCTCTCCTGTGTCTCTGCCTATAAATCAAGTTTTGGGGATTGAAGACTGGAGAAATTGAGGTTCTATTGGTTTGAATTTATCTGAGTAGTTGTTCCTTGAAAAATAAATAAATAAAATTGTGTTAGCAGCCATACATGAGTGCCATCTACAAAACAAACAAGCTTAGGAGAGGAATGCTATGTATTAGCTTATAATATGTCTCTGTAAATTTATCTGAATGTAAGTGGGGCAAACAGTGGAAATGTGGTGGAAACCTCTCCTGAAGTCCTTTTATAAGTCTCAGAATGGCAGCCAGCACTGATGGAAGTAATTTCTGCAGTCAGAGGCAAAACTAAATGTTACTTAGTCCATTTAAAAAATGCTGAGTTTAACTCCTGCTTTAAAAGGACCGAGTAAAAGTGCAAAATGGTCATTTCCTGTAACTGTTGCCTATAATGGGCACATTTTCAGTCTCTGTATAAGCTAGTACATTCTAGTTAATGCTGGAGGTTTCAGTAACTTTTTGTATTCGTAGATGGGATTTGTAGGGAGAAGGAGCATTGAATTTAGGTAGTTCCTTGAATATAACAATTGCATTATTTTCAGTGTGATCATGCTGCTGTTTTAACATATTTTTGATACCACGTCCTCACTCCAAATAAACACTTTCATTAGAACTTCTTGTAGGAAGAGTTGCTGGGAACTTTCCTTCTATTTATCAAGTAGCAATTTATAGGAACTTCCCAGGGCTAAATCAGCTTAGAACTTTTTTTGGAATTGCATACAATCTCACAGCAAAAAACTTGTCAGATCTTAGAAAGATTCCCTTAATAGATAAAGTCTGGCTTATGGTTACCAAAGACTGATTTCTTTTGAAAAAAGCTTTAAAGTTGGATACTTCCTTAGCGCTGTTGCTATTTCAATTGCATATTTGATACAGAACTTCAAAGTTTAATTTGATTACACAGCACTCGATCAAAACCAGATTCTTCAGCCTTATATGCAGTGATCAAAAAGTCATGACCTCCCATTGATCGCTTTATTGGTTTCCTGTTCTGATTCACTGGAAACCTTCTGATCTGAGCACTTGTTGCTAGTTTTAATCTTTGTCACGTTTACAATGCAGCAGACCTGTCTATGGTAAAACTGATACGCAACATGCATTTAACATGTTTCCATTTGGCTGAAGTGCTTTTTAACTGATAATGTTGAAAAGCCGCTTTTTATAAAAACTTTAGTCAGGAACTGTAAGAGTACATTCGGAGCAATATGAAATAAATAGCAGGACAACAGGAGAAGGGCTTTCTTTTACTACATTACAACTATTTCCTAGATTTTACTTAAACTTTCTGACATCCACGGGGATTTTACAAAGCATTTTATACTACTGTGAGACTGAATATGACTTAAAGAAGCTGGCAGTTAAAAAGAGAGTCCAAATATTGAAGTGCTATTAAAAAGCCCAGAAGTCTGAGATGACTCAGTTTGGAAATTTTTTGCAGCTCTTTGCTTTTCACTTGTGACACATGCTGCAATAGTTTGAACTCTGTCTAGTGATATGCTCAGCAAAGTTTTTTTGAGATAAATATTTCAGGTTGTATACCAGTTCTGTTCTTGGTCGTTCTTTTAAAAGTATGAGTTTCAAAACTAAAGTAATTATTCCCTTAAACAGTAGTTGATCACATACATGAGCTTGGATTCCAAAGAGTTAATGGTGCATGGGGCAGATTCACCAAATGTTGTAGTACCTAATGACTCTTGCTTTCAGTCCTAATATAGATGACAAAAGAAATCTAAAAATTCTCAGTCCAGAGGCTCTTAAGATTTTTATCTTTGAAGTACAGCAACCATTTTGGTACAACCAAAGAAAAGCAGTCTAGGTCTGTTCACGTGTATAGTATTGTCATTCACTGCTGTTCTTCTTTGAGCCCACAAAAGGCCAATCAAACCTGGAGTTTAATACTTGCTCTGACTTCTGATCATGTTCTGTTGTTGCCTGTTGACTTAAATTTGGGGTTCTGTTTCAAGGTGGTTTGCTGCATTTGCTGTAACAAGTGTATAGGTCAGACTGCAACTATATTAGATTGAGTTCAATTTATGAACTCCAGAAAGAGTGGTACTGTTTTGAGATAGTGCAGATCAAGAAGTTCAGACACGTAGGAGTGCAGCTTGGCTCTTCCTATGAGGGTACTACAGGGATTGGCTAACAACTTCATTTCAAAAGTCATTGCCAGACTCCCTAAAAATCAGCATTTTGTTTATCTGACTGAAACTTCTGCTGAGTGAAAATTTTTAGATAAGGAAATTAATTTCCACATTTAAAGGATATCAAAGACAAAACTATGTCTTAAAATAAATAAGCCTCCATGGTAAATGAAACGTGTAATAGAGATTTATTAACTACTAACCAAAGGAAGCAATTTTGCAAACAGCTTTTGAAATGCTCTCACTGCGTGTTATTTGTAAGCACGATCAAGACATTTCCTGCTTTCTGAAGTCACAGTGCATAATACACTGAATGGTTTTTTACAGAGTAATTTGTTTGCTCTATTTTGCTTAACTAGTCTGATATGTTAAATGAGACTGATTAGAATCTTGAGTGCTGCCTTACAAAAATCCCTTCTGGGGTGGGGGAAAGGCAAAAGCAAAGACATCATAAGGATATATAATGGTGACTCCAATCTACTAAACCCCAAATTTATGTCCAACCCCCACCCCGAACACTTCAGGCTAACTTGAATATTTGTAGTTCAGGTGAACTGCAAGGGGAATAAGTATTTTTATCCTCATTAGTATTGTAGTAAAACTTCCCTGAAATATTTTTTTCAGAGTTTCTGAATGCACTTTTAAATGTATTCGCTTTCGTCCTTATGTCCCTGACTCTGACAACCCACTGGAATGTTTTGAACAACTTTATTTCAACAAAATCTAGCTATTTTGCGGGATTTTCTGAATTTTGACATGACATTAAATCTTGGAGAAAGGAGCAGTAAAGAGAGCAGCATAGTAAAACTTCCTATTTGAGAATATAATTGTCTACTGTATCAATTACAAAATTAGATCTCAAGCTGACTTTTTTAGGAAATCTGAGAAGATTCAAAGTTGTCCTGGAAGAGGTTTAATAATTTAAATTAAAAAAAAAAAAAAAAAAAGACAACACTGTGAAACTAATAAACGAGATGTAACCTATTTTCTGAATTTCTCTACTAAGGATATCTCTGACTGTTGCAGATCTTTTCCATATCTGCTTCACAATGAAAGGAAAAGATGTTCATTGTGATTTCCCCCCCCCCCCGTCTTTTTTTTCTTTTTACTATTCCTTATATATTCCTTTGAGGTCTAAAAAAATTATTCCAATTTAGTTTTTAAATCTCTAGAGTTATATATGGCATTGGAGAATCCAAATGGTCTTGGTAAGAGATGTGGGGGTGGCCATCTCTGCAGCTTTCAGAGAAGGGAAGCCCATACTGTTCCTCTCAGCTATCATCTTTCAAACAGTGAGTCCACGATATTAGGGCCTCTTCCTCTGGAGGGACAGCAGCGATCAGGTAACAAGAGTAAGCAGGGTAAATAAGAGTTCCTGGTTTCAGTGTCTGGTTGGTTTGGGCATCTTGAATAATCCAGTTCCAAGAATGACCCTTGTCTGACATTGCTCATGGCTGTTATTTACAAGTTAATCCTAATTATGCCTGCATTTATGGCTGTGGCTTTAGAAAAAAAAAACCCTTAATGTTCACTGAAGTGAAACAGGAAATTGACTGACACTGAAATAAAAGCCGCAACTTTGAGCTTTGTCTTAATACAGTTACAATTATAACACGTTTCTAATTTAACAGACCTTTTTCAAATTTCTTGTTAAATTTGCTAGAGAATGCTTCACTGTTTCTACACAAAAAATGTTTCCATATGCAGTATGTGTTGCTGACTTATTTTACACATAATCTTGAGAGCCATACAAGTCATCAGGAAGCTCTCAAAAGACTATCCTCTGTAATTTGCATATGATCCTTATGTTTGGGTAAAATCTCTCATTCTTGAGGAAAATTAAGAATGTCTTTAATGTTGGGTTTTGGATTAAATTTTGATGCAGAATATATGAAACCATACTTAGGCTTTTTTTAAACCTCAGACTTTTCAAAGATCAATAAGCAATGGCTTTTGTTAAAATGCTCTGATATAGTTCTGTCACAATGCATGCGTAGCAGTTCCTTTCATATATAGAAGCTAATTCTGCTGGGGAACTTGAGAAACCCCATTTGCATTGTAGCTCTAGGGCCATTAAACTTGTTAAGAATTACATGGATGATGGATTGCTAATATTATTTTCTGCAACTGTTCATTTAGCTCAAGATGTCTCCATTTGTGCAGTGTTCATGTTGCAATGGTTTCGGTATGAATGTGGCTCACTGTTGAAGTACAATTGTATATTTAAAAACGGGCTTCAGAAAGCTTAAGATATATAAGGAGTCGCTTATATTCATGAAAGTGGAAAAAAGTAGCATGAAAATGCCTGCAACTTTAACCTTCATTCTTTTTGTGTGCATGTGCAGAAATGCTTCTGGATGTAATATTTGGTAATATAATATATGACTTACTGGACATATTTGCCTGGCCTGATACATTGTCTCCCAGATGACAATGTATTTTCTATTAATTCAGTTTGAGACGCTGCAACTGCTTTTTCTGAGATAAGCATTTTTGCAAAAGATGTTACCGAGAGCTTAATATTAAAGAAGTGATGTTGTATTAATATATGCCTTAAACTAGAGTGATCTTGTCGCAATGGAGAGGGTCAGCAGTAAGTAGCAATCAGCTCTTAAGTATAATAAGGGATCCCGTTAGATGCTGCGGAATTTTTAAGAACTTTAGTTAAACTGTTTTTATTTATGTTAAATGTGATTATAATTTAATAGATCATAACTGATAATTGGTTTGTAATTAGATTTTGACTTCTTAATCTCTCTTTTCATGTTGCCAAGGTCACGTTTTTTATATGAATTACAGGTCAGATATTTGAAAACACTTATGACTTGTTTCTCTTCAACTAAATGTGGTTAAATCATACTTTCAGCAACATTCTGGTTTTCTTTTGAATCATGTATGGTTTTTAAGCAGGAAATCTTACTAAGACTTCCTACTGTTACTAAGGTGGAGACAGAGAGAGCTCTGATTTTTTTAGATTCCTCTAAAAGAAGCACTGAGAATTCACCATCTTTATTCTTTAAATAACAATTTAACATCCTGCCTTCTGCCAAAACCAATTTTGTTCACCCAAGGCAGTGTTCATATTTGTACCATATTTTGATCTCACTCGTGTATTGCTTGCTTATCCTACTGTAAGTAAGTTTAATATTTATTGGTAATCTTTGTTAAAACTATTGTTTACTACTTCAGAATTGAGTATACTTCAAGAATTAGTCAGTAGAGCCTTCTGAAGAGAGCAAAAAGTAATAGTTTGACTTCTTTGCACCACTGAATTCCTTGCTTTAAAAATAAATTAAAAATTACAGGTTACAACATAAGTGTCTCCCAGAGCTTCAGTAGAAGTTTCTTTAACAAAGTCTCACTTGGAAGTGTGACTCATGTTCTCTAGTTAAAAAGCAAAGGGGCTGAGAAATGTAACTTGCTGGCAACTGATTAGCATGCTTCAAAAGCTGCTGTATGATTTAAGATGGAAGAACTTGTGAATTGTACTATAACTTCTAAATTTCTCTTTACTGTTTTTCCCTCATGCCTGGCTTGATGAGGCAGTCAGCATCAGGTAAGAAAGTTTATTCTGAGGTTCAAGGATCTGACTGTTAGCCATTTTTCAGCTCTTCTGAATTTGTGAAAGTACACTGTTAAGCTTTGAAGAATATATAAAATTTAATTTTTTTCATATGCTGACCAGTAGGACAGATAGTTTGTCTTTAAAATGCTGAATTCTTTAGATACAAGAAGGTATATAAATTCAAACATTATTATTGTTAAGATTCTGTTCTTGACTCAGGTTGCTTTTGAATTGGTAATGATAACAAACATTTTGGTCAAATAATGTTATCTTTTTAAAGACCACATACACGTGCTGTAGTGAAAACTGGATTGAAGCTGCAGTCATACAGACAATATGACCTGAATTTGAGAATTAAAAGCAAAACATGTGGGTTTACCAGACCTAGGTTTTTTTACAGATGTGATCAGATTTGCGATTCTTACAAAACCAGAGCAGTAAAAACAGCCAGGGTTCATTTGAATGTCACTTGGTGGGGTGACAGAGGTCTAGTTCCCTTCACAAAGGGAAAAAGAGGTCAAACCCCAAACTGAGAAGGCTTTAACCGGTATTTGCCCTCTGTACAAAAGAGAACAGAAGTGATAGACCCTGGGGTGTAAGTCCATCCTCTGCTCAACATCGCTGCAAGAAAAAGGGCTGTTCTTTTTCCTGCAGGTGTAATGATAAGGATACCATAGAACTAGAGTTTGGGAAGGGCAGAAGTTGTGTTTGGATTGGGTCTATGTGTGCTCCCCTCACGCCCTCAAGTCCTTAGTCAGATTTCCCATTATCTTGATATCCTTGGCTACATGAATAACAAGATCTTGGCATAATACTTTACTTCCTACTAAGCTCTTTTTCCATGTTCAGATAAAACACTGACAGCAATAATCTCAAAAAGTCCCTCTTAAAAAGATGCCAGATGAACTTCACTGTGAATTGGCAAAATCTAAGGCATACCTACACAATTGGCAGTTAAAGATAGGAAAGATCTTTTTGAAAGAGTTGTTGCTGAGAGTCCTCAGACATCATTGCTTAGAATGCAGCAGTAGCGAAAACAGACAAGACAATGTTGGACTTCAATAGGAAGTGTATTAGAAACAAAATAAAATGTTTTATAGTGCTACTACAAAACCTTGGGTATAGAGAGCGTAAAAAAGGTCTTTAGGGAAGTTAAAGGGCAACTAAAATGATCAGTCATCTTGAGTACTGCCTGCTCATGACACTAAAAAGGCTTAGGAATCATCTGTTTTAGAGAGCAGGCTGAAGGAGGCATTATGACTTAAGTTAAAGAGTTGTGTCTGCAGAACTGCATTTCAACACTTGTTCCTGCACTACTAGAATTTGGAGACAATTCCTGAAACAGGGAGATTAGTTTAAAACAAATCAAGGAATTGCTGGAACTTACTGTCACAGAAAGCTGTAGAGGTAGACAGTAAATAGAAAAATTACATCACTTGTGGACAGCTGGTCTATAAATGGATGCTGAAGCACCTAGGAAGAAATACATTCTCATGTCTGCTACAACAGTTTCTGGACAAGTGAGGCGGGGCTTGGCAGTATGAAGGGAATCGGTTGCAAAAACTGGTCATATTCACATGCTTTCCCTTAAAAACAAAACCACATGAAAGTCTTGTCACTGTTGGAAACAAGAACATTAGGCTGATGGACCATTGCCCTGAGCCGGTAGAACACGTATGTGCCCATCTTTAAAAAAGGTACTGCTTTTTCTATTAGAAATGGAGAGCCTCACTTGCTAGGCTATAAGTTATGTAGAGTACAAAATTTTAATTTTAAGAAACCTCTGGTTTTAGATCCTTTAACTGGTATAAGACGCTGGTATCTAATTGCATTTGAGCACATGCTGTCTAGAAGTAGTTCCAAATGTTTTGAGAAGCCTTACAAAGCCTTTTGGCTGCAACAGAAATTGCAGATTATCGGGCTTCTTCAGAAATGCTCCTGAACAAATATTAGATTGAGGTGCCGCTGAAAGTATCATCAACACTGAAACTACACAAAACTGAAAATAGTGTACAGCTGACCCCAGTCTATTCTGTTGGATAGTTTTAATTTCTTGGAGATTAGCTGCTTACATCAATATTCATTTATAAAAACAAAAATTAAGGTGCAAATCAGATTCTACCTTCAATTGAAGAACTTAAATATTTTCAAGATTAAAGTGACAAATTTCTAACTGTAAAATAAAAATAACATTCTTTTGAAGACTAGTTTTTGTGATAAATTTGTGTACTGATATTTAATGTAACTTAATGCATTTGGATTCGAACGACAGCACTTAGATTTTTAACAATTGCAGTAATTTTGGCAGGTACAGAACTGCAGATCATCAGGCTCCTTCAGAAATGCTCCTGAAATTCAGTTTCTCAAACTGAAAATGGTTGTTATTAGAACAGTAACATGCATCCCACTGCCCAGGCTTTTTACACATCTCACTGAAATGCAGACTATCTTTCAAGTTGGAAGTGATCCTGGTAGGCCTTTAGACTAACTGCCTGCTTAAAACAGGATCAGCACTGAACTCAAAGCAGGGATTAGGGCTTTGTCAGTTGGGTGTTGAAACCCACTGAAGATGGAGAGTATGCAATCTCTAAACAACCTGTTTGATTCCTAACTGGCTTTGCAGCAACTCTTTTCCTTTCATATTCAAACGCAGTCTTGTGTTTTGCATTATGATTAATGTCTCTTCTCCCACCATACAATTCAGTGAAGAACCAGTTCTCTGTTTTCTCAAGGTGCTTCTGCCTTAAGACAGGAGTTAAGGAGTTAAAGGCTTCTACCCCTTAACTGTGTTGTTACTTCTCCACTGAATCTACTAATGAATATCTTGTACTGAGGAAGGAGTGAGGTAGCAAGTGCAGAATAGCACAGATGCCAGATAAGAATCGGTTCCCATGATGTACTGACTATGCCCCTGTCTGTACCGCCTAGTATGCAGTAAGTTTTCATCCCTGCTCAGGGACACTGCTGATTTGTGTTTAGCCTTGTGTGTCAGGACCTCTACAGCAGTGTTGCTTTCCAGCCTGTCTGTCCCCATAATACAGACAAATTCTATGCTACAGTGTTTGTCTCTGCTCCTGGCTGAGATGAAGTTTTTTAAGCAGTAGTGTAAGTTAATGAAACTACATGACCGTCAGCAGACTTGTCAGATATATTCTCTACTGTACATTCATGTTTCTCTCTAGCAGTCTGGCTCACCTTGATTCTGAGGAGTACTTGAGAAAAAGGGCAGGCAAGTGTGAATCTCCAGGTCAAAAGAAGTGTTCCTGGAAGGTCACAGACACTGCATCTTTTCATTAGAATAACAGGAGATAGCAACACACTGTTTTCCCAGACTCACTTTAAGAATTGGCAGAGTGTGTCTATTCATGATTGTTTCACTAGCACCATTTTCCACAGACTCTCATTTGGTGTTTGGAAAGGCTACTGCCTAAAACCATGAAGCCATGATTTTGTTATGTTACGTAAATACATTCATCTAAAGGTATTGTGTTGAAGACTTCAGGAAAACAGTTGAGGTCATTGGACCAACTTTCTGAAGATTCAAAACAACTAACATTGACTGTCAGCTTTATAATTGCAGGTGAAGCAATGGCTTAATTATGCATACCTAAAAATGTATTTCTTACTCTAATTGGAATTTGTAGTGGGGCTTTTTTCTGTGGTGAGGGTGGGGAGAAATTGTTGGGTTTGGTTTTGTTTTTCTGTGGCTTCTTTCCTTAGTGACTAAAATTGATAGCTGTTTTGGAAACTTCATGTGGTAGCTAATCTGATCAGATTGCAGGATATTTTGAGGGATAGTATTTCCAACTAACACAAGAATCTCTGTATTAGGCTTTCTGTATCTAGGTATGTAAGCTAGTAAAAATCTATTCCAGGTATATGTTACTGTCCAGGTTCTAATATTTGGTAAAAGCTGATTTCACTTACATCATGTATTCTGCTGTGTAGGTGTGGAACTTTTTTGTTTTGCTTGCCTTTACACAGCAAGGTTGTCATGGAACAACTACAGCCTATGCGTATGTGAAGAAAATGCAAAAAACTAACATTAATACATGTAGTTACCACCAAGGTTTAGATTTACAGCATATACCCATATTCCTAACAGGAATGTTTTGATATAGATTAAAAGCTCGAACTTTTATATGCTGTTAATATCTGATTTGATGGCTTCTAACATGATGATGACTTTTGATCTTTTTTCAACTCCTTTTTATTCTCATCTTTTGCCCAAGCCCATGGTAAGTACAGAGATTCCTTCTTCCCTGAATGGACAGGTAAAATCTTCTGTTGGTGTCAATAGCAAGGACTCACATGCATTTTTATTAAATTTAATATTGCTTCAGACTTCTGAAACTACTAATAGATTTATGTGAAGAAGCTCTTCAGACCTTTACTTCTTTTCCAGGTCTTTCTCACTGTGAAAAGTCACTTACAAAATAGCATTTGGTGCATCGTCCTTTTTAAGCTTCCAGAATGACATTAGGAAGTTGCTATAATGCATTTTTAATGTTTTTCTGCATCCTTGGAATTTTTAGCTTAATACTGTTAAATTGTCAGACTGACCATGATGTAGTTGCTACTAAAAACTAGCAAAACTGAAATTATTCTAAAAAAACCCACCAAAAACCCAAACTCATGCCTCAGGATTACTTCAGTGAGTTCAATTATTTTCCCTAAATTAACAGGGACTTTTCAGATTTCAGAGCTTTAGGTTTTACTTTTGAATAGCTTGAATGCATGGTTGTAACAGTTTATCATTCTGCAGTACGCTTTGAATTAAAGTGTTACCATATCTGTCATGGTCTGAAAATCATTTTTGTCTTGTTTGATGTTATCTTAAAATAGGAACTACAATCTGTTTATGCTGTGCAAAGATAAGTTTCATACTTCTTGATTTGAAAGCTTATTGGGTCTGATCTAGATAATGAAAAGACACTAAGTCTTGCAGTGTGGAGAGAACTAAGCATATTCTCTGGTTTTGGGTTTCTTTCTTATGGCTATGTGGAGCTGGCAATATACACTTGGGACCCTGCTCTTTAGGACTGGGGGAGGAGTTTTCTCAAATGAGATGTTAGGTGATAAGGAGGGAAAAAATGGAGCTGTAAAAGTAGGATGTCAGAACAAATAGGTCACTCTAAAAAACTAACTATAAACCATCCTTGTGGGGATATTAAAGATGCAGTAAATAGTCCAGAAGAATCTGTCATTCTAGGTGATTCTAGGTACCTTGATTATTAAACCTTAAAACTGAAGTGCTCTAGGAGTGGAAGGAGAATTTTGGAAAATTCCAAGTACTATTTAAGACATTCTTTCAAGGTCTGTCCTTGTGCAGCCAGAAGTAAGAAATCACTTTATTCTCATCCCAGCTGAGTTTCAGATGTGCTACTTGTAGAATTTGGTCCAGTAAGACATCAATAATATATTTTCTGAAAGTACGTTTTGGTTTATTTTTTTTGGTTTGGGTTTTGTTGTGGGGGTGGGTGTTTGAGGGGTTCTGAAGGGGTTTTTTGTTACTACCAAACTCTTCAACTCTGATTAACTGTTAACTTCTGCTTTTTCTAACAGATCAAATGTCTCAAAGGCCAGAGAGACTTCTCAGACCAACCCACTTTTGATGGGATTCACATTGTCAACCATTTCACAGGAGATGATGAATCATTTCATTCTTCTGATGAAGATTTTATAACTAACTCCATACAGGAGAGTGGGGTGAGCTTTCATCTACATAGGAGGACTGGTCAGATGGCTTTGGATCACACAGTTGTAGACAGCAGTGACAGTGATACTGAAGAAAGTGCCCTTCAGACTGAGAACTCGGACAAGATGGTTTCCAAGCAGAGAAGAATGGAATCTTACTCTACTACTGTGTGATTATCACTGTGACTAGCATTGAAGACTCTCATATTTCTTTTAAGGGTGAAATTGTCAGAAAAAACAGCTGCTGGACAGTTTCAGTTAATCTGGTCTGGCCTGTGATAAATACATACATGTACTGTCTATCTGCCTTCTCTCTTTGCCAAATCTTGCTAATGATACACCATTGCCATAAAACAGGCTGGGAAGAAGTTGATGGATGACAGTTCTGACAGTATTACTGAATGTTCCTTGGTTTAGAAACTGCAAATATATAATTTCTTTAATGTGTGAGAACCATTTTCGCTGTTCACAAACAGGGATTATTTTCCTCAAAAGAAATTGCTCTTGTGCAATATTTTATGCTCTGAACAAATGTGTATGTTTTACATGGTTATCCATTTGTGATCAAGATGGACCCTAGTAAACCATCTGATCATGACACATTATCTATATATATATTAAGCTTCTCAATTACTTTTGTTTTTACTGAAGTTATTGGATGCCCACAGAAGGCTTGAAAAAGGAGCCTTTATCTGTACTAGTTCATATATGCAAATAATGGTCACTAATGTCATAAAGGTGTTTTTCACCATTTTCACTTAAAACTATGTGCATCTGCTTTTGATGTTGCTAAATGATATCTGGTCTGAATATATTAATTACAATAATGTTTATTTTGTACATATTTATATATCTACACTGAGCTGAAAATGTATATTACAGCATTTTATATGAGGAATGTAAATGTTGCAATATTACTGTCTGGTATTCTAACAGGAACTGAATTCTGTATATATACACACACTAGAAATTAATTACTAAATAAAGGCTAAACACTAACTTTACATTAAGTTTCAGCCTAGCTACACTAACAGGTTCATGTCAGAAATGCTTGTTCAAAACACTATTGACTGAAATCTTTTACCTTCATATATATGTAATGAAAATAAATTTTTCATGATTTAACAACGTTGCAGCATTTACTGTTTAGTCACTTCTAAGCTACAGCCCTTGGTTACAGCATAGTTACTTGCTGGCTCTAGATTAGAGTGGTAGTTCAAATAAGGTGAAAAATTACCCATGTCTTACAGTTAGTTCTAATTAAGTGCAATGCAAATATGTAAGTTCAGTTGTCTTAAAGTTTTATATTACAGAGCTGTCTCAGAAATAAGCTATTGATCCTGTCACCAAATAGCTGCAATTCACCGAAGCAGTTAAGAGATGAGATGAACATTTTGCCTTCATGCTTTCCTGAAAATTGAGATCCAGTAAAATGGTCCTAGCTTCTTGAACAGAACAGGATATTCTACTGTTGTCATATGAACACTTGCTTGCCCTCTCAGACATATTCCAGTCAAGAATAATCTTAGTAGCAGCTAATTATTGCTAGCTTATGTAATTAAACAATCCTTATGACTACTTCTCTGGCAATGTTTGCAACTATTCTATTAATTAAGAAACAGTAGGTACTGCTAGCACATATGCTAATTGTTTTGCAACCCTGGAGGACCAGTGTAGTTGTTTAAAATTGCCAAAGCATGGAAGCATACTGCTGAATGCAGCTGTTAGTCCTGTTAGTACTTTCTTTGTGCGGACACATTCAAAATAGAACAGCATAACTGAGGAGATAAAAAATGTTTAAAGAATGATAGAGAAGGCTGCATGGAAGAAGTGCATTCTGGGCATCTCAACAGTATTATCTGACCCAAGTGCAATCTAATTTAAATCTTCAAGTGGATGACTAATTCCAATTTACTTGATTTCTGCAGCTCCTAATATGCTTCAGTATTTCTGCAAAATTTCCCCACATCCTACCAAGGAATATGTTGTTCCCAGTATAGCCTGTGGAAACAGCCATCTCTGAGGTGGTTTAGCTGTCTGATTCTGATCTCTCTTGGAAATTTCATGTATGCAAAACCACATCAGGAGCACTTTTTTTTTTTTTTTTTTTGCCTTTTTTTCCTTCCAATGAGCATCTGGTAATTTATGTTTGCACCTGGATAATTGTTGCCCAGAAGGCTAGGTGACAGATGCCTTGTTGCCTGTCATCAATACCAGCTGCAAGTCTCTCCTAAAGGTAATGTTCTATAATAAGTGGCAGGCGCAAAATTCAGTTGGAGAGCCATAAAAATCCTGTGTGTTTGAACAGTGAAGTGTTATGATTTTGCAATAACTGCCTTACTGTTCAGGTGATAGCAAATGAGATTAGTTGGCAAGGGTTATTTCCTGAACTTGTGTGGTTTTGAAGTTTACTAATAGAATAAATACTGAATAACAGCATAAATAAAAACATCAAGGGAAAAGCAAAAGTCCTTACCCAACTAACTGCATCTCTTTTAGTGATGGTGAATCACTGGACATGCTACAGCTTCAGAAGACTTAGTTATGCAGAGTATCCTAGGAGGACAACCCATGGGAGGCTGTTCAGAATCACCCTGCTTTTTCTGCAACTCTTTTGCCAAAACACGACACTGATCTCTTTGCTCATGTGTATTGCAATTTGAATGCGCACCAGAATAATGTCAAATCATCAACAGCACAGATAAAATATTAACGTCAATAAATAAAGCATGCTAATTACCATGATCTTGCTTGCATGAACTTCTAACAATGCCTTTCCCTTCGATTTGCTTTTACAGGCATCCTGTAAGAGCTCAATGTGAATGCTAAAAGCATAGGGTAAAGAAAGCATGTAATCATAAAAACTTCAGATTTTTGACATCACAAGTGCTGCAGCTGAGAACAAGTGAAGCAGGGAAGGAAGGTGCCCTACTACATGCAGAGCTTCCATGTAAATTATGCTCTCATATGTGGTAGTGAAAATGATTCTGCTTTCCAAACTGATAATCCAGTGTCTCCACTAGGTAGAGAAGCCTCAATGATTACATTTTGTTATTTTTTGGGCTAAGGGAGTGAATATTTTAGATCCTAATAGCATTTATGATTAGACACCTTTTTACTTAAGTAATTTCATTTCACATATTAGAAGTTTGTAACATTTGTGAAAAATTTGGAACATGATTGTTTGGGAGAAAGCACACCTGTGAAGTCAAGAAGCATGTATTATTACACAGCTCAACAGCTATGAAAGCGATTAAAAGAATTATCCACATAGGGGGTTGCATAAATCAAACAAAAATGCTTTGTAAATCTTGTATTATTGAACTTAACCTGTATTCAGCCCTTTTGTGGAGCCACAGCATAGAAGAAATTACACGTTTCTCTGGGATTTTAATGTAGTCACTGTTCTATATCAGAGACTATGCCAGTGCTTAGTGAAATTTGATGCTCATACACCATTTGTATTTCAAGCTAGAATGACCTAAAGATACTTTAGCATAAAAATATCCACATTTTTGACTGGATGCGCTGCCCATTCTGTTACCTGTGGAGGCTCCAAATAATGTAACTGTTTCTAGGAGAAGGTAGAAGATAATGCAAATCCCCTAGGAAAGCCATTAGGCTAGTCCTGGAGACTAAAATAATAACAACTACCACTACCATCTATAAACTAGAAGTTACTACAATGTAAGTGGAAATTACAGTGTTATATTTAATTATGCAATAGCTACACCAGCTATGTGTATTGAAAGGAAGAGGAAAGCTATGTATTACCTGGAATTAAGTAACTTCATAACTGTTCTGTGCAATACTTTTATTAGTATAATTGCACCATTATATCTTTTGTAGTTCTCTAATGGGTTTGGTTGATTGGGGGGTTTGGATTTTTTTACAAACTAGCTCAAGACATAAAAAAAATCAGTGAAATACACTGACACAGTAGTCTGTAAAACCAGAGATTTGGAATGGTGAAATGAAAAGCACACGGTAAGTTGACTTTCAACATAGCCTCTATGTAGCATGAAGATTCAGCTTCAGTGTGGAGAAAACATGTTAATATATGCTTACCTATGCATACACGGACACTGATTGACTAAGATCCAAGATAACAGGAGCATAACACACTCCCTTCCCAGAAGGAAGTACCTCATTTCACAATTATGAAAAACAAAAGCAATGTGGCATTCTCTTAGGATTGTGTACTGTTGCATAAGTGAATGAAATTTCTAGTACCCCAATATGAGAATTAAAATTCCCAAGACCATTTTGCATAGTCTACATTCTGTAAGCCATTGATTCAGCTTTCTTCTGTTCATAATGGAGGCAAGTTCTGGATCTGCTCCTTCCCCAGACTGGAATCCCTCTTTTCATTCCATCCTCCAACACCAGTTCATGCTCACAGTGATCATTGCTTTTCTGATCTGCTCTGACAGCAGGAGAAGTTACTTTGTTTACTCCAGCAATAAAAAAAAAAATAAATAAATAAATAAAAAAGGCTATCAAAATCACTGATTAATGTCTCACATATTTACACCACATGTTTGCGCCACAAGGAGAAATATAAAGAAGACAGTGATATGAAGCTGGAGGTGGTGGTGTGGGGAGAATTGTGAATTGCTTCTCCTTCTCTATGTACCAAGCACCTAACCTGTGAAATCCTGTTCTTCAGATCCTTCCTCCCAAAGTGTCTCATCACTCCTGAACATGAAGATCTCATCTGCATCCCACCATCTCTGGTGTGTTATCCAATGTCTTAGCTCTAATGGTGACATCAGGCAGATGCTGTGAACAGTGTAGTAAATTACATTGAGGAGCTCTCCAGTGTTAAGCATGACTGTAACATAATTTCACCCTACCTTAGACTCTTCCTTTTCTTTATTTCTTCCTCTCTTTTGTCACTATGAGGTAATGATTGTGTACTTACCATTGCCTTCAACTGTATCTTACCAAATGTTTAACTTTCAATATTATGCTCGCTTTGGGGGATGCATTAGAACAGCTTTGTTAAAACCTCACCACCTACACTTCACATGAATTACATCCCTCCATCAACTCAGGACACTGGGGTACAGAATACTTGGTACTGTCACACAGCTCTTGCAGTGTCTCATGATGATACAAGAGCATCTTAAAGGTTACTTTACAAATAGTAAGCTTTAAGGTTTAACCTTTAGGTTCAACCTAAATAATCAACCAAGAACAAGAGCTTAGTCTCTTCACCAATGTTCAGCGTGCTGTTACTAGAGGTAGCAAGCTCCCGTCAGAGGTGGAAAGAGCCCTGGGACAATGGCTAAGGTGTGGAAATTGCCTTCAGGCCTTACCTATGGACTGCAGCAGCTGCAGCACTTTTCTTTCAGTCCCTTGCTCTGCAGAGATGGCAACCTAGTGATATTTCTGGGTTGCAAGATAAAATGCATGAGGGGGGGCAATAAAAAGGGCTGGAAATCCATGAGATGTGAGAAGATCACAAATTGCAGCATCAGCCAGGGCCAGCAAAGCCCCGGAACCTGTGTGCAGCTCCCAGTGCTAAGGCACTCTCCTGGGCAGAGCAGCAGCAAGGGGTGACAAAGGCTCCCCTCAGCACTCCATTCAGGGATCCCCTTAAGGACCCTCCTCAGCGCTCCCCTCAATGCTCCCCTTCAGGGCTCCCCTCAGGGCTCCCCTTAAGGACTCTCTTCAGGGCTCCCCTCAGGACTCCCCTCAGCGCCCCCCTCAAGGACACCTCTCAGGACTCTCTTCAAGGACTCCCCTCAGGACTCCCCTCAGGGCTCCCCTCAGGACACCCCTCAGGGCTCCATCTCAGGACTGCCCTCAGTGCTCCCCTCAAGGACACTCCTCAGGACTCTCAAGGACTCCCCTCAGGGCTCCCCTCAAGACTCCCCTCAGGACTCCCCTCAGGACTCCATCTCAGGACTCCCCTCAGTGCTCTCCTCTGGGCTCCCTCTCAGGGCTCCATCTCAAGACTCCCCTCAGGGCTCCCTCTAAGGGCTCCCCTCAAGGACTACCCCTCAGGACTCCCCTTAAGAGCTCCCCTCAAGGCTCCCCTCAGGACTCCACCTCAGGACTCCACCACAGGGCTCCCCTCAGGACTCCCCTAAGCACTCCACTTCAGGGCTTCCCTAAGGGTTCCCCCTCAGGGCTCCCCTTAAGGACTCCTCTCAGGGCTCCCCTTAAGGACTCCTCACAAGCACTCTCCTCAGGACTCTCCTCAGGGCTCGCTCTGAGGGCTACACCTCAGGGCTCCCTTCAGAGCTCTCTTTAAGGGCTCCCCTCAAGGGCTCCCCTCAGGACTCCTCTCAGGGCTCCCCTTAAGGGCTGCCCCAACCCAGGGCTCCCCTCAGAGGGGTGAGGGAGCAGGGGCCGTTTTCCGCCTCTCCCGGCCTCGAGCGCCCGCCGCAGGCGGAAGGAGTTACGTGAGGGAGCGAGCGGTACCGGCGGCCTGTGCTCGCACCCCGCGCCTCCCGGCGCCCATGCCGGGCGCGACAGGAGACTGTTCTGGCCGCCTTCGGGTCTAGAGCTGAAGCCGGTGCGAAGCCGGCAGCCCCGGGTCGCCCTCAGCCCGGGTCAGCTTTCCCTGTCCTCACAGGCGGAGTGAAGCAGGTCGTCGGTCCTGACGGACCCCCGGGAAGGCGCGAACTGGTTTTGCTAATCGCGAAACAAAGGCAGCTTCGTGCGCTTTCTCCTCTAGCCGTTGGAGAAAGCCGACGCCGCGGGAGCCGCAGGTGTGTTCCTGGTGTCCGTACAGTGTCAGCCCGTACATGAGAGATTATATGGTCATTTAAACACTCGCCTTCCCCTCTGATTTCCTTGGCTTTGCTGGAGGCTTTCACGCAGTTTGGGAAGCGGTAGGTGAGAAGTCAGGGGTGCGGGATGTGCGGTACCCAGGTGTCCCCGGCTCGGGAACCGCCATGCTTTGTTTAAACCAAAAGCACCCGCCCCAGTTTTGAACTTAGGTGTATGAAGACGAATACGTATTTTCATTCTGAGCAGGTCAGAATTGTTTAAGAGCGCTAATAGTCATTTTCATTGGTGCTTGCTTTACACGCAGCCCAAGCGCCGCTCGCAAGGTAGTTTGTCACCCCACGGCAGTGGCAAACGGGGAAGGCTGTTTTGCCAAAATCCAAACTAAGTCAACGAAGACGTACGCATGCAACAATACCGAGTTGTTCTAATCTGGTTACTTCTTCTGAGTCCAGCATTTTGAAGCTGACCCTAACACTTTGAAGCCGATTTTCAGAGTAATCAGCCAAAGGCAAAGGGACTGCGGTGCACAGGTGCCGTAAGTAAAACTGCTGTGCCCAGCACCAGGAACTTTCCGGCAATAATGGAGGTGTTAAGTGCGATGTCTCAGTCGTATCCTTCAACTTCCTTTTGTGTCATTGCTAAAGCATCAAGCAGGTTGAACAATTTTTCTCGCAGGGGTGTTTGCTTGCTTAGTTAGATTTTGGGAAGCCGGGTTAATGTCGTGCTCCATGCGGGCTCACAGGCACGAAGTGACTGGTTTTACTGTGAATGCTTCGGGGGTGGTGGTGGAGAGCAGCATCTGCGCCCAGAACCATCACACTCCTGGGCGTGAGGGAGGCTGGAGTTTGCTACTGCCTTGTCCGACTTCAGTTCTTAGTCGTTTCCGAACGGGAAATGGTGCTAAACCTCGATTCGCTCGCTGCAGAACCGTACTTTGGGCGGCCCTACAGGCATATAAACGAAGTTGCTGGTGGCCCAAGATATCACAACGAAGCCCGGAACCCCCTCAGAAAGATACCGAAGATTCTATGTGAGCTGGATTTCCTGGCTGCATCAGGAATCTGAGACTAGACGTAGAAAAAGCTGTTTCGGGGCTGGGCTCCGCAGAAGGGAGCCGGCTGCTGGGCTGCGCGGTGCAGAGGTCCCCGCTGCTGCGGGCTGCCGGGGCGGTGCTTTCCACCGACCTCCGCCACCGTGCTCGCTGCTGGTGCCTGCCCCACGGAGCCTCCCCTAGTCAGCAGCCTGAGCACCGGCACGCAGGCGAGGAAGGCGAAAGGGATCTTTCGCCTTCGTGTTTGAGCCGCCCTCAAGCTACAGTAGCCACCGTGCACTGGGGGGGGGGGGGGGGGGGGAGGGGGATCTCGCCTACCCCTTCCATATTTAACCATTACCTAAATCCGAAGGGAAATGAGCAAACCTCTAGGCTTGGGTTTTAAGGTATTTTCAGCGCAGTTGGGCGTATTTATCCCGAAAGAGTTTTCCACAACAAGTTATTTCTAGTCTAGGGGAGGTCTCCGTCGCCCAGGGCCCTGCCTAAGCCCCGATTCTAAATGCCACGCACGGGTCGATGGCACCTCGACCCCGTCCCCGGGCAGGGGGCAGAGATGCTGCCTGGAGCCGACTGGGCAGCGCGGAAGCCCTCTCCACCGTCCCCTGCCCTCTGCCCCTGCCCGCCTTGAGTCAATCTGTGTTTTGAATCTGTGACTTGTTCTCGTTGCGGAAGTTGAAGGGGATCCGAGAATAGTTCAGATAGATGTGTATAATTTCTAGAGCAGAACCCCGAGAGAAATGAAACGCCCCGTTCCAGAATGACACTTTGATGTCACTTCACCGAGCCCTGTGAGGTGGAATACGGTAAGACACTTTCATTTAAGGAAAAATGACAGAGAAAGAGGAGGGAGGACAGTGCTGATTTGTGAGGCTTCGGCCTTTTTTTTTTTTTTAAGCCCCTTTTTTTGGTGTTCTTTTTTTTTTCTTGCAGAAGCTCCTAACGCTCAGGAAGTGGAATTTGTGGTTTAGGGGGCCGAGCTCTGAAGGAGTTGAGAGGCACAGAAAAAAAATAAGAAAGAAAGAAAAAGAAAAAAAAAGCCAACTCAAGCACCATTGCTCCTTAAAGGGAGGCTAAATTTAAAGTCACCCAAACTGGCAGCCTGCGGCGCAAACCCCGTCTGCAGCCCAGCTTCCATTACCCCTCCACATGGGTAAGCGCTCTTGCTTTTCTCGACTCGCGTAGGCAGCAGCCGGCCCAGGGTGTCACCGACCCGACCCTCTCCTCGCCTCCCCCTCCCTGCGGCCTCCCGCTCCGCTCCGCTCCAGTCCGGCTTCCGACGCGGCGGCTCGGGGAGGCTTCCCACAGCCCTCAGGCCATCGCGGGGAGCGGTGGGGAGCGGGGCAGGTGGGCTGCGGGACTCGCCTTCCCACGGCCCCGATCCCAGTCTGGGCCGGCCTTGGGCGACGCCGCGCCGGGACCAAAACACGCGGCGGCAACAGCGGCGCCTGGAGCCCCCCACAACGGCTGCGGCTGCCGTTGCTGTCTGGAGGGCGACGCGTTATCGGGCCGCTTTGATTTCTCACCCCGCTAGCTGCCAGCCCCCGCTCAAGGATGAACCGAAGCGCAGGTGAGCCCGGGCTGCAACGCTCCCACCCGCCCTCCCCGGGCCTGGCCGGGGGCGGTGCCTCCCCGGCGGCGCGGGGGGCGCGGACTGTCCGGTGCTTCGCAGAGCAGCCGGGGTCGCCCCCCGAACGGGCTGCGCTCCGGACTGGGCAGACAGGGTCGGGGCCCTGCCCTCCTTTCCCCTTTCGGGAGGAGAGAAAGCCCAAACCACCCCCCCGAAGTCCCCGAAAAGAACCAAACGAAAGCAGTTTGAACTCGCTTTTTGCAAAGTGTCAAGTGTAATGACAGAGACGCTGAACGGGCTCTAATATACCTCTCCTGCGTTTCCCCCCAGGAGCAGGCTCGGGGCAGCTCTGGTTAACCGGATCCCTGTCCCCCTTGACCGTTACCCCCCCCCCCCGCCCCGGCTCCCATAGGCCCCCCCAGGAGGTTTCCCACCTCGTCCCTCTCCTTTCCCCGGGTTTCACTGTCCGCTGCTGCAAGGTGCGTCGGCACCGACATCTGCGGGCTTCAGGGACAGATTCCGGTTTGCTCGTTTTCGCGTTATCGTGGTTCGCGCTGGATGGGTGAATGAGTCTCTCCGACAGCAACAGCCTCTCAGGCGCCGGGTTTAGGCTGTCGGGTTTGTAACGACTCCCCCGCCCGTCCTGGCAGCAACCCTGCACCGTACAGCCCGTCCTGGAGGGCGGGGACTGACTAGCCGTTTTGGGGGTACGTTTTGGTGGCTCCTTTTTGGCTGGGCTGCCGATGTGGATGAGAGGGACAGGGGTGCACATGAGCAGCCCCTCAGAAGCTCTCCCAGCCTTCGCACGTCCCATAAACGGTGCTCGGCCACTGCTGTGGCCTGTTTGCAAGCCTGAGGCCACTGACGGGAGGGGAAAAATAACCCCAAACACATCCCGCCCTCTCCGCCACTGAAGTCCCGCAAAAGAACCAACCAAAACGCGGTTTAAACTCGCTTTTTGCAAAGTGTAAAGTGTAACGACAGAGGAGGCCCGGCGACGGAGGTGATCCTGTGAACCTCTCCCGCCTTCCGACGAAGAGCAGGCGTCCGACGAACGGTGCTCGGCCGCTGCTGTGGCCTGTCACCCGCTATCGGCCATCGGAGCGTGGCCAGGGCGGCCCCGGGGACACAGAGGGGGAGTGTGTGCTAGTGTTGGCTCAGTAACTGCTCTCCGGAAAGGGGGGGAGAGGAGAGCGGGGCCGGGGCCACCTGTCGCGCCGCCCCCGGCTAGCGGCCCCTCCCGGCCGGCGCCCCCGGCCCTCACCGACGGATCGGTGCCTCCCTGCAGGTCGCCTCCCCGCCGCCGCCCCGCGGGAGACTCGGGGGTGACGCTCGCGGCCGCCGTGCCCGGCACTTGGAGAGAGAGCACGGCCGTGCCGGCCTCGGCAGCACCCCCACCATGCCGAGGTCCTTCCTAGTGAAGAGCAAGAAAGCGCACAGCTACCACCAGCCTCGCTCCGCCGACGAGGACTACAGCCTGAGGTTGGAGACCGTGCTAGCCCAGATCTGTGCAGGTAGGAGTCCGTCGGTCGCAGCCTCGGCCCGCCCGCTCCGCATCACCCCGCTGCCAGCGGCAGCGGCCGGTGGCCGTGCAGCCCCGCGGCAATGTGGACTGCGCAAAACGCCGGAGGGGCTAATGCGGGTTGGAGAAAGTCTGGTAGCAAATCTTGGTGAGAGCGGGGCCGCCGCGGGAGGTGGTTCGCAGCCCCCGTGGACCCGCACTGAGAAACCCTCTCGTCCTTTTTGCCCTGCAGACAGCAAGATCCCCGAGGACACAGGGCTATGCCGCACCATCCTGCCCGACCCGGAGCCTTCCCAGGGACGCTTCTCCCCGGAATCCCACCTTGCTGAGGCTGCTGATGGCACTTCCGAGTCAGCGCCCAGCTGCGAGGGCAGCGTCTGTGACAGAGTGTCCGAGTTTGAGGATTTCTGGAGACCTCCCTCTCCCTCCGTCTCGCCAGGTAGGACCGGGACGAGCAGAGCTCGGCGAGGGTCGGACTGCGTGTCTGTGACAGTGTTGTGGGGCTATGTCTTATGGCTGGGGCCCGCCGTCGAAAACAAATGGAATGGGCAGAATTGTCTCTTCACGTGCGGTGGGAAAAAGCAAACCTGTCCCTTCCATTCGTTTTCGGGTTATCTCTTTCAGGTTGCTTTTCCATTCCGTCTCCCACTACTGAGGGAGCAGCAAGCCCCAGGCTGTAGGAAAGTCGTGATGCCATCAGGCGTTGATATTTTTTTTTTTGTTTCTGATTAATTGGTAAAGGCAAGCAGCTTATGTTTTCAAGGTCCCGGAGTTTCCTATTACCCGGAGTTTAGATGTTTTTTAAAACGGGAAAAAACTGTACTAGGCTATCTGTGTACCTGCATAAGCAGTGTTGACTTTGTGTTTTGTAGTACCTGCTAGACGTTTTTCCTAACTCCCTTTCAGCTTATTTCTTGCCTCTTGCCTATAAAAAGGATACGCCCAGTCCCTCCCTTCCCTCCCTCCTCCCCACTCTTTTTTTTTTTTTTAATTTTCCTTTTTCCCACCCCCCCCCCTTTCTTTTCTAAAAACGCATTCGTAAATACCAGAGGAAAATAACGACGGTCAGATTTAAACACCCCAAATCCAGGAAACTCACACTTATGGCTGCAGCGCCTGTCTCTAGCTCCCTCGTCCTGCCTTTGATGTGGTTGGAGCAGTGGGAGATGCTGTCCCCAGCCTGACGCGAATACTTATCTCGTTTAAAAATACAATGGTGTCATTTTATAACAAAAATACGTATATATATAAAAAACACCTTTTATTGCCTCGGTTAAAAAGTGACAGCTGGAAAAAAAGAATAATTTCTATCTTAGCAAAGGAAAAATTGTCTCAGCTTTACTGACAGCAGATGCCAGCAAACGAATACTTAGTCCTCTTGGGTCCTGTTTCCCTACTGATTTTCCCGCTTAGCCTTTGGAATGTCCTTGCATATCAACGGCTGATTGTAACGATGTGGGTTTGCATTTTTAAAGCCTCCCGCTCTTTTAAGAGTCCTAAAGCCCTTCGAGGGAATATTCAAATTGCTGCCCAGTATCATTACAGCCAGACACAGGACAGTTCCAGTCTGTTCAAATGACACACTGGACCAAACGCAGCAGGTACTCTCTTGTTAATATTTCTCCACAAATTGTAGCAGTGTGTGCAATTTTTGGTCAAACGAATTTTTCCTCCTCCTCCTTCCCCAAATAATTCCAGGCTCTATGTGGGAAACAGACTGTTTTCACAAGGTCTAAAGGACAGGTACAAAATGGAGCAGGTATTTTCCAGGGCTGCTCTGCCTTTTCCTCCTCCCCACCTATTTCTTCTCCAGCGATAGGTTTCATCAGCTCCCAGCCAATCACACAGCTATCCAGGGAAAGTATCTTTGCAAAATGAGGGTGACATCCCCAGATCAAGATTTTTTGGGGGTGTTGTGGGTCCTGAGACTGTCTGATCCCATTCACAGGAGGAATGGGAGGGTAAGGGAATCCAAGTACTGTAAAGGAAAAGCCCTATTAAATGAACCTCAGTGCATTGAGAGAGATGCTCTTACATTAATGATGAAGGCAGTGGCAGCAGGATTAAATAGTTGGTCTTCCTCCCACAGCTCCCCCTTAACCCTTCTGCCTTCCAGCTGCTTTGTCAGATTCAGTGCAAAGCTGGAATTTGTGCCTAGGTCGTTCCTGCAAGATACTCTGGTGAGGGACTGTATTTCTATGATCGTGTTTGTCTGGATGGGGCACAGTTTCTGTGCTCTGACAAGCAGGGCAGATGAGAAATGATGGTTCTAAATCATGATTAGGGTAGGTGCAGTGAGTAGTACTATCACCCCTGTATCCTTAGAATGAACATAGGGCAGGTTGCACTTCAGGATGCAGTGAAAGCCAAATTTCAGCTTTGTCTTTGGGTGCCATGCTGCCTATCCAGACGAGCATGCACAGACATAATGCCTGTTAACACTCTTAATACATTGTTGGCTTCATCAGTGAAAATCACTTTGTTATTTAATAATCTCTCTTTCTATGTGTGTCTCTAATCACATGATTTTGCTTATTTTGTGTGCTGTTTTGTAGTCTGTGGAGGATAAACTGTTCTTTTTTTGCTGTTTATATCAATCTGTTCTCAACCATTTCAGGCTGAGTTCGCCTTGCCTTCAAAAAAGAGCACTGATATTTTTTTCCTCCTGGAAGGGATCTATATAAAGGCTGCACAGAATTGCTAGGAAGAGGAGGAACAATCTATCTCTGCCTCCTGCTCACCCCTTGGAGGTTTAGATGCTGTGGAGCAGAGGAGGGGCAGACACAGAAGTGCCCTGCAGTGTGGCAGAGCAGGATTTGCAGGTCACCTTGACCCTGGGTACAGAGCTTGGATGGCTTGAGCTTGCCCTGCAAAGTATAGTGTGCACTTGTGCTTGAGATGTCTCCAAAGCATGTGAGGTGATGGACGGAACATTGCACGCAAACTGATCTGTGGTGCAGTGTTTACTGTGTCCCAGCTTACCAATTTCAAGGGCTCAAAAATCAGGTCAGCCTTCCCTCTCCTCTCAACGGAATGGCTTAGAAATCAAGATTGTAAGTTATACCTTAAGGATATTCAGTTCTACTGTTGAAACATTGAGAGTTTACGTTTTCATGGTTTTCTTTACAGTCTGGGCTGTAAAGTCTGGGCTAGAAGTTGACTTTAAAAGGAAACAAAAAGAACAAGCAAACAAAAGGAAAGCTGAGGGCCTCATGAAATCATGCAGTTTCAAGAGCTGGGGCTTTAAGATAATTTTGAATCCTGTGATAAAATCGTGAGAGATGGCAACACTGAAACTGGTTGCAAAGACACAAGATAGAAGATGTGACGCTGACCACAACTTTGCAGTCAGTGCAGAACAGGAAAAATCATGCTCATCACCATGTCAGCTAATTTGATTTCATCGCTCCGTTCAGATGTCCCTGTTGGTATGTGAGCATGTATTTCCAACAAAAAGGCTGCTAATTTCAATGGAAGAATTAGAGACTGTTGACGTCTGAAATTTAGTAAAAGACAGGAAACAGTCAAGTTATGCACAGCTCAATTTTTCACCTAATTTCTGGCTCCCTTATGTAACCACCCATAACCACCTGTCTATCCAAATGGATAGCCTAACACATCATGCCTTTCTTCCCTAGCTCACCTCTGGTCATCTTGGCTTGCCAAGGGCTGAGAAGGTCATGGGAACTATAAAGCCAGCAGGAATTATAAAAAACAAGAGAGGAATTACTGGTGGACAAGTTTTTGGGTAAAGAAGGTTATTCTGGAAGCCCCAGTTGCAAGGGATTCATTCATCTCTGTGAAGGCATTGGCACTTTAGCCGTTATCAGATTTATCTTTTCCTTGGTTCAGTAAAACTTTGACCCAGTGGAGACATCTGACTCTCCCAGTTCTGTTCCCTGTTGTGATGAAGACTGAATGAAAAGCACCTAGGGCATTAATCAGCATCTCTGGAAGACACAGCTGGGGTCTGGTACCTCGTGTTCCCTGCCCAGCTGTGCTTTCCTCTATGCAAGTCTCCCTGAGCATTTGTGCCTTTAGCCACTGATCTCAAAGGCTATGTTCCTGCCATTGCATCAGACTCTACCATGGTCCCCCACATGTGACTCTTCTTGTGGTGTCCACTGCCTTGGTCAGATACTGTTGCCAAAGGTGAGCCTGTTAGAGCCAACTGAAGCCATCTGAGCTTGTCCTGGTGGGAGATCGCTTTGATTATGACTACAAGGAAAATCTTTCTGTGTCTTCAATTTTTAATGCAGCTTATACCAATGATTTTACAAAGCTCTCTATTTTTGGTGGACTAGTTTCTTTACTTGGAGAAACTTAGAGCAATCTGAAACAACCATGGTTTCAGTTCAGATGAGGACTGATCTTACATTTTCTGAAAAAATAAGGCATGACATTCAAGCATCTCAGTACCAGTTCTTTATTTCGACTGTGCTGTAGTATAGTTACAGACAGTTCTGTCACAAAGTTGAGAGACTAAGTTTTAGCATAAAATTGTGCAGCAAGCAGGTTTTAGTTTTGTTGAACAGGTAAATCTCAGCACGCTTGCTCCTTTGGGCACCTCCGTAATGTCATATTTGCTATATGAATGTGTGGGATCTGCATCACAGCTTAAACCTGTGGATAGATCTTTGATGACCATCTTGGGACACAGTAGATATATTTTTTTGAGGGGCTGCAGATCAAACCAAAGGAAGTTGCAGACTGAGTTGTTTAGTGTCTCAACAGTCAGATTAGTGTATACACACCCAGAGATGGAGGTAGATAAGACTAGTGGCTGCTTTAGATAATTTGGCTGGGAACAGGTAGCACTGAAACAGGTAGCAAGTGACTAGGTAGCACTGGATGCACAGACCCTGCTGTGTAATATAAAATGTCCTCCCATTAGAGATGAAAGGGCAGCCTCAATGTGCAGTACAGGGGTCTGATGCTGGGCACAACTCTGAGTGCTGAGATGGTTCTGTCCCATGATAGTGGCTGTATGGTGAAGTGCACTAATTCCCTTGCCTTTGTGTTTCCACAGCCTCTGAGCGATCTGTGTGTCCATCCCTAGATGAAGCACCCCCCTTCTCTGTGCCCTTCAAGCCGTACATGTGGAACAGTCTAGGTGGCTCTGAACTGAGGCATCTTGTGCAAAGCTACAGGCCCTGCCCGACGCTGGAGCGAACCTCAGCCCTTGGGCTCTTCTGTGAGCGAAGCTCTGAGTCTGCCCTCTACAGTGCTGAGTGTAGCTCTTCTCTTGGACTTTATGGTGACTTCAGCTCCCCAGGCCCGGGGCTGTATGAGCGTCCAGCAGCAGCAGCACCCCGACTCTATGCTGAGACGCAGCCTGGGCTGCAGCAAGAGAAGTGCCCAGCTGGCATCAAAGTGGAGTCGGACCTCTTGTGCCGCCCATTGCTCATCAGCACTGGCTCTTACAAGTGTGTCAAGTGCAGCAAGGTAGGGATCCCTTTCTCCCACTCTGGTTATGACTCTTACCCAGCCCCTTCTCCCTGACGAGCCTGACCCTGTGTGCTCTCTTCACCCAGGTCTTCTCCACACCACATGGCCTTGAGGTACATGTGCGCCGCTCACACAGTGGCACGAGGCCCTTTGCCTGTGACATGTGTGGCAAGACCTTTGGCCATGCAGTCAGTCTGGAGCAGCACAAGGCCGTGCATTCGCAGGTGAGAGTGGGGCAGACTGCCAGGATGAAGGTCGAGGGCCAGGGCCAGCTGCTTGCTTTGGCTGGCTTTAGGGAGGCCAGGAAAGCAATCATAGAAACATAGAATGGTTAGGTTGGAAAGGACCTTAAGATCATGTCAGAACAGTAGGTGGCCATCTAAACTGAGGAGAGGAAGAGAACACAGTAGAGCTGCAGTGAGCAGTTGTGGGTGAAGAAGATGGTGTTAGGCAGAGGAAAGGGTGGGCAGCTGGTGAGCAAAGGAGCAAATTTACTAATTAAAGAGCACAGGCTTTGTTTCCATTCCCCAGACCTCGCCTGTGTCTATATTAAGCAATGGGCACTTTTGGCACTCCGGAAGTAACAGATAATAAATAATACATTTTCACTCTCGAAATTGTAATGCAGATGTGGACTTTTTTTTTTTATCAGCAAAAGCAACTAATTGTGCTTTCTTTCAGCACAACTGTCCTCATTCTTTCTCCTCCCCCCCACAAAGAAGTGAGTCTTCCCTTGTTTCTAGTCATTGTGTCTGTGCAGGGAACATCTCAGTGGCCAGTCAGGTACAGAGCACAGACTTCACCCGTCTCGACAAGCTCTGAGTCACACACCAAAAGAATATGGTAGTTAATTTTGGTAGGAGGACATGTAACATTTTCCACCTGCTGATATTGTGCCATATTTCCCCTTCCCCACCCACTTGACCTGGCAAATCTTCCTTCTTCAGATCAGCTTTTGGAGTATAGAGTTATAGTAGTGGTTTTTTGCTGTTTTATTTGCAATTTGTTGAGTGTGCAACAGCAGAGTGCACAATAAAGGGAAACATCTCATCACTCATTAAATAGTGGTGGAAAGAGCAGCACTGCAAATTTTTTCCATGAAGGGGACAACATTTCAGGAAGAGCGCATTAAAAGCCAAATAAACTAAGATAACTATTCTATGATTCTTTGATTCTATGATTGTATGAAAGCATAGCCGGAAGAGGCAGGTGTGATGGTAGTTAAGGGATGGAAAGAAGATATGATTTATGGTAGAAGAAAGAGATGGAGAAGAGTGTGTGATGGAGGGGAGAGAGACAGCAAAGTCTTAGTGAATTTGTTCTGATATATTAAAATAGTAATCCAAAAAGCTGTTTTCCCTAGGTGCCCCTGGGAATGTTCCCCATTTTAACGGAACTACAAATAAGCACTTAGTTGTTACGCTGCCAGCAGAAGTCAGCCTGACACAGAGGTTTCCCAAGAGAGACAAGCAGACCTCAGGACCCACTGAGGCAAGGTAGCCTCGGAACAGTCCTGCAGCTGTTGGGCTTCCCAGTGCAGTGATCATCTCTTGGGCCTCTGTTGAAATTTGCAGGTGGACTTTGCCCGGTTGCTCAGGGCTGCTCCCAATATGGCCATTCTGGCCAGCAGGAAGAGCTGTCCAGTTAAATTTTTGTGAGGAGTGGTGCACAGCACTGAGAGGGGGTGCATTATCTTTTTATCATGTGGTGCTATCATGTTAGCATCTAGTTAGCATTGGTGTTAGCATTTCCGCAGGCCAGTCCAGTTCTCTGGAGAAGTGGAAGTGCTTGCTAAGGCAGAAGGGGAACCCTGATGTCTTGGTGTGGTGTAATGTGTGTGTTTGGGCTCCTCTCTCTGCAGGAACGCAGCTTTGATTGTAAGATTTGTGGCAAGAGTTTTAAGAGATCTTCTACTCTGTCCACCCACCTGCTCATCCACTCGGACACACGGCCCTATCCATGCCAGTACTGTGGGAAGCGGTTCCACCAGAAATCTGATATGAAGAAGCACACCTTCATTCACACAGGTCAGCCCTGCAGCTGCTGGTGTTCAGCCCTGACTGTGAGAGCAGGTCTCTGAAGAGGTCTCTCTGCAACAGTCCATTCCCCCTCAGCTGAGACAGTACATGCACTTTGCCATGCTTCTCAGCACCCTGCTGCTGTTCTGAGCTCTACTTGTGCAAAGGAGGGTGATTTAAATGAAAGGCAGCTGCAAAACAACCCAAATCCTCAGAATCCAATCACTCTTCCTTTTATAGGATCCACCAATGTTTATTCAAAGGGCTTTTGTGTAAGATGATTTGGGGAGTGTTATATTCATGTAGCCTTGATTTACAGCCGAGGTTCTGGAAAATGACAGGTGAATTTGATTGCAGCGTTTCTTTTTGCAGGATTTACCAGTTTACAATAGGAACAACATGAGCCTCCTCCTCTAGAACAAACACTAAACTGGAGGGCTTAGGGTCCAGCTCAGACTAAATATTTGTTCAGAGGTGTCTGCACTTCCACATGCTGCAGTTTCGTACAGAATGGAAGAAGAGGTGCAGAGTACTCAAGTTTCACTGCGTGTAATAAACATGGAAACTAATAAAGTGCAGGTGAATCATCAAAGGAAATTGTTTTAAAAATATCATTCAGTGAGAAGGCAAGTTTATCAGAAATCTTAAAAAGAAAGTCTTGCCTTTCAAACCTGCATCACTCACTTAAAGTAGAGGGAAAGGAATGATGTGCAAGATACAGAAGCAGTTGTAGACGCAAAAATAACATCTGTGCTGGCTAAACTCAAGGTTCAGATGACCAAAATCCTGTTTCCTGGTAGTGACTTCTAGCAGATATCAAGGGTGAAGCTTAAACATGGCAAATACTTAGAAAGATAGTGCAACATTATATGTAGCACTGCTTGGTTGTTACTTTTCCAGATGACAAGCAGTGGACAATAAATGTTACTTACAGACGTTTTCCACCAGAAGTTTGCTGGATGAAAATGAACTATTTAGGAAGTAACACAAAAAGTTCCACAGTAACTTTTTCAAATGAGTCTTGATGAAGTAAATTTCAGCCAAACTCTGAATCAGTCAAAACCGTTACTTAGTTGTGAGATCAGAAATTGTGCCTGGACTTTTACATTGCTAATACAAAAGTACATCCTTAACTGAATCAGGTATCCCTTTCATACGCAGCATACATTTGTGAACTGAGCCTCCAGCACATTTTGTATTATTTTATGTTTCTAAGAATCTTATTTTCAAACATGAAAAGGGTTTGTTGTGCCAGCTGAAGTCAGTGGGCTCTGCAGGTGCAAAGCTGCTCTGAAAATCAGGCTTGGTTTTGTGGTTGGATTCCTTTTTATCCGTTATTTGATAACAAACACTATGAAAATGCACTGAGATCCTGCTTCCATGGAGGCCAGTGGAGTTTTGTCACTCATCCCTCTGTAGGAGAATTTCAGGGCTGAATTTGCTCCCTTTTATGTTATTTGCCTGCAGGAGAATTTCAGGGATGGCTCGGGGTGACTGCTAGCACTTCAGTATGGGGAGCAGGGACGAGAGCAGATCTCTGGATGAATCCTTGCCTTCAGGGTTCACTTAAGGGCACTCAGACCTCCCTTAGGGACAGACCGCAACTCACTGGGTTTGGCTTAGCAACCTCCACCTATCTATCCTACTTGCCACCACGCTGATGCTATAATAACTGATGCCAGTCCAAATGACCTGAGGGTCTTTCCAGGAGTTCCTTATGTTCCTAGGGCACAAAGGCAGTTTAAATCACACAGAGCCCATGCAGTCAAGTGCATTCACAAGTTATTGTATCCTGGGAGCACTCTGTGCTTCAGGCTGCTCTCAGAGCTGTATGGCGGTGCAGCCAACTTCAGGCCTGATCCGCTGCAGTACAGGCTCAGGTAATGCTTTGGGGCTCCCAATTGCATGGTTTTTATTAGAATGACTTCCTCAGTAGTCACACTGGAGTCTCTTTGATGAGTTCTAAGGTCCAGTGTGCATTTCCTGTTTGCTCTGGTCCTGTGTAAGCAACAAGTTGCCACTTAACACCCTCTTTCTCTCTTTCTTGCCTTCTGCTTGCAGGTGAGAAGCCTCACAAGTGCCAGGTGTGTGGGAAAGCCTTTAGTCAGAGCTCCAACCTCATCACCCACAGTCGGAAGCACACAGGCTTCAAGCCCTTTGGCTGTGATCTGTGTGGCAAAGGCTTCCAACGAAAGGTGGATTTACGAAGACACCGGGAGACACAGCATGGCCTGAAATGAGTCCCAGCTGCAATATGTAAAGCATCTACAACACTAGGAGAATAGACTCCCTTGGTTTCCCCAATGGACCCACGCCTTGTCCTAAGCATAGAGCCTGGTATTACCTTTCTGACCAGGAGCTCAGAGGGGAAAGAAGAGGACAGAGCCATGCATTGACAGCTTAACCTGAATGACTATGAAAGGAGAAATTAAAAGGCTGAGGTTTCTCTCTTTCTCTTCTCTCTGTTTCTGAAATAACACTGGAAAATAAGCCTTTTAAAAGCCTGATACTCCAAAGATGGATAAGCTACCAAATATCTGTAAGCTGGAAAATATTTCTCCCATGGCCAAGGTGAACCCATTGAAGTTCAGTAGCTTGAATCATCTTGCAGTTAGACATGGGCATAACAGTGTTTACACAGTAACAACGGAGAGCCTTCTGCAGTGATAGAGGGAGCACTTGCCTTGGTTGAGTTTCAGTGGCTTCACTCTTGGTTTCCCATCAGGAAAACCTAGAGGATCAGGACTGAACTGTGCAGTTTGACATCTTCTTGCTGTTTTTTAAGCAAAGGTACCAGCTTGGGCCTGGTCCTGCTCTCACCTGTTCTGGTGCAAACAAGGAGCTGCATTAACAGTTATAGAGACACCCTTTTTATTGTCCCAGAGCTATCTTTGTCTGTGCAAGGCCTGGTTTTGTGCGTGTGTGTTTGAGGCATAGGGGTTACTTGCTACATCCTCTGGGGAGAAGGAAGCTTGTGAAAGACAAGTAGAAAAGCCAAAGCACGGAGTTAACGCCTTATAACTAGAAACCCATTCAACAAGTGATCCTGACTGAGGAGGGCAGGAGCATCAGAGAGGCACAGACTTTCTATCCAGAACCATTCCTGGCCTCCGCACTCTGGGCTTGTTCTAATAACTGGAAAATAGCTACTCAGCATCATTTGTATATTTGGTTTAGTTTTTTATTTTTTAAAGGGAAACTTGTTTGAGGTGGGCAGGAACCATTATAAAAGTATAATTGACTGAATTTGCCTTAAATGACCCTGCATGTACCTCAGATAAAAAAAAAAAAAGCTGTTTTTACTTCGTTGACAGGTTTGTAAATGTCCTTATTTAGATTTTATGGTGTGTCTTATGTTTATTGGTACATATTTATTGGAACAACGTTTTAAGTTAATAAAGTATTGAGGATGTTCTAGAGTGATTTTCATTTGATACGTTAACTAGCATGTTTGTGAATGTCTCAGCCATTACAATGACACTCCACAGTGATGGTCAGGGATACAGCAGGGAATGCAGGTGCAGCATTTGCATAAGGGCTCTGTGATTAAAGACCACCACTGCCATATTTATTTGTCCAACTCGCCCTGATTTCAGCTGAACACGGTTCTGAAGACTGAGGTAAACTATATATTCATATAAAGGTTTGAAAGGGAAACAGCAGTTTTAAATGCCTGCTTTGCAAATGCAAACTGCCAGAAGTCCCTGCTTAGCCCAGGAGAAACTTGAATGTCCTCCCGCAAGATTAAATGCCTGCGCCAGGGAGCCTGCAGGGACACCTGAACAACAGGTGTGCCATTAAGCCTGTTAAGGGACTTAAGCCTGTTGGGACTTACAGAATTGACTTTTTCCTGCCTGCCTTGTCAGCGGGGCTTGCCCCACCTGGCAGTTGCAGCTCATACAAAACAAGAGCAGAAGGATGATACAGGGATCCCTTGTCCTTTTCCCAGCAGAGCACAGCGTGGCAGCGTGGGTTTTTACAAGTGCACAAGGCCTTGTGCTCACATGTATATATATACTCCTGTTTCCAGCTTTGTCTGTTTATTGTATATAAAACCAGCAAGCAGAGTCCCCCTCTGTGCTCATCCCTCATCCCACCGGAGGGCCACAGCACTGCCTAGACCCCGCAATGCTCCTGCTTTCTGCCACCTCAGATCTTCATCCACAGCCCCTTCCCCACAGGGCTCCCTTTGCAGGCTGCAGCCGAGGTCAGTCGCTTCAGGACTAACCCAGCATATATTGCTGGAACAGCTCTTCCACACAATGGCTGCCAACACCAAGGCCTCACAGGCAGGGCTTTTACTAAGCAGAAACGTGGCACACAGTCACAGCTAGCAGGGTGAGAGGCTGCTGCAGAGCACCACTGGAGGTGCCAGGTGCCATGTTAGGCCCATTATGCTGGGTTATTTAATGCAGAAGAGCAGTGGAGGAGGCTAAGTGATAATGGGGAAGGCCTGGTGGTGGTGCTGACCCTGCCTACACCAGTGGAGGCTCCAAGGAACAGATCAGCAGGAGGAACAGGTAGGCCTGGAACTAACTCTGAGGCAATATTTGGTGTTCATCCTACTGGGATGCTGTAGTTGTGGATGGAGTGAGTGCTGGGGGTACTGGGTGTGAGGTGGTTGGGGTGCAGCAGTCTGGGCCCTCAAGAGGACCCTTTCCTCTCAGATATGGCCCAAGTGGGCTTAGTGATTGGCATTTACCTTTAAAACTACAAAAGCAATGTGTGCCTGACCCCAGAGTGCCTGATTTTCAAACAGGACAACTGGAGTTGGGGCTGGGTGGCTGGAGGAGGCAACTATGGCAGCACAGGAGGGCTCTGACAGCCGCTGTTGATAAGACAACTCTTCAAGGGAAGGAACTCTGCGAGTATTTTATTGATTTAAGGATGTCTTCCGCTAGACTGTCTTGCATTCACAGAATCACAGAATCCCAAGGGTTGGAAGGGACCTCAAAAGATCATCTAGTCCAACCCCCCTGCAAGAGCAGGGTAACCTACAGTACATCACACAGGAACTTGTCCAGGCGGGCCTTGAATATCTCCAGTGTAGGAGGCTCCACAACCCCCCTGGGCAACCTGTTCCAGTGCTCTGTCACTCTTACAGTAAAGAAGTTCTTCCTGATGTTAACGTGGAACTTCCTATGCTCCAGTTTACACCCATTGCCCCTTGTCCTATCACTGGATATCACTGAAAAAAGCCTAGCTCCATCATCCTGACACCCACCCTTTACATATTTGTAAACATTGATGAGCAGGGTGCTGGTGGTGAGGGCTGTTCAGGCCCAAACCCCTTTGAAATGGCTGCATGGTAGGGCATTCCATGCCTCACCAGCCCCGCTTGCATCCAGTGCCAGCTTAGTTGCTGATTTGGGTTAAATGTGGCTGTCTGTTGGGGGAGATGTCTTGGTTTAAGGTGGGGGATTTGAAATGAAGGAGGAAAAGGAGATCTATCTGGGGAGAATCAGAACAGGCTACTGAGAGGCTGTGGTGCAAGCCTGAAGATTGGAAATATCTCAGTGTTATTACTGTATGCCATTAAAAATACATTATGCATATTACATGACTCATTATTCATGAAGCAGGTTCCATACCTTTTGTCTGCCAAAGTAACAGTAGAAAGGGTAAGGAGAGACGCTGGAGCACACCTTTGTTTCTTTCTGTAAATTTTTAATGACACCTCAAGCTAACCAGTTGGTGAAGCTCAGTTCCTGCATAAAAGTGGAAAGGCAGAGCTATCCACAGGATGAGTAAGCCTTTCAGGAGCTAATTTGAGCTTGTGTTCATCCACACCAACGATGATTAAATTACCTATCAAGTGTGCAGAGCTATCGGGATTCAGGGCATTGAAAAACAAGGTGAATTTATCTGATTGATTTAAAAGACATTGGTGGAACAAGTGGGTTGTAAAAAGCCTGTTCCTTATAGAAGTACTTCTCCTGGTAAGCTAACAAACTTGTTACTTTGCCTCCAAAAAGTTGTTTGCCTGACCAGGAAGCAAATTTATTAGTTGGAATCAAAATGCTTTATCCAAATCAGTTATCAGGCTGAATTAATTCATGAAGCAGAAATAAAGCAATTTATTAGGTTCCATCCTTATGCCAAACAGGGGTGTTTAACATTAAAATATGCAAACATCATCTGTGCTTTCTATCAGTCAGTTTCCAAAAGCTGATAGTAACACTCAGATTGGATATTGCAACATGAGGGAGAGAGCAGCTCCTCTGGATCTTGCTCCTTCTTCTTGCTCCTTCTTTGTTGCAGTTGATGGGGGGATGGAGGAAGAGCTTTCTAGAATAAGCCCTGATGAAAGATTGTGAGGCTCGTGCAACTGTACTTGCAAGCTGTTAACAAAGGAATGCTCCTTAAGTCTCTGCATTTCTCTTCCTTAAGAGAGAAAAAACAAACAGGTCAGTTGTGTCAAATTCATCTCATTGATCTCGCTCTAAACTGAATAGTGAAATGTGGTTCCGCATACGGCCCTTTGAGGGACTTCTGATTTAGAAAAGCACTGAAATATGCATGTAAGTCAATGAAGTGCTTCTCTAGCAGGCACCTTATGAGACGCCTGTTCAGAGTTCAAGTTCTGGAGATTTTCCCTGCTGAATCCTAGACCTCACTCCATTGCCAAGCCACATCCTGTGTGTGTCTGTTTTCACAGAGGAGGTGGCTTGGCTTCTGAGAATGCCAAATTAACTGGTGTTTTCCAGTTATGAATAGGATAGTGGTAGATTCCATGGTTTTTTTTTCCTCTGAGTAATAAAACAGTCTAACTAGATTTAAGGCAGGTAAATGCCTGTAATGCATTATAAGGTGTGTAAAGTGATGGAAGCAGGTTTGGATAGATTTTTGTTCATCTCAGGCTGCAGGTACATTTCATTTGGACACCATAGGTATCTAGCTCTATCTGTGACTTCCCTACTGGGGAAGAAAAAACCCCAACGCTTGAGTCTCAGAAAAAGTCCTTGAGTCTTTATCACACCAGTTTACAATATACACAACATATGGACTATATGAGGGAGCACATAAATCTGGAAGAAAACCTTTCATACATTATAAAAATGCAGGCCACACCTTGTTAGAATAATGCTGCCTAATAGATTAACCTGGAGCGTGCGATAAATCTTTCAAATAAGATGGAAGCAAACCATTTCTGTGTGCTTGTTCCAACATGCTGCTTCTCATCTGGCTTTTTTGGTTTTGTTTAGCAGACATGGCATGACACAAGAATACGGAATAAGGCAAACCTAGAAAGAAAAATAACATGACAGCTAATGAAATTATTTCCAGCCAATTATTACCAACTTTGACAAGTGTGTGATCTCCCAGCTCTGGATAATATCATGCATGGGGCATATCCACCCCCAGCTTGCCCAAGCCCACCTTGCTAAGGCAGTGGCAGCATGTGCTGTGGCGATACTGGACTCTTCCACTCAAGCAGCCCAGAAGGTACCTTGGCTGCTGGCTCCTCCTGCCAGCTCCCTCCTTGGTGTGCAGGACAGAGGCATGGGTCAGCCAAGGGCACTGGCAGAAGCGCAGCACAGCATGCAGTTAAAATGGCCAATATGTTCCATTGATTTAGTTGCTGTAATGTAGCCAGCTGGTGTTAAAGTGAAGCAGTATGATATACTACTTACGTTTCACACTTTATTTTTTTCTTCCTATGAATAATACATTCCCAAACTCACAGCTCAATGGGTGAATTCAAAGGGGATAAAGAGGTATGACTGCAAGAGACAGGAAGCTGAACTCCCAGTGTTGAGAAGAGTAAGTACACTCTTCTGATAAGAAAACAGGCAAACCAGACATTTTCAGTGTTTCATTCAGGAAAGTTTTTAAGTGTTACAGTGAAGAGCCACAACAAATTAACTGTATTTCAGTAAGTGATCAGCCAGAAGAGATTAGGTATTTACTTGGTCTAAATTGCTTGCAGTGGCTACTTCTAGTGATTTATTTACCCTGATTTAAGTCAAGAGATCTTCTGTTATCCATTGCACCTACTAAATTCCCAGTTTCACAAACTGTCAGCTCTGCATTTACTGTTGCTTTTTGCCTCTTTGAAACACAGTGGCATTGATGGGTGGGCAGAAGGGTTAGACTGGCTCCCAAAAAGAGAATAGGTGAAAAATGGTCTTGAGCCTCTTTTATACAGCTTGTTGCAACTCTTTGAAATGCTGCAGAAGTGATGTTTGTGGGTGTAGACATCCCTTATAGTGCAAACCTGGCTGTTGGGTAGCTGGGGGCCGCTGGACCAGCATGCTCTTGATTGCATTGATTAATAGTGTGTGTGAGTCAGGGCACCAGTGTCTCCAGCTCTGAGAACAAAGAGATGGGTCTTCCTGTGCACTTGTGCTGGGCTTCATGCTGCAGGGGCCTGACTTCTGTTGAGCTCTGCTGCGTACTCTGTGTATTTGCCGTCAGTCGGTTTTGGAATTATTTGTGTTTTCAGTAGGTTAGCATTAATGGCAGTCAAGAAGAGCCTCCTTCCTGTGTGATATTTCCACTACTGCTGAGGTGTTTTGTGTGTGAGCTCCACTGCTCTGGGACCTGGGTAGCCTTGCTCTCTTCTTGCCTGCTTATCAAGCTGGGGCTGGCTCTGGCAGGGCTTGCTGCTATCGTTTCCTATAAGGGTTTGGCAATCTCTGAACTGATGTCTGAGGCCAGTTGAGGTGGTGAGGCTGTTTGCTATCTCTCCTTTCATCCTGGGTACGGGGATCAATGTTCCAGTGAGTTTGGGGATCCAATGTTTCCCCAGCCCAAGTTGCATCACAGACATTAGCAGGAATAAGAAGGAACGGTTGCATTTGTGAGAGGAAAGGATTTTATGCAAGTGGAGTGAGCTCTGTCTGCTCTTACTTATCCCTGAATTCTGAATACCTCTGTCTGAAGCCTTTCACGTAGCTCATAGTAGTTCTCCACCCAGATGTGGGACCATGGAGGAGCACGTGCCTGCTTAAGTGTGAAGTGTCTCAGGCTGCTAGGCACCAAATAATTTCAGAGCGGGAGGTGTTTGACTGTTACTTCTCTCTTTTGAGACTGCTGTGGTTTGGTGTTAACTGTGGTTCTTTCCACTTGCCACTTGGATGCCTGTTTTGTTCCTCTGCATGTTCAGTTGCTGAAATCTCATGTTTGAGCAATTTTGTCTGTGAGCCTCTGCATGAGGGAGGAGGCTGCTGCAGCCTTGACACTGATGCTCTGGCAAGGTTAAGGACCTCATTCTCTTTGCTGGTGTTTCTCAGTAGTAGCTGTAGAGCCAAGGAGCTCTTTGTAAAACACGGGCATAAGGGGACAAAGTTCTCAAGCCGGAAAGTGTGTTGTATCCTAAGGATCCCATACAATAAAACACAAAAAGACAACTGGCTGGGGGTTGGTTTCTGCTGCTGTTCATCCAAACTGGGGGAAATGCTGCAGTTGAGCAGCATGGCCGGAAGTGTAGCACGGACTGCAATGAGAGTGCTGGCAGTGAGACTCTCCTAGGTAAAGCATAGAATGTTATTGCCTTCTATGCAACCCCTCTGCTAGTTAGCTGTGTGGTGGAAATTCATCTGCTAACACTATGCACTGAGGGCATAACTATAGGTGGGTGAATCAAGTGGTGGTACCACCACCTCTTGATCAGAGTGGACTACAGTGCTGGAGGTCTGGTGGGCTTTGTTTTGCTGGGGAGAGAAAAGATAACAAAATTCCAACAACAAACCCTGACGTGACCCCTCCCTCCCCCCCCCCACACCTTGTTTCCTTGTGCTTATTTTCCCAAATATTGTAGAGGCCAACAAGTGCTGGGCCTTGCTTCCTACCCAGAAAGCTGTTTATGTTTCTGGTGGCTGAGCTGTGGGTGTTGCTGTGCCTGTTCTCTGCTACTGCTGTGGGATGATTCAATGCTGTGTGTTTTTCCTGTCCCCCTGCCACTGCTGTGAGGGATCTGGGGCATATCTACGGGAGAGCTGGTGGCAGATGCCCTTGTTAAGAGCTGGCTTCTTCATGTAAGCTTCCAGCCAGGCTGCTGCATGGCAAGGACAGGCCTGTGACTGTGCAGCCCTCCTCCCAGCCTGCCATGCATCTGGCCTTCATTTTGGATGCTCTGTTTCTTGTTATTTCATTCCCTTTACTCCAAAGGGGTGCTCCTGTGTTTGAGACTGAAGGGTGGTTGACTGAAATTGGGTATATAGAGTAGGGGATCTAAAGCACTCCTTTAGCACAGCCCACGGTAGCCAGGGCACGTGGCATAATTTCTAATCACACTGACGCTGCAGGTACTTCAACTGTGCTTCTGGGAGGTTTCATGTTCACAGCATATCAAAGTATTTTGTCAATAACTTAAGTGTGAAATGGGCCTAATTTCTCATGTGGCAGTGAAAGAGCTTTTCAAAGATCCTTTTTGTCGTTAGCTTCTGACAAAGCCATCTTTATGTGACTGAATCTGATTTAACAGCTTTGTATGATGTTCTGAGGACTAAAATTCACTTGCTTAGGACACCAACTAACTAAAATGTTCCTTTGTGCAAAGGCTGGTCAGGGCAGAGGAGCTGGGGCAGTGGAAAGATGCCATCAGTATGAGAAAGCTGTGAGCTAGGGGAGATGGTATTTAACTCTACCCACCTGGAGCATCCAGAGACCTTATGCATTTGCAGTCTGATAAACTTGAAAGGGAGATTTCAAACAGGGTAATTGCACATCTTGCTAACGGTGGTGCTTGGTTGCATGTTGTAACAGTGATTGACAAAGAGGCAGGGGAAACTGCACAACGCTTGAGACAAAATGTGTGTGTGTTTTCTAGCATGTCCAGGCTCTGGGCAGTTGTAGCCAGATAGGTCAGGCTAAGGATCTGTTGGGTGGTGCTGGAGCAATTGGATTCTTCTGTGGGAATGCCTCAAACACCTTGAAGTGGTAATATGACTTGGGATACATGCTGCAACCCTGAGGAAGGAAAACCTAGGCTGAACTCACTGGGACACATGGAGCTTAAGAGTGTGTTGGACTGTCAGTAATAACTGGGGAGGGTGGTATGAACAGCATTGCTAGTGGGGCGGGGGGAATGATGGCTCAGAAACCTCCAGGTATGAGGCATATTAACTCTAACATATCTGAAGAGTTACTTTGACAGGGCGATACCTCAAAGTGGCCTTTCTGGATATGCAGCTGCATTAGGAGACTCTGCTGCTGTGATGTTGTGGCCTGAGCTGAACTATCTTATGAGTACAGAAAAGTGTCTTCCTAGGGGCTTCTCTGAAATAATCTTAGTTCCTGAACCTGTGGTATATTACTGTTGTAGTGTCTTGCCCTTCAGTAGTGCTGGTTTAACTGACATCATGTTGAAAGCAACCTCTAACTCCACTTTTGGGGGGTGTGAGGTTCCTGCAGCTCCCAGCTGCTATGAGATTGATTTCAATGCAAGCTTAGTGTCTGAGTCAAGCTTTAAGGGTTAGTTTCCTGCAGCGATTCACAGCAAGCCTGTAGGTAAGCATGTCTGGAGGAGTTTGTTGGCAACTGTGGTGGTCCTTCATACCAAGAAATCTCCAGCACCCTTGAATTTCTAGCAAGGTTTGGAGACAATGCATTAAAGGTTGGTGTACATGTGGATCAGTGTGTGGCTTGCTCATTTTTGATGCTCTGGGCTATATCTGTTGACTCTTCAGGGTAGAAGAGCCCCAGGTGTCAGGTGTTGTTGTCTATCTGATGAAGAGATTCACTTATGGAAAAAGACTCAGCAAATGTTACTCTTGTACATCTCGAGTCCTGCCTGGGATGTGTTGCAGATTCAAAGAGGATTATTTTAAGAGAAGTTGTCAAAGCACATTGTTATGAATTTACAGTCCAACAGTCCCAAAGAATAGTTCTGTTCTGTACAAGTCTCTCTCAAATGAGTTTGTCCTGAAGTTCTCCAGAAAACAAATGTGTCACTAAGATTCTTCCTGTGAATACACTGAACACAATTATATGTTATGCTTATTATTTATCTTTTTTTATGCCATACTTATTTGGTAAATATGGAAAAGAACTTCTTTTCATTCTCCTGTTCCTCCTGAAAAGCACCCAAAAATGCCCATTGACTCCCAGCATGAAACTGTTGGACAGAAGGAATATCCATAAGTTATTGAACAGTGCTGAAGTGCTTGCGTTCTAGTGCCCTCCCTTCCTCCCCCAGTACCCGTAACAATCTCTGCAACTGTCAAAGCCGTACCTGACAGATTTTTAGCAGGACAGAGTAGATGTACACAGGGAATTGACCCTTGAGGTGGTGAAGGACCTATGAATTGGAAACTGAAGCAACTTAAACCGGTCAAGCTACCTCTCTGTTGCTGTCAGCCTTCTAGTTTTCTGCTTAGATACGTGCTTTTTACTAGAACTCTTTCTAATCAGCTGGGGCAAAAGAAATGGGAGTCAAGGGGGCAGTTCCCTTCCTTTGGAACAGTGTCAGCATTTCCAGAAACTGGTGTCTGCTGGAAGCCAGGGAAACAGCGCTGAAGTTCTTGCAGAAAGCAGGCCTAGCATTAGATACCAAATACTCCAGAGGATGTGTTCTGAAACAATAAGCTTAGTAATGTCTTCTTATGACATTTCTGGCTCTTGTCAGGGCAGGAATGTGTGGACTCATTAAATTACTCACCAGTGATCCTCAGCCCTTCAACTCTCATGTGGGTGAGCTGCAGATGCAGGAATGCATGTGTGTGCACAGTTCTAGTGTGCGTTGCAGCACTTTCAGCTGGCTTTCTTCCTGTGGTGAAAGCCTTCATGCACACTTCTGGGATCTGAGCACAAGGTGAACAACCCTGCAAAGTAAACACATCCACCTAGAAGTTTTATTTTCCCAAATCACTCCTTTAGCTAATGTTTCAAAGATCTGTACGCATCCCGTCTGGTGCAAACCAAATATTTCCACTCTCTTGGACCTGAGTCAATATTTGCCCAAGGTATTAAAAGATGGTCAGGAAGTTCTTACAAGAGGGAAAAGTGCTGTCATTGAGGATTGGTCTTGGTCTTACATGTGAGCTTACACAGAGCTTTGCAATAGGTGGTCTCTGACACTGGTGGCCCTGTACGTTTGGTGCTGGTGACAGTTTCAGATGTCCCCCTTGATGACTGGTCCCTGTGCACTTGTGCAGACAGGGCCTGACCCATCACTGGTGCTGCTCATGCACCTTCTCCAACCCACTGGGCATTCCCCTGGGGCAGCCAGATGTGGTGGAGATGTTTGCAGCAGAGGGCTCCTTGTTGCAGTGAAAGCAGTGGATAAATCAGTGCATTCTGCCACGCTAGCGCTCCCGTTACAGATTTTTCCACCAAACTGTTTATTTTGTGTTACTTGTGGGTTCTTGGTGCCCCTACAGCCCCTCTGTAGGCTGACAGACATGCCGTACTTGCAGCTGAGTTGTGTAAGTTGGCCTAATTCAGAGCTGAATCAATCCTAGAGATGGTATTAAAATCTGACTTGCCTTTTGGTCAATTGAGACTCCCATGGGTAAACAAAGGTCAAATCATTAGTTTCATTTTTGGTATTTGCATAGTTCTGTATATAGGCAAACTCTACTTGTCCCAGGAGCATTTAGGAGCTGACTCATATGGGACTGATTTGCCTTACTCTAACTAAAATCAAAGAGCAGGAACCTGGCTGTAGGATGATTTGCATTTAATCTGCCATATTTAGGGCAGATGCAAGTGGTCTGTGCTCTGAACTGAACTGGTTTGTGGCTTCATAACACAGACAACAATATGTGGACTGCATCTAACAATATAGCAAGAGTCCCACTGGTGCTGTCAGAGTGTTTCTGCATGCTAAATCCTGCACCAGTCAGTGTACTGGGGGAAAATGGTTGTTTCCTGGTCACTGCTGGCTATTGGAGATGTCAGGTCAGTGGCTGTTACTCTGTATCTCCAGTACTTCTGCTGCAATTCTGCTTGGCTCAGCACATTTTGAGTTTGCGCTTATGGCAGAGTCTGTTTTTCAGTTTGCTCTTCCTCAAGGCCAGGAATTAATGTAACACTCAGGGCTACTCTTAAACTTTCCTGGAGAAAGAAGTCATGCTCAGAAGCTGCACACCAGCTTGTGGTCAGCCTGAAAATCATTGTGTTAAACTCAAGTGGCATAGTTCAAGCTATAACAGCTTTCCTCAGAAACCTGGGTGAACGGTGAGACCATTCCTGATCAGTAACCAACTTCAGCAGAGAGGTGAGGTGAATGTACGACAGGAGCCTCTTTGCTGTGGGATTATACCCTTCCTAAATACTCTACGGTTTTGGGGTGCTGGTTGGCCCAGTTAGCAGAAAGCACACAGCAGGGTTTGATGGGTCCTCTCCTCTTTTGTATCAGGTATTAATTTCAAATACCTTTTTTTGCATCTCTGTTGCATTTAAAAAGCAGAATTGTTCAGTGCTGTTTTTCCTTGTAGGTGATTTAGCAGTCATTAGATGCTAAGAGAAGTTTTGTTCTGGTGATTACTGTATGCTACGACTATAGGAAACACTGCATGTTTAGAAGTTGTCTAACAGTTGGCATTATGGTACTCATTTGCCTATAACTGTCAGATTAATAAAGTAGGTTGAGCTGTCTTATATGTCAGTGCTTGAACTTTAATGCTGCTGTTTGCTCGGGTTACAGGCAGTCACTGTGGTTCAGCAGTTTCTGAGAACAAGGTCTTGGGGAAATGTTACTTTGGCTCTGTGTCCTCTTTATGAAGCTGCAGTTCGCCCTCATGGCATGCTGGGTGGGATGTCTTCCCTTTTCTCCACACTCCCTTTTGGAGGTTCCCTGCAGAACTGTTTTGTTCCAAGGTGGGAAAAGTACCTGTAAGAGTTCATCCCTCTCAAGCTGCTGCTCTGAGATCTTTGTTCCTTCACCTCAGGGTGTGTGACGGGGAAATGGGATCTGTGACCGGGGAGACTAGGGAGCATGGAGTTTCCTCAATGACCTCTGCATGGTTCTTGTACCTGCATGCCTGTGGGTGATGTCTGGATGACAGCACTGGGTTTGCTGCAGTCCCTTCCTAGAGCAAAGCAGTGACTGTCAGCTATGTGCCAGGAAATCACTGTGCAGCTGGCTTCAGATAGTGGCTTGACACTGGCACACAGATCAGATGTCTTGTGACTCCTGTGGGGGTGATGGGTAAACAATTTGGTACATCTGCTGTTCTTTCGTTGCTCCAGGATAGTGGGCTCAGGCTGCTCAGTATCAGAGGTCATCTTCTGTCCAACCTGCAGGACCTACTGCAAGCTGTGAACCCCCAGTTTATACAGGTTTGGTGGAGACTTTCAAGGTCTCTGCAGCTAAATTCCATTAAGATGATACCTTGCATCCATGAGGCAGAGGTGAGAGCAGGCAGGCTACCAGCAAGGTCCCTCCCCTTCCTCCTTCCCCAGCCCCAGGACTCCAAGTGAGAAGGGTAGGACAAACCTGTTCAGCTAGCCGACATGCTTTTAGTGAGAGAATCATCCAGTTGAAGGATGTCTGTTTTAGGTGTTTGGAGTGAATTATTGCACCAGCCCTTTCAGACCTGGAAAGCGGGATTAAGAAGTGGTGCCAACACCTACAGACAGTGTTTCTGTTATGGTAATGACACTGAAGATGTGCTCTATCTACCCTGTACTGCAGATGTAACGAACATGCAGCAGCAATAAATTAGATAAACACATAACTAGGAGTTTGAACTGAGTGTTTCAGAGAGAAATACTGCTTTCTAGAAGTAAGCATCTCTGAACTATTACCTAAATCTAAAGAGAGAAGTGATTTCTCAGTGCAGTCATAAATTACGCTGTTGTGAACAGGGTGTTACACCCTGTCTCAATCTGTTTCATTCTTAGAGGCATGTTTTGCATAAACTAGCACAGCAGTCACACCAGTTAAAACATAAATCTTAATCACTAAATGACTACCCTTTCTGTAGGACCTCATCACAACCCTACATACTGATAGGAATATCATTCTGCCAGTCCATTAGAAGTTTGAGGACATTTTCTTATGCCTGCACTCACAATTGCACCTACATGTGGTTTCAGGAAGCCTAATGTAACAGTCAGATTAAGTGCTTTCTTGCCTATGGCTATTTTACTGGAAATCCTGGTCATGAAGACCCCAGAATAAGCATTTGTGTCAAAAAAAGCATGTTTTCAGTGCTTCTGCCCTGGAAAGAGATGAAGTAAGCATCTGTATTTCTCTTCTATTATTGATTATTTATTTTAGCTCTCACTAGAGGATAGAGGACTAAGCTATTCTGTCTCAAAATGTCAAACCTCAACCTTTGTGCAAACTTTCTGAAGCTCAGCAAGCTGTGTGAAAATGGGCCACTGTGATTGAATAACGTTCATGTGGAAATAGTGAACTCCCACACAATACTGTATTTCACTATCTGCAATATGGTCTGGCTCTGCAATGGTTTTACAGGTCTGTGATGCGTGTGCAGATTTTCTGGTGTTTCTATTTATACTAACAACTGTACTTGAAACATCTGTACCGAGATAAGTAGTATGTAACATTGACATGTAGATGCAGGTGCAAAAAAACGGTAATTATGCCTTTGTGCCGAGTTGTCCAGGTTGACTTCATACCCCAGTATCCATCATTGCTTTCAGTGGCAGATTCTCGTCCTACCACAAGCAAAAGGAAGCTTGCTTGCTTTTCTCTCAGGTGGGTTTTCTTGCATCTTAGTGATTATATTAAAACACATTCCATGACTGTGTGGTTCAGCTCACTCTGCAGTGCTGACCTACCCTCCTCATCACCCTATAGCTCTGCACGCTCTTGTGTTCTCTGCCAATTCTACTGGTACACATTTCTAGCATTGCAGCTTCTTTCCTGCGTCCCTTTCTCCTCCTCACTGGGAGCTCATCTGCTGCTCCCTCCTTACCTACCAAACCCCTGCTGAAGAGCCAAGATTGTCAGTTTCCCTAGTTTGTAAGAACAGCTTTCGTGTGCTCTCAACCCCTTCTTTCTTAGTGGTCCCAAATTAACCCAAAACCACTGTCAGACTACTTGGCTTAGTCTTCCTTGGACCATTCATCCTTGCCCTCTTTCATCTTTTACTACTGGAAACATACTGAAGTTCATTGCTGCTTTCAAACTCCAGTTTTGCAGGGCTCTTAAACCAGCATTAGCTGTTTTTTTAAGTCCAGTCTACACACAGTGTCACAGGAAAGGACCTGTTTTTTTTTTTCCTCCCATACCCTGTTTTCTTTCTCCCATGGCCTAGAATAGTCCACTGTATGAGAATGATCATGTTATCTTCTCCCTGAAGTCAGTTTAAAGCCTCTGGGCTAACCTAGTGAGTTTGTTAGGCGGCTGCAGTGAGCAGCACTGAGGCAGAGGATCTCTAACTCTCTGTTCCCATTGTGCTCTTGTCCTGTGCTCACCAAGCATCTCCTGTGCAGCTCTGCCCCAACCATCAGCTCCCCCATAAATCTGTAGCTTCATCTTGTCTTCTTCAATGGGCAGAAAGGTTATAAACAGGCAAGAAGATGAATGAAGTGGCCCAGATTGCTCAAAGACCTCAGCATTCACAACTTGAGGCCAGAGCAAATGGCCTGCTTGTAGTCTTTGTTTTAAGGTGACCCAAATCTGGTGGTGCATACTTAGGGAAAATCTGACCCAGCTCAGCTGTAACATATCTGTTTGGTGTGGAGCCAAGCTGACAGTATCAGCAAAACAAAGACAAAGCAAATGATACAGAAAAATATGCTTGATGAACTTCTAATGGCTCTTTCAGCTCTGGGTAGGGTTAGGCAAAGAGTAGGGGAGGTATTACAGCACATATCACTGAGAAGAAAACGAGTACATTTTGGATTTCAAGCGCATGTTCTTGCAGAAAGGGATGTTCCTTTGCAAATCGGTGGGATGCCTGCTATCAGTTTTGGTGAAAGCCATGTTAGACCCTAGGCCATGAGGGTACCAAGAGCTTAGAGTCTACTTCTGGCTCTGCATCTGTCATAGTCTATGTGCCAGGATGAGTCGCTAAGCTCCCCTTTCACTTTCCTTTTCTATGAAAATGGGTTACCTGTCTTTGGAAAATGCTTTGAAATTGATGATGAAATTCCTGTTTGATAATTCTCTTGAAAGTCCTCACCTCCATGCATCTAAATGTGCCCCAAGACAAAAACTTAGCACTGAAAATAAGCACGATCCTGTGTAATTGCTCCTCAGTTTGATCCGTCATCAGCAGTGAAATTTGTAATCTTATGGAACCAGACAATCTCATACAGCAATTAGTTAAAAGTAGAAATGCATCTTTCCTTTCAGCAATAACATCCTCCCTGAGATCGCATTATGAATGATGATGGCATTACAGGGGCTACTATATGGGAATTCCTGTATAGCAAGAAATTCTGAACAAAGCTATTGCTGCTCCTCAGCACATCAGTTTAAAAAATAAATACTGGAGTTTCTACTAAGGATAAAATGCATCTGTGTGTTCAGAGTCTAATTACAACAAGCAATTTGGGAAGACAAGTGAAAATCTACATTTCAGCTTGATTTTTTCCCCCCTTTTCTATGTTTAGAAATGTTGAAGTGAAACACTCTGACAATTCAGACACCTTTTTCAAGTTGAGAAATTAATCAAACCCAACCTTTTCCTGCAGAGGTTTCATTTTCAGCCAAGTAGGCCTCTTCTGATTAAAGAAGTTGCATAAAAAATCTGAATCATCTCTGCACAGGAGCAATTGCTGTTGCTGTTGGGTGATTCAAACCTGTTTTGCAGACCAGTTTCATAATAATCTATAGGTGCTGTTGTAAGAATCGTTACATGAGTATCTTTGTCCATCCATCAACAATTGTGTGGCCCTGTGGCAGTGTCCTCCCAGCCTTGGAGAGGTCTCTTGTGTGAAGGGGCACCAAACCAATGGCACATAAACCTCTCTCAAGGAGCAAGGGGAGGGATGGCCTGTTTAGCATCCTGTGCTGGGCACTGGAGCTGTGCCTGCGGCAGGTCAGTGTGTGGATGAGAGGGTGGCTGGGCAGTGCTGTTCCTTCCCCTTCCTTTTGCAGGGTGCAGGAAGCTGGCTCAAGGGCTGGGAATTCCAGGGATCTCATGCCATGGGAACTGTTGGGTGGGATCTTTATAGGTGTGGACAGGGAGCAGGGGTGAGGACGAGTGAAATTAGTGACAGGGTGAAGTGGAAAAGGAATGCCCAGGCACTGTGATAGGAAGAGTAGGAAAGGTTTTGCAGAAGTGGTAAGAGGCAGGAGCAGAGCAGATATGACAGAAGGTGTTTATAACTCTGGCTGTGATACCCAGTTGTGAATTTTCAGTGAAAGGTTTTCAGTACTAGGTATACAAAAACCTTGATGGATATTACAGCGAAATAATGGATTTGGTATATCTAGAAGCCTGTGTCTCTTGGAAATTGTATTTTGCTGGCTCTTGGGCTGTAAGTACAGATACTTTTGGCTAAGCTGCAGGGAACTTCCTTCCTCCATTTGTAAAGGAAATAAGGATGTGAAGATATGTATTTGTGCTATTGTGCTCCCCCCTCCTGCCGACACACATGCTACTCAGTACTGGTGACTTTATCAGCTTTGCTTCAGGCATCATCTCTTTGATTCAAGGTTATCAGATAGAGAACTAGGAAAAAAGAAATCCAGCATTTGACTTGAACCCTGAAAATATAGATGATGTAACCCAGAATCCAGCATTACTCTTGCACAGACCTTTATAGATCAGCAGTCAAGTACCAAAACTGGAGGTCAGCATTTTACCTTTGCATCACGAGATTAAAAATGGATGTTTCTTTCAGTGAAACCTGCACAATAACAATATCTTACAGTTGCATATTGACAGGTTTCAAAGCAGCTAAATACATGTTTTTAGCTATGCTTTTAACTATTTTTAATACTATGACAGATTTTGAACTGCAGAGATGAGGTGACAGCATGCTGCAAAGTGTGAAGTGTGCTTGACAACATAATTAAGTAACTTGCTAGCTCGTCTACTAATTTTCACTGTGAAAATGACCCTTTCTACTGCTTCTACGTGTCGTTCTTTGCAAGGCACTATCATAAGGCTTTCTATGCAGCTCTTAGCATTACTGACCAGTTGAATTAGAAACGTGGCACTTTAGCACTTGAGCATCGTGGACCAAATCTTGTCCCACATCAGCCCCTGCAGTGGAGCGTGGGATAGCTTGCGGATAGGAGGTACAGAAAGATCTGAGGGTCCTACTATAAGTCTGTTGATGAAGACCTGGACAAAATCACTTTGCTCCCCTGTGCTCAAATAGCCTCAAATAGTAATGTAGGGACCTGATACAGCAAAGCAGTAGCTGTCGGCCTGCTTGCTCCTTCCAGGAGCTTTACTTTGCTCCTGTCTAGCTCTCTGGTGTGCTCTCAGCAAGCAGTGCATGGTGGCTGTGATGCAGAGGCTCCATGGTGCACACAAACCACGTGTTCCCAGTGAAGAGGCCTCACTTACTCTAGTGTGTAACTCAGCTAGCACAGGAACACCTGTGCTGCTTTTTGGCAACCAAGGAGACCTGTATCTGTCCCATAGCAAGGCTCCCATTCAGCTCAAAGAGATATAAAACTCAACAAGAAGATGAAAATCATTGTTCCAGTTAATCTGTTTCCGAGACAGCCTCTGCTTATACAGTAAGTGAGCATAACCCCTAAAAGCATCAAATGGCATTTACGTTCTTAAGAAACAATGACTGCACCGAGTTGAAAATGTTTCAGATTCATTCTTTGGAAACAACTTGTGTGATTTCTTCTGTTTTCCTTCAAGTGTGATTCTGTTTTTCTTCAGTGCTGCTTGGGGTGTGTGGTTTGACACTCAGCTTGTCAGTTTAGTGTTTTGAGATTGGGAGTTTTTTGAAGAGGGCACATCTGTGGTTATAGAAGAAAAACAAGAAGCATCAGATGTTCAGCGTACAAAAAAGCAGAGCTTGGGAGGATCTTAGAAATGAATAGTTAGCAGACATGACATGTGTTTGACCCAGAGCTGGTGTGAGCTAATGCAGTATCTATGAAATCATTTATTCTTCCTTGGTTTCAAATGCCCCCTGGAGACATTACCTTGATAAGGAAGCAACACGTTAGCTATATTTCTAGTTGTGAAATTTTATAACAAGCCAAGGAACTTAAGCAGCAAAAATATTCACCAAAATAAAACAAAAGCCAAGTGGGAGCCCAGTTCAGGAAAAGGAGTGTATTCATAAAAATCTTTAAAGTAAAGGATTTCTCCTCAAAAACAAGGGACTGTGGTTCCTGAACAAGGTGTCTAAATACCAAGACATCAGTTTGTATCAACAGGAGCTTTGTCTTCAGAGCTCTTTTGAGAGCAGAAGAGAGTGTCTGAATGGCAGCTTCATTCCCCTGCTACTCTTTTAAACTATTTGATACTGCAGCAAGAGCCTGGGAATGGCTAAGGCTGATGGATGTTTAACTAGAAGTCGTTTTGCAAGGACTAAAGGGTGGTGTAAGCTTAGGCAAGTTTGTGTGCAAAAGTGAACTGGGTGTAAAACTTGCTCGGAACTCAGCAGGCAATGGGGTTTACAGCAGAGCCTGCCTTTGTTAAAACACAGGGATTATTCCAGCTGAACCAAATGTGTTGTTAGCAAAAGGCATTAATATTTTCAAACTTAATTTGTGTCTTTTTCTCCTGTACTGGTACAATTGACCCTCTCTTTTCTGGCTATGCAGGTAAACAGACTATACCAGTACAGCTTTGCTTGTGCTGTCTCAGTGAAGTTGTTTCTGCCTCAAGACTGCCCTCAATTTGAAACACCCAGGTTTGGGTTGGTTTTTTTTTGTACAAGAAGTTACCTTCTAAAACAATTCCTCAGCGGCGTTTTAACATGTCAACTGTCACAGTACCGTACCTGTGACTTGAACTACAGCCAGCCTTGCTGAATCAGTTCTAGCCACACATTTGTAGCCATTTATTCTATTTATTAAATTAACAAATGGGAAGCATCTGCAAAAGGTTTTCTCCTGCCTGTGACTAGAGCTTACAATACTGAGTTGTTTATGGAAAATCCTGCTCAGTGGCAAATCCTGATTAGGAAATGTTATCTTTTTTTCTATCATAGGTGATAGGCATGCCTAACATATGGTTGCTATAAAATACCTTAGATGAGTCAGATCTTAGCTGGCAGCTGTAAGCAGAGTTCTTCTGCCTTGTTAGATAATGCTACCAATTATGATCTTATTTTGTGACTTAACTACTGTACTGTTAAATTATATTAACCTGATTTGTAGACACTCCTATTTGAGTAGGACATAAAGGCAAGATTTATGATGTAAATCCTGATCTAAGTGTTTGCAGCTTATTAAAGCTGCATCCAAAGTCCTTCAAACTCTGTAGCAATGACTAATTCTAACCAAACTGTAGGACTCTCTAACTAAATCGTATGAAGCTGCTGCTCTCCCAGTATGTGTTCAGTTCAGTTACATACCCCATGAAATTTAAGAGGCTAAAAAGTGCCGGAAATGGCACTGATTTGGTGTGGCTTGCTATGATGCAGGATGTAAAAGTCAGTAGTGCCACTGGCTTTGCTCTCTGATCTTTGCACGCAACTCCCGTGTGTAGTCACAGCCTGCAAAAATGTACTAAAGATTTTGCCTTTAAAGTATAGGCTGCCAAAGCATTCTGGCGACTGACTTCTAAGGAGGGAGTTTTCACAGCGGCAGGATGCAACTGCCTTGTCATTCATGTGTCAGCTCTAGTCTGTTCTCAGAGAAGGGATGTGTTAGGGAGCCATTGATTTGGGGTAACTGCAGGACAGTACAGTAAAACCAGCAAACAGGTGGACATCTGAGGTGTTACAGGGCCACACTTACTGCAGTATTATGATTGATAAGCCTTCCTCTGTCTAGGACTTAACTCTGCACATACAACTGTGGTTCACAGATCTCAGAAACACTGGTCAGAAAGTTGGTGCCCTTTGTTCTTGGCCTTTCCAGCCCTGTCGTGGCTGTTATTGCTGCCCCAAATGTGATGTTGTATTGAGGAGACTCTGCTGAGAAAGTTACTTATCTCACAATATTGCCCATTTTCCAGGGCAAGAGCAGTTTAAAAAGGCTTGTGCTTGTTTCTCACCTTTCTTCTTGCTAATTATTACTCTTTTTGGATAGTCTTGTCTACTTTTGCAAAACTCTGGGCTGCCTTATGCAGCTCCAGGCTACTAAGAGGGGATGACTAACATTGATCACACACGTCCAGGCTAGCCACTGAGGTAAATGCATACTTTCACTTGCTTTTTTGAAACCAGAGTGTTCTCATGAGAGCTACTTGAAGATGCAGGTTTCCAGCTCTCCCTCCCCACCTCACCAAATCCTGTTCAGCACCACAAATGCCACAGTTCACGTTCTACAGCGTCTTTCAGGCAGCCCGTCTCCCACCACACTGAGTCTGTAAAGAAGTGGTTCTAAGAGTCACAAAACGCAAGCTCAGAGGAGGAAAAGTCTTTAGCAATATTACTTTCTGTGTTTGCTAATGGCAGTCACATCTACTTCCTCTGGCTATAATCAGAGGATGCCTGGCTGTCAGGTGGTAGAGAGATGCAGCTGAGAAACAGAGGCCTTTATAGGTGCCTAGCCCTGCCTTGTGTACCACCTGCTGCTTATGGAAACTTAAGACTTGCCAAAGAGAGGCTCATTCTAGATTTTCAATATTTAATGCTCATTGGAAATGACAGCTCAGCATTAATCTGCTACCCCAGTGAGATCAAGGCAATCCCCACCCGCTGTACTGGGTGTTTGTAAGCAATTGCAGAAATACAGAGGAAGTAGGGAAAGCTTAGCGGTATCCTGGATGTACTTTCAACACACTGGCAGTATTATTTTTCCTAATGACTATCACTTGCTTTAATTCTTTTGGTTTTAACTCTTAAAGGTGAAGAAAAATAGAAGTGTGAAGTAGCAGCTGTCAAAATAATGGAACAGCAGGATCAGACTGCTTAGAAACTTCCTACTTTGCAGGTCCTCATTCAATTCTGTGCCACACTTTATTACTAAATAAACTACCCCAGGCAGAGCCAGACTACCATGATCAAAGTTCTCAGCTCACTTTGCTTGCTTTCTGCCAACAGGGAACAGGGGTAGAGGCATTAACACCACCCGCTTCCAACACTGGGCTAAGGTACGAGTTGGAGAAACTAAACTGAAGAGCATCGGTCCTTTGTGAAGTAGATAAAGGCAAGTACCTAAGGTTGAATGTCTAAATTTAAAGGTGTGAATACTGGCTTCCCCTTCTCTCTTCCTTTTCCTTCTCTCTGATGTGTTAGACCGTTTCTCTCCAGCAGTTAAAGGTCAGCTGAGACTTAATGTCCAACTGAGCTGCTCATCCCCGCTCGCATTTTGTAGAGCTTAGATTCTCTAAAACCAGGCAGAGAAGGGTCGGACATTCAGGTTCAACACCAAGATTCACAGGACTTCTGTTTCCCCCCCAGACCACAACAGATGCTTCTGCCTTGCTTTTAAACTATAGGTCCATCTTCTGCATGTTGTCTGGACACAACCTTTGGGCCCTCAGATGTATTTCATATATGTACCACACTTGTTGTTCCCTGTAACTCTTTAAAGTCAGGGTAGATGTAATGTTCCAGTTCTGGGTTTAGGCAGCAGCACAGCCCGGTGAGTTATGCTGCTCCAGATTTACTAAGGCACTTGCTTGTTTTTGATTGATTTAAATGAAATAAATCAAGCTTTCTTCTACTTGTTTTAATGTAGAATTTTGCATTACTATATATAAGCATAACATGATTTGCAAACTTTACAAAGATACAGATACTTCAAATGCTTGGTAATTTACAGGTTATGACAACTGCTACTGCAGGGAAGTGGGCATGAAGTGAACCACTCTGAATCCCCTTATTCCCTTCAGCACGCTAGAAAAATCAGCAAGCTTCATCAATGGGCACAAAAAATCAACCTGCAGCTGTGGAGGGCTATGTGCTAGGAACTACAGCATTACAGAGTGCAGTACTTACACTGACAGCAGTTACAGGACTGTGAACTGAACTTGGATGTGAAAATAGACACACAAGCTTTTCCTCCATCCTCTTTGGTCAGCACATAGACTGCTTTGAATAACTCTTGCCAGTCTGGCTTTCTCTACTGTGTAGTTTTATTAACACGATTTTCTTACTGGGATTACCTCATTACCCCTACAGAAAACAGGGTAAGAAATCCATGTATGCAGGTATATGTCACACATAGCTCCTTTGATGAAAAGAAGCTGTAACAGCATGAAGCAGGCACTGCTTTAAGCTTTAAACTGTTCTTCTCTTCTTTACTAGAACAATGATATACAACCTGCCTGAAAACCAAAATGAGAAGGGAAAAGCAAAGCAGTTGAGCTGAGAAAGGGCAAGTCTGTTAAAAGACAGATAGTTGTGGCAGAAATTAGCTTTAAGTTCAACTTAAGGTCTGGATTTGAACTCTTCTAACCAGTTAAGCTGTTACAAAATATGCTTATAAGAAAATAATTTTTGGTGCTTGAGTTGTGCTCTTGGTATAACCAGTTAATGTTGATAGTACAAAACATCCTTTTGAGATGAGGCCACAGCCTTACTCCTCCTCAAAAACAATGGCTATATGTATACTTCCTGCATTTATTTGTTTTATACACATCTAAGGGAGATAAAACATTAAAGGTAAGTGAAGAATATCCCTTGAGGGCATTTCCAGCATATTACAGAATGGGAGGAGAAAGGTTGTTTTGTTCTGGTAGGGCAAGGAAAAACAAAAAGAGCGAATCCTCATAAAGAGGTCATTGGGCCTATGAACTATTGATTGTCATTACCAGATCACACAGTTCTTACACAGTAACTGCTGAAGACCAAACCTAAAAATAACCAAAATATATCCCACCCCAAACCTGACAGGAAGTATAAAAACTTTGCAAAAGAGAGCCACTGAGCCTGAACAAACACAGTCCTATTCCTGGTGTGATGCATATTTGTAATGCCTTCTAGGTGTACTCAGTATGGCTGCATTGTCAGGGGGCTGTTGTAATTTTTATGCCCCAAGGTAAATGTACATGGAGGAGAGCAATGGCTTGCTCAGAATCTACTGTGAAGTATTAGCTAAAAAGAGAAATGTATTTACCTTCCAAAATCAGGAGCAGGGAGATAAAAATTCAAAGTTTCAGTTTTGCTTAGAGTATCATGCCTATTGCTCAGTCTACTATAAGCTCAATTTTTGGTGAAGTCTTGTTCTTTCTTTGCATACAAATCAAGTAAAAAGTTTTCCATCATGATGTAGACCCAATGTATCTTCTATTCAGACATAATGACTTTGACATCAGACATGCTCTGATCACGATGGCTATTCTTTTCTTCTTGTGGTGTGAACAATGCATAGCTTGAACTCTACAGTAAAGGTTTTCCTCTTTCTAAATTGTTTCCTTTCTAAGTTATACTGGACATAACTTCCCATTACAAACCAAACTAGGAAAAGTCAAGCATCACCTAAATGAACTCTACCACACAGTGAAGCCTCCACAGAAAAGCTTCATGGGCTTCTGTGTGCAGGGGGGCAATAAATGTATTTATCCTGATTGTCATGAAGGAACTACATTGCAATAACGTAATGAAGTGTAGAGTTCTCTGTTGGTGTCCAATTACAGAAACAAAATCAAGGAATAGATGCTGTTTTTTAAATGGAGCTGCTATGTAGCAGCCCTGCTACATCCTGCTTCAGCCTTAACTCATGCTGGCATTTGCTGTGACAATTTCTTCCCAGGTCTCTCGAAGGACAGTGAGATCTATGCAGGAAACCATAATATGGAATCATTAACAATTACCAACGGATTAGTTTTAAATTGCATTTTATAAGCAGTGACAGAAAGAAGTCTAAACAAAACTCTGAAATGAAATGAATACAGAAGGCCAAAAATTAAGCTTTTAGTTATTAAAATATATTTTAAAGTCCAAACTAGTAACCATTAGAAGCTGTTTAACTTTTACACAAGTTCAAAGACCACCCCTTTTCTTATAAGCAGCAAGATAAACAGGCTATACATCAGACATCTTAATATACTCTTGTCATTGTTCTTACCGATTACTGTTCCAAGCATTGGATCAATTGGCAAAATGTCAGCTACAGTGTTCTTAATGCTCCAGGCTAATATGCTTTTTTATTTCCTTTCTTTCCCTGGTTCCTGTAGACAAATTTTGGCTGAAGATTTCCAAGGCAAGTACAATCCAAAGCAATCCAAATTCCTTCTACTGCTTTTAAATAGTTTTCAGATGATCTACGTGTTAACTAGTCTTAAACAACTGCTGTTAGAGGTGGCTTCTCCACAAGACTTGAGAATTCTTATTCATAGGAAGGAAATGAAAAATCAAAAGTGCAAGAAGTACAATTAAGAGTAAATTTCTTTTTTCTTTTAAAAGAAAGAAGGTCCAGCAATTGAAGGTGTTCTACTGTTCTCTCTGTCACTATTTCAGATAGCAGGAGATGTTAACATGATCTTCTTATTCTGTGGGGAACAAAGGAATGAGGTCAGTAATGTTACTACACTAATTACTATAATGCTATATTAATCAAATCAGTTAAATATGATCAACATAAATAAGCTATTTGTTGTTCCCATTCTCAGCCTATTCTCAGAATGTAGAATGTAGGCTCAGTATTACGCATAAAATACCCGGCTTTTAGTTCAGTTTTACATCAAAAAGCCTGAACAATTTCATTTCGATAATAAAAAAACCCTAACTAAGACTTAACCATTGTAGCCACACTGTCTTTTGTAACTAACTGTAGCAGAACTTGAGTAAAAATTCCTCCAGGAATTGCAGTAAATCAACTCTACAAAAAACAATTATAAATAAATGTATATATAAAATACATATTTTATATATATATATATAAGAATATTGTGTATATATAAGCTATTGTCAAAAGACTGAAGTGGTAAGTAAGCAGCTGGTCTTTACTGTAAATGACAAGATGATAACACTCATTTCCATACCATACAGACTTCTTTAATATGTACTTTACACATGCTCTACTCTGGCTGATACGATCCGTAGGCAGCGTGCACACTCACAAAATGCTGAAAATCAAACCTCTTGCTAACTGACTTAGTTTTATGCCATGCAAAATAACTTGCAATTGACTAACCATTGAAGCAGGCGGTCCTTGAGAAATATTCTTGTTAAACTTTCCAGATCTTCCTTCGTGAAATGCAGTTCCTCCAGCAATGTAGTGAGGAACTGGGTGTGCACTGGGCTCATCTCTGAACTCTTGAAAAGTGGAGTAGTTTGTGACAATCTGGCAAAAAAAAGTAAAAATTACATATATATTTGATACAGAAAAGTGACTTTTAAGTGTCAGATGTAAGAAAGCAAAGCTTGTGAGTTTGAATACCTGTATTGAAGAAAGGCACTTATGTCATACTTGATTCATTACAGTCTGTAAGGTTGTATGTATTATACAGGTGTACACTGGTCTATAATGTAGACAAACTAAATTTATAATTACATGTAAAAAGGAGGTTATCAGTCATTTTCTTCTTTACCACAAAGCTCCTAAACATTCATGCTGTAAAAGTTTTATAGCTCTTTATATAACATGAGAACTATAAAATTCTATTTTAGAGTAAGCAAGAGGACTATTTTAAATCCATATATATATATATATATACACACACTCAAATACAAATTCAAGATGAATATTTTAACTCCTTAACAGAAGTTGTACTTAACTGGTAAATCACACACTGTCAAACTCTGTGAAGACATTCAAGAGGGCCACTTGGATGATTCTCCCTCTGTTTTCTATGCCATACCACACATTGTATGTCAAAACAGCAAATGCATTTTGCTTGAGGATCAGATTTCTCTACACACCTAGAAGCCTCTCAGAGAGGCATTTTGGAGTATTACTAATTTTATTTGATGCTCATGAGACATCAATTAAATTCTCAAATCAAGGAGCAATTTGAGTGAGTAATAAAAGCAATTTGATTTCATAGTTTTGACAGTCTATCCTAAAGCATTTTAAATTATACTTCTTACACAGTGAACTATTTAAAAAACAGGCTTTAAGAAAGCCAGGCAAAACGAGATCAAAGCTAATTTAATCTTGGAAGATTTTCTATGGGATATTAAGTATCAATTTTAAAGCTGATACCATAGCAAATCTTTGCTATAGTGAAATTATTTTCTGGTTTGGTAGCAAAATTAGGCGCTTAAAGTCTCAAAGTGCCTGCAGTCTTCCATTTGGGCCTGATTTTCTGAACTGCTGTGTAGATGAAATTCATCAAATCTCCACTGTTTTTAAAGCTTAAATGAATGGAAGCTGAAAGTAGTTGCCAACTAGGGGAATAAAATCTATATACATGAGAACAGACAATAGAAATAAATAGGGTATTAGTGCACATCCAAAACTAAACACATACAGGGTGCTGCTAAAATGCATTCCTCAGTTTAGAAGGAGCTATAGCCACGCACATCTACACATATAATCATAGAATGGTTAGAGTGGGAAGGGACCTTGAAGATCATCTAATTACCTCCCTGCCACAGAGACACCATCTACTATACCAGATTGTTCATAATACCTGTATGGAGATGAGGTGAAAAGATCAGCTGCTGGTTTTCATTTGTTCTTTAATTTTATTTGAATTTATTTTTATCCTGAAGTCCTTTATTTTTCTCATAATTTTATTGCAAAGGTAATAATACTTACATGTACTTTCTAAGCATAAATGATTTAAAAAACCCCCACCTTTTTAATGACCAAAATCAAGTATTAAAGCCTATGCTTCAACATGGTATGTTACTGACAAGATCACTTAACAAGAACTCATCTCCTAGCACCAGTTACTTCATCTGGAATACTGTATTTAAATAAATAGTGCCAAATTAAGTAGTGTTAAATAAAAATTGACACTATAGAGGAAGGAATTGTTTTAGAATATACTTGCAGAATTATACGCATTTAGTAAGAAACATAAGGTAGTCAACAGCTTCTTAAAAAAAATCTCAGGTCAGAAAACCTATAAGCAACAACTGAGATCAACCTCCCTGCAGTAACTGGTAGTAAGACCCATCTCCACTTCCAGAAAGCTGCATATATGTCTTTTAAGCAAAAATAGCACTATCTTTTGTTTGTGAACTATTGCAAAACATAGTAAATAGTCTTTTAATAAAAAAAAAATCAAAAAAAAGAAAAAAAAATAGTACTTAATGAATTAATTTATTTTCCATTTCTTTTCTGATTCCATTTCAGTAAGTACATTTGTTATGTTTTAACTATCAAACAGTGACACTTGGGGACAAGGACTTTGAGAGATGCTCAGAAAAGGACACAGCTTAGGAATAGACTTGTGTGCTAACCTTGCTATATAAATCCTCCTGCAAAAGGGAAGTAGTCACAGCTGGATTTGTGATTTTTGGACTGAGCCCACAAGGATTTGTAATCTATTTGATGACAGAGAGGACTCAGTTGTTTCTTTATCCTAGTGAAATGGGTAAAGTAGAGTGCTGCTGCCCAGGGTTACTATCTGGAGGTTGAGTTTCATATTATCAGAAGGGGAGAAGAGGAAGTGCTGATAAGTGATCAGAGTGACCACAACAGGGTGTTAGCCTCGAGACAAGGGCAGTGAGAGGAAGACCTGGAGATGCATTATTACCAATCTTCAATTCACCCTTCTCAGGATTAAGAAGGTTATACATGAAACAAGACTGGTGGCAGGGGCAGTCCTGACTTCCTGAGTGCTGGTACCAGGCAGCGTTAACACTGCTGAACACTCTTGGCAATGGTGGAAATTTACATGCATTGTTAGCTGAATTTTCTTACTCTTGCCTTGGGTTTAACAGGACATGAGTAAGGATGTTATTTTTCAAGAAGAGCAGAAATCTTGTGCAGTTTTAAGTAATATTCTAAAACTTAAATCTTTATACTTGCATGCTAAACAATCTGATTTTCTTTTCTGGAACTGCAGTCAGTGGTTTGACAGGGTTTCATGAATTACAAACATGTCCTAACTCTGACTGTTTAAGATGCTCCTTGTAAAGAGTAGCTACTACAGCCCATACTAAGGAAAAGGTATTGCTGTTGTCAGAGAAACAGCCAGGCATTAAATATTGAGAAATCGAGTAGTCTTCTACTTTTAACTGGCTGCTGGAACAGATGCTTTTGTCTGCAAAATAACAAACACAAGTTGCTGGTTTGCAGAGTGGTTAAGTTCTGTGCTCTAAGTAACACTGGTCCAATGACTATTTGAGGTATAACTACTGCATGACAGCACTTTAAGGGCTGTGCTCTCATCCTTGCATGAAATGCTAACAAAATTAAACCATAATGGTATGCAAATAAACCAGAACAGTATTTGGAATTGGTATCTTCGAGCCACTAAAGGTGCAATGACCCTATCTCTGAAGAAACTATCATGGCTGATTAAATTTAATGATATACAGGATTTCAGTTCAAGGCCTTGAAACTCTGCAGCATCTTCAAAAGATGTAGAATATAAATAGGAAATACTATACAGTATTAACTGGCTACTGCAACAGTTAAGAGAGAAAGATAAATTCTGCTTCTCTTACTTCTTTTTCATGTTACAACTTTATTTACAGAAGTTTGTTCCACATTAAAGTAAAATAAAAATAAGAATCCAAAGGATTAAATGGTTTTAAACCAATCACGAAAGCACATAGACCTAAATGTTACTGTCCAAAGTTATACACCCATTAAAATGAAACGTGCTCAGTTCATGGAAAAGTAGTACAGTATAGATCAGACTTCATGAAACAGTTTCATCGTCTCCTGCAAACCCGCTTACACCAGTTTACGAAGGGTTAAAAATACCAAACTAAATCTGATAAAATTTTGATTTGCTGGCTATTCTACATGTTCAAGGAAAAAAAGTGAAATCCATGTGATCACCAAGCTATTAAATGACATCTGTCTATCACACAATGTTCACACTGTCTCAGCGCTTTGTATGAACTAGTATTTTTATGTAGTTTAAAAGCATTAATTGGCACTTCCTACCCTAAAATAATAACATCCTTTTAAAGAAACTCAACAAAAACCCTCAAACTAATTGTATGGCACAATTCTTACATATTGGACCTCAGGAAAACCTTTCTGGTTCTGTGTAAGATGAAGTCTGCAATCCTCTTTGAAAAAAAGTTTAAATTTCAAAGCCAGCACCATGATATCAACCAGTTTCAGCTCTCTGAAACAGATGCCTGAAAATGGTTAAGAACAAAACCACCTAAGAGCTGGAACCTTTCTGTTCCCCAAAAGTTGGTCACTTAAAATGACGTAAAAAGCATGGAGAAGTTGAGTGCACATAGATCTACCCGATATCATGCAAAGCACTTGGTATATTCATGAATAAAAGCCATATGCTAAATCTAAAAAATAGCAACAAAAAAAAAAGCTCCTTCTAGGAAATGGCAACTATTGCCACTCCTTTACCTTGTCTGGCATGCTTGGAACTTGAATGACAATGGGATTAAATAGCAGAATGAAATTAAATAGCCTTGGAAAATAGGATATAAGTGTTTTTGCCAGTTATAGGCATTTGAACACCATGTATAAGACTTAATGTAATCACACAACATAACTTTTTTTAATTCAGTTTCTTTCTACCTTTTAACACTGAAGCCTTAGGTTTTTTTAACATCACCAAAACCAGAATGACTGAAACTATTTTTCTATCAGAATGACAAAGTTGCACTAACGAGTGTAAAGGTTTCTTGAGCATTAGCTGTCAATTCCAACACAGCATTAAACAGAACCTAATCTGAATGGAAAAACCCTTTGCACTAAAAGTGTTCCAGGGTATTGCCAATATTCAGACACAGAAGAGCAGTATTTAATGAAACTGTACATTGAAGTGTACTGGTGAGATTTGGCAACCACCAGTTATTGATCCAGTGCTCTTTGTCTTTTATCAAATGGCACTGAAAGCAAAGCAGCTTATTGAAGACAAAATCTTTAATTCAAAAGTAGGGAATACCATCACATGGCTCACAAATCTTGGAAATGGTCAGTTTTCCATTCAAAACTTGCACTTGGTCAATTCCAGATTTGGAACAACAAACTCACAGAAGTAGGACTGCTCATCTTTATAAATAATTAATTGGCGTTTAGAAGAATTAAGTTACAAAGCCTTAAATGCACAAGATTTCCAACTTTCTGTCTTCCACATGTATTTTTTGTGAACACTTGGGACAGAATTACCTAAATATCAACTGCTACACGAAGTATTAATATATTTGTCTTACCAGCTCTGTACAAACCATTGCGAGTTGAAATGAAGGAAGTCATCTCTGATAGCTTCTACAAGATATAAAGGATTGGAAAGCACAAGGACTGGGGTGTTTTGATTTTGTTACAGATTTGATGTGCAATAAGAACATTATTAACTGCAAATGCCATTCATTCTAATATAGCAGTTTTACAGAATTATGTTCCTATGAAGTCTCTGACACATCTGATTAAACAATTTCATTTAAGACAAATGGCTAGACTGAGTTAATACAATAAGTGTTACAGATCAGCAATAAAACCCATTGAAATAATGTGCATTGTAGCCCATAGACCATCTGCCTCCACATACAACTGGAGTGTGGCCAATATATCAATCACTTAATAATAGGGCTTCAGTTGATGGGGTGAACTGAAACACTTGCTGCATTTATCTACTTCATGAACCCCTCACTGAAAGGCACTCAGATATTTTGACAAAGTCAAAGCATCACTGTGATTCTGTATGTTATATACAACATATTGACTGCTTGCTTAATTAATTGAGTCCCTCACCAGTGTATCACTGCATGCAGTACGCTTGTCTAGGGACAGCAATTTTGCTAGTAAAGAACCTTAAATCACAGCAGAGATTTCCACAGCCCTTAAAGCATAATGCTTCTATCAATCAGGTAAGAGTTTGTATCAGCCAGAAAGCTGATCTGAAGCACAATGTGACTGTAGTTGTAAGTTAAGGATACGACACTAGGGAGCTTAAAAAAATGACAACCTTTGTTATAATTAAGTGGTTACACATATCATACTGGTTTAACCTATAGTCAGAAATTAGCAACCATTACAGCCTCAACTTCTATAATTTAGCTGTTATGCTCAGTTTTGCTTATCTCCCCACTTGTTTCTTATGACTCTAGCTCAAGCATGATTTAAAAAGCTCTACATTTAAAAACCCCAAACCTTAAAAGCAAAAGACTGTCTCTAGAGTGAGTATTTTCCATTAGAACACATTAATATTTGACAGACAATCTTGAACTGGAAGCATCTCACAACCAAGATGCACAAAAATTTAAATTTATCTCTGGAATTAAGTCTTTTAAAGCAAATGATACTAACGCCAGAAAACAAGAATTAGAATCAGTGTTATCTACAACTCTGAAATTAAAGCAACCTCTAATTTGGGGCTCTCTTATTTATGCACTTCATGAACCCACCACTGAAAGGCACTATGACATTTTGACAGAGTAAGTCAAAGCATCACTGTGATTCTGTATGTTCTACACAATATCCTGTTGGTCAAAGAGGGAAGTCAGCATTCAGGGGCAGTTTTCTTTAATCTCCCCAAGTTTTTTCCTATATTCCGTTTTCTTAATGAAAGATAAAACACTCTAAAGTCCACGGTGTTGAATGGTAACAACTGACTGAAAAACAGCCAATTTTCTTAGTGAGGAAGAAAAAAGCTACTTCTGGTCTAGTTTTAAACATAGCCTGAAGAACCCATTCTCATCACAAAGACAAGAATTTTGAAGCTAAAGTGCCACTTATGTTTTATTTATTATTTAACTTCCTTTCATTATTGTGTAGACTTGTCCACAGAATCCAGCACAGACACTTCAATCCTCTGATGGCAACAGGAACTAAATTATTCATACTTGAAAATTTTTGTCCACTACATTTCTATCAATGCTACAAACACTGATTCCAAATCAGCAACTGGATTCCTACAGAATCCGAGTATATGGCAAAACTCATGCTTCATTCACAAGTTAACTTTGGTTCCTGTTTCCAAGACCTTCATTTTCCTATGCAGCTTCTACAAATCTGTTCAAGAAGAATGTTCTCTTTGATACATACATGTTTATGTATATACTTACACACAATGTAGAGTTTCTTCTTTTAAAGGTCACCTTTCACACACACTTTTCATATGGTTGATGTCCAGACACAAATCAACTTCTATTCCTTTTTACTGGGGCCAAAAATTCACCTGTGGTGCAGCCCAGGTGTTTACAACTACCAGTAAAAGGAAAGCATACCTACAGGAAGGAGGGTTTATCTAACCACATGATAACAAGTGCTTACTAACAACTGAAAAAGACAATGGATGAGATTCCTTCCCTTCCTTTCTTCTTTCTTCCCCCTGCAATCAGTTGTGTCCAAATAGGCAACTGGTAATTCAGACAACACCAGCCCAATGAACGCTGCTTTCTAAGACAGTGGTTGGGGACTAAAGGTCAGGCCCTTGGGACTGCTCAGCAGAGCTCCCTGGTGTTGCATCCTGCTCACCTCACACAGGCTTTGAAGGCTGAATAAACAGTTGCAAAACACTTTGCTGGTTCTACGCTACCATACCATCCAAGAGTTCATGTCTTGTTTGTCCATCAAGCTGCAAAAGGAAAGTTTTGGAAAGGCATGCCAGTGTTTTAACTGTACTGTGCAGTGGATCCATGTTGAGGCGACAGGCTTCCAGCTACCTGATGAGGTACAAAAATTGTTTATTTTGAATGATTTAATGAAATGCAAATGCTCTGGATCTTTGTTCTTTTTTTTTCCACCTAACGAACACACTATGTGCATGAATAGCAGGGTAGATTGTTTATGCCACTTTTTCCCTCTGCCCAAAGAGTTAAGGATCTCTCCATCAGCTGCCAGCTGTTATTTATAACAGCCAGCTGCATGACTTCAAAGATCCTGCAGTGAATAATATTAATATAATAATATTGCACTGATACAACAAGAGACAGAAGAGGAAAAAAACCCTCAAATTCAGACTGCCCTCAAAATACTGACTGGTGTAAGACAGATGGCCTTTGACTTTCAATGAAGGACAAGTAAAACATATATAGAAAGAATTCTATTTACATCATTAGGTCAGGAATTAATTTTACCGGCAAAGCAAAAGTCTAATGCAAAGCAGCACCCAAAGTAAGTGTGAGATACGTTCAGAGAAACTATGGTGGCACATTTCATCAAATGGTGTAACGATTTAGTATAACTTAGTACAGCCATTTAGTGCTGTTTGTGTCAGTTCTCTACACTGTACTCCTGAAGCCAACATGCCTTAGAACGTACACTGCATTTGCTAGCATTATGCTGATCCTGTAACGCTAAGCAGTTGGCTTCATTCAGTACTTGGGGCTCATTGTTTTTAGCCCAGGCATAGAGTGTCTAATAAAGAACACTCTGGAAATACTCTGATATTACAATGTGAGTGACAAAAATTCAGGGACCCATAACTCCTTTAAAGCTATAGTAATAATATGGAATGGTTCTATTGGCCTCCTGTTCTAGTGATATTTGGGAACTCTGTTTGCAAACATTTATGTTAAAATGACTACTAAGACTGCCATCAACACAAATATCAGACAGGCCTGGCAAAAACCAAATGCTTGGGCAATCTTGTGCAAATTGGAGTTTGCAGATTTAACAGAGGATTAGAAAAACCTCTAGCCAGACAAGATGACTAAAGCAAGCACCAAAACCAGCCCAACAACATCTATGTTGTTAGGCAGGGTACTCTTCATACAAAGTTTAGCAGGATCAGAGACTGTGATTCCCATTACACAATTACAAAACTCTATTCTGTATTAATAGATATGACTGCAGAATAAAGTATGGTACCCACCCCTATGTTACCATATCCCAAGTTATTACTACAACATCAGTTCGCAGATGTGAAGCATGAGAACTTCTATCACAGTGTGTGGATTTAAAGCACCAATATTCATACAAGGATTTGTTCAAAAGGTTTCGGTTGAGTTCACTATGAAATCTGCATAATGCCAAGGCAAAAAGAAATTCACAGCAGAAACCCAAAGAAATCACTATCAGCTGCTTGTTTCTAACAAATCTAAGTTTCTTAGGTACACATTTCAAGGACAGGCCTTGTTTAAAGAGCTGCATTTATTTGAAGTCTGTTTCCTGCTAACCAGCTGACAGATCAAAGGTAGTTCTCAGTCCTACCATTTGTTCCCATTTTTCCCCCTCTTTTTCAACTTAGTCAAGATTCAAAATTTATTAAATTAACATTTATTTAATAAATTTCAAATTTATTTTTAAAACTATCCTTTCATCCTTTTAATTCTTCTATTCCTTACATTTTACCTTCCACAAAGTTTTCTTGGGACACCTCTCAAATACTGGAATCTATGCCATTGAAGTCTTTGAGTTACTTACCTACATGAAATTAAGCACAGGTGTAAGTCTCTTTTAATTTTAAGACTAAAAAATGCTTAGTTATAAGCTTTTGAGAGCCTGAACCTTTTAAGGACTTTGTAAAATACACACTGTTGTATAAATTACTATGCACATACCATGGGACAATTTAATACCTAAAAGATGCCTTTATATACAAGCCTTGTACATTTAATGAACTGAAGATTCTTTCATATACATCCGTTTTTGCAACTGCAGGACTTGATTGCTGCCATATACTGGTCATCTATTCCCGTCAAGTCGTTATCTCAGTGATACGGGATAAAAAAAAAAAAATCATCAAGATTAAACAAAATGTATTGTGTTATAGTTAAACCAGCTACAGAGCAATGCGCTTGGGTAAATAAATTGTCAATACTTGACTTCATAAAACATACTCACCTGTACTCAGTTACTATGGAAATGATCATAAAATTGATCATAGTTTAGTTTCACAACTTTCTAACATGATTGTGACTTGATTATCTGCCTTTCAGTCCAATTCACAGACCAAGCACCTGGGATAATGCAGCTGAGTAAAGAGACATGCTAGGAATAGGCTTGCTTCCACTCTGCCCACAGGGTTTTTTTTCTTCAGAAGTTAAACATAAGGATCTCAGTATTTTTCTACTTGCCTTTGCCAGCCTGGAAAACTGGTGTCAGGGCAGCTGTGGACCTGGCAAAATGAGGGTCTTAAAAATCCCCCCGAAGTTAAAGATTTGTAAGCACTTTTCCCCAGACATCCAGCTCCCAGCAGAATTCAAATCCAACCAACCAAAAAACACTCCCCCCTGCCAAAAGAAACCAAAACCCAGAATGACCCCCCCCCCCAAACTCCTTTTCCTGTTTAATTGCTTCATTTCCAGATGTATTATTGATTTGCTGATCTGCAGTAAATCACTGTCCTACCCTTAATCTCCATGTCACCCTCTCTATAACAGAACACTATTAACACTGATTTGTGAAAGTATACCTAAAAAAGCAGTATACCTGATGAGGTCTGAACTGAACATGAAGAGCCACATGAATCTCAGCTATTTTTTGTCCTTCAAAAAAAAAAAAAACCCTGGATACCTCATCTCTCATCTCACAAATACTGAGTTTTATGAAGAATGAGTTACAGCTATTCAGTGTATCTTCAAATGTTCAGACAGAGAGATTGATAAGAGGGTGTGAGAGAGTGATATATACAGCTCTAAGTGTGGTGTACATCAAAATGAAAGGAAATGTACCGAGATACCAAGCCTTTAATTAATCAAGCATCCATACAGCTTTTCCACTGATGCTGGTTTTGCCCCTATGAGTATGAATTATGCACACATACCTTCCCATACACTGGTTAGCTATGTTTGCTGCCAGCCAACTAAAACACACTTCTACTTTACAGAAGGAATGGGAAAAGATCATTTGGTGTTATGGAAAATGACTGTTCCAATTTCTTTGTATTATGCCATACAAAATTTTATGTATAGTTACTTTATGCTTATTTATATAACATTCTGATTAACCAGTGGCTACAATCTTATCCCAAGTATTTACTTTAATCATACACTTTGTATCAGAAGAGCCATCTGCATCCTGATGCTAAATCCACCAGCTTGGAGTCTGTAAATTCTGAGAGCTTCATCATAGACCATTGCCAAGAGATGCACTTTACACATCATCTTGTCAGTGACATTGATTTCTTTCCTCCCTCCCTTCCCCAAAAAGGCTTTATTTTCTGTTTTCATAAACGTGAAAGGAACACATTTCAGAAATGACTGTACATTGTATTTGCTGGTAACATCCCACATCAGGCTCAGAACTTAGCTTCCAGGCTACGTGAGACCACTGGGTGCCAATATGTTTCATACCTCAAGAAGTAACAAACTAACAAGGAGAAGAACAAACTTACTTGCACCAGATTCCTAAAGTACTAGGAAACATTAAAGAGAGGAACCATTAGATCTTCACAAGATACTACTCTTTCAGGGATTTTCGACAGTCAAAGTTTTCCTGTTGCAGTGGTTCCAGAAGAGTGAAGGAATACAATATTTCTATTTGGGCACAATTCATTTCAGTGCTGAAGAACAACAGGACATACCACTTAATCTAGTAGAGGTGCCATTCTGACTCTCTGCATAGAACCAGCCAAATCAATCCTGAACTCATGCTAAAAATTCTGTTGTTAGTACAAAATAGCTGGGGATCACATGCTAGGAAGCCATAACAACCTTTCCAATGATGTGTACCAGAAATAACAAGCCAAATCAACATTGATTTTCATCTTAAAATGAAGTTTCCTGTAAGTCAAAAACACTGTGTATGTGTCATACCCCCATTAATGTAGGCTGTTCTTTAGAAAGTTTACTAAGTTAGAACTCTGAAAATGAAAGATACAAGTGTGTGTCTAAGTCATGTTTTTCTTTTAACAGGTGGGTAATGTTTCATGATAAAAAATGTTTGCACTGAATGTATTAAGATTAATTATTAATAAGGAAGCAAGTATATTTTCATAGGGCTACAGCTTCAGGATTCAGTTGCAAAATTAACAGTGCAGTTTGCTCTGTGGATGAAGGTAAAATACAGCTTAAAACTAAGTTTAGTGCAGCTGTTAAGAGTGTGGATTACTCACATCTTACTTTCAGCTTTCTATATTACCGTGTAAATGTACAACTTACTCTGTGCTACGACATGACTTCCAATAAGCAAAGGTGTAAGCAGCAATTATGGAAGGAGAAAAACCTCAAACATTACCAAAGAAATCTTCTAAATATATACCTTGTCAAGAGCCATAAGTTTAAACCAGTTATCTCATAGGGCTGGGCAATTCTTCTATCTGCTTGATCATAACTGTGGCACAGAGTTCAATTGGACACGAACTCCACTGCCTGAGTTAGCTTCCCCCACAGTCAACACGATAAAGCAGTCTTCTGAAACCTAGCATGCTATCCTTCTGAGGGCTGAAACAGAAGTTGCAACAAAAATCTCGTTTACTCACACATAAGACTAAAATTAAGTGGCAGAGGAAAGTACTTTCCCTACTACCAGAATCTTAATTCACAAGTGCATTTAGAATATAAAGTTCACAAGGGTGACTAAAGCAGAAGATTCAACATCATGCACACACATACATATTTCTAGATTCTAACAAAACTTCATCAGAACACCACCACCATGAAGGACAGTTTTAATTAACGCTGCCCTTTGCACACCAACTCTGCGCAACTTCAGTCTGAATGCCCACATACACTGCTGGGAGCATGCAGATTCCTCTCTACTGGAGAGATTTTCGAGTCACTTGGCAGAAAGCCGTGACCCTGCTCTTCCCTTGCACTCGGCAGCAAGACCAGGAGATGCAGAGAAGACAGCTTCCTGAGCCAACCTTCCAACCCCATGCCACAGAAGTTCAGGAGACAGCGTGTGCTAAGGCTCCGCTCCTGCTGATGGAGTCAAGGACCACAGCTGTAAAGGTGAACTAATGATCCTGGACTCATCTCAGAGATTGCACTGGGCATCACACATCACACAGCCCATCCAAGTCTTCCATTCAGAAGGCTATCCATGAGAAATACTAGAGTGGGAAAACCTGCAGCTGCATGTGCTCCAGTGAAATCCACAGTGTCACTTCCCTGCATAACAGCACTACAGCAACACACAAAAAACCACAGGGTCTTTTTTTTGGTGCAAGGAGCAACACCTTCTTTGAAACTGCTAAGGTTTCTTCTTCTACTTTCTCCCTTATGAATGACAAAGATATGTAATTAGAGTTAGCAGCAATTAATTCCAATTAGCAACACTGCAAATCCCTCAGAGTACTGTTCTATATATGTTTCCTAAGTAGTACATGGAACATGCTAGAAGGAAGTAAAGTAATACTGATCTCCACAATACACCAATTACGCAGATTTGAGCGTGCTTAGAAAGTGCTGATATGTAAGAACTGCTTAACAGAAAACCCATGTGAGTTCACACTCACCACATGACAACCTAAAATTAAGACAGAAAAAGGGAAGAATATACTTTTAAATTCTTTAATGTGTTAAGACAAAGTTACCTTATTGCTATTTCACACTATAATAAAACTAACTCTATGAATAGGGACAATACTATGACCATTCAAACACTCTTATAAAAGAAAGACTTTTTTGATTATTAGTCCTGCAAACTCCGTTTCAAAATGGGCAATTGTTACATTTCTAGCTTAGCAAGAAATAATTTTTCTCAGCTGAAACCTGGACCCAATCTTCTATCACCAAACTTGTCATATAAAAGATCATCCGGCTGACTTGTATATGGTTTCTATTGGAAAGAGTCACTCTGCAGGTCTGATTAATATCCAGTATGTTATTTGTACATTGTATTTGCACATTTCATACATTCAGACATTTTCAGACAAGAACACAGCAGCAAAACCCCAAACATCTGAACTCCTTTTAAAATAATTTAGACGTGTCAGTGCTGAAGCAATAGATGTGCTCTTGTGTGCAAAGAGGTAAAAATGCATTCTTGAACCCAACACTCTCCAGCTCCTGAACTGCTATCTCCAAGACAGTAAACCTCTAGAGTCCATCTCCACATGATACGTTTATCTAAAGTGGCTGCACACATATAATGATGGCTTTTGTTTAGTGATCATGGTCATTTTTAGTTTGTTTAAATACTGCAGCCGAATGCTTATAAACTAATCCCAGAACATTTTGAAATGCTTCAAAGCTTTTAGCGGGGGGAACCTCTTGCATTGGCTGGGTAGATGCAGCTGACCACAGTTCACTGGAACCAGCCAGCCCAGATAAGTAAGATGAAAGCAGACATTTCCTGAAAATATCTTGAAAGCTTTCCATTAGACTGTACCAGGGGTATACACTGAAAACAGCAAGTGCCCTTGCTTGTATAGCAACCAATCTTTCACTGCTTTCTTGAACCTCTGTATCTACTTATCTGGGGGGAAAAAGATGCAACTTCTGTATTCCTGTGTACAGTGCATTATACAGCAGCTATTACTGTAACAAAAAAATCCTACACATTGCAGCAGAAGACATAGAAAGCTACCACTGTCAACGTTATTTCAAATGACAAATAAGTAAGACATTTCACCTACAGGTAATTTTGAAGAAGCATACACTCCACAATGAGCATGAATGCAATTATTTGAACCTAATTCTCTGGCTGTCAAAGTGAACTGTAGGAAGCATTGCTGGATGTGCTGGTTATAAAGCCAGGAGTGCCTCAGGCTAGATTTTCAATAAAGGCTGAGACTAGCTGTTCATATTTTACATGGTAACTTGATTGAATAAATCCAGCTGTTCACTAGGAACAGGGAATGCTCCACTGCTGTGATCTCCAACATTTTATTCTTTGAGAAAGATAGTCCCGCTGTCTAGTTTCAAGCACTTTATTTCAAAGCAAAGAATTAGTAGCCCTGGTTTCTTTAACAGTCAGTAAACTCAATGGCATGTAACTACTTTTAATAGCTTCTTGAGGACCAGCAGACTATAGAGGAAGCTTAGGTGTAACTTAAGCACCAAAATTAGGTGTTATGACTACCCAACATGCTGTATCCTACAAAGAATTAAGATGCACACTCCCATGAAAGGAAGACAGCCTAATCATAACATGATACAAAGTATTAAACAGTGATGACACTTGAATTCAATACAGCAGTAATGATAACGGTTATTCTGCCCAGTAACACACCACAAAAAGGGCGAGGGCACTCAAAGTGCACTGTGAAGTACACTGAGTGCTTAGCAGAGGCCATGTACAAGGAGGAAGTGGCCAGCCACAATATCAAGCAAAGTCCAATAGTTGCTACTTGAAACGAAACAACCCTGCTCCTTCCATACAAACCAAAAAACACTTGAGGTCTTCAGTTTCTTTGGAGGTATACCCTGAAATCCCATTCTCACTCTGCCTTTGGTAGTCTCTGTTCTTATACCTCTGGTACCTGTAATTATGTCTTTCATCCTCTTGGAAGTGTTATCCTCTTCCAGGTGTTATTTATGCTACTTCACTGTTTAGTGTTAGCAGTAATATGTCCATCCTGTGTCTCGGGTCAAGTCAAGGCCTATGAACATGCATTCTGAAAACGTTCTCCTCTTTCAGTAACAGAAGCTAGTAAAGAGCTATCTCCAACTCAGGCACCATACAATTCTTCCATTTAAATGACTTTACATGTGCCGCAACATGCAGTAAAGAATCACAGAATCATTTAGGTTAAAAAGGACCTTTAAGATCGAGTCCAACTGCTAACCCAGCACTGCCAAGGCCACCAATAAACCATATCCCTAAGTGCTACACCTATACATCTTCTAAATCCCTTCAGGAATGGTGACTCCATCACTTGCCTGGGCAGCCTGTTCCACTGGTCAGCAGTCTTACTCACTTAAGGAATTTTTCCCAATATTTAATCTAAATCTCCCCGGTGCAAAATGAGGCCATTTCGTCTTGTCATATAGCTTGTTACTTGTAGCAAGCTGGGTATCAGTCTTCTTAGTCAACCTCCTTTCAGGTAGTCCAATAAGGTTCTCCTTGAGCATCCTCTTCTCCAGGCTAAATACCTCTAGCTCCCTCAGCCACTCCTCTTCAGACTTGTGCTCCAAGACCCTTCACCAGTTTTGTTGACCTTCTCTGAACAGACTCCAGCACCTCAAAATTTACATGAAATCACCCATAAAGAAATAAGCAGCATAGTGCGTACACTCTCAGCATAGCTAAGGGGAAGCCAGAAAAAACTTTAATAGAGTAGAATTCTTTTTATGAACAATATTAGTAAGATATAACAGATTTGTTGGCAGACTACAGGAGATAACAGCCACAATCTGAGGACATGTTTGTGAAGGGCTGCCCATATCCTCAGTAGCCTTTCCCTGTACACTTCTAGCTTCCACTAAATATTCAAGTTTAATTAGAATTCCCAAGTAGTTACATGCTCTGTTTTAATCTTTCCAGAAATGATGCAACACTCATCATCTTCTTAGAGCAATCTTAACACTCATTCTTACCCCACCTACATTCTTGCACATCCTTTCTTAAGAAGTGGCTGAGAGTTGTTCAAAATCTGAAGATCCTGAGCTTTCACAGACCTTACAAAAGCTGAAGTCAACAGGAGTTTTATTCATGATTTCACTAGAACTGCAACAAAATCTACTCTATTTTAGGATCAAATACAATTCATTTGTTTAGGGTTGGGCCCTTGAGAGCAATCAGTATAAGCAGAGAACCATGACTGCCTGCTACTTGTAGAACATTTTAAAGCAATTGTAAAGCAGTCATTAGGTATGTAAACATTTAGAACTCATCATCTGCAGAGACACCAGCAACGTATTTCAACTTCTGACCAAAAGAGTCACTATTTCCTTAACTGTACAGAGACTACTTGAAAAATTCATAAGATCTGTTTCACAAATTACCAATTCAACCATAAGAATATATGGTAAAAATGACAAAAGATTTGTTCTTATATTGATAAAAAATTCATGCCAAGGCATTCAAGTAAAGTTACTTTCTGTGTTCTGATTTAATGAATCATTTGAGCGGTATCTGGCTGGGTGACACAGATGTAAGGCTCGCTGAAGCCTGCTCTAATGCCTGCTGGTATAGTCTTCCTTGGGACAGTAAAGCCAGAACAATGTGTCAGACTGAAGTAATATCAAGGAAAGTAAGTGCAGTACTGGGGATGCTACAAGGTTGGCCCACAACTCTTCTTGACCTGTGAATGTCTGTTAATACGTCTCTGTCCTACAGGCTCCAGTGACCCAGGAAGCCCAAAAGCAGCAGTAGCAGTGTGGTAATAAACAGCCTCTGGAATAAAGATTTTTGCAATCTTGTAATTCAAGCTGAAAGACATACAAAGATTGCTTGATGGTTTAACCCTACTGAAAGCCAGGGCCTGACGCTGCGTGAATCCACCAGTGATTGCTTAAAAGGTGAACTCATGTTAAATGTTTAAAATGGATTTGTGAGAAAACCGTCTGGTTTACACCAGTTTATATCTTTAACCTCAGAAAAGTGATTGAATTAGGAAAATACAAATTAAGGAAATTACTTTATGTGTATTACTATAGCTTTTATACATCACGTCTCTATATAGACATTGACTAAAAGACACTATAATAAAAATCAGACTTCCCGTTAGGAAAACCCTTGGAAAGATTTTATTTCTACAGTAAGTAGAATAAAGCTAAGGAGGACTATAGGCACTGTAGTATCATAATCTTAAGAAATAAAGCTAATCCTTATAGAAATAAAACACTGGGTCCCCATATTCCTTTCAGATATTTGGGAGTTGCTAAGAAAAGCTTTCCTCTCTCAAATAAGTTTGCTAGAATATTCAAACAAACACATGTAGAAGCAAATATGGGAACAATATTTCCATATTATGGAAATAATTTGCCTTTAATTTGTGAAAGTGAAATCTTTTAAGAAATTAAGTAAAATGAGAAATTAAAAGTGTAACAGTTATGCCAACTCTAAATAATACAATATAATCCAAATAATACATGTTATTTTGTCCTACTGTAACAGAGAAGAATGTCTGTCAGCAGCAAATGGGAGACTGAAGAATACTCCTTCACCCCACCAGCCCTCTTTAAAAACCACTAAAGCTTAACTGTTTTTTAACAGGACACTAAGTTTGTTCATTGGTAACATGCTGTTGCAAGAGGGACAAACCTGGTTTCTCAAGAGAAAATACAGTTCATTTACGTGAAAAACCATGTCTGTTGGTTCCCCAGTTAAAGAAAAGTTTCCCTCCTTTTATCTGACACTTATATCTTGTCTTGATGGGCTAAAGCAGTTATATATGAGAATGTTTGACATTAAATGGTACTCACACAGATAACAAAACGATAGCAATTAGAGTCCATTCAGGCATTTTGTGAATAATGTTTCTGTTTGTTAACCTGAAAAATAATGAGAAAAGAAAAACATATCAGAACATTTCAAAGTGAAAATAAGCCGAATTTGAACTGCTAAATAACTGCTAAATTTGAGTCTACCAGTAAAAGACTTAATACACCTAGTTACGATGTGCCATTTACAGCTGCAGCTGAGCAATTCACAACTTTCAAGCTTCTCTCTCACCTTATCCTGTAACAGAGGAATTGCAGAATTCCCAATATGTCTCTTTTCTTGACATAAAAGTGGGATGGGGAAAACTGAACAGAAGCTAATTCTTCAAATTAGCTCACAAACAGTCCTGGCTGCTGTGAGGACTCACCTCTCACTCATACCCACCGGGAAGTTATCAGGCCCTACACATGTGCTCATGAAAATATGAGCCTTCTTACACCCCTAGCTTCCCCCCATTGGCTCCAGATTCAGATTTGTTGTAAAAGCTAATATGAATTTTGTATGATACTGGAGAAAATCCTCTGATGATTCCTGATCTAAAAATGGAAAAAAACAGAATTACAACTATGCAATGGGAGCCAGTGCAGATGTAAGAGCAAGAAAAGTAGGTGTGAATAAAGAATCACATGGGTGCTCAACAAAAGCACTGCTGTGTTTTATACCTGCTGACCCATTTGGCTGAACTTTGTAGTAAGACAGATCTTTAAGTCAAATGTTAATGTGACTTAAAACAATTCATGCGTGAGTTGCTATCGCTGAATTTAGGCATGACTTGTAGCTTTCAAAACAAGCAATTCCATGGCAGTCACAGCTAAAAGCAAAGCTGTGGCTATGTGGGCACCCAAAAAGAGCAGCTGCACTCATTTTTTTCAAACACATGGCACCACCCAACAGAAGTACTGATGGGCAAGTGCCTCCCTGTGTTTACTTCCCTGTTGCTCTAGGCTTCTCTTCTACACAGCCTTGTATAAATTCAGATCATGAGTGAAGCTGCCCTGTCATCGATAACACATCTACAGGCACTGGTGAATGTGGGAGGCTGCTTAAAGCTAAAAACATGACAAAGTTCACATCCAGGGTTGGCTTTTTTTTTTTTAACGTTTTTAGTTTCTTTGGGCAAGTATCTAGTTACCAAAAAAGTGTTAAGAAGTGGAAGAAGAGAAGTATTTGTACTTTCCATTGCTAAAGTTCACATTCTGTTCACAAATTCCCCCCAATTATATTTAAAATGGTCATTAAAAATGCATTTATGATTAAGCAGCTTGATAGGATCATTTTGTATTTCCCTATTTCATAATATTAAAAATTAACAAAATTAATTTTTATTAAAGATAGAAATATAGAGTCATTTAGGTTGGAAAAGACTTTAAGATCACCAAGTCCAATGATAGGAATGATCAAAGCGGTATTACACTACAGTTTTCCTCTCAACTCTCCAAGTTTTCCAACCAAAGTAAGGCTTTGAAACAGTGATTACTCAAGTAGTGTCTCAGGAGCTTGAGTTTTGTTAAATACTGAAAGGAAAAGATAACAAAATCTGTATTTGCTGAATCTTTTGGCTCTAGTTTGATATGACCAGATTCATGTTTACCAATTACTATCTGAAACAGCTTAATGGCATTAGCTGGCAACAAAGCTTCCACCTGGTAAACTATACTTTCTGGCTATAGAACAAGAGACAAAACAAAGGCTGAATATCTTGACTCAGTACTGATGACAGTGATAAACACTACCAAGAAATGCCTGATGGAATCATCTTGACAGGCAATTCATACGTAACATTCCAGTTATTCTGCTATGGTGAGACACAATGGAAAAGACAGCTCTGAGCCACCTGAGAGAACTCTGTCAAATAGAGAAAGCAGCTTTATTTCAGTGCTCTACAAGGAGTTATTATCGATTAGAGGACAGGAAGGTGTCCTTCTTGTACACAACCTGAGAGGTGCAGTTATTTGTGTCAATTAACTCTTATTCAATGTTAGTATTGATTGGCAAGGTCTGAACAGTAGTCATTGCCATCAATATGCTGTTTACGAAGGAGGTAGTCAAAAGACACAGATAACCATCAGGATACGACAGTATGGATCTGCTGATGTATTACTGTCACTGGGCTGGATGAACTGTCAGTCTTCCACAAGGAGTCACCTTTCAGTACAACACCTGCCCTAAAACATGTGTGCACATTTCAGGCCCATCAGACTAAAGCTAGCAACCTACAGGTGTGAAGCCTGAAATAAAAAGGAGCAGTGGAAGGGCAGTCACTTTCAAAAACAAGCTGTGTGTCAACACCAAGGCCTCTGAAGAGCAAAGCTTTCAGAAAACATGGAAGTGCAAGTCCTCTGTAAAAACGGTTCATTAATTCTTTGTCTTGCCTCCAGGAAAAACTGTTAACTTCAGAACAATCCATGAAAGAGAGGTCACCAGATTTCTGTCATAAACATACAATGTGGAAAAGTTAAAACTGTACAAAACTTTGTGTACATGACTGAAGTATTGCAGTGAAACGTTTTGTGTTAAAGAGTTTGGCTAAATTCTCCCTCACCTACTCAAAGAAAGGAAACAATATGCAATGTTTCAAAACAGCATCTCTACTTTCTTGGCCTCTGTAGGGCAGGATAGGTAAACCACAGAAGCTGGATAATCCCAAATAGCTGTGTGGGTCTCTTAATTGCTAGTTTGTGGGTGTTGTGGTTCACCACCATAAAATGCATAAAATTTCCATCCCAAATGACCTTCCAATAACTGACTAGTGCCCAGCCTGCAAAGAAAGTGAACTCTGAATCAGAAGAGTATCAGTAATTGTAGGAATACAGAAGTGTCCAAAGTTAAAAAATAACCCGCAAATAAAAAAAAGTAAACCCAAAACAGAATCATAGAATGCCAGGTTGGAAGGGACCTCCAGGATCATCTGGTCCAACCTTTCTTAGCAAAGCACAGAATCATGGAATGGCCTGGGTTGGAAAAGACCTTATCACCTCATTCCAACCCTCCTGCCATAGGCAGGGATGCCTCACACAAAACCATGTTGCTCAAGGCTCTGTTCAACCTGGAACTGACCTAGATTAGATGGCCCAGCACCCTGCCTAGGCAAAAAAATGTCAGAAGAAGAGTGTACACAATTGGTTCTACTTCTTTTCCTTTAGTTGTCTTCCTATTTAACTGCTGTCAGATGCCAGTTCTGGTAGCAGAACTCCATTAGCAAAGAATGACCTGATTTGTAAAGACTGCCTGCTGTGGCAGCAGATTTAAGCACATCCCTAAGTGCCTTCTGCAAGAACGTGGACAGAGATCACAAGAAACTTGAAGTTATGAGAAAGAAACTCAGCAATGCAGGAGCTCACCACCCTTTCCTCAGCAGGATTACATTTCCTGGGATTTCTAGGAAATAATAATGGGATAACAGGAACACTGTCCTATGGGGAATAGGAGATAAGACACCAGGATTATTATGCTAAATAGTTACCGCTGAACAGGTGCCATCAGGTAGTATGAACAAGATGCAAGAAAATATAACTGGTTAACATAAAATAGTATCTTAAAAGTGTATTTTTCTTTATACCTATTCATAAATTACAGTCTTGAGTGTTATTTTCTTTTCTAAGAGTTTATCCTCACAATAGAATATACTTGCCATCTATGAATCTATGATTAACAAGTTGCTATGAATTTGAGTAATAGCTAGCACCAATGAATTACTGGTACTTAATGTACATGTGCTGATAACCCATCCATGCTTGCCATCTTTCAGTTTTGCCCAGCATGTCTGTGTTCTTACGCTGAGTGAAAAACACGTCTCAAATGGAGATTTTCTTTCTTTCATTTTAAAATTGATGTTTGTTGCAAAGTGAAGTCATTAGCATCTTCGTAAATGAAGCAGCCTTTTTGTTCAGGCATCCAGATCCCCAGGTGTGGGCATATTTATCTTCTGTTCAGGAATGTGACCTGTTAGTTTGGCTGTTTGCCTCTTCTGCAAGGCAGCAAGCTGTCTCCATGGGATCAGGACATAAAGGTGTGACTTCGGGACCTCAGCTACCTAAAATTTTTCCCCAGCTTGCACTAAGATGAACGAAATTATCTAACCCAGGTCAGGAAAGGCAAATACTAAAGCATATGTTGTTTTTCTTTAGGCTTCAACTAGACCAGTTTAACCATAAAACCCAGCTCTTCTACCCCCTTATTTATGTACTGTAATATCATTTAGTTTAGTAACAGGCAACAAAAATGTGCTACTATTGTAACTTCAGTCTCTCTTTAAGAGAGGGCCATTCACTTGAGAAAAGGTCATTAGAAAAGGACTTGAAACCCAGAACCTAAAATTCCACTCAACACAAGTAATAGCTAAAAACCTATTAATCAGTGTATACACTAGATAACATACACTCATGATGCACATTTAAAAGCTAACAGATTGTTTTGGAAACAAGGTAAGACAAAGCTATAATAAAAAGTATTGAACACATCTTTAAGAAAGAGCTATCGTATTCATTGATAGAGTTCAATGTCAATGATAAGCTCCATAAAAGGAACTAAAAATACTTGCAATCATAAGACACAGATGACATTGTTTTCAATATGAAATATTATGTTTTAAACCCCCCAAAACCACAAATTGACAATAATTTCTACATAAATAGATGATTTTCTTGTGATTTTTTAACAAAGAGCCCTTATACACTCAGGAGAATTATTTGACATCTCAGTTTTTGTAACAAAAGCTTACAGGCACTGAGGGACTTTGTTTGGGAAGAGCTCTAACCATTCTAAAATGTCTCTTGAGATACCTCTAGTGCATTTCCCAGCAGTGGTGATTGAATAAAATGCTACCCAAAGGAAGCTGACCTGCAAGCGTTCCTTTAAAAACCAATGGAGCTGAAAATCGTTGTTGCTTAGTTCACCACATGCTCTTTCACCCTTCTTCAGCTAAGCTCTACTACAGCATGTGTTTTATTTCCTACCCTCTTTGGCAAGCTCTTCAGCCTGAAATATTTCCAGTTAAAAAGCAGGGAAGAGCAGTAGCATCTATCAGTGCTCCCTTTGCAGTCATTAAGCATTTTACCCACATTAATGAAGACAGCAGCATTGAAGTTTCTATACCCTGCAAACATAAACCCTGTTTAACATTTATCCCAGGCCCCCTGCCAAAGCATTCAACCTAAAAGTCAGAGAGACCACTCATACTAGGTGAATTTAAACCTACCTACAGAACTAGAGATTCAAACCTATGCCTTCATCTTAATATCCATGAGCCAGCTTTTGTTTATCAGACCCTTCTGTATCAGAAATGCAAGAAGGAAAAGAGCCCAAAGGCTTTTGTTGCTTTCCTCTTTCCTGCATTTTTGTTTTGCTTTACTATCAGTGACTATAAAGCTCCATTTGTTTTGAGAGAGAGATGTATAAAGGCACTTAAAAATTCTTGTGTAGTACTCACAGTTGATTGAACTGTTCCCTTCCCAAAATGCTGAATTACTATTCAATTTATATGGAATCTTCACAGTAAGAGAGCCCCAAGAACTTACAACTATTACCTTCAACTTACTTCCTAACAGAAAAGACTTCAACTCACAAAGTGGTATCTTAGGGATCAGAAATAGATCAGGGAAGACTTAAGATATAATAAATTATGGGTACATGAGCCAGGAATTGGGGTCAAAGTCCAAATTAACTCCATTTCATTCAATGCTGTAAATCCACAAATGTATATAAATATATTTAACTTTTTAAAAGTCTGTTTTGGCTCTGAGGTTCTTTTGCTATAAGCCACTTTTAAAACATCATATTCAGGCCACATTGTCTTTGCATAGCAAAAGTTACTTAATATAGAGGTTCTGGTTTTGAGAACCTCCAAGAATGACTACATAATAAATCATACAGAAGTAGACAGAGAGACCAAATGTGGTTTTTCCAGTTCCAATCCATAAGCTAAAGTGACTGTTAAGCATTTAGACAGCAGAGCAACATAACTATTTGAAGTCACCAAGATCTTATTCAAATAGTAGTGATATGTATTTATATACACACAGTATATACATGCTTCTCCAATATAACCCAAAATATCTTCCCTGTTTTCAATGCTATTGTTAAAATAAAAGGTTAATCGCATCTTAAAAGACTTCAACTACAGAATCAAGTTCAAACACTAACAAGTCTTTTAGAGATCAAGCAGAGAGCCACCAGAAAGGAAAAGAGTACCTTCCATAGCAAGGAATTGCACATTCATACATGTGTTTTAGTGGTGTCCTACCAGATGTCAGATAAATCATAAGGAATCAGGTAGAGATGGGTTTCTATACACCAAAGCAAAAACCACATGAATGAGTTTTGGATAACCTACATGCAAACCTCATGGAAGTTGGGGATTTGGGGGGAAATTTTCTAGAGTGATAATGTACATAGAGTTAGCAACTGTTGTTGCTCCTTTTCCTGACAATACTTCGAGATGCAGGATGTAATCTAGGTCCAAGTTATGAGATCTACGTCCTAAAGAAAACCTAAAATTGCTCAGAGGAGTTACCACCATGCTGTTTTCCCTCCCTCTTTATACCAGTGTTTCCCAATACTGCCTTTACTGCTTCTGACTGAACCAGAAACTTCAGCTGTGATGTTAAACTGTCCACTAGATCTACTTCCCCTTGAAATCAGGAAGGGGACAGGCCAAACCGGACCTTCTTCCTGGCTCTAGATGTTAGTGGTAACAATTACGAATCACAGTGAAACCATTTAGCGTAGCTGTAGGGAACCAGAGCAAAAGAAAGCGACAGATCTCAGGAACTCACGCTTAATAGGAGGTGACGAGGTAGCAGAACTTTTAAAAGACTCACCACCATCCTCCAGAGACCACTGGCCTAGTTTTTAGAAACCTACAAGTACTCCTGGTGACCCAGCCACTGTCAGGAGCAGGGAAAGGCTTGACTTGTAAGTCCACAGGGAACGTGACATTAACTACGTGAACACACAGCTAGGAAAGGGCAGATCTGCAATGGGGCCCTCTCAGTGTCTAAATCACAAACCATGCAACAGCATGTTTAATTAATCAAGCAAAAAGAATCTCCAAATAAAGACCAACACTCACCGGAAAGTTTTCACAAGATTTTTTAGCTCTGTGTAAACATCACCTGGAGTAATATGAAGAGAGCCCAAAACTGCAGGCAGCCTGGAAGGCAAAAGACGCCAGTCAATATACACTTTCCTCTTTCTTATTTCTTCTCAAGAAGGCCTTCCATCAAAGCTCGGCAAAGTTAGTAAGAGACGGACTTCTGTGCAGCAGATGAGGCCAGTGATTTACATTTCAGATTCCTCTGAGCGGTGTTTAGGCAATACCTTCATTTTATAATAGCTTGTTTTTAAAAATAAGAATTTCTAGTTCAGTGTGAACATGAAGAACATCTAAACATAGTTTTACATGTGCACTCTTATAAACTTCATGGTTATGTTCCGACAAGACATCCTTACCAAAAATCAAGGTGTCCACATTATGAGGATTAGACATCAAAGTGTCATAAATGTTTCAAATATTTATATTTATTTGGTTTAAAAATAACAGACAAAAGGAAACTGCATGTCTAAATGAGGTTTGCACAGAGAATATATCTGCTAACTGCAGGCTCACATGGCTGCAACAAGAATAACATTCCACTGTAAGCCTGACAGTTGAAATCAAGATAATAGTAAGGTCATCAGAAGATTTAAAAAGAAAGAAGATTACAGACTGCCTCCCTGTTTGACTCTGTGTAACACTGATACAGCACACAACAAACCACACGTGCTGTTTAACTAGTTGTCAGTATCCCCAAATGCTGGAAATAATATGCATTGGTTTTCACATTCAGGATTAAACTTTTACCTCTCTTTACTTGTTTAATAGTTACTATCCTCTTGCATTTGAATATCCAGTTATTTACATTTATATGCATATGATGCATCAACACTGCTGAAGAATCAAGACTTGGATTCACCTTTCTATCACTGCCTGTTTTACAAAAAAGGAACACAGGGCTCTTGGGATGCTGGACAAGCTCATATTCCCATTCACCTCATCTCAACACACCAACAAATCATTGCTTTATCACAACGAAGACTGTCTCTATGACTGGAGTGTGACAGGACTACTGCATGGCATGATATTTAAAGCAACCAACTCAAGGAACAAATAGTCAAGAATAAAACCTTCAAAGACGAAAAAACTCATTCTGTCTTTCTTATCCTCTATTCATCAAGCACCAGAATCTTAACAGAAATTTTGCTAGAGGCTGAAAATGACTGACTAACTTGGGGAAAATTTTGAAGGTGCTGAGAAACTGCTTTACCAGTCCTGTGACACTGACAGAAAGGTCAGAGAGAGCCACCTTTCCTGAAGCATGGTTTGATTCCATGTCAGTGGCTCATCCCCACTTTTTGCAGGTGGAGAGAAACAGAATGGAGTGTTTTAGCAAAATCTAGTTTGGCTGCTAACACAAACTACAATCACAGGAAAGCCAAATGCCTGTAACAACTGACCTTTGCAACTGTACCACAGTCTCAGAAATAAGTTCTTTAGGGAAGTAACAGGTTTAAGTTATGGCTAAGGCCACCTAGAAAAAGCCAGAATGTCCTTGCATAGCGCTTGTTATGTAAAATGATGATGAATGAGCAGCAGCTTCAGCTTGACACTCACCAAAGTAAAGGATACTTACACTTTTCTCAGTTTTTCAAGGACAATTCTCTTTCTAATCTGCATTTGTGCATTTGAATCAACAAGTGGGAAGGTAAGATCTTCCTGCTGATCATCCTGTATCAGACAAAAAACTTTAAAAGCTATAACATAGTATTTCAAAGTTAATGCATCAAAATAGTCACAGCTTAACAATAAATGCTTAAACATAAGAAAACTCTTATCCCTGAATAGAAAAAAACCCACAACCCAAACACAGAAAAACAATACAAAAACTTACTGGACAGAAGCTTGCTTAATCTGACCCAATATACAGTGTGCTAACCTACTTTTCCCCTTCCCTATGCTAGATATTTATCCACTTATGATGACAGAAACAAACTGCCTCAACACTATTGCACTGGACACTTACTTCATCTTTGCTTGGATGTTCCTTTGCTTTTGCATTTGTCTCTGCCTCTTCAGCCAAGATACACTTTCCTTTATAGAACTCTTTTACTCGGAGTTGTAGGAACTCTGTTTCTTCTTTTAACTTTTCATAACTAGGCACTGGCTTAACTATTTCACCTGGGCCCGTGAAAGGTAAAGAATAGTTCAAACTGTTTTCAGACTCCCCTATAGCACCAGCATTAAGATCATCAGCTGTATCCAAGTCATCCTCATCAAGTTCTTCATTCTCCTGGCTGGCAGATGCTATGCTCTCTGGAGAACATAAAGAACTGTAGTTTGGGCCATAGAGAAATTTTAAAGTTTCCTCAGTTCTCCATTCTGTAAGCGTTTGCTTAAGCACTTGTAATAAGCTGCCCTTGGAATTAACTGGATGCCTCAGTTCAGGTGTTCTACGTTCCTTTGAGTTAGCTAGTGCTCTTTTAAGATGTTCTGCCCCTCTTTTACTCACACCTAGATAAACTATCTGTGAACCACAGGTATTTTCACAGTTTCCGGAAGCACTTGGTTTCCCTGGAGTAGCACCTGTCGAAGGTGTTGCAGTTATTTCATTATGACCAGAGCAAGCACACTTTTCTTCCTGAGCATCTAATTTACAATTAGATAGTTGTTCAGTGGCTTCTACCACATCTGAGTCTTCAGTTTTAGGTCTGGAACACACTTTCTGAGCGGGCTTCTTTTTGAGGATGCTATTTCTGTGCAATTGCTGTGCGAAACTGGCTGAACTTGACTGACTTCGTGGTAGGACAGAAGAAACAAATTCTTGTTCAGTATCACTACTGCTGTCACTGGCTTTGTCTTGAGAAGCAGATTCACACGGATTATGATTTTCAATGTCGGATGCTTTAATTATCTCATCACATATTTTCACTTCTTCTCCAGACTGTCCACTGTAACAGAAAACACAAGCCATCAATGAAATAAGAAAGGGTGTTACCTGCTTTTCATTCTTGTATTAGATAAATAAAGCATTTTTCTCTTATAGCAGAAGGGAAGCTTTAAGAATCATAGCTGCTCTTCTAAAAGCCGTCTTGAACACAAGACTTGTGATGTTCTGCAATCAAGATGACAAATATAGACACCATTTAGACAAGTGAGTTCTCAGTTGCTTATTGGCAGTTAGAAAAGAAACAGTAAATAAGGTATTACTGAACACAACAGAATAATGTATGACTTAGCACAAAGAATACTACAATTCTAAAATGAAGATGGGTGCCTTAACATATATAGGAATACACTACCCTAAAATCAGGGGGAGAAGCAGAGCTGGTTTCAGCATATGTGAGTTTGCCACCTAATGGCCATGTGTTGCAAAGGAAAGCAAACAACAACAACAAAAAAATTAAATCACAATACACAGCAAGGTACAGAGAGATGACAGAGTAGCATGATTTCATCTTAGCTGATATGGATGTTTTAGATTAAGAAGCACAGAAGCTTTCATCACATATAATTGGTACCATTTTCTTTATAAAGAATAGATGGTATAAAATATGCAAAGTACAAACAGTGGATTTGTTTCAGATTTCAACAGGCTCAATTAAGACATAGAGGCCAAGAGCAGCTGTACACTAAATCATACAGATCAAACATGCTGGTTTAGAATCACAAAGGAAAAAACCTCACCACTGTGTAGGTTCTAATAAGGCCTTTTGTATAACACAGGAAATCAAAGATTCCCCTTTCACCTGATTTGATGCTAATATTTCTAACTAGAAGTGCCTATAACAGAAAAAAATATTGTTCAGTGTACCTCTGTCCCTTCTTCAGCAGCTCTATGTCTGGTGGTCTGAAAAAAAGAAGACACAGAATGAAGATTTTCCTGCTAAATCAATGCTCTTTAAATAAACATTAATACATGGGATACATAGTTGAAGTTGGATCTTCTAATTCAATACCCTCTGTTCAAATCAGGGTTAATGAGGGCAGGTTTATACATAACTGTTCACAAAGCATGATATGTGCCTGCAGCATGATGCTGTTACATTAAACTACATTTAATACAACCAGTAAGTCACACAACTGTTGGCCAGGAAGGACCTCTGGAAGTCTCTAGTCTGACCTCTGCAATTGTCACCAGCACTAGATCAGGTCATCCACAAATTCATGAAGTTTAAATCTTGAAAACCTCCAAAGATGGAGATTTCAAAACACTGCTGAGTATCCTGTTTCATTCCACCACAACCTTGGTGCAGTTTTTCCCCCGCAGTGTCCAAACTGTACCATTCATGCAATAATTTGTGGCTATCATCCCTTGCTAAGTTTACTGCCACCGGCCAAGCATAATTTGGCTCTGTAATCTTTGCAGCTTCTCTTCAAGTAGTTGTAGACTGCTTTCAGATCACCGTTTGGTCTCTTCGACGAAGTAAATATGCCAAGATCTTCATAGGTCACAAAGTTTCAATAGTAAAAACAATCCTGGGATATTTACAGGAAAATGCTCCCAATTAATGTAAAAAAATATGAATATTAAGGGTATCTTTATTTATTTAAAAGTTTACTTTGTAAAAATTTGGCTCTCAGGTTACCCTGCCTTAAGAAAATGGAGTTCAAAGGTTTCCAGAAACTCTAAGAAACATTACTAAACCAACTCTGATGGGTTTCTTTCCAAAGCTCTACTTGCAGTTAATCTGCTTCATCTCAGTTATGAAATAGCATGACAATGCTGTTCATTTTATACAATGCTAAAAGTTGAAATCCTCACCTGCTTGTCCTACAAATAAAAGAAAGCCTTTTAAGGATGCACTACATGCAAGTCAACGCACTAACACGTCTCAGACAGTATATAAAAACCCCCATAGGCTTAAAAAGATGAAAGCTCCACAACTTACATGAATGAATTTTGGAAACTAAAGGTGGTAACATGAAATGCTTTAAGTTATTGTATATAACTCTTCTTCAGTTTGAAGTGGAGTTTCACTGAATCACTGAATCCCAAGGGTTGGAAGGGACCTCAAAAGATCATCTAGTCCAACCCCCCCACAAGAGCAGGGTAACCTACAGTACATCACACAGGAACTTGTCCAGGCGGGCCTTGAATATCTCCAGTGTAGGAGACTCCACAACCCCCCTGGGCAACCTGTTCCAGTGCTCTGTCACTCTTACAGTAAAGAAGTTCTTCCTGATGTTAACGTGGAACTTCCTATGTTCCCGTTTACACCCATTGCCCCTTGTCCTGTCACTGGATATCACTGAAAAAAGCCTAGCTCCATCATCCTGACACCCACCCTATACATATTTGTAAACATTGATGAGGTCACCCCTCAGTCTCCTCTTCTCCAAGCTAAAGAGACCCAGCTCCCTCAGCCTCTCCTCATAAGGGAGATGTTCCACTCCCTTAATCATCTTTGTGGCTCTGCGCTGGACTCCTTCAAGCAATTCCCTGTCCTTCTTGAACAGAGGGGCCCAGAACTGGACGCAATATTCCAGATGCGGCCTCACCAAGGCTGAGTAGAGGGGGAGGAGAACCTCTCTTGACCTACTAACCACTCCCTTTCTAATGCACCCTAAGATGCCATTTGCCTTCTTGGCCACAAGAGCACATTGCTGGCTCATGGTCATCCTCCTATCCACCAGGACCCCCAGGTCCCTTTCCCCTTCGCTACTTTCCAGCAGGTCAGCCCCCAACCTGTACTGGTACATGGGGTTGTTCTTCCCCAGATGCAAGACTCTACACTTGCCCTTGTTAAATTTCATCAAGTTTCTCCCCGCCCAACTCTCCAGCCTGTCCAGGTCTCGCTGAATGGCAGCACAGTCCTCTGGTGTGTCAGCCACTCCTCCCAGTTTTGTGTCATCAGCAAACTTGCTGAGGGTGCACTCAGTTCCCTCATCCAGGTCATTGATGAAAATATTAAACAGCACCGACCCCTGAGGAACTCCACTAGTCACAGACCTCCAGCTAGATTCTGCGCCATTGACCACAACTCTCTGCCTTCTTCCTTTCAACCAGTTCTCGATCCACCTCACTACTTGATCGTCAAGCCCACACTTCTTTAGCTTATCTATGAGGATGCTGTGGGAGACAGTATCAAATGCCTTACTGAAATCAAGAAAAACTACATCTACCGCTCTGCCATCATCCCTCCACCTAGTCACTTCCTCATAGAAGGCTATAAGGTTGGTCATACATGACTTCCCCCTCATAAAACCATGTTGGCTGTTCTTAATGACCCCCTCATCCTTGATATGCCTAGTGATGGAGTCAAGAATAAGTTGTTCCATCATCTTTCCAGGGATGGAGGTAAGGCTGACCAGTCTATAATTACCCGGGTCCTCCTTCTTGCCCTTCTTATAGATTGGTGTGACCTTTGCCATCCGCCAATCCTCAGGCACCTCGCCCGTTTCCCACGACTTACCAAAGATGATGGAAAGTGGCCTAGCAATGACCTCCGCCAGCTCCCTCAGCACCCGTGGGTGCATTCCATCTGGACCCATCGATTTACAGATGTCCAGATTGCATAGCTGATCCCTAACCCAATCCTCATCTACCAAAGCAAACTCCTCCTTTGTCCTGACTCCTTCTGGGGCTATAGAAATCCAGGGCCCTCGGGGAGAGTCTGCAGGAGTAAAGACAGAGGCAAAGAAGGCATTCAGCACCTCTGCCTTCTTCATATCCTCTGTCTCCAGGGCACCCACTTCGTTCAGCAGTGGGCCTATATTGCCTCGTGTTAGTTTTATTTGCTATGTATTTGAAGAAGCCCTTTCTATTGTCTTTAACCCGACTAGCAAGATTGAGTTCCAAGGAGGCCTTAGCTGTCCAGTCTTTTCTGTGAAAAGAATTTCAGATATCCTAATGTGTAAATGTGTATCAGCGTGTGCACATGTCTGACTGTGCAAACAGACATACCTAGCCATGAGCTATCTGGGGTTTTGTTTGTTGTTTGGAAAAACCTCCCTCCCCACAGCACAGTTAACTATGTCAGGTATATCAGAACTATACACTTTTGACGTCAAGAATAAAAGGAGATTTTAGAAATACTTTCCTTAAACACAGAAAAATGAAAGCACAAAAATACTGGTAAACTCACCTAAACATTCAATTAAGAGACTAGTTTTACCTACTAAAATCCGCCAGATCCCATAAGGCTGCTCTAAACCAATTCTCTCATTGATCAGATACTGATTCAGATGACTGATCGGAACTGTAAAAACAAGCTCAAACATGTAATTTCAGCTAGCTTCTTTTGTTGAAAACCAGTAGACTATCAAAATTAGTGCCTTAGAGAACAAAAGTGGAATAAATTGAGCTGAACATTCTCTAGGCAAGTACCTATTGTTAAACAGTGACACCCATTGGCTCAAATCATTATTTGCAAGCCTGTGTTTCCTAAGCCGGGAACATGGACTGCATCACCCTGTTCCAACGCGTGTATTGAAGTTTCAGCAGGAAATGGGCAATTTGAAGTTTAGACAGGACAAAGAACCTCTTCATGCTATAGTGTGCTCTGAGGTGCAAGCATTCACACTCTAACCTTCAGACCAAAGACAACTGCTGTGTTAAAACTGGAAAATCTCTTGTAACAGGGTGAGATGAATTCATACATTATATGGTTTGGAAAAATCCAGTCCTAGTAAGGACAATTTAAAGTTCAGGAACTGACTATTAATTATGACTAGTCTTTCATCTAAACTAAACTAACTTAAGTCATGTCTACTAAATAGCCACGAGTAGCACAATCATGTCACTTACTGTAATCGATATGGCAACAACACTTTAAAAATCGACACCATGCTAAGCTGTTAACATCAGTTACCTCTAGTTCAGCCCAATCATTCTGATGCACTGCAGCTAAGCCATAAGCATTGCAGCTTGGTCAGAGAAAATAATATTCTCAGAAGGAGCAATGGATGTACAATGTTATACTTACTTTTCTTCTTCTCGCATCCATACTGGACTTTGGGAAATCTGAGCCTCAAAATATTTGGATGCTTTATAGCAAAAGTTGCTGCAAAAGCACTGGAAATGAAAGAAAGCAAGAAAACATTGCTAAAGGCAACTTCAGTACTTACAGAAAAGTAGAAAAGTAATTGGGTTTTTTTAATGCCTCTAAAACAAAGTATCAATTCACATTTCTTTTTAGGACTCTGACCAGGTTTTTAATTCATCTGAAAAACCAAACCTACCAAATGGGTCCACCCCATTCCCCACAAGCTACTTTCTACTTCTTATTTTTTTCTTGCTTTTCTGCTTTCTGTGCTTTTATTACATACTGAGAAGCAAAACAGTGTTGAAGTCTACATGACAATAATAAAAAAAGCACCCAAACCTGTTCAAAGAACAATTCCTAACCCAACAAGATGGTCATACAGCTTAAAAGTCATGCAATTAAATTCAGGTAATTAATGATGAAAATTTTGGTTAGCAACAGAACTTGGGTATTTTGCAGTACTGAGAAAAATACCTTAAGTATTGCAGCATCTTTGAAAAATAAATTTGCACATCAGGGAACAAGACAAAATACCCCACTTTTTTGGAGTCTTGCCTGGTAGCTTGGAAAATCAATTCCCACAGTTTTGTGTATCCCAGAGTTGTAATGAGAGGAAAGGAATATGTACTAGTGACACAGAAGAAATTCCTTCTGGAACTAGAAACATTTTGCCTACAGTTCAGTGTCTTAGCACATACAGGTGACTGAGTATCCTGTGAGCAGGCAAAGAGGACTTTTAGGTAACCATGCATGAATATGCTTCAAGACAGACTTCGTGAAGACATAGGTTTTATGCTGAAAAGTTCTCAAAAAGAACCCTAAAGGTAGTCACACTAAGGAATGCATGAGATGGAACTTGTATCACACTCTTGCAAACGAGTGGATGAGAAGAATGTCCACGTTGACCCTACTAAAGCTCATTGACTATAGTAGAGCAAAACAGAACACTTCTTCACAGATGTCTTTAACTGATCAGCTGCACCACATTCAAACCAAGTAAAAACTTCCATTTTATGTTTAAACTTAAAAAACATGTGGGGTTTTGTCTTTCCAAAGAGAACAACTAGAAATTGAAACGCATGAAATGCATTCTAACAGTTCATGAAAATTATTTTCTCAAGAATCCCACAGGCTCAAAATCAAGCCACTACACGAATGCTGTTACAAAACAGCATTTCTGATGCTGAGACAATATCAAATGCATTTTAGAAGTAGACTTGTTTCCATACCTTTCTTTCTGTGATATCATAAACTCTGTTTGTTTTTGTTGAAATTCTGTACTTCTGTTTCAGCACCTAAAACAAAAATGCTTTCATCATGACATTACAGAAAACTTCATTCCCAATTCATCTATCTTAATGTGTAACAGGTTCTGTTTTAACTGAATTGCATACCACAACCACTTTTTCCTCTCAATCCTTTTGATATTTCACCTTCTCAGATGTTAAGACTCTCAGAATCACAGAATTGTTATGGTTGGAATGGCAATTTATCTTTAATCATTTACATCTCACCATCAGTAGAGGATGACTTCAGATCTACAAGAGAGCTAGCACCGAACAATGGAGATGCTTTGTAGGAAATTTACTCACATGTAAGTGTTGAGCAATTACAGACAGGTCCTTCTTTAATCCATACCTACTTATACACATGTGAGACTACTATCACAGACCCCCACCACTACCAATACAAACCTAGAAAGGAACTTAAAATGTAATGCAGTTTCCCAGTGAACTTATGTGGAGATGTAATAAGTCCAAACCAGCAAAATCTTTCTCACTTGAGTAGGTTCTTTTCAGAGCATCAGGTGTACCACAACTGGTATTTCATCACGGGCTTCCTAACCGGACTCTGACTTTTGCCTGAGCTCCGACTTACCAAACCTAAATAAGCGTGATTACAATTCTGACACAGGAAGCATACATTTTTAGAGCAGATGTATATGCATTCACACAGTAATATCCCTGTGTTGTATCATTTTTTCACTTCAATCTTTCTCACATATGTGGTTACACTGAAGGAACAAAATTAGTTTCTGCATGGACACAGAGCCATACCTCATTCATCTTTATTACTGTCAAAGTAGATGCCGATTCTGTCACATACTAATGGTGGTCAACTGATTAAATGTTACTTGTTACTTCAAAAGGATTATACTGAAACGGAATGATATGATGACTGGCCCATTACTTGACAGTATTTTAATCTATGTTTAATATTGTCAGTTAAAAATTAACAAGAAAATGCAAGAGAATAAAAACTGTGTAGATTCTTATGGTAGCAGCATTAAGAAAAGGCAACTTACATTTTCCAGTTTATTTTGACATAGAGGATAACCACACAGTTTGATGATAGACCGTTCATCAACAATGTCTTTATAGTGAGATGGGGTAATACATTTTCCCTAAAATGACAAGGGAATAGTTCAACAACAGATACTGGAAAATCAGCCACTTTTTGTACTTGTAACATCTTCTAAGCAAGCAAATATTTTTAATTTTGTAACAGTTACTTAGAAAGTTTAATAAACAACACTTAGAACCTACACAGTAAAAACAGTAACAGGGTAAACAGGGAAAGAAGACACGGGCGCTTCTTACATATACAAGATCTTCATAATTTTGCCTCTAGTGTGGCACCTACTTAAATAATTTTCCTCGATTTATATGGCTTTTTACACCTATTCACAACCTTAACAGAAGCAATCATCATACCATTCCAGCAAAACTGTGCTGCTTGGTAAGCTGTGGAGCATTACAGACACTTTGTCTGAATTCACAGATGATGTGACAATAGACCTGAATTTTTATACTTCATCTATCAGCCCAGAACCATAGAGGCATCAACAAAGGCTGGGGTAATAAAGTGAGGATTAATAAATGAATAGCCCTGCAAAACTACGGCATGTTTTCATCAGAGCCCTTGAAAATAAGGCAATCAGCAGCAGCAGAACCCTTAAAATAAGGCAATCATCTTCAGAGCTAACGAGAGGGAATAAACGGTTCGTTTATTTTAAACTGCAGTAAATCATTCCAAGAACTTAAATAAGTAAATCTGAACACGAAAATACAGAACAGTATGAAACTTGCAACACCTACACAACTCAGAAGGAACTCTTCAGTAATGTTCTCTTCCAGGAGCTGTTCAACAATATTCAACGCCTTTTTTTCAAATTCAATCTTCTTTCTCACAGCAGCCTCCAGAGCTGCTTTCCTGTAACAGAACAGACACAGAGAGCAGAGTTCATAAACAATTCTCCCATCATATCTTTATCTTTCTGAAATACAGTAGCTTACATTTTTCTGCATCACACCACGTTGGGTAAACAAAGCAAAAGTACAAAGTAACGGACTAGTAATTCTGAAGTAACCACAAAGGAGTTTCCAACCTTGGTTTGCTTTATTTCCACCCTGGTCAGGAAAAACATTGACTCTTTTTGCACTACATTATTGCCATACAAGGTTACACAACTCTTCTTCCAGGAGAGGGAAACACAGGATTGGCTGCACAAAAAGCCTGGGATGAACAACTTCGGGAGTGTTGCCAGAAGAAGGGAGATGGATGAAACATAAAGAACAGGAAGAAAAAGGGACTGGGACAAGACTAAGTGTGATGGTACAAAGTAAAGGAAGGAATAAAACTAATAAATCCCACTTCAGTAGGTTTCCCGAGTGCTCCCGAGTCTTGCCACTATTGTGTTGCCAGCAAATACTCAGAAAACAACCATCTCTGCTTGATCTCCATTTGGCAGCGCTTTCCACAGAGGCTGTCAATGAACAGTCAATTCTGCTGTCTCAACCAACAGAAGTCTACGCTGGAAGTCTACCTCTGTTACAGAACCAAGTGAATATTCAGGTAAATGTCCATGGCAAAAAGAGGTTTTTCCTCTCAAGTTTGGTTTTACAGTGAATAAAGAAAAACAGTGAGTATGCAGAGAAGTTAAGATGATAAAGAGCAAGCACTACAGACTAAGGAAATACAACTGTGGAGATCAGAGTCATAAACTGTTAGTGTATTATCCAAGGTATGCATGTGCATGCTGTTAGAAGTTACACCGCAGCACTCCAAACAAGCCTGCAAGACGCTGATGCTGGCAATCGCCTGAAGTTAGCCATGGTACTCTGAGAAAGCAAAAAAATGTGAGGCAGAGAATGAGATTTCAAACTACGGCAAACCAACGTGAATGCCGCTAATTATCAGTTAGAAATTATACCTTTGAGCAGCATCTTCATTCTTCAGAGCATCTGGATTCTTATTTCCTAGAAAACAAATATACAAGCATAGAAATACAGAAGTGAGTGTACTTTTTTATCAGTGGAAAACTGTGGAATCTGAAAAATATTAAACCTCTAAACAGTAAGCATAATCATGAGAATTGCTTAGAAACTTGCTTTGTGGCCGAGAGTGACCTCAGTAAGACAGTAATCATTCAGCAACCAGTTGAACATGCTTCTCATGAGGCCAGATAGGCCCAACTCCCTTCATACTCTCACTCATCATGTTCTGTATATTTGGAAAGCTGAAGCAAAAGTAATTCTGACAGTAATTTTCTGCCAATCACACTCACCCTGGTTCCCCACTCAGCTCTGCAGGCTGCCCCAAGGCTCTGCCTGCCCTGCCCTGGATACTGACATGTGGGACTAGGGCAGCGGCTCCCTTAAGACAAGGAACATAGCGAGGGAAAATAACCATACAGTCATAGAACGGTTTACTTCAAAAGGGACCTTCCACGCTCACCTATTATAACCTCCCCTGCAACGAGCAGGGACATCTTCAACTAGACCAGGTTGCCCATCCAGGCTGGTCTTCAATGTCTCCAAGGATGGAGCATCTACCACCTCTCTGAGCAACTTGTGCCAGTGCTTTACCACCCTCATTGCAAAACATTTCTTTCTCACACCCAGCCTAAGTCTCCCCTCTTTTAGTTTAAAACCACCACCCCTTCTCCTATGGCAACAGGTGTTGCTAAAAAGTCTCCCCATCTTTATAGGCTCATTTTAAGAGCAGAAAGGCCGCAATTAGGTCTCCCCGAAGCCTTCTCCAAGCGGAACAATCCCAAGTCCCAGCCTTTATTCACAGGAAAAGTGCTCCAGCCTTCTAAGGCTTTTTGTGACCCTCTCCTGGCCCCCTCCCCAACAGGCCCATGTCTTTCCTGCACTGAGGACTCCAGAGCTGGACGCAGTACTCCAGGTAGGGTCCCAAACGGGCTGTTATCCTCGGAATACGCCGTTTTCCGACCGGCTGCACCCCCACCGGGCCCTAGGGGACAGCGGGAAGTCCGACCCCCCTCATATGGCCCGCCGCTCCCCCGGGTACAGCGAGTTGTGCAAGGCCCTAAGTGCAGAGCCAAAGCACCAGGCAGGAAGAACGCACCCGGAGCCTACCTTCACGCCGCCGGCTGACCTTCCCCTTCCCGCTGCACCACGACTTCCCCGCCGCCATCATAGCGCCTGCCCGCTCCCTCCTTCAGTGCCGCCCTCCGACCTTTCACCCGGAGGCGGAGCCGCCATCGCGGCGTGGCCCGGGCCGGGCGCAGCGAGAGGCGGCGGCGGAGCTGTGTGTGCGGTGGTCGGTGCGAGGGCTGCGGCCCGCTGAGGTGGGTTGAGGTGGCGAGGAGAGGGAGGGCGGCCTCGTCCTGGTTAGTTCCGCTGTGGCTGAGAGGCTTCCGTCTCGCATGGTTCAGCTGCTGTCAGTTTGCCGCTGAAGCCCCCGGGAAGACTTAATTAGAAGCTGGATTAAGTATTAAAGGTAAATCCCTGGGTTAGTTCGGGGGGATGTGTTCACTTAGGGCGTGTGTCAAGGCTGTAAGCACACTGTGGAGTGACTGAGAGCTGAAAATGCAGGAATACGGGCGTTCAGAAGTACGTTTCATTTTTAAATGTTTGTTTTAAGTGTTTAATTTGTTTAAATGTTCAGTTCGTTTAAATTTAAGTGCTTAAATGTTTAAATTGTTTTGGGAGGACTAGTAGCATCCTGTAAAATGACGAGCTTGTTTACAACACTGGTAATAAAGTGTGTGATAATGACCAAATTAAAATGACAGGCTTGATACATGGGGAGACTGCAGTGACATGAAAATGTTAAAATAGGCTGTTGGGAATAGAATGTGAGTTGTTTGTTAAATAATAAAACTCACACATAGATGCCTTTTAGGATTTCACCTCTTTTTTGTAAACATCTAGTTCATGTGTTAGTAATCCAGATGTTGTGTGACACAGCATAGGACGAACGTAAGAGGAAAGCTTGAGGATGTTACATTGAGGTGTTCGTATAAACGTGGAACTCGGGTGTTTTGGTGTAGAGTTAACCAGGTGTGGAAGTAATTGATGCTTATAGTAATCATGTAACCCGGTTTAGGCATATAGCATTGCTAAAAGATTATGCCTATGATATATCACATGGGATAACCAAGCTTGATTTTATCTGTGATTCGTGATCCTAACTATGTAAAACTTTATATATACTTAATGTTACTCAAATGTTTAAGCTAACTGTATTTAGCAAGAAAGTTTTACGTCGTAATATGTAGAGGTAAAAGGCCACTGAAATAGTCTCACCTAGAGACTAGAAAGAAATAAATGTTATTATATATGTAATCTTGATTGGACTAGTTGGTATAAACCAGCATGGTGGTTAGATCAGCTGTGCACATCCCAGGTGTGAGGTTAGAGTGTTCCAGACAGGGCTGAGGAGAAAAGACACAGAAAATGTAGTGTCTGTCTCTGTTTTTTCTTCATGTGTTTTAATATTGCACTCTTTAATTAGTTTTCAATGCCAGAAGAACAAAGGCAAACTACAATGGCGGTTGATGAACTTCAAGCCATAATACAAAGATGTGTAAGTAATTTTCTTTCCATAACAGTAACAAGTGCAAGCAGTGTGTATTTCTTTTCATATATTGTAATTAAAACCAAAACGACCCCAAAAGAGCAGACAGTTGTTAGCTAAACTCATTGGGCAGCTAAGTTGATCCTTCATGTTTCATTGACTTCTCTATAGAGCTTGTCATAGAATCACAGAATGAACCAGGTTGGAAAAGACCTTTAAGATCGTCAAGTCCAACTGTTCCCCAGCACTGCCAAGGCCACCAGTAAACCATGTCACTAAGGGACTTGTCTACCCAAGATGCTTGACATCTTCTGCTTTCTGGTGAAAGAAGTATTCTTGTATTCAGCAGTACCTGTCTGAAAGAACAAATCCCTGGCAGGTTGTTGTAGAAAACACGTCTTCCAATTAGTATGTTGTAGTCAGACTTAGTACTATTGAAATCCTGCTTTGTCTTCTGCAGTAGCTCTCTGTAGCTTTTTTTAATATGTGAAAGATGTATCTAAGAACAGTTACGATGACACTATATTTCATTTTGATATGAAAGCTTGGATTTTCTTATTTTTTATTTGCCTTATATAAGTGTGGGATTGAACATGCGTATTTTCTTTCTAGCAAATTCTGGAAGAAGCTGACTTCAAAGGAGAAGATTTTAATCTGTTTCAGGTAGCAGGTCAGAAATGTTTAGAAGATGGGTATGCAGCTCAGTTATTAGAAGTAATTCAAAATGAGAAAAATAAGGTGAGTTTTAAGTATGCGCTGTATATTACTTGTGCACTCACTTAGCTAAATAGATAAAACTGCTTATTAAAAAGGGAAAGCTACTTTCACCATGGAGCAAGGCTGTACATATAGGTACGTACTAAGTTGCTCTGTGTAAGTGCACGTTCTTGTGTAACTTCAGGTAGCTCACAGAAACCAAGTCACAGTAATCTTAACAAAACCATTAATGACTGGGCTAAGCAAAGTGAGAAGAGAGGACAAAAGCATAACTGAGAGAAAGTGACTGTGTCCTTTTTTGCAGTTCAGGATTTCGGGTGGTATGGATCTGGCTGGCATGGAGTTGATTTTCTTCATGGCAGCCTGTGTGGTGCTGTGTTTTAGATTTGTTGATAACATGCCAGTGTTTCAGCTGTTGCTGAGCAGTGCTTGCACAGCATCAGGGCCTTCATTTCTCACTCTGCCCCCTCAGTAAGTAGGGAAGTTTGGAGGGGACACATCTGAAACAGCACACCTGATCAAAGAATTCCATACCATATAACATCCTGCTCAGCAATAAAAACAGGTGGGGATGGGGACCTGTTTTTCAAAGTAGTTGTTGCTTGGAGGCTGGCTGGGCATTGGTTTGATGTTGGGAGTTGGTTTGTCCGTCCCTTCTACTCTCTTTTGTCCTTTTTGTCACTTATGAAATTTAAACCATGAGTTATTCTGTTCTGCTCTTCCGATTCTCTTTGCCCATCCCACTGCGGGAGGAGAGTGAGTAGCATTTGGTGGGTGTTTAGCTGCTGTCTGGGCTCAACCCAGCATGGATGGATATAATAATATTGGCCAAAACTGTAAGAACCAACTAAGTTGATGCTAATATAAGAGATGGTAGTGTCTTTAGGCACTTTGGGGAGTTGGGAGAATATACTAATTTGTACACAGCTGAATAGGAATTTCAGACATAAAGTGTAGGATGGAATGTTCTGGCAATGTTACATGGGGTTCATAGTCTGGTTTTGCATTTGTGAGTCTGGAGTCACAACTGAAGATTTCAATCCCCTAGGGTTAAACACAATTTGTCTAAATGTTCTTTCTTTCAGTTAAACTCCTCTACTCAGTCCTGGCTTAAATGTATTGTCTATGACAATAAATCTAAATCCTTAGACATACATATTGACAAGTTAAAAATTAACACATTGAAGAAAACTATACGAGATATGGAACTGTGTTTATAGGTATGGGGAGAGAATACAGTGTATGTCAAATACAGACCTCTATGGTAATAGTTGTTAAATTTTTAAGGACATTATTATGGTTCTGGTTACAACATCAATCTGTTGTCTTTTTGGCCTTCATAGGTACAATCTGTCTGGATTTAGAAGATATCCAATTTTGGTTTATTCTCTGAAAATCTGGGTTTTTTTTAGGTTATCATCAAGAATATGGGCTGGAATCTCATCTCTCCCCTGGTTAGATGTATTTTCATGTATAAAAGGGAAGATGATAAGCGAGAACACTGCTTGAAGATACTAGAGCAGTTGGCACAGGTATGTTTTCAGTTTCATCTGAAGTAGACACAGGCTTAGTGTTCTCAGAGACAATTAACTTCTTACAAATCTGGTGAAATTAGTAACTGGCAAAACAAAAAGATACAGCATTACCCATAAGAAAAAGGCACATAGAACTCATGAAGATAGCCACCTGCTGCAGTCAGAGCAGCCACAACAATACTGTTCTTGTCTACTGCAGGTACAGTATGACAGTGATTACCTTGATGATTCTGATGGAGCAGTAAGGGAAAAAAAAAAGATTTAATCTGTAGAAAACGATTTCTGTTTCATTTATGTATATAAAATACAACTTACAAACTCTATAGCTGGAGTTAAATTCACACTGAAGTGTTTTCCTCTCTACTCCCAAGGATTATGTTACTAAGGTACTGTGAGGTTTTTATAGACCTTAGAAACCAAGTTTAGTGTCATAATTTATTATTTATGTTTTCATAAGTGTACACATACATAGACTCTACAGAAGATAAAAATTGTAGGGAAGTACTTATTGTTTTATATTTGTTTGTTTAAAGATCATCTTGGATGTTCAGATCTCCTTTCTTGACTTTCAGGAGCTTTGGTCTTGAAGTTTCCTTGTGATGAATTCTTTAGCTTATGACCATCATTATTAAAACATACATGTTGTTCCTCTCTTGCAGCTATGCAATCCAAAGGAACTTTTTTTGGGTTTACTTGAGCAGATTGAGCAGACCTCTGGAGAGCGAGTGTGCCAAACTGTCATGTTGCTGCTTCAGCCTTTGCAGATAGGTAAGATGCAGTTCCTTATGTGAGTTCAGAATGAAATAGTTTTTTCATTTACCAATTATTTATCAGTTTAGTTTAATCTTTGCTGGAGTAGTTTCAGGATATGTTTGTCCTGACAGGCTTTAGACTATTATGTTTTGCAAAATAACACAGGGTATAACTTGCATGCTTATATTGGCCTGTTAGAAAAAGATTTTAGGTGGGATTAATAGCATCAGTTGAAAAAGCGTTATTTAGCTATTTTCCATCATTTACAAGAATGTGTTCCTGTAACAGTTACATTTAGAGGTGTGAACCAGTCATAACTTTGTTACACAGAGAATCACACGTATTTATGAAATTCTTCCTCATTTAACTTTTAAAACGTACAATTCCATCTTTCCATAGTATAGAACTTTATTTCACATTGAAGCAGATTGAAACACTTGGTTGATTAGGGGGTAGCATTTTTCTGGCTTACATATAACAACTAAAAGTGATTGATTTGGCCACCCACTAAGTAGGTAACAAGAAGTAGTTTCTGTTTTGATACGTGGGATGAAATCAAGTGTTGTCTGATTGTAGCAGTACCTGAGATGTATTAGAATTTAATAAGAAGAATGTTTTGGTAATGAGAAGCATGTAGGTTTTTGGATGACCAAGGTGAAGTTAGCCTGCACTGACACAGTTAAAGCAGAGAGCCACCTGTGCTGCTTCCTCAATCTGGGAAGCAGTTGGTTGTACCACAGAGCATAGAACGCTTCTGGGTTGCTTCTGGTAGATCTCACCAGAAAGGTTGAGCCATTGTCTCTCGTTTTGCCAAGCACAGGAGGAATCAAGCAATAAGAGAGTTTTCCAAGTCAAATAAAAGAGTATTGTTTCACTTAGACAAGTTCTAAAAAGAGATTTTTTTCACTCCTCATGGTGCTACAGGGCAAGGGAGAATGTTTTGAAATGCATGACATTTTGTCATCCTCAAATATGTGGTCATCTTTATGGCAGCATATCAAACTAGCTGATGTCGTTCAGTCTTGCTGATCTGCTCACGTGATTTCATGTGTCAGTCCCTGAAACTAAAGGCTTTCTTATGCAGTTACATTATTTTTCTTCACATTTTCCTCTACTAAATAACTTAATGTCTCAAGATGTTCTCTCCCTTTCCCACCCCCCCTTTTTTTTTTTCTTTTTCCCCCAGTGCTTTTGAAGCTTCAGAACAAGAAGGCCTACTCGGTGGGTTTATCTTTGGCCATGATTATGAATCAGCTTACTCCCTTACCTGTACCATATACAAAACAACAAATACAAGAAGATAAACTGGGTCTCTGTCAGTGTTGTAATGCAGTGGTGGACTTCACTAAACCTTTTGTGAATGAAGTTGTTAAAAATATGGAGAAGTCGTCAGAATATAATGACACGGAGCTGAAAGAAGAATTACTAAAATTGTGAGCTTTTTATGTCAGTGTAATATATTCCTATAACTTAACAAAATGAACAGTAGGCATTTATTACATAGGCAGTAAATAAATCATCTTGTTAGTGTTTTATAATGCTGCCAACTTTAACTAATGTGGTATTTTGAAAAAGAAGGAAAACTTAAATATGCATTACATATTTGTGAAGAAAGAGAAGAAAGGTAAAGATAATTTATTTATTAGTGCAGGGGTATAGTAAAGAAGTGTTAGTCTCTGTGCTGTGAAGCTGATTTGGTGTTCCTCTGCTTCTGAAATTTCCAACAGTGAGGATAATCGTATTCTGGAGGTGAAGTCTAAGGAATGCTTCAACAGGAGACATTCATTTTATATTTTATTCTCATTTTATATTTTATTCTCATTGGAATATCAGCAGCTAATGAGCATAGCTCTGAGTATAGACTTCAGTCTTGGCCATCAGTGTTATTGTCTGTGACTGTACTGGTGATTTAGTTTCACCTGGTTTTATTTCAGCTGTATGAAAAGCCTGAAATACCCATTATTGACAGCTCAGCTTGAAGAACTTGAAGGCGTTGATGAACATCCCTTTCGGCATTTTGCAGCTGAAATTATTGTAAGTGCAGTCAAAACTAATTACAGTGTTTGCAAAAACAGTGGTCTGGTTCAGAATTGCCCCCAATTCATTCCAGAGTTCATTTTGGTTCATTTATTGGTTAGTGGGATGCCTTACTGGGACTTGTAATATAATGCACCTCGGTAAGGACTAAAACAGTTCCCTGTCCCATCTCTGGAAATGACAAGTCTTGAAGAAACAATTTTTCTCCTTGATAAACCAGCCTGAACTGCTCTCTGAATCAGCAGTTGCTACTTTGCTGTAATTGCTGCTTTTTCTTGGTGATGTATGAATTTGTTAGAATGTTTAAAGGATTGTCTTTGCTGCAGTATTACGTCAAGGTAAAATCTACATGTTACCTTTACTCCACGTGCTGCATAGAGGGAAATCTCTAATGTGCCTAGCGCAGTGCTAGCTAAGTTAAAGGATACCAATGCAGTTACTTTGGTTGTGAATGTTTTACATAGCAGTTGTGTTTTATTAGAGCAAGATTATTGTGGGTGTAGATAATTTTATTTAAACTTGCAGCAAAACCAGTCCTTATAAGAAGATAATCAGATACAGTCCATGCATATGTTGGAACACACAATACATGCATGTTTTCGGAAATAGAACTAGGTGTGATTAATAAAGCTACAGCAAGTAGAACTGTGCTTTGTTCACATATTGAATGTAGTAAAGAATACTTCCTGTCTTACATGTATCCACATGTAGTGGCTTGACCTCATGTGGCAGCTGGTTTGGTCACAAATATAAAACACAGCACCCCACAGGCTGTCAAGAAAATCAACTCCAGGCCAGGCAGACCCAGTACACCGAATTTAAAGTGTTTGTAAATACCAGTTGTCACTAATTTTCAAATGCACAGGTATACAATGATGTGTGTTGGGATGATGAAATGAAGGAACATTCTTGACAGCCAGGTACTAGATCATTTGATAAAGAGTTTCTTCAGAAACAGGCTGGTAAATCTTGTAATGAAATACAAGAGTGGAAAATATTCTCAGTGCAAAATGGGCTTTTCCCTCGGGATAGTCAAAGGGCTGCTGGGTGGGTACACTGAATAGACAGTAATAGCTCATTGATATTGAGGTTGCAGCTGATGTCTTCTTAGAAGTATAGGAGAACTGAGCATTAAATGACTATTAACTGGTTATTAATAATCACTGTTAAGAAGAAACTGGCCATTACAGTTCTCTTCTGTAAGTTGTTTGCTTAACTATGGATACACTTTTTTCACACGTTAATGCTGACCATATGAAAGAATAGACTTAAGTCTGAAGTTTGAACTTTGTTCTATCTTGTTATCCCTGCTTAGAGGAGAATTATTGATGAGTTTCAAAAGGAAGACTTGAAGCCAGCTGAGATGAGGAAAGCACACATAAATACACTCACTATATGTGTGCAAATGTGCCTGCGTGTGAAGGAAGTCTGGAAGTTGCTATGTGATGCAACTCTGTTTCTTCTCCAATTTGTGTTTAAAAATCTAAGCATTCTTTCACATAAAATTCTATAGCCAAATGTTAGGATTGTAAAGTGAAGCACACTAAGCAGTTAGCAAAACTTTTGGTTGTTTTTCAACAATAATTAGGTTTTCTATCATGATCATGTTGGCTTTTTTCCACAGCATGTCTTAGCATAGGATGGAACTGCTGTGATATCAATCAGGGCTTGTGCAGTGAAAGAGAATCTTGTCTCTGAGACCTTTACTTCATTTATTGCAGGACTTTCAGGGTGTACAGTGAAGGAGGCAGGGATTACCTGAAGATGACCTCATAGTTAAGATAGCTGAAGGGTGCTTTGAAAAACTGGCTTTTTATCCTGCCTGTCCTGTTGGGCACAGTCTGAAACCATATTCTTCATGCTAATTATGTTATAAACCATGTTCTTTATGCTACCTTTGATTAATTTTCTTAATAAATTCACTTCTGCTGTTGGTGGAATTGGGCAATGAGAGTTGCAGGTAAGGTCATGTTTTGACTATATGACACCTTGTGTAATTCTAATTTTCCAAAATGTGGGATCCTGGATGTTCAGTTTGGACAATCCCAGAACAGTGAGTTAACCTTGATCTCGCTGTTCTTTCAAAATAGGCACAACACGAGATACACTACCTCCTATTCTACATGAATGTATGTGGAGCAGGGGGGGATCATGCTAGGATATGCAAAGAACTTGAGTGTCATTGTGTTGTACGTCACTGGAAAAAAAGGCCATACAGAGTGATCTTAACTTTAAAGCAGGGCTTGTGTTTAGTAGGTAAATATTGTTTTGCACATTGAGAAGTGAGTAGAAAACAGAATACCGAGTATTCTGTGATCTGAAAAACAGAGGGATCCTGTGGCATGATGGGATCATGAAGCTACCATTCCTCATAGCTTTGTGGATAAGGGAGTCAAACTAGGGGTTTGCAGGGTGACTGTGTTTTGTCTTTTGCTAACTTTTGAGTGATTAACTTTGCTATCTTAGTAACATTCTTCTAACAGTAGTTACTCTTCCTGCAGTTATATTCCTGCAGGGTCCTTTTTAGTGTATGTGTACTTATCATAAATACTCACCAAATGTTTATATTTATTTATTCTTATGCTATGTAAGTGAATTTACTGTAAATACAGTTACAGCTTTGAAACTTAATTGGTATACGGGTCTTTTAAAGGCTACTATAGGCAATTTGTCTTTCTTTTTTAGGACATTTTGTGGGATATAAAAGAACTGATACCATTGGTGTTTTTACATCGTAAAAGCAAAAATCCAGAATGGGAGAATCAGGAGTTTGCAGACATAGAGCAAAAGAATATTGCTGATTCTTTGGCATGCCTGTCGTATCTGATGGTTGTTCAGCATTTTGGTATTGAATGCTTTCCGATGGTATTTAGGTAAGAACTGTTCTTCTCGCGCATTGTAAGTCTGTACTTTCAAGATTCTTTCTGAACAGAAGAAAACGTACTATTTGTGAATAGTTATGAATTAAAACTGTATTTCACTAGTATGTGTTTTATGCCAACATTTATGCATTTATGTTTTATGTAGCTTATATTGTGTATATAAGAACATGCTCTAGTCCGGTAGGTTACTCTTATTAGGGTTTAGTTTTAGGTGAGGTGTCCTTTTAAAGAAACTGGTAGGATTAGTCACTTGCTGGAAGTTAACATGTATTAAATCTTTGACTGTGTATTTGTAGACGGTTTCCATGCAAGTGTTATTAACAGCAATTTGACTTACTATTTTGTGTCTATTTCAAAATTATAAATATTACAAAGATTTCTTATATTATTTACAAAAAACCTAATCTATTAACTGTGTGCAAATCTATACAGCTTATGCAGTTTAACATAAACCTTATTTTTCTCTTTTAGTCCATCATACCTTCTGCAGTGCAATATGGCAAATATTGAAGTGCTACTGAAAAGGTAGGGGTTATGGCATTTGGAGTTCTAGGTACTGGGTGTGATCTTTTATAGTAATACATAGAATCCCATTTTGAATGTACCAAATAGGATCAGAGGAGGTTTTTAAACGTGAGAGTTAAAATGCTGAGTTCTACAACAAGATGGCTTTTTTTATCAAGAAATACAAAAAGTTGACTATAACATTTATTTGTTGTTTCCTGCTTGTATCATGATATAATTTTTATAAACTTTATTCTGAAAATGCAAAATTAAGGTCTTTCAAACACATGCAGAACAATTAGAGTGTATATTTACTTGTACTTCTGTAATGATTAGTTTACTTCTAGAGGAGACTATTGTGATAATATTAATTTGGATGTATTCTTGTACAATATGCAACATGATCAAAGGTCAGGCTGTCTAAGGGAAACCAGACTTTTCTGTATGTTGTGATTATTTCACCTTCCATAAGCAGCAGTGTTGACCAAATAGTTTCTAGCACTGCTATGGAAGGGAAGTTTCCTGTTACAACTTCTTACTGTTTCCTGGTAATTTAACAAAACTTCCTGGTCTTTTTTAGAATCTGCTGTGTTTTCCTTAGGCTTGCAGAACTCTGCAAATGGAATCACCTGGGAAAAGTTTCATTTTCTTTGTTAATCAGTGTCTTGGTACCTGTGGGATGTGAGATGCTGCTTTTGAGGAATTAAATTGAGGGGGGAAAAAATGTCATTTTTAACCCTGAAGAGAGAGGAATCTAATTTTCAACTCAGTTTATTCTAAAAATCTTAGGGAGGAATGATGGAGATGCTACATCTAGAAATAGAATGAAAATTGTTGAGGAACAAGTTATTTTTGATCCCTGGTCTGGTATTTCTTCTTATTTATGTTGATGAAATATCAACAGTGTCTTTTTAATTAACAACTTAAGTTTGATTCTTCTTTTTTGTTCCCCTAGAACAGAAGAATCTGTTTTATCTAAAGGACTTGTAAGTTTTCTTTCAAATTTTCATTATTATAATGTTTCCTTTTCCCAGTTTAAATAATGGTAAAACTTTAGTTTCCCCTTGTAAGAAAGGTACAAGTGATAATTCAGATAATAGTTTCAGAAAAATTTTGAGGCTTAATTAGGTATTCTTTAGTCTTACAAGATTTATTGAAATCTCCAGATTATTGAAGTCTCCAGATTTATTGAATTTTACACATATGCATGAATGTTTTCATTCTGTTTATCATTTGTAGCTCTTACAAACTTTGAGTGAGTGAGCATTTATAGTGAAGGTGGTTTTAGCCATGAAATTAATGGCATATTAAGCATATTAATGGTTAAGCATATAAATTAATGTCTTATATGTGCAAAATGTTGCCAGCTTTCTTTTTTTTTTTATCCCCTCCTGCAGGATCTGTTTGAGAGCTGTTTATTGAGGATGGAAGATAATAGCCTTCTCCATCAGTATTTAGAATTCAGAGATTTTATTAATGTACCTCAGGTAATATGAAGCAATGTACAGAAGTCATTGAAGTTTGATTATAAGTAATATTTGGCTGTCTTCTAGGTATTTGAGATACTTCTGCACCTTTATACACTTGTGTCTTTAAATTGATACCTTCAGTGCCTTGCAATACAGAATTGATTGTCTCTTCTACCCAATACAGCATGAAGTTTTAGTAACAGTTAAATATGCTTTAGAGTATGTACAGGCCACTGAAGCAGGTGGGCACTGATTTTAGCTGAAAGATGGTGCTTGCTCTTTTCTGCCTCTTCCTTAGAAATCTGCTCTTGACTAAATTATTATTTTGCCCAACAGTGTTGTTGTCTATCAGTCCTGGGATTTGAACCACTGAATCTAATGGGAATTTCTCTGAACTTTTCATAGGCATGGTTTTATGGGCTCTGGTGGTGTTTGTTTCTTTGGGATTTTTTAAATGTCTTGAGTAGATTTTAGTCAGTATGATGTAATGTAATAATCTGTACCTAATTAGAAATTATGTTTTCTTGGTCCAATGGCAGGATTTGGTGAAAGTTATGACCCTTTGTCCCATAGAGCATCTGGTATGTAATGTGACCTACAGAATCAGTTAAGTGAGTGCTGAATTTATTTCATTAGCATCAATCTCATAATATCTGTTTTTTTTTTCCCTTCAGAGAAAGAAAAGTTTAAATATTTTGCAGTTGTACATAGATAAGTTTGACACAGAGGGAAAACATACATTATTCAGGTATGCAGCCAAGTTACTGTACATTGTGTAATATCAGCTTAACTGCATAGATACAGTGATTTTTGAGAGAGTCTGTTTGGTAAACCACATTAATTTTACTATGTTAATTTTTTTTTTTTAATAAACAATGAATTTCAGTTGCCTCCCATAAAATCACCTGTCTTATGTAAGCTAGCGTGTAAAGATTACATAGTCATTTTTCTGTGGTAAAACTCCCACTTAGTGAATAAGGCCATAATGTCATCTTAAGTTTTGAGCTAACTATACAGGCAGCTTTGAAGAGATAATATCTCTCTTTTTTTTCTTTCTCCTGTGTGTGTGTTTGAAGGTGTCTACTGAAGACAAGCAACCATGCTGGTGTGGAGGGATACGTTATTAAAAATATAAAAGATCAGATTCACTTATCATTAACGGTGAGGCTACTCCCACTAAAATCCAAGGAGCTATCCCAAAATTCTATCAGTATTATGTTGAGAAAAGGTGTACAGCTTAAGCTTTGAGGGATGCATTAAAACCAATCTGCTCTGGAAAAAAACATAAGATTGAGAAATGATATAATTAAAACCATGAATGTAGCTTATGCTGTGTATATATACACATATATCCTGCATATGTATTTTTACATTACAGTTGTAAAACTGTGGTTTTTAATTGCATGATCGTATTATATTTTTCTCAGAAGTTATTATCTTGTCTGTGCTTGAAAGTACATGCCCCTTTCCTAAAGGGGAGCTGTCTAGTGGGTTTTTTCCCCTCACAGTTCTTCATTTCTTGACTATAATTCAAATGCAGACAGAATTATTATTTTTTTCCTGATTTTTGTGATGACATCATTACGAGTGCGTCATGAATGTTCAGTTCATCAGAAATGGTTAGGCTAGATCAAAGCCATTTAGATACCATATTTTATAATCATTTGTACCAGGAAGCTGGAAAAAATGAATTAAAAATAAATTATTAACTTCTTACTTTTTTTCTTTTTCTTTTTTTTCCCTTTAAACTGCTTAGGGCCTTTTCCAAACCAAATTTGATTCTCGAAGATACTGGCTTTTGTCAAATAGGACAATACATTAAAGTTGTGCATATTTTATGCTAGCATAATTATGTTAGAAAACAGTGAATTACTATTTATTTGATCATAGTCTCTGCCCTGTATATTGAATCAGCAGGGCTGAAGAATATGATAGTATGAAAAGTGTTCCAAAAGGGGCTTGCACCTAGGTTGAATAGGTAAAAGTATATTCTGAAATTTCCTTATTAATCAATTTTTTTACTCTGCAGCTTCAGAATTCTCTTAATGCATTTCTTCCATGTAGAGCTCCCTGGCTGTCAGAAAGACAATTTAATAATTTCATCATAGGAATCTGAATATTCTAGATTTGTTGCAAAGAATTCTGCTATAGGCATCATGATAACAATTTCCTATTGCTATCAATTTATTTCATCTTAGTTTTTGTGCCCAGGTAGTCTTAATCTTTCCAGGTTTCTCATCTGATGTGATTTAACTGTTTTTGTCTCCTTATCTAATCTGTTTTTCTTCCAATCAATTTCTGGGTTTAGAAGTACACAAAGAAGACTTAACACCACCTGATCATCCTAAAAATAAATAGATAAAAAATTGTCACTATTGTGGAATGAATATTGAAGAATGGAACATAGTCTCTGTTCCATACCTCAACAGAAATAAAGTGAGAGTACCTACTACCACTTTCTGAGCTTATGAAAACAAATACTAACTATATTGATGGTGGAATGCTGAAAAGGTGGAGAATTGAAAGAAACAGCTTGGCATAGAGAGACAAAGTAGGGAGGCTTATGAAAAGATCAGTTTGTGTACTTTCATCACCTGTAGTGATTAGACTACTGCTTCCAGTGTTTCGTTCTTCCCCAACACTGTTCTGGTTTCACAAGATTATTGTTAAATTATGTAAGATACCTTTAAGAATTTAATTTTGAACTCAGCTAAACTTGTCATATTGGGGTTGGTTTCCTTTCAGAAGGCATGTGACAACACTTGGTTTACAGGACATCACTTGATCTCCCTTCTAGATTTAGTGTTTTTGCTTCCAGAAGGTGCTGAGACAGATCTTCTGCAACACTCCGATAGGTGAGTTTTACTTGCAATTAGAGGCTTTTCTCCTTTTTTTTAATCATTTAAAAAGACTTCAGACCACCTGACTACAGTGGGAGGTACAGTGTCATGTAATTAGGTGACAACATCAGTGTATTTTAACTTTTTGGAACTAGAAATAGAAGTGGTCACTTATTTTGAACATCCTTTCAACTAACTGTATAGAATAATGTCACAGTGCTATACACTGATCTTCGTAAGAAATTCCTCCTCCATTCCCTGAGGACATGAGGCCTCAGGTGTCAAATGCCAGCACTAATTAGTAGAGCATTATTTCTTTAGGAATATTTGCTTTGTCAGCAATTGGAGGACCAGAAGAATTGTGTTTGTCTTACATGATACAGGGGAATAACAATTACCAGATACAATTTACAGCACACAACATTTTGGAGGCTGTTTCACAGGTGGCTGCTGGGAATCCACTATCCTATGAATGGGAACACAGAGCCACCTGAACAGCAAATACTTGCATTGAGTAATATAAAATATAACTGAAATATCTCTGAAAATCTCATATAGAGGACAAGTCTTCTCCTATATCATGAGTAAGGGTTGGGCTTGTAAATCAATAGGTTGTGATAGTGTCCAGATGGACAAATAACTACTTCAAATCCAGGTGTATGATGTTTAATTGTTTATCTGAATGAAGCAATAAATAGTTTCTGCTAGGAAGTTTGGTAAAATAAAAGCAAAAAAGCATATTCAAAAAGCACTGGGAATTCAAGACAATAAGAAAACTGTCACATTAGTTTCAATTGAATTGGATCACTAGAAATGCATATTACAAATTCTGTCATAAGGTTCTGTCTCTTCAGAGAACTCTTTCCTCCACAATCACTGGCCTTTGCCAACCTGCTGACAGTTTTAATTTTACTTGCAAAGTGCCAGCTGTTGTAACAGGGGTGTTACTGCACACCAGTGCTTGAGACTAAGCTGTATGGCTCAACAGATGGGTGGCTGTATTTTGTACAAATGGGTATTTTTAGGATGTCTGGCTAATGAACAATTTTAATTACTATCCCTGTAATACAAATCTGTTCTGAATGATAAACAGTACGTTTTTAATTTACAGCATTATGGCATCACTAAATCTACTGAGATACTTAGTCATTAAAGATTGTGAAAGTGATAATCAGGTAAGTGATAACTCATCTGAAAATGATTGATTAGCTGAAGGCTGAGAGCTGCATTCATGTGAACACTGTTATCCTTGATTAAAACCCAAACTTTTGCATTTTTCTTTGGTCAGTAATCCAGAAGTGATGCTTATTATTAACTACGTTAGGAGATACTTGATGTGTTTCTTTATTCTGATAAAACTTGATTGCATTCATACTTAACTGTTAGTATAAGCAAGCTAATCCTTTTACTCTGCCTGATGAGCTGTCATCTGTGTCCATAATTTCATAGTATGTCACTATAAAATCACCATCTCTATCATGCATTCCCAGTATTTGTTACTCTGCTTTTTTATTCATTGGTATTCTTCAAGCTTCCAGCTGGATTTCTTTGTAATAATAATACAAACCTTTACAGTTCAAGAGATCCATTTGAATCATCTTTAGGCAAATTTTTTTTGGTGCAATATGCTAAAAGTTGTTACTATTATGATTTCTCAGAAAACATATTTAATTAGGTTTTAGCTGTGCAAAACCATACTTTGTATTTACAGCGACTGTGTGGGTGCATGATAGGTACATGTTAAATGCTTCTTCAGGTATTAGCATCAAAAAAATCTTATCTGTAAGGTCCACCTGCGGAAGTAGCAAAAGAAATGGCCAAACCCATCCATGTTTCTGTTAGGTTGCTTTACTGGAAACAGCTTAGAATGTTTTATGGACAGAGGTAACTTGCCAGGCCAAACTGCGCACCTCTGCAGTTTACATGTGTATTATAGGTATAGCTCTTAACCTTCCCTTCAGTATATGGATGTTTGAATGTAGATATTTCAGGAGTACTCTGCAGATTTAAACTTTGCAGTATATTTAAAAAATTGAAATTGTGTTGCAGCAGGGAGGTATCAACACGACCATTGTGATCAGTAAGCACGATTTGTTTATTGGGCTTCTACCTTCGGTTAATATAACAGTGAATATGCAAATACTAGGCACTTGATTGGTTCTGGCACAAATAAGGTATTGCGTAAACTCTACATTTTTGCAGCTACACCGTGCACCCCCCACCATCCTCTTTCTCATGCACTTATCGCTTAGTGTCCTTGGCTGTGATTGGTCATAGCATGTTGCTGTTTGCCGGTGTCCTTCAGTTCCTCATTATCTGGTGCTAGTAAGTCTGCACCATTCTACACAGATGTCTTGTTTCAGCTCGTTGATGGGAACATGACCTTTCTCTGTTAGCCACTTCTCCACAAAATTGCCCTTATGTATTTTTTCCATATAATATTGTGCTACCTCGGTTTAAAGCAGGATTTTAGTTGTAATCCCCACCTCTTTCTTCTCTCTTTTGTTTAGCTCTCTGCTGTCTGGAACAGTCAGCAACATTTGTTAAATCAGTGCAAAGTGTATTTGTTATTCAGCTGCTCTATGCTACTCAATGTAATACACTGTGATGGATCTGCTGGTTTTGTGTACAGTCAGTCCTGTCCAACTGCAGCTGATGGAAAATGTGTTCCTGGACACTCGAGGGGAAACTTGGTTTAATTTCACAACTGGGTCGATATATGGATTCCATGTTCTAGCAGCTGATTTATAAGTGCCCTTACTTGGGATTGTGTCGCTACAGCACTGAAGAGCCAATGGAATTGTGTTTGGTTTTCTGATTACATTCCATCACTGAGTGGCTGCTATTTCTAATCTTAAATGCAACTTCTGTTGACTCTTTCAAATCATTGTGTTCCACCATTCCTCTAATTCATGTGATTCAGGAGCTTTTAATCTAGCATATTATGTAGTGAACAGTTACCACCTAGCTCCTTAGTACTAATGTTTTGATTTTTTTTGCATTAAAATAGTTGTTTCAATTAGTGACAGTTTAAAGAAAAATTGCTTTTCAGTTTTAAAGTACAGTGAAACCTTTCTTGACTTGAATAAGCAAAATCATGGTCAGATTAATATCCTAACCAGCAGTTAAGTATCCTAAGGTGTTTTGTTGTTCTCCCCCAGTTCCTTGACTTTCTTTAGGATTTGGAGTAATGGATTTCAGCAGATCATTTTCTGTTTTCTAAAATACAGAAAAAATCTATAGTTTGCTTTTAGAGCACTTTGAGATCCATGAACACAAGTTTTTTAAGTGCCTAATGACATTAGTCTAAGTAGAATAATAATAATAATAATAATAATACAGCTTGCGCTGATAACCAAAACTGTAGTGAAAATTAATAGCAGTTGGTGTGTTTCTAATTTACTATTTATATAGTTATTATTGATAGACTGTATCTGTTCATCATATTTAAGGAGTGATCACTATTTAAGTGCTCACTATAGTCCATCCATTTCATGTAAATGCATAGCTTTGTCAGAAAAGAGAGTATTCCTCTTTTATTATTACTGAAATCTCAAATATTGTCTCACACCTTTGCTGTAACAGTGCCTGCCATAGGATGTCCCTACAGTTTGAGGAGAAAAGAGCCTCACCTCTTCTTAAGTTTTCCCTTACATTTAAGCGCTGCCAGTTCTTTTTTACTTCCTCCCTGTCTCCCTTCATGCAGTGCAAGTGGGCAGGAAGAAAATGCCTCCTTTTCTGTCAGTTCAGACGTCTTGAGTGCTGGGTAACAATTACTTTCATTAATAAAGTAAAAATATTTTTTTTCTTCAAAGTTACGTCTTAATTCTTAGCCCCATTCTGGTGGAAGTTATTACCAGTGTTGCTTAGCATTAAAATGTAGTGAATTTTCCACTGTAATCAACAATACTATGTAGTAATTCTTATTTTTATTGACCTTCCTCTGCCCTTTGAGGATACTGCCTGAAGAAAGAATCCATATAAATGGCTCCTATATCTAGAGACACAAAGACTGCTTTGTACTTGTTTCCTTCTTGCAGTTTTGTAACTACAAGTTTATAAGGTACCAAGGCAGAGAAGTGTTCCTCTTGTGCTGTGTAACCTTGAACAGCATTGCTTTTAAGCATCTTTTCCTGGTATCTCTTGCTCCTGAATGCCATTATTGTAAACCCCTCCCTTCACCCATGCCAAACTGGGGACAAGTTCACGGTCGCTTTGGTTTCTGTGCCTAAGGATATGGGGTAGTAACATATCCAGGAACATTCCTATAAGGCTTTTTAAATTGAATGCAATATAGATAATACCATTATGTATTTGAGGAGGGCAACATTTATCAGCGCTTTCACGTGGCATCACAATACAGGTTAATTCAGGAACATGAATTTAGGAATTTATTGTATTTTGCTGCTGAATTATCTTAGAGGAATCTACAACTGCTGTTTACTCCCTGCAGAGATTCTAGCCTAAGAAAGTGGCTAGTAGTTCCCCTCCAAACTCTCCAGATCCTTTCAATTTTGCTTACAAGACCAAGTTAAAAATGCGTGTTTCCATTGCTGTAGTTATCAGCCTACATACCAAGTTTCCCCCCCCATGTGTTTTTTGACTGCTTTATCCTCTAATTTTCAACAGATAATGTGAGAGAAGCTTAAATACCCATCATGATTCTCTTCATGCTTAAATGCATGAGTCTACATTCTTCTTTCTCCCTTTTTTATTCCCAGCACAGAAGTGTGTGTTACAAAGACTCGTCTAAAGCCTTGTGCTCAAAAACTTGGCACTGCAATGCTTCTTTAAAACTAATTTGTAACCTTCTCTGCTCTGTTTGGATAGACTGGAGTATGGACCATGATTCCCAGGATTGAGCAGCACTTTTTAAAGCCACTGCATGTAGGACTCAATATGTCAAAAGCACACTATGAAGCAGAAATAAAGAATAAGAAAGAGAACAAAAAAGGTTAGTTGGTTTCTTTTTTGTCTTAGCTTTGTTTGTATTTACAACCTATGGAAGTCCTTTGGAAACAAAGAACTGGTGAGTGCTGTATAGATCATGTTTTATACAACTGTTGACAGTATTCAAAATTTCAAATAATATTTCTGTAGTTGCTACATTTAAGAATTTTCATAATTGGTCAGAAAAATCAGAACTTACCTCTCATCAAATGTGGAAACCTGACAGAAATGTCGCATAAGGACCTTCAAAGCTTGTTCTGCATTTATATTTTTCTAACATCTAAGTGTCTCTGAAAGTATAGCCCTTAAGTTTCATAGCAGGTATGGGGAGGTGAACAAGAAAAGAAATAATTCACACAGCAAACAGGCGCTCTCTTAAAGCCTGAAGAATTACACAGGGATTTTTATATATATATATATATATATATACACACACACACACACATATATATATATATATATAAAATCTGACACACAAAATCAGGTTCTGTTCTGGGTTAAACAGACACATTCCACAGGACGTAAGAACTGTAGCTGCTTTAGGCAATCTCTGTGTATGTCAGATCCTCTCTTCCTTTGTGATCTCCAGTATAACTAAGACAGCCCAAGGAACTTCTTGCTTTTGCTACCAAAGATGTCAGTAAAGCTTTTTGCCCTGAGTCTTATCCTCTTCTGTTGTTGTTAACAAAATAAGTATGAGGCACAGAAGGGGAATTTTTCTGAAGGCAACCTGTGGGTATCTTTGTAAAGGAAATACTTTAAAATGAATTAGGAAGCTTTTTCTTTAAGTCCCTTTTATGTTTATCTAGCCTTTACAAAGCATAAAGAGATTTGAGTTTGGGAGAGAACATCTAACTCGTAGCAGTAATTGGTTTAGCCTATTTCCCCAATGTATAATCTTTGTAAGCATTAAGTTGAATTTCAAATATGTGGTCTGAATATAAGAGGTTTTCCCTTTAGTTTTCAGCTTTGTCCTTGTAGTTTTGCCTGCTGCAAGTAATCTGCCTGAAACAGAGAAGCCTGCAGCCTTTTGTTAATAAGTATTTCATGTCTGGATTCATTAAGTCAAGCTAAAGAACCTTCCACTATTTCTCTGGATGTTGAAATACTAAGAATTTATCAAAAACTGATCAGATTTAAGTTGTTCTTTTTCCCTTAAAAGACCATTTTTGCTGTATATAATCAAGTTGCAGATACTGCCTGTTTAGTAATGTAGTTGTATGTTACAGCAAGCATAGAGACAGCATCCAGCTCAAACTGTCTTCCTTTAAAGGTTCAGCACCTTCTGTCCTCTGTTTGGTCAATCCCTAGGTTTGTGGGTTTTAACAATTACTGTCTAGAAATGCTAATATATTATTTCTATTCTAAAAGTTATGTGAAACAGCAGCCTGAGCTCTGGTTGGCTATTCTCTTCTACAGAGGCACAGAGTCCTAACACAGTTTGTTCTGTAACTGTTAGTGGGGAAAAGATGCCTGCCATGACTACTGAAATGCAGCTTCAGGTGAGTTTGCATTTCCTTTGAAGTCATTCAGAAGTACTGAAGGGTTTTTTTTTTTTTTTTTTTTTGCATCTGGAGACAAACATACATGTACAGTGAGAAAAAAATTATTCTAATAAAAATAATCTCTTTTGTCATTTCAGGTTTTACACTCCGCTCTCTTCACTTTTGATTTAATAGAAAGTGTTCTGGCTCGAGTAGAAGAACTTATTGAAGTGAAAATAAAGGCTGTAATGGATGAAAATAGTTAGGTCAGGTGAAGTATTTGAATTAATATACTTCTTTAGAAGATCATGTTGACTGTGAGACTTTAGCTGAAAAGTAGGTACCAACCTTTAAAGAACAGCAGTTTAGAGTGGCCTCTAGAAGAACTGCAAATGCTGCTCTTCATAAGTCTTCATTCTTTTTTATTTTCTTTTGCTATTGTTATATGGGTTTCACAGAGATGGCCTATTTTCTCAAGTATTCGTCATCAGAAATTGATGCTTTTTCTGAAGTTTAGAAATGAAAATTGAGGGGGTTTTGGTGGTTTTTTTTGGTTTTTTTTGTTTTGTTCTTTTGTCAAGGCAAGGAGATAATGGTCGTGTATTTTTTTCTCTGTTCATTTTCAGAATTTGTTAGATAATAGTTGCTGAATGGTGGTGTGAATTACAAAGGTTTTTATGAAGTGACTGGAGAAGCATTAATTAAAAAGCAGTGTTTAAGCACAAGGTATTTTTATTAACACTTTGTAAATATATAAGTTTGTATGTCAATATTAAATCAGGACTCTAAGAGTCACATAGATAATAGTAGAAACATTATGGTGAGGAAAACCAGGTTTAAAGAAAAACAAATCAACTTTGAGGCAAATGAGATATTAAAACTTAGTAGCAAACCAGGTAACACTTGTGTTTACAAAAACACATTGCATAAGGTTTGTTATATATGGGAAACCTCTGTTTTAGTATTGATCATCCTTATCTTTCATGACAAATTTGTCCTTGAGATAGATTAAGCATTTTGGAAAATTATTCTAAGCAGATGAGCTCCTAAGTTCAGAATCAAGTTAAAAATAAGGATGGCTCTTCTATAGTGCAGTTAAACCCCTTTTTTTTTCCCTATACAATGCACATTTGGTATAAAGTATGCTATTGTTCACTGTATAGTTATTTAATACAATTTTTCATTCCAACTGCATAAGTTGTATATACAGTCTTCTGAAATGTCACTGTGTTTTAAAGAACATTCTATATTTTGTGTAAAATGTAGCCACTATTTATGAATAAAACCCCCAAATGCTAAATCAATTCCACTGCAGCTGGTACTCCTGAAGCATTTTCCAAACTGGACTGCTTTCTATGATTTGGGCTTTTGTCATTGCCATTTTGTAGCGAATATCATTTGCTTGTGGCTTGGAAGTTATCTTGGGGAAAAGAATAATATTATTATTATTAGGACACAGTAACTCTTAGGTAATAGAATATTCAACGTCTTATTTTTCAAATAGAACAGATGTAAAATTATTCAACACTGAAGTCCGAAGCCTGTTTTCTGAAATAGATATTCAGGAATGATGTACACAGAGGTGATCTGTATCCCCTCAGGTGCAAGACCAGTCTTAACATAACCAGTCCTGTCAGCACTGCATCTAATTATCTGGATAGTATTTCAACAGGAGGTGGGTGGGTAGCTCAGGATTAGTTGGATGGTATTGCTCTCTTGGCCAGTACCAAGGCCAAAAGTTCATTTTTAGGCACTATACCAGTTAGGGATTCTCTGGTAAAAGATGGGCTCATTAAACTAGCTCTGCACTGCATTGGTTAAGAAATAATGTAACAGCAACCAATACATTTGTGGTATGTGCTATTATCACTTTTCATGGGGGTCTCCTATGGGAGTTTGGTGTAAACATCCTGAACAAGTAGAAAAGCAAATTCAAGTTTATAGGATCAACAGTAATCTTAAAAGCTTTTAGGTTAATGCTGTATTAACAGTCTGGGCCAGACATCAGTAGATAACATAAAAAGTTTAAGTACAGTGTTCAACGTTGTAATAAGTATTTAATAACTTTTGCCATTTGGTAAGTGAGGTGTAGTTCACACACTTATAAAATTATTAATACTCTGAATAGGTGAATGCTGCTTATTTTGCTTATTTTCCACTTCAGGAAAGGATAAAATGTAAATTCATAGTTGATTCCTAGCATGTCATTCAGCCTGCTCTTTTTATTTTTAGTACAGGTTACAGGAGTAGTTACAGTGCTAGGACTGGTTACAGTGAGTATCTAAATTAGAATCTTCATGTTCTTTAAAGACGTTCAGTAAATAGGTTTAATTGTGTGTTGTGCATATAGGATATGTTGCAGATACACAGACAAATTACACTCATTAAGCTGTAGGAATACTATAATAGTATGTGCATCAAAGTCCACAGGTAACTAGAGTCTTCAGATTGTCATTTTTACTTCAAGTCATTGCATATTTAGATCTCATGCTGGTTCTGTACTAATAAATGAAGACATCCTAACTTAACAGTGGTAAAAGCCAAATTAGCTCTTAAATATCTGATTTGTCTTCATAGATGCTATTTAGAGCTTTTTAAATTGCCTTTAGCTGAGTATTGTTAAAGTATCATAGTAGTGGTCCTACCTCCATGTATTTAATGGATTGTAGTCAATATGACCCAAAAAAGGTCCATTTAGGGAAAAATAAGTATTTTTATAGCTCTTGGCTTTTCCTGGCTAATATAATTCTGCAGAACTAATAGTTTTGAGAATATGCAGCCAGACTTACCTTAGCTATAGTTAGCATTAATTTAACAGTTTCAGCACTGTTATGAACTGGTATTATACGTAAATTACTGCCCAGGAATCTGCACATCAAAATAAGTTAAGGTTACTTTTAGAAGCACATTTAATTTATCATGCCGCAAAACTCAAAAAGCATTCCTACACGATGGAAGCAACTTCTTGCTGTGCCTTCACAAGTACAATGAACTTGTGAAGGCACAATGAACAAATGGCCTTTATCATTAAAGGCCATTCTAGGGTTCCTGTGGTTTGGGTAGCCATCTGTCCCATTTCTGTACCACTTGTTTAGGTGGGATCTGGAAGGGCTTATTTCTTCTAGGGCTGTAATATGTCAATACTTCTTAAGCATGTGTACATTCAGAGAGAACTGGCCCCTCTCCTGCTATATTGAAGACTGTCCATTTTCAGTGCCAGGAAAAAATATTCAGGGTTTTCTTAATGGCTTTGGAAAAAACACAGGAAAGTATCTAAAAACAACTGTGCTAAAAATACATCATTTGAAGTATCTCAACTAAATCTTTTTAGTGTAGTATCTATTTATAGCAACCTACACGTCAGCTGCGATTAAGATAATGAGATAATTCTGCTAAGAATTTATTGTAAGGACTTGCTCATTCAAATAATTTAACCCAAAGTTAATTCTATAAATAACATTATTCATATGCATTCGTTCTTGAGGATGAAATCTGCAGATTTAAAATCCTAGCATGTGTTGTCATTCAGTGCAGTCATGAGGGAGAGAGCGAGATCAAAGCTTAGGCAAGCACAGAGTCATTCCTTAAGACTTGTATTTTAAGTGTGTTGTAGCAATGACACCAAAGCGAGCATTGCTGCTGTTTGCTGATATAGAGCTAAAATATCAGAGGGGCTTAGTCGCAGAAAAGGAGGAATTTTAGATAACAAAATCAATCCAAAGGAAGTGCCCATCTGCTCAGTTGTATTCCCCCGTCTTCTCCCCTTGTGACTGCCACCTGCTCTACCCCTCAGTCTGCCTGCTGATTTGGACTCAATCATATTAGGACACATGCTGGGTAGATAGCTGGGCTGAACTTGGCTGCCCATTCTTCTAATTAGCAAAAATAAATGTTACAAGCAGTGTCCTTCGCTAAGAGGAGGTATTTGGGTCATTGTTGAGTCCTGCTACAATCTCATGCAGAAACTGTGGTTTGATTTACATTTAGGGATTAGAGAAATAAATACATGCGGCTTTGCCAGTACTAGCAATAGGCTAAGCAAAGTACGAATGAACAAAGTAGAACAAGGAAACAGTGATGTGTACTTACCTAGAGCCATGAAAATCCATTTCTATCAGTAGTTTTGCTTCCAGTAACAGTGAATCTAAATTTAGTCTGAATTTTATTAATCTGATCACCAGGCAAAATACTGTTTGTTAGAACATGGCTAGTCTTTGCTCCAAGGTATTTAAAATCTAACATCCAGATTTACTGAGGCTCCTAGTGGGATGCTCATTGGAGCTGTGATGATAAAAATAGCTTTTCTCCCACTTCCCCCATCATATGCAGAATCCGCATCAAGTGTTCATGTTGTTGAGCAACAATCCCATACTGTTCTTGTTAATAATAATAAAAAAATCCCTTCCCAGCTGCAACAAAACCATAGACAAGCAGAAAGAAACAGTAATTCAGGAAGACCTGAGAATATCAGGGACTTTGTTTTTAACAAATCCAACAGGTGACTTGTGGTTCGAGAGAACGTGGCACAAGTTTGAATCCCAGCAATGCAAAAGCTCAGTGATTTACGTACAATAGCAGAACTCCAAGCTGCCAGGTAGTAAAAAAGTACCTGCATCATAATATACTCGTGCCTTGTCAACATCAATTTGGTTATGGCCTGCAATGGCAGAAGTATTATTTTTGTTTTAATAAAATGACTGACTTGCCAACTGGAATATGGCTTCAGAGCACCACAGTTGTTATTAATTGACACATGCACAAAATCTGCCTACACAACGACAAGTAGATTGAGAATTAGCATTGCCATCAGCTGAATAACATGTTCTTGCTGAATGGTGGCAGAGCTTTTGAGAGCTCTCATGAAAATGTATGGAATTTTCACAAGTGGGTAATAGATTTCCCTCATTTCATCCTGCACACTGTGCTGCTCATCAGCATCTGGCAGCGTGCCCAGGATTTAACGGAACTGGTGCTAGCTTCAAGGAGGTAAAGATCAAAGAAGCCATTAGAATAGTCATTTCTTTGATGTCAAGAGTGAAAATCAACTGCAGTTAGGAGTACTGTACCTACCAGGAAATAGTTTTGACAACAAGTATGGAGCACAATTGGGTAAGTGTTGTCAGCAAGTTATATACTGAAACATGCATGTTTTCAGGCTTCATTAGAAATCACAGATACCATTTTAAACAAACCAGGTTTGTACTTTGCTTTAAAATAACATTGATTATTTCAATTGTTCCAGGACTCTGTAAGAGACACTGTTCCAAGTAAACAGATTTTAAAAGCTGGTGGAGAATCTGTATTTTACAGTAAAGCCTCTTCTCAGGTAGGAACCTTGCCTGTTCCATCTTGAAAATGACTATGAAAAGATGCTGCCAGAGCCAGGAAAATTGCCTAATTTTCCAGTTCAAGAGAAAACCTTAGAAAGAATTCTATTACATAGCAAATAACATCCCTTTCAATCACTTTAGGGCTATGTTTTGAGGAACGTCCCTTTCTGTTACCTATGACATGTCAGATTGATTCACTTAGCATTCTTTTCATTTGCCATTATTAAACATATACTTTAAATAATTTTCCAGTGCATTAGCAAAATAAAAATAATAATTTTGAAAATAATTCCTAAAACAATCTTCCTGAATCTAGGACTGCTATTTCATTTCTTCCTAGCAAGAAAAAGCTTGGTTTGATGTTGAAATCATACCTTTTCTGAATCCTCAACATAACATTCCATTCTTCTGGGCCATGAAGAGCAGCTGACAAAACTAGAAAGCTGTTCCGGTGAATGCTCTTGAACTTCTGAATTCGTTGGGAAAACTCTTCTTCCCCTGTCATAAGCAGGTCTTGAGTGTCTGACAGCATAAATGCAACACCTATTGAAGAAACTGATGTAAATGTGCATGTCATGGCAGCAGTGTGAGGTTCTCATCACAAACCAGGAAGCAGACTTCTTACTCAAACAGTAGTTTAAAAGGCAATGGAACAAAGCACACAGATGAATTTATGCACCTTTACACTGAAATGCAGCCATGAGATTTGGCCAGTGATGACTAGTAATTTGAAGATAAAACTACAAGTAATTCAGAGGTTATTTTCGACCAAAACATCAAAGAATCCCCAACTGTTCAATACATTCAAAGTACAGACTCTGAATGCCTTTGAAAGTAACTGCCACAATAGAATGAATTTAGGGCAAATGCAAAGACTGAATAGCTCAGCAAATCCCATTTCTAAATTAGATAAACATCCTGAAAGTCACCTAAACTGTCTATTGGTAAAAATTAAACTATAACCCTGTCAAGTAAATTATTCTGAAATGAAAAATTAAAAAGGCTGAAGTTTAGGAGGCTTAACAATTGAGGCTACAGAAGTCTAGGCCAATGTGTGCCTTGTTAGTCCTTATAGTTCAGGAGGATAAAGGATCTTGTCTACCTATTTAAACCATTTTCTGCTCTAAAAGGGAAGGAAAGGTATTTCATGTTTGCAGTTTTAGCAATTTCCTAATCAAAACTGCTCAAAGGATCTTTTCCCTAACTTCTCTGCTACCACCAGGTTTGCAAACTCAACTTGGAGGATGAAAGCTTAGTATCTTGATTCACTGTTATGTTTACAGCCAGGAATACGAAAGATCCCGACAGCTATATGTTAGTGGCACTCAATGTGCTTGCTCAATTATAACAAGAATCTACTGAACAGCTCAGATGATGATCACCACATCTAATGAAGTGATGTAATGTTCTACAAAATGTCCAAAAAAAGTACAAAACAACATTTCATCCCCAAAGTTCTCTGCCCCCTCCCGTGATTTACATCTAATCATATTACAGCTCCTTCCACTACTGGCATGACATTCCAATAAGGCAGTTTTTATTCAGTTCAGTGTAGCCTACCGCAGTGCCTGATCTTGTACGTCATTGGAGTTAATGAGTTTAAAAGCATAAACTCAAAGTACTGTACCAGAAAGAGAAAAAATCACGGATCCAGGTTCCACCGAATCTGAGTATCGAACACGGTGCTGTTGCCTCTGTAGGACTGTAGAAATTTCATGATTCTAAATAAATTTCAAAAGGTTATTTTTAAAATATATTTTCAGCCAACAAGCTTGGTAGAAATATTCTTAAAGCCCTGTCTGAACCATTAGAGATAGAACTTGAGCACTGTGGTTTAAAAAATATTTTTCATTCCACTAGCAATAAAAGGGCAGTAAAAAGGTTAATTAAACTGGTTCAGTTAATGAAATTCTGAATTATTTGCATTGGAGGTTATCAAACACTGAAAGGCAATTCTGGATGCACACATTCGGTTTGCCGCAGGAAACTCTCGCATAATACATAAAGAAGCTGAAACATTTTACAGTCTATTTTTGTGAGATGTGCTAAAGGAGGATTTGCAGCAGTGAGGAACATGCAGTAGTGTGTTTCCATGACTTCAGTTAATTAGCCTGCATTATTTCCACAGATGTCAGCATTTCATTTGGAAGATAGTTCAGAAAATCTGTATGGGACATGATTTTGTTTAAAGCCTTTTGATAGGCAAACTGGAACATTGCACTATGCGACATAATTATCTACAGAATGGAGTGGGCTTGAATACATTTTACAGCCTGCAGAAACCATTTCTGCGGTATGTTATAGAGAAGCTGCTCAAACACATTTGAAAGGTTAAATCGTTGAATCCTTTTTTAGCTAGTAGCATGTTCTTTAACCTACCCAGTTAAAACATAGGCGACCTGCCTATGTAGGGAAGTGTCATGGTTTAGTGGTAGAATACAAAATAAAGTCAGGATAGCAAGTGAACCCTGAAGGAGACAGTAACCAGAAATGTTCTGCTTTCAATAGGTCTGGAAAGGGAACACACAATGACAGCTGCTTATGAGCTATAACTGCAATTCTGGAAGAACTCACTGCTTCTAAGCCACTGTTGAGAGTGAATTATTTAATGCACAAATACAAGTAACAGCTATAAGAGGAGTATAGCTGCACAGGGAAAAAAGAAAGCTCTTAACCAAAACTGGTACAAAGCACTACTTTGTGAAGGAAAAGCCATCTTAAATTTGTATTCAGTTGTTTCCACATCTTTGCTCACAGGGAGACCTTACTGACAGCTATAGTTTCGCCTACAGCTGGGACTCTCAGGAGTGAGTTATGCTGGTATATCTGATGAGATCACTGGCCTCCAATACCTGTCACTGTTATTACGGATTAAGTTGCTCTTGAAGCAGTTCCTAAGCTGGAATAGTTACAGGCTGCCATTCCAAGACAAGCAGGCAAATAAGGACAGGCTTTAAACTGAGAAGATCAGGAATTACTTCAGCACCATTCACCCATTAATACAGCAGAGATGAGATGATAACCTTGTCAACCAATCAGAAGATGTCCTTCCTGGTAAATCAAAGCCCTCATGCCTCTAAATTCGAGCCAGCTGACATGAAATTGGCCTTAGCTGCAGAAGCTAATTACTAGCTCCTTGACATACCCATTCACTTTACTGGGGAACACAGTCTTGGCTTCTCATGTTAACAAATACACATCACTAGCTGTAACTCTATTTTAAACTGAACTGCACACTTTTTAATAGTGTACCTCAATGTTGATAGTGTGTAGTAGGAAATAAAATGTCTAGGGAGAAATTCAGAGAAATAAAAACATTCCTGATGGGAATTATTTACAGTGCTAATTGAAAGCAGCATCGGTGCAGTGCAGAAATGATGAGTCAGGAGGACAATCCTAAAGCAGTGAAACTCAGAATAGCAGGTGGCAAGAATACTAAATAGATGGGAGAAGTAGCGATGAGAAAATCAACACACACAGAGAAAAGAACGAGCACTACAGTGGAAGTAATGTCAGGCTAATATCACTGCTTTATCCTCAAAATAGATTGATTCACATTGCATACAAGATTTTCACATCTAGAATATAGGAAATGCTTCTTTCAGCACTTCTTTGTGAATCAGATGCTACTCTTGAGAAGTAGCACTGTACCTGGAGAGCTGTACTCATAATAACTGTTGTTATCCATCTTGACTGTTCCTGCCCACTGGTTTCTGTCATTTTTTCCAAGGGTTTTGTGGCTTCGCAGTGAAATCTCAGGTTCTACCTTCTGAAAAGCTTGGGAAAAGAAAGATAACAAATATTACCTCTTTAACAAGAGGTGAAATGTTTAAGGCACACAGATCTATTAAAAGATTTGATTAAAACCCAAAATTCTACAAAATGTATATAGGTTACCACTACCACTGAACTAAATTAAGATGGCAGTCAGATACCAAAATAGCTTTAACGGATCTGTATCTGAGAGGGCTTCCTGTGTAGGAACTAACAGGGAGAGCAGCACAATGAGTGACTTCAGAAAAACATTCCTAAAAGCACTTGGACTGTTTGCACTGTGCACCCTTTACACGACAGTACTTTTGGGGAGCCTGCCCCGGGCCTCCAGCCCCGCCGTGCTACAGGACTGGGCACTAGCTCTTTACACGTACGTTTGTCTTTCACTCTGTTTCGGCAGGCCGCAGTTCGGCAAGGCTCGTGTGGGCCAGCTGGGGAGCTAAAGCTCTCTGCCGAGACCTGAGGCAGCGTGGAGGCCGCGCCAGGCCTCGTACGCCTGAGGCGCCCACCACTGATGTAGAGACCTGGTCTCCACAAAGGCTCTGTGCCAGTCGATGCCCAGTTTAAGCTGTAAGCGTGTTTCCCCTCCTTTTGAAAGCCTGTAAGGCGCTAAAACAAAATCCCCACATCTCCCTCCCAAGAGACAAGGGCGGCGGGAGCCCTGGCGGCGAGGGGCAGCGCAGGGCAGGCACGGCCTGCGGCTCTCGCCTTACGGGCAGATGTGGAGCACGCTGCCGTAAGATGGATATCGGGGCATGCGGTGCGTGTTCGGCCCCGGCAGCACCAGCAGTCGGACATCTGCGGGGACTGGGCTCCTTCCCTCAGCCCTCGGGAAGCGCCACGGTTGCTCCTTACCGGGGGCTTGCTGTAGCTGAAGCCAAGCTCGCCTCTGTTTGAGGTGTGAGGGGATGGCAGACAAAAGCTCCTGATTACCTCATGAAGCGCCTGCAGTTTACTGCCAAGAAGGTAACTGCGGGCTCGGTGGGAAGTGAGGAAGCACTGAAGGCGGTTGCCTTTCCTCGACGCCTGAGTACTGCTCTGCTGTGCCCTGCCGTGTACGGGAAATGGCCGCCCTGGTATGTTCTGGAAATGCTGCTATTTCGTAAGTACCTCCATTACAGTCTGCCATAATCTGGTTGTTAGCTTGGAGATTATCGCTGTACAAGTATGCATTCTGTGATATTTGTAGGTGATAAAAAGGATTTGAAGGACAAGGATGTGGAAGCAGGCAGAATAGGTAGGAGTTACAAAGTGATGGTAATAAGTCTACTTTTATGTAGGAGAAAATCTTATCACGGACAGCTAATTTTGCAGCTGTTTCTGAGGAAGAATATTGCAGGTTATTTTCTGTGATACCCTGAATATACAAGTGACATAGTATAAAAATGTGAAAGCAAAGAAAAAGCACAGTGAAATACTTACATTGTTGGAGCCTCTTTTAAGAGGAAACAGTACTTCTTTTTTGCATGGTAAAGGACTGGAGTGCAGAGTCATTAATAGTACTTGAAAACAGCACTGATGTACAGTTACGCTCTTCAGCCAGTATGTGAATCTAGACTCATGCTTGTCTACTGAAACTAATGGTTTTTTATGAAAATACTGATTGTAGTGATTTTTTTTCTTTTTTAGAGTATTTTAAAATAGAAGAAAGTGACTATTTAAAAAGATGCATTTAAATAACAACTTGTCTGTCTTGCTCAGAAATAATTACGGATTTAAAAATTACTCTTTTTGTTTCCGTCAGGAAGTGGATTTTCATCTGATTTCCTACTTCTGTTGGTCAAATGCACCCAAATTAGCTGCCCCTCACTGCAAAGGTATGGAAATAGCATGCTACTTTTGATAGGAAGTCAAATATTTCTAATAATGAACTTTTAAATTTCTGTGGAGTATGACTATGAATGTCACCAAATTAAAGGAAAATAACAGATGTATGAGGCATCTGACTGCAGTGTTCTGGAGAGCCGTGGCAGGACCAACAAACTGTGAAGCTGTTTCCTGTAACACAGTGGAGCCACGTGCTCTGACTGCATACAAAAATTTATGGAGTTAAGAACATCAGGAGTTATTATAAAATACAGTTATAAAATAATAAGGCAGTTTTATGATGAGGCTTGATGATCCAGCTGATGTAGAGTTTGAATTCATGCACATTATGAATGAATTTGTGTTTTCATTACTAGAAAAATCCCAGGGGTAGAGAGTAGGAACTGTTTCGTAGTAGTGGTTATATTTGATTTATAACACTGTATTGTATCTGAATTCATATTTTGGAATATGTCTAATATGTACATTCATTAATTGAATTAAAGCAATTCATAGTATCATCACAGACTAGTTTGGGTGGGAAGGGACCTTAAAGCTCATCCAGTTCCAACCCCCTGCCACAGGCAGGGACACCTTCCACTAGACCAGGTTGCTGCAAGCCCCATCCAAAGTGGCCCTGAACACTGCTGGGGATGGAGCAGCCACAGTTTCTCTGGGCACTCTGTGCCAGTGCCTCAGCACCCTCACAGGGAAGAATTTGTTCCTTGTATAAAATCTAAATCTACTTCTTGTAATTAAGATGGAGAAAAAATAATGGGAGGAAACAGAATTGAATAAAAATGCGTTTCAAAGCGTAATTATCTTTAACAGGTGAGTAAATTTTTGTTTCCTTCAATGTAATACTGTTAGTAATGTATGGTACTTAATGGAAAAATTACTACATTAAAAAAAAAAAATTACAGAGAAATTTAAACACTGGATTTAGGCTCCTGGGATACCAGCATACACCTTTCCCCTGATCACCAGTTATAATAAGTTAAATTGGACACCCTCCACCTCAAAATACCTACATGAGAGGCATCAAAGTCCAATGATAGATAAGAGTGGGACAATGAGATAAGCCAAAACATTAACATCAAAGAATCTGCTTCCTGTCAGTATTTTGACTCCAGTTGTTATATTTTAACTGGTGTAAATTCTGTGTATCTTCTGTATAGTAACTGATTATTAAGGGGACTTAATATATTTCTGCCTGTCATTACATTTGACAATAGTTTGCATTTGAAATAAAACCAAAACTCGATGGAATTTCTGAGGGGAACCGACCTACTGCCTCCTTTGTAAGAGCCACCCCAGCCTAACACTTGCCTGGTCCCAAGTTTTATGCTAAGGGACATGCTGAGCGCCCAAAAAAGAAACTGCTCAAGGAACAATTCTGGTAGCAGTGTGTTTTGCAAATGCCATGTGAGTCTGAATCTCACTTGGCTTTCTCTTTTATGAGACTAATGTCAGAGTGCAAATGAAACGGAGCCTGGCCTCAAAGAAGATGGTTTTTCTGGGCTGCCTGTTTTTCAGAGCACTTTTTCCTTAGTAATTTCCCTTCCAAAAAGTGACCTTAATGGATGCTGTGCTAGCTGGGAGTATGAGCTAAATTTATGTTACTGCTTAGAGTAATCTCTACTGTGACAGTTTCTAACATTTTGCTAGTCTTGGCTTTCAATCTCAAAAGCATTCTTTTTCCACATACTTACATAGTGCATTTCACATAGAGGTGAAGCTGCAAAAAAGAGAAAGAATAGGGCTGTGTCTGGCAGTGTATCAAGTAACTCCAGGGAGCACAGCGGAGAACCCCATTTAGGCAGGAATAGAAGGATCTTGAGATTAGAATTCCCATATGATGAAGGTAATGGCTGAAGCATTTGGATAAATAACTGATTTATGACAAGGCAAAATCTTTAATCAAATTAGTGTTTGTGCTGTCCTGGGCCATGTCCCATATGTTCTAAATCAGCACCACTTTTTGATTTTGTAGGGCAGTTATATAGGTACCACTTTTTCCTGTAGATTTTTATATGAGAAGAGTGTTCATCTTCAGAGACATCCTGTCTTGTTCTCCAGTGATATGATACAAGAAAAAGTAGTTTTTTCCTTTTAGAGGAGAAAAAGCAGGAGTAAAGGTGCACTAAATAGAAGATTTTTTTTTGCAGTTTACAGAACAGAAATAAAAATTAAGGGCAGCAGTCCACAAATCCAATGAAGTACAATGACTCAGCATTTGTTACACATAGGATTTATTATTTGCTGTCATACATAAATCTACTAAGAATGTTCAGTATATAGCATGGGAAAGAAAGCTTGTGGGACTATGCAACTGTACAGAGATTCTGGAAACAGAAGACTGTTCACAAGGAGTTATTTGGAAATACTGTTGCTTAGGCTCCTGCTAATTACTTAGGTTTGAAAAGCAAGCGGGTAAAAAACATGCAAGCATTGAGTTTGAGAGCTTAACACCTTCCCCGCGCCCTCCCAAAGACTGAGTGGTCAAAATACTCCAGGACCATGAAGCCATGGACTACAGGTAGTGACTCAAACTCTTCTCCTTATCCATCTGCTTTTACTGCATGGGATTAATCCTAATTGCTAGACCATGATAATCAGAAAATAGAGATTGAAGTTTCATTTTCTACCATGAAGATACAGGGTGACAGTTTATTACAGGTAGGAAGTTTGTCTTATATATCTTCAGGGACATGAAAATTACTTCATTCCATGAAGGTAACAAAAAGTTTTTATGCTGCCTACACTGAACCTGGCAGGTACATATGATTTGTCTTATTTATACTGATCTTAAGCACGTTGATGTAATTCTACTGAGAGGCAGGATGCTATGCCACACTCCAGGGGGTTATAAGAAAAGAAGTGAAACACTAAAATGATTTCATTAAGCACAAGTGTAAGAAAATCACACAAACAACTAAATAAGGATTGTGTAAATGAGGATGTTGTAGATTTAAGCAATTTAGTGAGCTCACTCTCAAAACTGGCTTATACAGTTAGAAAGTAAGTTACATGAGCCACAGTTTTTACTTGGGTTACCAGTTTTTCTGTTCAGACACTTAAAAATACCCTGATTTTTACAAATGTGGATCTGACAGCAATCACTAATTGCAGTGGGAACTGAGAAAAACTCACTTGTGTGCATAAATATAAAATCTGACGGACTCTCTTGGTAATTGGTCTCAGTCCCCACATTTGTGTATGTGAGCCTCTGTTCAGAGGATGTACCACTAGAAGATGCACTCACTCTAATCCAGTTAGCATTCACCTTCTGTTGACATAAACTATTTTGACCATCAGTGTCCTTGTTAAATATATCTAGTTACTGAGTTATAGTCACTACTTCCCAATACTGAGGCTTCATTTATTGAAGATCTGATCAGTGTTCATATTTTACTGTGCAATAGCGAAAGCTCTTTCCTTGCACGTAATACAGAAAGTTATATTTCTTAGGACTTTCATTTCTCTAATGAATGTCTTCTGAGCTGGGAACTCAGCAATAAATTAAGGAGAACAGGGAAGCAACTTAATGGAATTCCTTATTAATTATTTCATACTTTAATTGCGTCCAGGTGGTTCATCAGGATTAGAACCTCATTAAGTTGAGTACCGTGTAATAACCCAAGTATGCAGTGTCTGCCCCCAGTGCCAGTTCCATTACCCTTTCTGAAAAGGGAACGTTAACCTGAAAGCCCATCTGCAAATGTTTAAGTGGATTCGCTCCCTTGTTTGTAGAACTGTGGCCTAATTGACTACACAGTATAGATTGCAAAGCAAAGTATAAAAGCAAGGTTAAATGCAAGTAATAGAGGTGTGTGTGCATGCATGTACTGTATAGCTTCTTCAGTTATTAGTTACCAAAGTTAAAAAAAAAGACATTATCAAACCCAGTATTTTCCCCCAAATGATATCCACTGTTTATATAAACTGTTTTCCTCTGTTACAAGTTTTCATAAGCACAGTAGTTGTTGATAGGAAACTTGGTTTTAAATTAGCCAAAGAATGTATTTGAGCTGTATTTTTTTCCAAAATTGAATACATTATAGTGATTTTTTTAAAAAGTAACATATGTAGCTTATGTTCAAGAGCTGAAAATCAGTACGGATTTTCTGCAAGAGATGAAAGCTTCTAATTATATTGGATTATAAATCTAAAAGCACATTTCCATGGAGTCATCCATTGTAACAAAGCTGCTGCTTCTCATTCTATCTTTTGTCCTCAATTCCCATGTAGTCCTGGCAAGAATGTCATTTATCAGTGTATGAATGTTAAATCAGCCCAGTCATGAAATATTAACAGAATGCATACAATTATGACTCCTAAATTGAAGTCTTTGTAGCTGCAATTTGTCATATCTAGAATTAGTAGAGTAAAACTAGAAAGCTATGAAATAGATAAAGTGGAAAAATAGCACTTCTAGTACATGCATTTAATGTAGGTAAGCCCTGAATGTGCTTCAGCTGAGGTCAACAGGAGCTTTTCCTTTAAGGTTAGTGGAAGCAAAATAATGACTTCTTAAATGTCTTGGTTCTGAGCAGCAGATGAACAACATAATAATGATCCTTAATTCTTTCATGCAAAGGTTTAGATTTTCTGGAGCAAAGTAGAATGAACATGCTACTAATTATTTTCTAGGTGGTAATAATATATATTCAGAGCTTTAAAACAGTCTCCTATAGTCTGTACCTAGAACATGCTCCCTGAAAGTAACTGAGATAGACAATGCTAGGGGAACAGGTCCTATGGACAGGCTTTGTGAGAAACACAGGAAGTTCTCTTGCCCACTAGTTCCTCTGAAATAATAAAATTTGCCAATTCAAAAGCTCAGTGTAACTTTGAAATAATTAAAAACCTTTCAAAGTGTGGAATAAGATTATTAAACGTGTACAGTTCAGTTACGTATCATCCAGAACATAAAAACATTATAAGCAAGCCGTTCTTGTACTTCCTTACTAATACATTCCAGATATAACCAAAGTAGTTTTATTATAATATTTTTATCTCAAGTAACTATTTCCTGTGAGCACTGTGCTCCTTCCAGCTGACTTTATTACCATGTTATATGCTATGGACCTTGGTAAGGCCCTAGCAACCTGATCTAACTTTGAAGTTACCCTTGCTTTCAGCAGGAAGTTGGAGTAGTGACCTTTGGAGGTCCCTGCAAGCCTGTGTTTCTCTGTAGTTCTATAATTCTATGATTCTAAAGCAAGCTTTTCTAAGAGGAAAAAATGGTGAATATGTGGAGTGTCCTTTCCACTACCTCTACCACAGAAGCAGATGTTTGTCTTTCCTTATGCTCTTACCTGATCACTTGTAGCACCCCAGACTGCCTGCTGATCTTATTTCATGCATACTTATTTTACTTTGGGCCTCAGTCTTGTTTCTTTAGCTACAGTATACAAATATGGCAAAATCTCATGCCCTTAAAAACCAAAACATGTTACTAACTTTTGTGCTTTTCTAACTATTTCTCTCAATGGTTAAGCTCAGTTTTCTTCCTGCAGTTCTGTCATACTCTACCAAACTGTCAATTGCCTGCCTTGCACTCTGAGAAAGCCAATATCTCAGTTTGATCACAGTCCCAAAGAAGATGTTCCTAACGAGTCTCAAAACTGCAGTTTCTTGCTAATCTGTCTTGTTGGGCCACCAATGAAGCCACTGGTGCATTTTTCATTATAACCTGTTATGCTCATTTGACTCCTGTCACCGTTTGCTTTCTTTCCTTTGCTTCCTTAGTTATTCTTTATTAAGCAGATCATTTGGAAGAATCTCCACTTTCCTGAGTTTCCTATAGGGTTTCAAGCTTTGGGCTTTCATTTAATTTTTAATTCTCTCTCTCTGCAATATGTCTGTTGGTGATTTATTACACAGATACTATTTTAGCTAGCTTCTATATGTGAAAAATCTTCAAAGCTGCTTCTCCGGTCCAGACCAGACTCTAATTTTCCAAGCAAAAAGAAATAATCATGCCTATTGATGCCACCTTTTGGAGATCTAATCTATTTTAAACTTAATGCATACTTGTGAAACATCCTTCCTTATTTCTCACTTCCGTAATATATTCAAGGTGGCAAACCCTGGGTCATAGCTTATTAAACTCTGATTTCTGAGTCCTGTCCTCTAAATTTCACTGACTTTCTTGTCACTAACTGTAGGATACAGACATCTTTACCCATTCATGTAAGAATCTCGTGTAAGCTGTCAGTATAACCTCTTGACTGCAAGAGTGCTTTCTCAGCTTTGCCAAAGTAATTTCACTGTTTTTATTCAAAATACTACTCCAAGCTAAATATTTAAACATTATTTTCACTACGCCATCTCTTCTTCATTAATGCCCTTTCACTGTTCCATCAGATGCACATACCTTGTCTTTACTTTAGAGGTCATTTATGATCTCTTAATCCCTATTCACTTGGAGTCTAAGTTTGATTGTTTCTGTATGACATTTTCAAACAAACGTCTGTCTGTTCTCTCGTGTTCTGGAGAAGAAGCCAAAAGAGTGGCAAAATCAGTGGCAGGAGGCATAAGCAGGACTCGAGAGAAGAGAGATGACTGATACTATTAAAACAATAGCCACCTGCATCTGCTTAAAACTTGACCATCATCCTGAATAAGGTTAGATAGGAACAGAGTTTAGATGGCACACAGGGCTTGTCAGGAATATAGATTCCTACAGCTCCCTCACTGTACCAACATCCAAATGTCACTCTCTAATTTCTTCTCATAACGCATGTAGAAGAAGAAAATGACAATATTTAAACCTATGGTGTGCTGAAACCATTGCTAATCAGCTAGATAAATATTGACACTCTCATTTCATTTTTCCATCCGTGTTTTTTTTGGTCTTTTGTCTTAACTTGGATTATAAGGGCTCTGCGGGAAGCCTGGTTTTGTTCTGTGTTTGTACAATGTCTAGCCAGTGGGATGCTGCTCTGATTAAGCCTCACAGGCACTCTGGTAACGCAAATTAAAAACAATACAGCTTTCTATTCTTGCTACTTATACAGAGACTATTAGGCTGTGGGAAACTGAATTCTATGGCTGCATATGTACCAGCTGAACAATACACCAAATCCTAATCACTGGGCTACTGCAAAACTATTAAAGGAATTGCAACAGCATCACCAGGGACTTGGAGAAGCTAATTTAATTTTCATACAACTGGAAAAGTAAATGCAAAGAAAAAACCAAACAGTTAACCCCCCTCCCCCTCCCATATGGATTCATACAAACAACGAACTCTGTGCACGACTTCTCAGTACTGCTTTTTTAATTCAGTAAGAAATTAAAAATATGGATAAAGCAAAAAACAGGCAACAAGAACCCTTCTTTCACTTCCTGTCACTTCTCCTAAGCCTTCATCTTTTCCTTTCCATCACTTCATTTTGTTTAACATGTGAATGCCTACTATCAGAATATTGTCAGGAGTTTAACACTGTTTAAACTCTATGTGAACAACTTTATAGTGTAGTCTTTTCCACAGAAATTGAGAAAACACCACGCCTTAGCTTTCTGTAACAGCTTCTCTAGCGTTGCATCTTTTACTATGGCTAATACTAGAGTGCTTTTGTTTATTCAGATTATCCAATGACAATATACCTTGTGAACTTGAAGGCGAAAAACAGATTTTCTTGATGATTTGCACTTCTGAAGGTTCTTATTACTCTATCAGTAGTAATACAGCAGGGTAAATACAACATATTACGTTAAAAGTATTTTAAATCATAATATCTCAGATAATTTATGCTGCTAAAAAAGTAGGCGAAAGATTATTATGAGACTGAACATCTTTCTTCCCTGAGTTTAGAGTCCTAATTGTTCACTGACATAAAAAGAAAGGAAGGTTTACCTGTTTCTTCCTCTGCTATGATATTAAAGAATGAGATAAAATTCTTCCTCCATTTATTTTGGGGAAAATAAAACATCACTTCTGTATCACAAATACAACAAAGTGGATTTTTGGGTAAATTAGTTTGCTTCAGAGCTCTTTTATTATGTCAAGTCTAAAGATGAGACAAGCCTAACTTCTTTAATCACATGCTGGGGCAACTTCATATTTTCACAGAACTGAGAGTTTCTGAGCTAAAAGAAAGGACGTTTCCAAAGAAGATGGGGCTGCACTGTTAGAATTGTGCAAAAGCTTGCAAAACTGACCAGATTATCAGTGCTTACAGCCAGCTTATGTTGTTAGAACTATTTAAGTGCAGAAGAGAAAACTGTTAGAGCCTTTTACTGCCCATATGGCAGCACCCACTTCTGAAGGCACTTCTATTAATGGCTAGGAGGAGATAGAATGCTTTCTGTTTAAACTGTGGCAGGCAAGCCCTAATATTTTTGTAATGCAGATATCTTAGAGGGCCTACGCTTTCCAGGGAAAAAAACCCTGTATGGTTCAGGAGGAGTTCTGACTTTGTAGGAATCACAAATAGTTTCTCCCTCCTTCCTCTGTCAAATCAGAAAAGACAATTAACAGTCCCATCCACACCCAAATTAATAGCCAAACCCAGAAGAACAAGCAATACTGAGAAGTATATCCTATTGCACTCTTAGTCAGAAAAATGGTTATGTTGACATTTAGTCATAATATAAAAGCTACACTATAGAGGTATTAATGAAGATGCAAGAATCCTGTTACCCCTCCAAAAATGTAGCACCTGTGAGAACAAAACCAAATTCCTGAGAATCTTGCTGTGCCTCAGGCTGCACCAGAAAGGTGCAAGTATAATGAATTCATGACTTCAGACTGAGATGCACTTTTGGAGATGCCAGACATGTTATTTTTTATAACAGGAGCAGCATTCTACCAACTCCTCTGAATACATGCGCTATGCCATTACAAATATTTACTTTAATATGTGCATTTTTAAGACAGAAGCAGTGCTGTTCCTGTAGCACAGACCCTCTGAAGTCTTGTATTTAAAGGAAAGACAATTTAAAAAATTTATTGGAAATTTCTAAACAAAGCAAACCCAAAATACAAAAAAGTCAAATCTGGAAGAAACGGATGAAACAAGCTGCTCGTAGTAATATGGCCCAATGCAGATTGATACTGAAATGTTTTCTTTGAATGTAAGTATGTATTTCCATTATTTAAAGCAGCGTTGGCACACATCACCTTTCAACACAACCATTCTGAATCTTTATTATTGTAAAATAAAGTCACCATATAGAGAGAAGAGGGAAAAAAAGGAAGGAGAATAACTATACTAATTGTGCAGTCATCTTGAAGTTCTTGGTCAATGAGAAGATTAGATATCAGAAAGGAAGATAAAAGTGAAGGTGGAAACCAAGATTTTTCTTTCATATCATCTAATTTTTCTAACAATCCTAGAAAATACATGCTCAAAGTTCATTTTTAGAAAAGACATACATTTAAGTCTTGAAAAATTATTGTACTTGCAATTAAATCTAGATTATAAATAAACATATTTACCTCATAATATCAGAAAGATTGCCTCAGTATCAAGAATTGCTTGTTCTTGACTGGTGCAGTATCATTATTGTATGGAAACAACTCATCAAAAATAGATTTAGGGAATGGGTTGGAGTTCACCTTAATGATGGGTTTCCAGTTCAAGAATTGTCCATTCCCCTTGAGGGGATGAGCAGTCTTCAGATGAAAAGCTTGCCACTGTAATGCTTGCTGAAGAATCATCAAGTGGAGACATTAGCTCAGTCCACCTGCTGAATGTGTCAACTTGTGATGTACCCTGAGGATTCGAACCATCTCGTGCCAGAAACAGTGTCTGATTGATGAGACATTGTGCTAGGTTAAGGTCTTCAGGAACAGAGTTTTTGAACCCGATGTTTGAGTCCTGCTCAGATAACAATTGCCTGAGAAGAGTCCAGTCCTGTTCTGCAAACTGCTGATCTTCAAAATCCATATCTAGAACTGCTGTTTCCGAATCCATCCTCTGTTCAATTGCTTCTCCAACATCCATCTCATATATTGGAGAAAGGGTTTTTGAAGGCCGATGCTCATACATGCAGGTTTTTGCCATTGTGTCATACTCATCTATGTCTCCTGAAATAATTCACAATACTGTACAATGTAAAAATTGCAGATGATCCTCCCCTCAGGGCTGTGTAGAGCAAAATTTAACTCATTCAGGAAGGACAATCCAACCAGGTTAAAAAAAGGGGGATGGAAGGTTATACAAAATCGACAGAATCTGAGCCATTTATTTCCTATATAAAAACCAAAGTATCATTTATAAATTAAGTTAAAGCAGCGATCATCACTGGTAATTAACAATAACCTCCAGAATTAAGTTTCTGATACAGAAAATGACAACATCAGTATACACTTAATGCACACGAAATCCTCATTTACTACATAAATTAAATTTAGACCAGGAGGTGCATGGAAGGAATTAATAGAGAATGATTTTGGAATGGTGACTTAAGCTATGCCAGCTTAGAAGAGATTTAAAAGGAAAAATGTTTATCCACAGGCTTATTTCTACACTGCACATGCAAGGGCAGCTGCAGGCAAGGGCAGGCAAACTTAAAGAAAAACAGTACAACTTTTATGTCTTGTTCTGTGGTCTGGCTGAACATAGATCATCAGCATTTCATTCCTCTTGAATACACAATAGTTGTAATCAACACTATTGTATATTTGTGATGGGATAAACAGACTGAATTACTGGTATAAAGAAGACAAAGCACAAAACTAGACAAGTATTCATCTAGCTACATGAGACAAGTTAGAACATTTCTGTATATAAGCATTAGTTCTAAGTATAATCTCTCTTTTAGGAAATAAGCTTTTACTAGTAAAATTGAGAATTTTTGACATCTCATAAGCTCTAAATGTTCAAACCTGCTCCCACTGATGTATATGGCAAATACTCAGTTATATTCAGTAGGAGAAGGATCCAAATTTGTATTTAATATATAAATAAATAAATTACAATAATAATAATGCATATAGCTGTTCAGGTAAACAGTTCAGTGCCTTTTAGTTAAGGTTATTACTGTAGTTATTGCACATCCCATTCAGACATACTATACGTCGTCAAGCAGACAAAACAAATACTGAGATTCCATCAAAAGCTGATGCTGTCAATGTTAGATTGGATCAAAAATAACTGAAGTACAGACAACTGCATCCAATCTTTTAGCATTACATAAACTCTCTTTTCTTGTAATGAAGTTTCTCATTGACCAGCAGGGTATTGACGGATACTTCAAACAGACAAGCATTCATTACCCAAGTGAAACACTTAAAAATAGTATAGTTTCAGCCAAAATTACTTCAGTTCAGGATTCAATCCTAGACAAATTGCCAAAGCTCTCCCTATTAATTTGCTTTGAATTACTGAATGTTTCTATTTCTATACATTACCTGGAAGTAAATCAGTATTAGCGCATTCAGTAGTTGCTGGTTGACTGTCTCTCACTTGATCTTCTTGAGTCAGTAGTTGATTCTTACTGGCTTCTGTGGGTTTTGCAGAGCTGCTCTTCTGCACATCAGAATTAGCTTCTCTCTGATGAAGATCCAAATGACAAGGTCTTTCTTGAGATTTTGCATCACTGTCTAAGTACTTATTGCACTGGTTAAATTCACTTGCCACCTCATTCTTCATGTTTGCTTTCTGTTTTTCTCCTGGACACGGACTAGCTGCTGAGCATACTTTCTCTGGGCAGTTTTGTTCAGTCATTGAAACACCTTGATCCCCCTTCCCTGGGATTTCAGTGCCATGAGGGTGTAGGAGAGGACTTTCACTTCTATCTGATTTATTGTCTCTCTCTTTATGCTGCTTGGAATCCAGGAATCCATCTTCAATTTCCCGTGAGTATCCTGAATAGAAAGTATTTCCATGGTGCTCTTGAGAAACACTGTCAAATACTTCTGAAGGAGTAAGAGAATCTATTGAATGCTGACGTGAAGTATGAGAATCCACTCTATCATCAGTTCCCAATTCTTCACATTCATCTACAGATAGTAAAACAGATCGTTTGAAATTTTTAGTTTTAGGGAACTCTTGACTTGCAGCATCATTTTCTGTTGCATCTTCAAAAGCTAAATTATCGATTCCTTGGAACTGCTGTGTAGGAACATTTGGTGGAGGAAGTTTTACTGCAACATTCTCTGCTTCAGATCTGTCATCTTCTGTTTCATCAGCAGAAGAAGAAACCTGGTCTGCTTCCTGAATAAACTGTGTGTTACTGAAAGTAGAACTTTTGCTTTCTCTAGTATTGGTCCTCGCACTTTCTTGATGGGACCAAATTTCAGGTCTTTTTCTTGGTATTTCATCATCACTTGTTGAATTAACACGGAAGAGATCAGAACCCTCTTTTTTCATTTTCACTTCTATTCTTAGGCTGCTGTCATAAATTTTTAATTCCTCAGGTGTACTTGTGTCACTGCTGCTTCTTCCAAGAAAATCATGGCATAATGTAGTGCTGCATTTAGAAATGCCTCTTTCATTGGATCCTTCATCATCCTGAGAGCCCCCTGCGTCATAATCTTCTGATCTTGGCTTTATATCATCAGAGGATGTGGTTGCACTGCCAGTATCTGATTCAGGACTCTCTTTTGGATCTAGTGCACCAGTACTCCAGTGGTCCACAAAAGGAATTTCTGTATTTTCATGGTTTTCTGGCATTTCTGTAGGATCTATAGGCTCTGTGTAACTAGGTGAATATTTTTCTGTTATTTGTTCTGTGGAACATTCTGACACATCATCTAAATCTGCTGAAACCGATTTGTATTCAGTCAAGGCTGATGTGTCACACAGCTCATCCCCTGTAAGAAGTTCCTCCATATGAATCTGAGGAGATGATGTCTCATCCTCTTCGTTGATTATGGTTCTCGAAAAGCTTTGTAAAGCATTTTCACCATAGTTAACACCTGTTTCAGAGTTTAATGAATCACTTTGTTCAGTACAGACTTCTGTTGCTTTTGAGTATTTCACCAGTTCTGAAGCAGTGGCCTTTTGATTTGTTTCCTTGGAAAAATCTGAGTGTCCATCACTGGGAGACTGTGCGTGACAGGGAACTTCAACTGTCTTATCTTTCTGTGTATATTCCATCTGTTTAATTCCAGTCTGATCTCTACAGATTTCACTTGCTTCCTTTCCATTTTGCAGTGAAACATGCAGTTGAGACATAGCTTCTTCTGTAATTAGAGATGAATTGTATTGTATTTTATTTTCCACATTTTCAGAAGGATCTGGCAATTTTTGTTTAATGGACTGACAGGGTGCCAGCAGTTTATCTTCACTGCTACTCTGCATCCCAGGTTTTAAAGCTTCACTTTGCTTTGCAGAACAGCATTCATTATTGTCATCAGGCACATTTTTTTCAAGTTTCTGCCCTGAACTTCTGTGCTCAGAGGTGTGCATGTTCTTCTGGACAACAGGAGACTCACTCCTGGGATGTTTTGGGGCAGAGGACTGAGATTTTAATACAGACTGCCCAGCTGTTTTCATTTTTGGGTCTTTACTATTTGTAATCTCAGTGTGCTTTGATGGAGCCGCAGTTTTAGGGGTTATTTTTGCAGTGGCTTTTGCTACAGGTGTTTGTGACTGCTTAACACTCTTCTTCTTGGCTGAAGGATGTTTTTCTGGGTGTGCTGTCTGAACCAGATGTTGTAACACAGTTTTTTCTTCATTATGTTTTGGGGACATTCCTGATTTCAGTGAATTGGGCGATTCCCCCTGAGGTCCTAACAAATAGTGAAAAAAAAGAGACTATAAAGATTGTATATGCCAGTAAAAGTATATTCACCAAATTTATGTTGGTGTTTGTTTAAGCTAAGAAGCAAGATACGCATCTTTTTATGTAACTAAAGATTTAAGACTTGTTAAAGAATTAAGAATTGAGATCTTAAACAGTAGACAAAAGTACCATCTTCCATTTAAAAACCAAAGCACTTAATAGGTAATACATAAAGGAATTACTTCAGCCTCTAACTGAAGTAGTCATCACTGGAGTGGAAAGCAGCAGTTAACAGTGCACAGAAGCACTGCACAGCAGCTTAGCACAGGAAGTGGGAAGTACTGTGTTCAATTTATATTGTACAGGAAACGAAAGCAGGCAGAAAATTATATTAGTTATAATGTGATTAGAATACCAGAATTGATGTCACTGCTCAGTCAGCAAATACTGCAGAATCTTTTAATGACTACAAATTGACGGGAGCTGTGTTTTCCATATCATAATGCATTTAAGATAATATAACTTGAATATTCTTCCCTCCCCAGTAAGTGCCCAGTCCAAATGGAATTAAAGAGTTCCATCGTTTAATGCTTTATATCTTTGTCAAACAGGGTTTCCTCTCTGTGGTCTTCATTGTTTTTGCCCACACTTGATATAAATGGGTGTAGAAATCAAGTATTTGTGGGGTAGGTCAGTATTGGTAGTGCTCCTCCTAGAGGAGATGATCAAGAAAGGAAGGCATAAGCTAACCAGTTCATAAAGGAGTTTGCAGGCCACAGCTTTGATGCATACTAGAAATGCTTGACCTACAGAATTGCTGTTTAACTCGGGCATGGTTCCAAGTGCTGAAGTGCAGGTGATCAGCAAATAAAAGACTGCAAAGCAGATTAAACAAGCAGAAGAAAACACCAGTTGGCAGTGAAGACCATCTTTTAAATATTTTGAAGTTGATACACATTCATTTGCATTTTATACTTCAGGATTCGCCAAAAGTTAAACATGGTAAATACTCAGAATTTTGCCAAATGCTTGTGCTGAGGGAGAGACAAAGTGTTGCATGATAGTGGCAGACCATTTCATTGCTGTATGAAACTTTACCTTGGTTCTTGGGAGAACTGGTAGGTGTGTTTTGAGCCTTTTGCTGTGCTGCAGAATTGCTACTCACATTCACTTTTTTCTTGAGAACACTTTGTACATTTTGTTCACTACAGCCCTTTCCAGTTGATTTTTTGGTCAGACTGCAAAAAAATATCCATTATTTCCAAGCTTTTCTAGCAATGTTTAAATTGTACTTAACCAATATATACATGTGCATATAAAAATATATATAGACATTGAAAATGCAACCTAAAGGCATACTTCTTGAAAACAAAACGTGTATGCGTGGATATACTTTTATATATGTAAATACACAATTGACCCATTTCAGAGTGCTTTAGCTGTCTTCCTGTCCAGTTTAATCTAAGCTATCCCAGAAATAGTAAGTTTACAACACCTTGTATGGTCATTTACTGTTCCAGTATGCAGAATTCTGAACGACCTATAACAATTTTAACATGATTAGTATGAAACAATCCCAACACAAAAGCCAAGCCAATTTTACCTTTACAGCAATGTTTCCAATAGCTAATTCAAATGGTTTTGAAAATAACATATGATAGACCACCATTCTCAGATAAAGAACATGTTCTCTTAACAGTAAGTTTAATAGTTCACCTGAAACTTCTTTGCACACACACATATGTAAAGCAGCGCATTGATTTGTAACATACCTGCTTGTGGTGACATTAGCCTCAAGCTCAGTCTTTTTGGTTTTGTTGGTGGCTCCATTTGGTGTTTTCACAGATGACTTTGTTTTCACTATTGTAAAGTAAACTCATAGTTAATTATAGGGGGAAATGTATTGCATGTAAGTACTCAAATCCAATATATTATGATCAGTGATTGAAAACAGCACAGATGCTAAACTTGCAGAACTTCTACCATTTTATATGGCTATCAGTTCATCACAGAGTCAGTTAATAGAGGAGAAATTTAATAGTCTTAAGTTAATACTAATTTAGATGAAAAGGGTGACACTTACCAATCTATAGTAGGTTTTTTTAAAGCTTCCCAGGCTGGTTTTCAGTTTATGACCAGTTTGGAACAAGTCAGAAGTGCACTTCAGAAACACAAAAAATAAATAAAAAATTACCTGTCTGTTTTTTCCCTTCCTCTACCAATTTCTCCTCTTTGGGTTCCTCAGCCTGTTCACTCGCAGTCTGGTTTTCTGTGTTTGAGTTTGGGGACTTGCTGGAAGTTCCTGCCACAGTCACTGAGGAGGGAGATTCCTTCCCTGTGGGTTTTTTCAATGGCTTTGTTTTAATCTGCGTGCTTGAAGTTACTGACAGCACTTTAGGTCTGGCACCTGCAGTTTTTCCTTCATGGTTCTTTAGTCCTTTGCCACTTCCTGAATTTTTTTGGCCACTTGCAGATGATGTCTTTTCTACCTCTTGCTTGGTAAGCATGCTTTCAGCCTTTACATTTCCATTATTTTCTGGTTTTGTCTTTATGACAGCTCTAGCCTTTGGTGAAGCAGCTTTTTCCCCAGGTTTTGAATCCTTAGTAATCTTGGAAACTAGTTTTTTGCCATCTTTCCCTTTTACATCATCATGCTTTGAAGCCTTATTAACAGTGTTTCTGTTGGTGCTAGATGTATGTCCAGATGCTCCTAATCCATCAGATTTCATTTTATCCTGATTAGTGGAAGAATCTCCCCAGCAATCTTTCTTGCTGTGTTCTGTCCAGGAAGTATTCCTTATACCAACAGATTCAGTAATAGATTTGTTTAGCTGGGTAAAAAAAAAGTCAGGAAAAGAAAACAGCAGACATTTATAACAAACTACCTTTCATTGCTGAAACACAGTGACTTTTTAAGTAGTACATAATTCTAAAGCAGTAAGAGTCAGCATAAAAATAACTTCAAAAATACTTTTGCAGCTCAGATTGCTGGCTTGCAAAGATATAAAAATACCAGAAATAACTAGAGTGAATGGTAAATCACATGTGAAGTACTGCTGTATATAGAGGATATAGAAATATCCAAGTAGAGTTTTGCTTTTACTTTGGACAAATTACTCTGTAATGTTTTTATTTATTAGTATCTGCTGATGTAGGGAAACTTTGTTGAGTTAGATGTGCATGTTTTCAAAGAGGAGTAAAGGCTATGAATTCTTACAAACATAAAACCAAAAATACATACATCTGAATTATAATACATGTCATGTTTTTAACCAACAGTGTATCCAACCAGGTAAGTGACAGTATTAATTCTCTCGGGTAAAGAAATATACCGAAACATGGAGAATTAAGTGCATGAAATGGAATCTTTATGATACTAATGCCATTGCAATGTATCCAGACTGTCAAATCATATGAAACCCATACCGGTTTTCTGCTAAATCGTACTGTAGTTTTGAGTGTGAGTCTCGGTAGATGAGTTGTTGAGAGCAGTAGAAAGTATTTTTTCAGGGCAGAGAGTGAATCAGACTCAGTGACTTGTGATGGTAGCAGAGATTCATTAGCTCAGTAGCTCTGGGAAACAGATCTGTTTCATTATGTAGCAACAGGGGAATGTGAGGTTCTGAACACAAATTCCTGCCTTTTATTTGAGCTTATCTGCTTGACAATGTAGCAGAGTATAAGCTGAGTCCTAAAATGTTTTCAGTACTGGACATAACTGATTCTACAGAAGTAACAGCTCACCAGAAAAAACAAATTTTTCAAAAGCAAGTTCCATTAAGTGATATAGCAAATTAATACGTAATTTACAATACATGATGAAAATAGTTTTGTTTGCAAGTTTCTGAATATTTTTATGTTTGGATATAAATGTTTACCTGAGAACTAGTGAATACAGGTTTTTTGCCAAGTCTTCGGTCATCACCCTTGTCAAATGCAGCTGTAAAAGGAACAAGCAGTTTCTTTACTGTTCAACAGGAAAGAAAGGAGACAGAAAACAATCCAGGCTACTCAGCTAACATCATCTGAAGTCAGAAAGCAGTTCTTTGGGTCCTGTAACTATTCTAGGAAGGCTAATTTTGGTGACATGGCAAATTTTATGTGGAAATACGTGGGTTTATGTTCAGAATAGAAAAATGTGGTATCTGTAATGAAGTCATGTGGCCATAAGGAAGTTGTTTAACTGTTCAGTTTCCCCATTTACAGAACAAGACACTTTTGTGTATCCAAGCTTAGCTCACTTGAAGCAGTGTACTGAGAGCTTTGGAAGTGTACACCATTTAGAAAATTTTTAAATGTAGAGTACTCATGACTTTAAGGTGACATACTGTACTTTATAGAATATTTCTTTATAAATAAGAGATTAATTATATTCAGTTATATTAGTTTTCAGAAGTGGTGTAGCTAAAATATCTACATATACACAGTAAAGATCACAGTGCCTCTTTAGATAGCATGCAGTGTCATGTCATGAAAGTTATCCCTGTGATTGTCATGGGGAATTTTCAGGCAGTGAATGCCTGTCTTTTGACTGCTCTGGGAGGGAAGCATTTTTCAATGAAGCATTTGAATCAATTGCGCTTGTAGGATACAAAAGGGATATTTATAGACACTGTACAGAGCCAGCAGCAGTAAGGTTTCATTTTTGTTTGCATTAATATTTCAGCTGAAAAAAGGCATTTAAAAATGTAAACATTCAGTGCCTCATGTTTGTACATGGTTACATTTTATGTATAACAAAAAGCTGCTGAATTCTTACTGAAGATATTAAAACCAATTTTTCTACAGGTCTGTAAAAAAAATTACACAAAAGGTATTGTGAAAATGGCACCCCAGGGATCTAATCCTTTTTCTAGCAATGACTCTGCACATTAATACGTATCAATATATTAAGTAAAAATTCATATAAACTTTATGCCTAAGAAAACGCATGAAATGAAAAATACCATCTATCTTCTTTTGGCATTTTTCTTTCCCTATTACAGCCCTCTAATTCTATGTAGGTTAAATCTCCAGAAGATAAACCACCACCAGAAATCTTTAAGATGAAAGTTGCTTTAAGTTACCTTACACATGCTTAATCTGAAGATTAAAGTGTGTCTATTAGTATGGTGTGATCTCTGCCTGTAATTAAACCCAGATAGTTTATGGGTTTGAAATGCAAATATTTCAGCCTGTTTACACATAAAATGTATGGTAGCTCTGAGTTATAATGTAATCTAAAAGAAAACAAAACCATTTCTGGCAAGATGGAGTTCGTACAACTAAGGCACACCTTTTTTTGTATTGAAAGCACTAGTGCAAAGCAGCCTAAGCATTATCTACAGTAAGGACAAAATCATCCTAAAAATAAAACGCCCCAAAGGCAGCTCCTCAGCTTCTGGAGCATTTTATAATCCAGAAAGAAATCGTAAACCTGTTTCATACAGTAGCAATGAATGTTATTTGACTACATGCCTAAATCATTCTTAGAGAGACACTCACCGCATCTTTCCCTCAGTATGTAATTTCAGAATACGTTTTTTATCTACCTATAGGTGTAAACAATTTCATAACTATCAAATCCTAAGCTATTAATACCCTTTTAACAAAAAGGACACCAAAATGTTTCTTTCTCCTTTGAATCAAAAGTGATTTCTTTTCTAACACTGTGCTGTCAAAGCTAATATTCAGCCATAACCCAAACTCCCATCATCAGTTCCACATCCCCAGCATACTTGCGTACTTCAAAACAAAGAAACCTTCAGAACAAAACCTCCTTTTTGTTGGAAATGCTGCCTGTTAAAATCTTGAGAGAACACCATGCAGCTCCTTAGGGGCTCTCTGCAGTAGCATACACAATATCACAATACCAATCAACTGTGAAGTCAAGCTGTCTGCATTTACTGATGGTGCACGAGAGAAGCATTATGCAAGAGACAGCAATGTTTATACCTTATGCAGAAATCAAGAAAGGACAGAAACAGAATTTATAGAATCAGTAATCTGCTTTGTGCAAATTTCATTCATCCCCAGTGCTTATCTCCTTAAAAATGAGACAGATAAGGTTTTTAATCCTATTGCAGTATTTTCAATAGTTCAGAGCAGCTGTAAATAGGAGCAGAATCAATCTATGTGGGTTTGGTTCCTATTATGTATACTCCTAAAAAGAAAAGCAGGGGAGACTTTTCACAGAAGATGACTTACTGATTTCCATGTTTGAAACTAGCTAACCATGCTGTTGTACTTCTGTTCTAAAACGTGCCTTCAGGAAAATACAGCATCACAATTTTTGCTTTAATTTCTATCTGGCATTAGAACACCGCCTACATTTTATCTACTAAACAAATAGCTAAAAAATTATAATGCCATTTGAAGCCAGCCATACCTGCTTGTATTTTCTGTTGGTGGTCTGGCCTCATCAGCTTCCAGCTTTCCGTGTGACGAACAGCATAAAAAGACTGAACCAGGAAGACCCAGAGCTTATCACGCAGCGCCTGGATCTTGCACGTAAAACCCTGTGTTCAAGTAACAAATCAGCAGCTGGCGAGGGGCAGATTGTCATAGCAACCAGTCATTATTCCTTTCAGAATCTACTTACTCCCTAAGCTAGATCAATGATGTCATCACTTATATTTTATAAGGGTCTGGGAGATAGAGATGCTGGTTTTGAAGGATTAGTGCTCACCACAGTGATTTTTACAATACTTGAAAACCAAGGCATACTACAGCACTACAGAACATTACATTGCTCTTTTTCTCCCCTTCCCCTTTTCCCATTTCTTTTAATTGTAAATGAACCCCATAATAGCTCTTTACTGTCAGCTGTGTCACAACAAGGTCACGTCCTCTAGGGAAAAATAATGTATCTGATTAAATTTTCATTGCTTTTACCAAGATGATCTACAGTAGCACCAGATTGTAGTAATTCATTTTGCATTTATTTTTCATTGTCTGTCATACTATTTATGAATTGTCCTCAGCATTACAGACAACCACAGCTTAAGTAGCATTATTTAGATTGTGTGGATGTACATGGTATGTTACACACATGGAAACTGACACCTCCCCCAGTCCAAAAAACACACTAGATTAAGAGGCAGACCTTGCTTCAGAGGGCAGTCTTATTAAACAAAAGCAAATGTAGCTGTGACTTTTACACTAGGGGGGGCAAAGATACATAGAGAGGAGAATAAATTCCCTTCCCCTCTTAAGTTTAATTTAATGAAACATCTTGATAAGTTCTCATCACAAATTTAAAGCAACAGCAAAAATCAACAGAGCAGTGGTGCCAGTGGGACTTAAATTCAGTAACACACAGTAATGTTTTTATTGTCATAGATAGTGTTTCTCTAAAGGAAAAGTGTTCATTTCCACTACACAAATGCCAGCATTTGCTGTGCTTCCATTAAGACCTTGGATTTATGCACATGCTTTTCTGTGTGACCCCAATTGCAGGGCTGAGCCATCCCAGCTCAAAGCACATCATCTGATGTGAACCATTACGTGAAACAATACCAGACTAGTTTCTCAGTACAAACACAGCACACTGAAAAACCTACCATCTCCTTCACGTTAGTGGAATCCAACAACGTATCCACAGCTACAAGGAGAAAGCAGCTGTTTTCATTATTAATACTTTTTTCAGTTGCATTAAAAATCAGTTCTAGAAGGTCAGGTTTGCTGCTCATTGCCTGTGCCTGGGGAAACAACAAAAGGCAGACGTTTAAAACAAAAGAGTGTATTTCGTATGCAAAAGCATGACTGAGCAGAGGCTCTGCTCTCACGCTGTGCAGGAGGTATTCCAAAACAGAGCATCTTCCTTTGTATCTGTCCTGTAACCCCACCCCTCTCCAGGCCTGTAGCAAATCATCCTGAGGCCTCTTGTTAATCCGAATTTTAGGGACAAGCACAATGTAATGGATTTACAGCCAAGTGCCACTCTAGATTCAAGGACAAAATGTTTTAACATCTCCCTGTTCATTCTTAATGGGCGAAATGAACCAGCTACATGACTGGGTATGTTCTCACCAGGACCTGCAGCATTGCCACATTCCAATACAAGTTTGAGTAGACTGGTAATACAACCATCCCTGTAAGTACATGCTATTGTTCTAAGGGTCCAAAAGCTTTTTTTGAAGCTTATGTATGTACTTATCTCTCTCCAACACAGGAAGTGTCCCACTAAATTAAGTGGAACTTAATTGAGGCACATACCTTAAGTGCAGTATCAACCCTGCATATCAAAGTATTAGTGTGCTTTAAAACAACACTGAAAAAAACCACCCCATAAAAAATCCCATAGCACTGCCTAATTTTTATCTTAATTTTCCATAGAGTTGTACTTTAAAGCTAGAGTTGAAACTATTTTTCTTATTCATCAGCCTGAAATGTACAAAGTGTGATACAGTTCTATTCATTTGGAAGCATATTATAGCTTGAGGGCACTTTTACCTGAAGCAGAATAGAGAAGCCTTCACTTTGTACAACGTGTAGGAAGTTTGCCACAATAAATGTTACACATTCCTCCTGTAGCCTAGATGCCAAGGCTACAGCTGGCTCTGTCCACTTCACTTGGGGAAGGCTATTGATCAGGCGGTCACTCTCCATCAAAAGGAAAACAGCATTCTTGTGGCTCTTCAAATAAAACAGAAATTAGCCTGTTGCCAAGTAATCACCTAAAGAATTGCTGCTCATAAAATAGCCTCCGTTTAGTTACTGAACACACAGGATCCAATCCTGTATTAATTTTCCTTCTTGAAATAAATCTGAATTTTGATAATTCTGACCATTTTATACCTACCTTTGAAACTAAAGCAAAAAAAGAAAAATCTACTGCTGCCATTTTGCCCACTGAAGTTTTTGGCAGTGAAGTTCTCTGTAGCTTTTACTGTACTTTTTTTCATCTGTGTATCATTGCATACTGTCATGAGCAAAATAAAGCAAATACTAACTGTAGAAACTGAATTGCGAAAATCCTTTTAGATCACTGAAAAACGTAATAAATTCTTTAATGAAACAGGTAAGTGAAAGTTTTAAGGGAGTGTGGATGGCCTAGCAGTTGGGATACATAAATACCAAGCATTTTCATAGTTACAAATCCTTTTGCTTTATTTCAAGGAGTCAGGCATCAAATATTTGTCTTCCCACTGAACTTACTCTCTGTTGGCTAACATTTGGCTGAGAAATATAACTGTTATTTTTACATTTACATTTAAAACAAGCAAACACATTTGCTAATATTTATTTCCCTGCTCTGTACCTTTGGTTCTTTCATGTACTGCATCAGCACAGCACCTGAAGGCAGCTTCTACTGGCTAACACATCACTTGAAGAGAACTCGCCATGTTTTGTTATCCATGTTAGAATTAGAGCCATTAGAATGGCTGTACTCAACGTGACCTAGCAGGTCACTGATAAATGATATAGTAAGATCAGCAACACTGGAGAAAGCAACAGTTCAGATAAATATCTGACACAAAGACACCTACTGTAAATTCAGATTCTGATCCTGGTTGTCCCTTGCAAAGTAGAAAGCAGGGAGGATTTTCTTTATGTATATTATCATTAAAACAAAATCTGGCCAACCACTGTTCAACTATATTTTACTATTTTACTCATGCTTATGGTTTAATCTTGTTCCCACTAGACTCAATTACAAGCTTTTTGAATGGTCCAGAATTCAGCCCCTGCTCACAAGGCAATAAGCATTTACTCCCATTAGGCACTTCCAGTGAAATATAAAATGCCTTCATTGACTTCTAATTAAATCAGCATGTTGTAGGAGTGGCTCTAACTGAATTTTAATTCTCTTGTTATATTTTTCCCAACCATTCTGAAGCAGAGTCCACGTTACTTAGCTAAAAAACATAAAAGGTAATTTTCTTGCATGTAGTTGAGACACCAGGGGTAAGAACCTGAACAGTGTTTTAAACTGCACTCCCATTTTAATGTTTCTATGTTCATCTTTGGGGTTTCCCAGAGACTTTCTGATCAGCAATCTCCTTTCCTTTGCACCTTCTCTTTCTCCAAAGGGCTGCCCCACATTAAGAGGTTTTACTTTTCCGAGACTGGTAAATGAAGGAATCAGTAGAGTCATACTGTTTAACTGGGTGTAACTGTTAAAAAGTTTTACAGCAGAGAACTGTAGCATCAAAGGGGATCATAAAACATAACAGTAGTCCCTGCAAAATTCCTGTCAGACCTTTTCTTCTTTTTCCCTCAAGCATCCTTAAGCATTTTTGCAGATTGTGCATAACTTCACTGGGAATTCCACAAGTTTTTGGACTGACTGTCTTAAGAGCCAAGTTAAATGATCACTCACCAGAACTGTTCTGTAGGCAGAAGAGGCTTATGCTTTATTTCTTAATTTTGCAATTCTAAAAGCTTTCTAGGCTTCAGTCCATAAAATACCAGCGAATCTTCCAAAGACACACCAACACAGATTTTTAAATAACTAAACTAGGAACCAAATTGCACTTGAGTCTAGACTGCAGAAATCTTCCAGAGAAGCTGAGCAGCACTAAGTAGGACGACAGTTCCACAAATACTGGTAGCTTTAAGATAAATCATATATTTCAACATAAACTAAAACCACAGCATCTTCATATATTACAACAGGCACAGAGGGGAAGGAAGGCCTGATGTGGCTTAGGTTTACCTTTAAGCTGTCCTGACAATGTTGTACAAGGGTGCCTGCGGAGGAGCTTAGAACTGTGTCTACATATACTCTTGGCTACAGTACACACTTGAGCTAGTTTGGAGATGGATATTGGTGTAACTGTGTATAGCTGTAGATTAGAATGAATTGAGCTGTAATCCTGAAAACATTACTTAAAACTTCTTAAGCATTTATACAATATACGACATACAAGGCTATGTATATACTCTAGGAATAACCGTGTACACTGATCTAATGTAATGGCAGAACACCTCATCTTAAAAGCTATAGCTACTATTTTTATTCTGTTAGAAATTACTCACTCTGGCAGAAGGACTGTTTGGGTTTTCTAACTGGATACTCTCAAACTTCTCTTGGTACAGCCACTTACCTTTGTAATCTCTTGTTTTTCAGGCTTTCACCTGAGTATGCAGTAGCAGCCACTACTCACAGCTGACCTGCAGGCCTCAGCACATGATGGGGTAAGTACTCCATCAAAATAAAAACTCAGGCTGAGAAAAACCCACTACAAGAAGCCTTCACAGCCCTTTCAGTGAGGGGCACTTCTTGGCCAGACCCATTTAAGAGCACATCTGTTCAAGTTGGGGTACGTTTGACAGTGTGAGTAGCCATACCCAAGCTATTTAGGTTTGATAACAAGAGACATGGCGACAAGGATTTTGGCATGAAATGAGGCATCACATACTTAGATGGCTGATGAGTGCTAGAACCAGAATCATCCTATGAATGCTACCTGAGTGAGTTAAACTTCATGTACACCAGTCCACATTACAGCCACATATACAGCCATATTTGGCAGCAGCTGTACAGATTTACCTTTAGCTCTATGTATTCTTCATATCTCTGTTCCAGTTCAATGCATTTACAGGCTAATTACTGAACCAAATTCCTGTTACCAAGTCTAGATCAAATCAGTTACTTTTAAATCAGCTCTGAGCATTGGTTTATACAGAAACACAATTGGAAAGCACTTTGGTCAGATCTAAATTGGAACAATGTAAGTATGTGCCTCAAAAATTGGATGCTGAGCTTTGAGGGGACTAGCTCCATACTGTTATCAGAGAAGCAGAAGTTATGTATGCTATATGCTATACTGTTACTTTATTTTTGAAGTCAGCTTGCCTGTAAAGAAATGGTTTGTGATCAATGATAGCCACTGATCACCTGAAGGCTGGGAAAAAAACCCCAATTTTTTCCAAAGCACAATATAGGCAATCAGGGAAAGACTCTCACAAATGATGTATGCCACCACCTAACATTGACAGAGCAATTTCCTATTCCTTACTATCTGAACATGTAATGCTGTGCTATGATGTCACAGGTGTGTTTCATAAACTTGTCTTGTGTTATTCTGCTGGACTTGGATGTGATTATCATTAGACTCTGTGCCATAAAGCACAACAATGACACTTGCACATCAAAATCTGGTTTTAAATTGTTATTTTAATGGAAAATTTACATAGAATAAGTGTACTACAGATTCAGACTTCTGTATCTCTTTATCTTTAATAAATTACATTGCTGTATTTTTATACAAAGCACACTATATACTACTTACCAAAGAGTTAATCAACATAACAAGGCAGTTGTTCTGAAGTTCAGTAGGTAAGCTGGCAAAGCTTCTCTCTGACAAACATTTTGCAAAATGTTTTCCTACCCATCTGTTGAAAAGAGAGCCTTTCTTAGTTAAGGAAGGAAAAATGTTCTGTCTTCATTTGTTAGCGTAAGTGATACCTCTAAATACTGTGAGGAGAAAGATGTTTAAAATGTGAACATTTTTATATGCCAAAATAAACCCAGTCTCACAAAATATAATACTTTGAACAGAAAGCAGATAAATGAAAAACATAAACCATAATTTATTCTATTTTACTTACTTCATGCAAGCAGCATATAGGTTTTCCACTCCCAGCGAGTGAGCAATAGCCATACATTCTAGCACAGGTTGGTGTTTTCCAGGAACAGGCTAGAGTTGTTAGCAAATTATCATCATTATTGTACATTCTGACTTACACTAACTGTACAGAAGCACAAAATCTTCAGTTCAAATGGAAGTACTGTTAGCTACCATAGTATTTAAGTTTGTTTGCCTTTATGCAGAACAGGGAATTCATCTGCTTTCACATGTCAATAAAGTAGCATGCAACATAGTGAGCCCAATGCATGAAAATGCTCAAATCCAAGCAGTTGTTTTAAACTAGTTTTAACTGAACACAAATATTTTCTAAATATATGAAATCTGACTTGCAAGTATTTCCAAAATTTCTGTTAAGAACAATTGCATATATAATGGAATGTATTAAATGATACTCCATGTAACTTAGTATATTGAATTAATCATTTGGAATAATTGCTTTTCATCACTTGTGGTTTTAAAGTTTCTATAAATAGGTGGATGATACCACAGGCCTTACTTCCATCATCAATCCCAGTGAATTTAGCAGATTTACACACAAGAATAGGGCCTGTTCACTTGAGCTAACACCTTGACCACGCATTTGATAAGTATTTTGTCAATATGATGTGAACTAATAGAATAAAAATCCTTCCTAGGCTTTATAGTTCACAAGATAGCATGAGAACTGACATACCTTTTGGAAGAAATTGCAGTAATCTCTTTTCAAAATGTAGATAGCTACTTCTTTCAGCCCATCGAGGCCATACATATCTGCAATGCTCAGCATGCGACTAAAGAGGAAGCAGTAGCAAGAGGAATCAAAACTCATTTTGACATAGGCATTTTGCTTGCAAGACAGTTTACATGTTAATTTCACCTCCTTGTTCAGTCAGAATTTACTGCAGAAACAGACTTATGACAAAGTGTGAAACTTGCCGAAGGACTGTCTTCAAACAGAAACGGGCATTGACCTAATCATAATCTTTCAGCCACCAGGTTTGGTGTACATAAAAGTAAGCCTCAGCCACTGGCTGAGAAACTGCTTCTCAGTTTCTCGATTTTATGGCAGCAAGTGAAAAGGGTATTTGTGCCAGCAGAGTTTTGGCATTTTGTGGTTTTTTTCTGAAGATTACAAAAAATGTTACTGATTGCATCATACCTGAGAATTACATCCCTTCCAAATACGAAAAAGCAGTGAGCAAAATATTATTTGATAAGCAATCAATACCATCATTTACTTTCTGTAGTAATATTATGACACATAGTATATATTATTCAGGAAACTAAAAAGAAGGTACATGCAAATTGGGAACTATTTTGGTATAAAACACTCTCCTGTTTTTCACTGTCCTCATGTAACATTCCAAAAATGGCTGGCACACCTTTTCCAGTAGCTGACAAATAAGCAAGGTTCCTTCAGCAGCTTTATTTTTGGAATTTCCTCAAGTATCTTTAGGTGTAATGATCATATCTGACATCTTTGTCTTACACTACATGAAGACTTCCTTTTGACTTTGAACTGAGAAAATACAGAACAAGCAAAAACTGCAATTAAAAAAAGAGAATAAAAGTTGACATATACCCAACATCAGCTTTGTCTGGGAAGTCCAAAATACCTCCATATATAAAATGCAAGATGACACTCATTTCTACATGGCTTATGCTGCAAAAGAGAGAAAAAAGGCAAATAAAGACATGAAGTCCAGAATAAAACACACCACATTTCTTAGCCAAAAGCAGTTGGTCAGAAGGTCGGTAAATCATCCAGCTGTTCTGTGAATGGAAGTTAAATGATCTGATAAAATCAAAGGTATTTTCAACATTACTGCAATGTAAAAAGATCTAAATGGACTATATTTGGGCTGAATTTTGCTACTCAATAGTCTTGCTGAAACTCTGTAATAATTTGAAAACAAGGCATAAGCAGACTAATGCTAGTATCTAGAGTATTTACACTGACAGTGTGAAGAAAGTGTTTTTTCATCATCTCCAACCTCTTTACTAGAAATGAGTCAATTACTAAGCAACTCTTTATTTAAAAATCAGCTTATAAACATTGCTGATTTTATGATATACTTAAGCTTTTCCTTCAATTAGAGTATACTTAATGCTTTTATTACCATGTTAAGAAGGAATGTTACATCTCAGAATATTTTAAAAGTCTGTACGCCTAGATTCAGATTAAGAAATACAGGATTCCTACACAGAGCACTGTTCTCATCTCTGCATCAGGCACAGAATGTCTATTTAAGTGCTGGATACAACCTCCTGAACAATACTACTAATGTATGTACATCTTGATATGCAATCTTCAGAACCCCAAGTGCTGTATACATTAGTATAAATGGAATATAGTCATGCAGATTGAGCTAAGACCCTTTAAAACATTAAGACATATTTAAGCAACAAGACACTAATGACTAAAAGCAAACAGAGGAACAGACAAAAACCCCTCCTTCAACATGCTAAGAAGCAAAATCAGAGCACAGTTGTGTCTATATTAGTACACAATAGCTGTAAAATCAGCAAGAAGGAGTTTCCCCACAGTCTTGACAGCTGTTATATTAGGCAGAATTGTCATTATTTCAGAGGAAGCCATATGTACCTTACTGATGAGTGTTTAAGCAGACAGCATGGGAATCTGCACCAAACAGAAAACTGAACTAGAAAAAGTAAGATTATGGATATGATTCTTAATAACAAATTATGAGACACTGGCATGGGAATATACTCGTATAAAGATTAATTCTTCTCAGGAGAAAACGTCTACTGAAAGATAAGGATGAAATTTTCTTAGCCATGAAGAAATCAATTAGAAGGACAGAAGTGTAAATACCAGAATAATAGTTGACTATCAGCTTCTCAATCATACTATGTATAGCCTAAAAAGCTAAGGAATCAATTAAATGTGTATTGTTTTATGAGGATTGGGATGTTATAACAAAATGAACAGATAATTTCCTGAGTTTGCAGCAATATTACTACACTGACAGAAAATTAAAACAATAACACAAGAAAGTATTACTTGGCCAAGCAATTTTATATTAGTAGTGAGCAGTTCTGTCTTGCACCACTGTAAGGTACACAGTTCTTCTTGGAGGAAGCCGAGTCAGCCAAAATCCTGTCTGAACAAAAAAGCTAACATGTACAAGTGTCAGTATTAGTTTGCTTTTAAGGAAAATTTAATCTATTTAAATAGATTTTTCTGATACTGAAAAGAACTAACCTGGCAGTCCCCAGTTTATCTATGAAGTTTTGAGTATTCTTCCTACACTCACAGCTTCATTATTTTCAGCTCTCACACAGAAAGCCATTGTGAAAAAGGATACTAGTCAAAATTGGTTTAGTGCAGGATGCTGAAATACCATTATTAAACACTACTTAAGAAATTTAATCCCTTATTTGTCTTCACATTGTAAATACACTCATTGTACAAATGGGTATGAAAAATTACACTGTTGAGGCATTCACAGTACTTTTCATGAAACGTACAATGTGAAGTGAAAGAGGAAAATTATAAAACAGACTGTGAATATAAAACAAAGGATTATTCGTTCCCTTCTGCTGATGAAAAAAGACTTCTTCCCTCCACCACCTGACAGCATTAACAAACATTACATACGCTGTTTCATACTGAAGTCAAAACAGTACCTGAGATATGTATCAGGTTGAAGAAAATCGTCAAGGCAGATTAATCTTCAGAGCTCTATACACAGCACAGTTGTTACATATTTGCAGTGATCTTAAATTGCCTACCTTTGCTCCCACATGACTTGCAAAGAAAACACTTACCCTTGAAGAGTGATGCACTCTTGGGAGCTTTCAGCCCAACTTCCACTCAGCATAGCAGCAAAGTAACTAGATCTGGCACATAAAATGGCCCTGAGAGAGAAAAAGTAAACATTATTCCACTAGATAACATATCTATTATGAGAGTCTTTGATAACATTGACTTAAATCTTTGCCCTTTATGCATTAAGGTGTCATCTATATACTGCATGCCTTCAGTATGTTTGGAATTCAGAATATGCTAGAGGAAAACACAAACAGTACTCTAAATTTCTCAGTTAAAGCTTGTTTCTAGTATGACTTTGACATTCACATGGGAAATCTATCATCATAAGCATTTTCTTTTAATATGATACAAAATTCCAAATTTATTTACTTTGTTTTATTTACTGAATAACAGTAAATAATCTTGTTTACATAGCCCCATTTTAGCCAAATGATTATATCCTGAATCTCTTAAAATTCTTTTTATACTAAAAAATGTGTATTTTTTAAAAATTAAGAGGGAGACATAGAGATTCTCCTACTCGAAATTGACTGGCCATCACATCCTAGAAATCTAAGAAACTTGATCCTGATATAAGATACAACAATATGACTGGTACTTCCAGAACTGCTTAAGAAAAGCTATCAATTACTTCTGTTTAGACTTACTACACTTATAAAAGGCATAAAGGGGCTAATTCAATTTACTTCTGCTTCTATCAAGGACAGTAAAGAAACCTCGGACAGGTAGCCTGTGGAGCTCAGTATCTGGACCTGTATAAAAGTCTTCACAAGACCCTATGGGAAAACCTTTGTGACAGGAGCTTCTTAAGATGGAAGTGAAAGGGGGGAAAGGAAGAGAAGACAGTGGATGAAAACTGCTTTGTGATTTCAGCCTTCCAGATTTACAGCAGTTACAATGTGAGCCTTTGTATATTTTATCTGGGCTATTGCAGCTGTAGATAATATTCTCATATATGTGATTTTTTTTTTCCTGACACTTACTAAGCTTCCTGTTATTTATAAAATTAGGTCATGCATCTCCTTTGGCAGAAAAAGCAAAGTGTTACAGTAGGCTTGAGAATCCTTTCTTCTACATGTGTTTTTTGGCTCTTAAAAATGTTGCAAAGCACTCTCATTTTGTGTAGGAAGAAGTAGGAAGAGTTCTATTTATGGTCTCTTTTCTAGTCATTATATATTCTGGAATCTCTCATCTCTCCTCCCTCCTTCTGCTTCAGAAGTCTTAATACTTTAAATTAAGAACTTCTCGCACATTCCTCTTGTGATTCACCCAGCAATAATAATAATAATGAGTTTTTTATAGGTTGTTTTATATCTCAGTGTAATATGTCCACATGTAAACAGGTATTACATCACAACTTTGTGACATTCTGAAATCAAACATGATCTTGTTTTTGTAAGAGACAATAATACAGTATCATGGAGACGATACTAAATACATTATCTCCAATTCTGTCATCCTTTTGCATATAAATTTTAGCAATGATCAGGGCCAGATCAGCTTCAAGGACATAGCTGAAGTGGCTATTTCAGAGACTCATTTGAAGTCAGACAGCTACTTAGTAGAATATGGACAAGTATGTATTACCTACATACACACTGATGACATTTTCACAAAATAATGGAGGTACCATATGAACTGGAAGTCCATTTCTCCCTGCTTTCCTGCTGTCATGGTTTGTGCCACAAATTTATTACTGAACTTGCTCCCCTCAGAGCTCAACGAATACAACACAGCACCACATAACTTTGCAAATCACAGAGCAGCGCTGCTGACACTGTACAGTCTATTGGAAGTCCACAGGACTTCCTGAGAAATTAAAGAATACTGAGATAAGTGGGTGGGAGAGAGTGGGGCCTTAAACTGTCTCGTGTTCAGGAACTTCAGAAAAACCTTAAAATAAGCAAATCATACTGGTGCTTTCACCACAATACCCAAAGTTAGATTGCTCTTACTGACTCCTACCGTTCACATGATGCAGTACTAACACCAGCAGGTTCTGTGCTCGTTCCAGAGCATCCTTGTTTTCTCTGACGTACTGCCATATTTTTTGATGCTGGTTAGACTAGATACATTGCTCCAGGCACTAAGTGGCCTAAATTAAAGAAGCTCTGCTGATGGAATCTGTTTGTTGACTTCCTTTTTGCATTAAAGTATTTGTTTCTCTAAGTTATGAGCCTGAGAACATATCTTATAATAGTGTAGACTGAGAACATGTCTTATAATAGCGTAGACTGGAAGAAGCAAACATGCCTGACTACACCACATTCTAGAGATTTAGTACATAATCCTAATTCTATTACTTAAGAATTAAAACACCACACACACTATTATGACTCATCTTCTATAAAGGTATTTTTCATGTCAGTAATAACACCCCCATTGGTTTGTGTTCAGGAAATACTAAAAGTAGGGGAATTTTTTTTACAATCTCTCCCAGTTATTTATATACTCAAAGGGAACAAAATACAGGCTGTCTAGTTTGCTATCTCAAATGCAAACAGACTCATATCAAAAGTACAAGGAATGGTACTGACACTTTAATTTGCTTTCCTAAGATAGAGAAGTCCAATAAGCTGAAGTTCTTAACTGGTCTTGGACTTTAGATATTACAGGGACTGCTGACAATCTTTACACCCATATAACTGAAATAATGAAAGTAAAATCAGATTCTGTATGCACAGATTGTGAGGAACAGAAAAAAATACTACCCCAGAAACTTTCTACCTGCATTGTAATTTATTCAGCATTTATAGTTGAATATTCAGCATTAAAAGCTGATTTTTCATTCTTTTTAGAGAGTATGGATTATTTAAGAAAAGGTTAGCCAAGAAAACCTACCCAGTATTTATACCGTACATAGAATGGTTCGGTTTGGAAAGGACCTTCCAGTTCCAACTGCCTGCCATGGGCAGGGGCACCTTCCACAAGACTAGGTTGGTTGCCCCAAGCCCCATCCAGCCTGGCCTTGAACACTGCCAGGTATGGGGCATTTACGACATCCTTGGGCAGCCTATTCCAGCGCCTCACTATTCATTATATGAGCGTACAATGGCAATCTCACAAGTTCTAAAAGCACAGTTGTTTTCACAATAGTTGCAGTTAATGAGATAAATAATTTTCATTAGTATCAAACTATGGCCACTTCTCATGTGAGACCTAAATCCTGTAACAGTACACAGCTAGATAACAGCACCAGCAATAACTTTTTGTAGATATACAGTACTAGCAGTGTTTGATACTGGAAGAATTTTGCTTGAAAAACTTTACTGTAAATACTTACGTACCTGTGAGCTTGAAACTCTTTGCCTTCTACGCAAATATTAATATCTGGGCAACAGCACTTCTTGTAGAGCATCATTAAGTCTTCACCTAACACAGATGCAGTTTCTAGTTTGGAATTACCTGCAGATGGAGAGAAACAGCTTTTTTCACTTTGTCTGGAGCAGACTTTTGGCGGTACACAGACAAAGTGTTGGAAAAGAAGAATCTGACAATTTTTTTTCAATATTGCATATTCAAGCTAGAACTTTCCTTGAAAGGTTTTCCAGACCGTGCATTTTACTTCTCAGTTTGACTTGAACTATCAGAAACTTGTCCAGTGCTTCATGGTTGATTTCTATAGAAGTGCTGTCGCTACTCTTTTGTAAGATTATGTAGCCAGTTCATTTCTTCTGAAGATCTGTTACCTCTCATTAAAGAAATGCAGACTCTGAAGAAGTTCAGGGTCATGTAGTGCTACAAACTTCTGCTTGAACAGAATTGTTGCCTGATCCTGTCTTACTGACACAGCTGTGGATCAAACACCTCTGGTATAGATGCAGTTAGACATTTCCTTGAGTTACTTTTTTCATTCAGTCATAGTGGGAAAGATTCTAAAAGCTTCTAAAATCCTCATAAAACAACAGTGGAACTAGTGTAATTTGCTAGAAAAGGAAAAGAATGGAGAGATTCTGCTCCGTGGAAGTCCCGCGTGGTGAGGACTCAAGTTTACTATAATACAGAGAAAAAGAAAGGGGACAAATGCCAATGAACATGGCCAATGCCTGAGAAGTCCTTTCAGATTTGTTTTGCCACACATTGGCTGGGAACTACTCTTGCCAAACCTCTGCAGCAATGCAGCTCTTTAAAGTATGAGAGAATGAGGTAGGTAGACCATCGCAAAGAATATCCACGTCAGCTTTAATTTTTGCCTGCGTTTTTACATCTGCCTAAGTTTTTGAATAATTATTTGAAAGAAAACCCCAAACCGACAAACCCCAAAATAAACAAAGAAAAGCATAACTCCAAACCTACCTGCAGTGGCTTTGTTGCTTTCTGCATCACTGACTACTTCTGAACGTTCCTCTTCAATACAAGGTGAAGAAGCATCTTCTTTCTGCCCAGCTCCACTTGGAGCATCCTGATCAACAGGTGGTTTTATGCTGTCTCCAAGGCAATTTACATTTGTTTGAGTGTTCTGAAGTGTAGCAGTGTTGTCTTCCTGTACTAATTTGGATTCCAGTACTTTTTTAATCATAGCTGGCTCCTCAGCTTCTTTGAGATTTTTATCAGATGAATATACAAGCCTAGAAGATGACATCAAGTTTACTCCTGTAATTTTTAATAGAGCAGAATAAAGATAACTTTTTTGTCACTAACAAAGACAAAAAACACAAACAAGTACTGTAAATAGAATGTAGGATCAGGTTAAAAGGAACACATTTTTGTCCCTCACTTTGCTTTATTAATTAACCCCCCCCATTTTGTCTGCTCTTTGTAGCTAAACTATTTTAATCATCTACTGGCAAAAGCAGAAGCAAGCAGTTTCATTAATGACAGATTTATAAATCTTAGTATGATCAAGAATAGGCATTTGATTGTCATAGAATCATAGAATAGTTAGGGTTGGAAAGGACCTCAAGATCATCTAGTTGCAACCCCCCTGCCTTGGGCAGGGACACCTCACACTAAACCATCTCACCCAAGGCTACGTCCAGCCTGGCCTTGAACAGTCAGGGATGGAGCATTCACAACCTCCCTGGGCAACCGATTCCACTGCCTCACCACCCTAACAGGAAAGAATTTCCTCCTTATATCCAATCTAAACTTCCCCTGTTTCAGTTTTAACCCGTTACCCCTTGTCCTGTCACTACAGTCCCTGATGAAGAGTCCCTCCCCAGCATCCCTATAGGCCCCCTTCAGATACTGGAAGGCTGCTATGAGGTCTCCACGCAGCCTTCTCTTCTCCAGGCTGAACAGCCCCAACATCCTCAGCCTGTCTTCATACGGGAGGTGCTCCAGTCCCCTGATCATCCTCGTGGCCCTCCTCAGGACTTGCTCCAACAGTTCCATGTCCTTTTTATGTTGAGGACACCAGAACTGCACACAATACTCCAGGTGAGGTCTCACAAGAGCAGAGTAGAGGGGCAGGATCACCTCCTTCGACCTGCTGGTCACGCTCCTTTTGATGCAGCCCAGGATACGGTTGGCTTTCTGGGCTGTGAGCACACACTGAAGCCAGCTCACGTTCATTTTCTCATCGACCAGAACCCCAAGTCCTTCTCTGCAGGGCTGCTCTGAATCTCTTCTTTGCCCAACCTGTAGCTGTGCCTGGGATTGTCCTTTAATATCATCAAATCTACAAACCCCAAAACATAAAAACCTTCCAAAGTCAAGGTTGCAAGTACAAAACCATAAGAATGGTCTAGATATAAATGAATGGTATTAGAAATAGGAATTTCGTTTTCAAAAGCAGTACTTGAAAGCATGAAAATCTGCAGTCAAGATTACCCAAGAGCTTTCACTTTGCCCATACAGTAATTCCAGCTTCCCACTTTCCCATCTGTTTCCCCAGCTTATTTTTGGCCTGAGATCTGGAAAGGCTAACAAAGCCTGCAGTCTGCGACTGCAAAAATCTCATATTTATAGAAGGATTGCACTCCAGTAACTTAACGAAGCCTGAAAAAGTCAATGTGAATAGATAATATGCTTTATCAGTGGTTTCATACCATATAGATGAAGTTAGCAAAGTTGAACAGAAGATCTACAGTTACTTTAGATTTAGCAGATGTACTTACACATGCATTTAGTCACTCATTCCTTGGCAAAGAGGCTTTATTGTTAATACTGGAAACATAGTAATTTTGAGTGTGATATTTGAACACTGTCCTCCAAAAGGACAGAAAAAACATACAGAGAAATAGTCTTCCTTCTTGATTCCTATATTTAAAAGATTGAGTTATGTAGACATTTTTTTGCCTGTGTGATACAGGTTCTCACTAAGAGAGAATGATGAGAAGCAAGAGTGTAGGCAATGAGAATTTTAATATTTTATTGGATTTTGAAAATGTGTGACAAGAGTAATAACTTTTCACATTGAAAGTAAAAGATCAATGGACCCTTTGTAAATGGGCTTTTAAGGTTGTTGTACCCAAATGTGCTTTCAGAGCTCCTAATCTGTGAACTTGGCCTGACCATCTATTGCTTTTCATATTTACAGTGCTTTCCAACCCAGCATAACAATAGCATGAGGGAAAGACGAGTCGTAAGACGTGCCACGTTACCAAAGAACAGGATGAGAGGTTGCTTGCTTGAGCAAGTAGACTTTGCAATCCTTTAGAAAATTCAAAGCTATGACTGCCATACATCTTCCCCACTCACTGTGCTTCTCAGTACTTAACATCTGTGTTTTACAGCTCTGTGGCAGTAGAGCTCAAGAACAGAAATGCAGAGTAGAAACCAAAATAACCTACAGATCTCAATACGAGAAGTATTCTGGTGTTCTGAAGTGATGTCTTCAAGTTGTTTCTCCACATTAGATCTTCCAAGAAATGTCACTTAAGTCACACAGACTGCCTCTACTAGAAAAAAATCCAGTCATTCCAACTTTATCCCTACATCTTTGCCAGGTGTAAGCAAATACACAGTCACAAAGTAAACTGGTAACACGTACTGAATGTGAAAAACTGCAGGAAGATCTCCAGTAAGGGTTTGTTGAAAGAAAACTGCCATTCATAACGTGTCAGATTAAATTTGGACTGGAACTTTACTTATTCACCTTTCTGTTGCCACAGAGCTGTTGCATATTCAACATGTAAAGACAGTACAGGTGGACTTTGAGGGAGAAGAAATTAGCAGTAACAGACACACTACTTTGCCATAAATTCATTATTATAATTTTCTTGCTCACTTTCTGCCTGTAACTGAACAACATATCCATAGGGAATCTGATAAGCTGGGCAATGAGGCAGCAATCTCCTGGGAATCCTCAGGGTGTTTTCAGATAATCTACATAAGAAACCTCAGGAATGCATTTCTGTTATCACTAGGCTTAAGTCAGTAATGGCATCTTTTCCAGAACTAGAAACTGTACATAAAACAAGTGGCATGTTATTAAACCAGAACTAAGTAATGGTTTCTAGATCTAAAAAAGTTAACTCTATTTGAAATCAGATTTTTTTCCTGTAAAGTCAAGGAAGCTTGATAATTTCAGCTAACATTTAAAATTCAGTCACAGCCCTGGATTCACTACTTCCAGAAACTTAGCAGAATACCTGTATATTAAGAGTCCTGCTTAACACAATGTAATTTTACTAAAGATTCATAGAGGCATCCATTTCATGGTTCTCAGAAAACAGTAATGATTTTGGCATATCTTTAAAGTTTAGAAATTTTCCTTTATCTCAGTTAAATCCCATTAGATGTTCTTTCCAGAATGGAATATTCTGCAGTTTTCTAAAACCTGTTACAGAAAAAACTTTGCTTGGCAACATCCTTTATTTTATAAGCTTATTTCTAAAGGCAGAGTGAAGTTTTCTAGACTGTCTTCTACAGAGTATCAAATGGCATCTTCCTGTATAAATAAAAGCTAGGGAAAACTTCCATCCACAGCAAAACACATGGCTTGGACCTTAGAGTTCACATGTTCTAGTGATAATGTTAAACCGTCTCTTTTAAAACACAGTTGCTGTAAGAAACCAGTACCCTTACTGCAGAATTAGATCTGAATAGTTCTTCCAAATGTCTTGATGTGACACCTTAGTTTAGTAAGTTAAAGTGCAGAAAATTACTGTTCTATAAAGTTAAAAATTTCTTCTTTAAATCACAAAGAGGTTATCATCAGGAGGTCTTAGGGATAACCAGTTTTGAACTGAGTCAGGCATTTACAAGAAGCAGTTTTCATAGTCATTTGAACAATCTAAGAAGGTGTAAAAACATTCCAGTTCTTCCAACATATCCCGAATGATGATTAGGAAAGTACTAGATTGTACTTACTGTGATCAAAGAGCTTCCCAGAACATACAAGCAGTATGGGGCTATTTTGATAGCATATGTAGGCATCCGAAAATGCACTTTGAAGAAGAGCACGTAGTTAGTGGGTAGCTTGCAAAGAACTAAGAAAACACTAAGCAGCCTAACCAAACTTACTTTTGTGCATCTAAAGATTTCAGTTTGTTTTCTCAAAGGTGTCCTGAAGTTGAATCTTCTCTCATTCCAGATCTCTTAGGCTAAATTTCTTTGGGAAGTTTCTCAGCCTTAGAACAATCTTCAAGGCCCACCTGTATCTGTCAGTTGTAGATGCATGACTCCACACAGTCTTGCAAATGATAGTCTCAGTAGAAGAACAACCAAGCAATTTGTTCTCAGAACAGCCACAGAGCCATACAAACTAGAATCAGTAACAAATCTTTATACTCACTAAAAATACAAAAAACACAGTCACAAAGAAATCCCATGTTAATAGTTGGGTTGAAAAAGAATTTGGAGTTATGATCCACTTCTTTAGTCCTTCCAATGAAGAGGTACATTTCTTTACTATGAGCAGTACCCACTGTCTGCAAGAACTTAAAAATCCCAAGCAGATATGTTGTATGCCACTAGTGAACATGGAGACAACACAAATAAAAGGGAAGAAAGGAAGGGTTTAGAAATACCATATTTAAAAGTGCAACGAACCCATTTTTGTTATTTGTGAGAACACCAAATGTCCCTGGAATTAACACCATCATCACTAACCTTTACTGAAAGCTGTTAGGACAGCCTCTCCTATTGTTCCAAAGTACTTGTTAACCAAATATATAAATCACTAATTAAATAATAATAATTAAAAAAAATAATAATAATATAATAATAATATCAACTAATTAAGCACCCCACCTTTCAAATGCTTCCTACAGCAGCTTCCACTTGCTGTATGTGGGAGTTCTCCACTGAGAGCCCATCTGAAGAAGACATTTACCTTCCCTCTTCTTATCCACATTCTCCTTCAAGTTATACATGCATACACATCATTGATGCCACTCAAGAAGTGCTTTTGAGTTCTTAAGACATTAGCTGTTTAAACAGGCTTTTATATGTTGTTATGGATTTGTTCCATATATGCCCAGATTTATAGGGCATTAGTAAAGTGATTACAAAGCAGGCTTGAACAAAAGCCATTAATGCCATTTTTTCTATTGATTTGGGTTTTTTTTCCCTATCAGCTAGCAACACAGACTGTTCATGTGTAAGTCTGTCAGAAAATCAGAAACTTTTTCCATCATAACTATTATGGGTGGTAAGAAACTGCCAGCACAAAAGTCAGACACATGAAAAGGGGAAATTCTGCTGCTTGATAGTGCATCAGTTTAATTGCCCTGAAAAAAAGATAATATGGTAACTTTAGAATAGAGGGACAAGTACAGGTGCCCAAAATGGGATACTTCTTGGCAGTGTAGGTGTAATACAATTAATGAAAAGAGACAAAACAAATTATGTTTTCCGTTTATTTACAAGTTGTACAGATGTCATGTGTTGTTTGCAGGAGGAACTTGGCATAGCACATACCAGAACGTCACAGTCACAGAACTATTTGGATTGGAAGGGACCTTAAAGATTATCTAGTTCCTGATGTTAATGCAAGTTAGGCATGTCATATGCACAACTTCAGGCTACCTTAATCACTTAAGACTCTTCTATTTCCTTTTAGATTTGCTAAAAGAACCATCTGCTTGATTTTTGCAGCTAAGACTTTCTTCTCATGAGATGCAACATCAACTGCTTCTCTGCTTCACACAGGTGCCGTTTAAATTTTCAGCTTCCTTGTGAAAGCCAAGCATCTCATAATAATTTACCTCTTAAGTAGCCATGGTCCCAGTGAAAGGTTACTGCCCGTTTCTCACATTGGGCATAAATCCATGGCATTGAGATACTATGCTGTCCAAAGCAAGATGCTAATATCGCACACATACCAAATATACTGTGACTTGACAGTTAACTTCTCAACTTCCTCTGAGAAACTGAGGTTGGATATAAACATGTATCGAAGAAAAAATAATGCATTAAGAAAAAACAGGAAACTCATTCCTATGTATATGGAAAGGAGATAAGGCTGCCATCATTCAGCATGTATTTAAAGCCTGTTTTTGTCAAACGAAACAAGTCATCATGGTGAAGGCTTTCTTTCCCCAACATAAAATCTAAGCTACAAGCTTCATGTAGCATCTTACTTTTTTCCCCTGCCCTCTTCCTTGCTTATTGAAGTCTAATTATTCTCAATGACTAGTTTAGTTCATACTTATAACCACAACAAACAACTTGGTGCTGTAGTAACAAACTCAGATGAGAATGTGGTTGTATGAATTAAAGCCATTAAGTTAGAACAGCTCAGCTATTCAGAGGAGTAAATTCTTTAATTCCCTAACATGGGAAATAAAAGTTCTGGTTCACAATTTGGTCTTAACTTTCTCAGCTTTCACTGTTCACTGGAGATAGGCCTTTATAGAGCATTTTAACTTCCACAATTCAGGATTTATCATTTCCAAAGTCTAAGTCAGTCCCATCAAATTCCCCATGTTGCACAGCCTTCAGCACACAAGTGACACGTAGCCTGTATCTCTCATGATGAAGAGAGACAGAGGCCCAAAGGAAGTACATCTCACTGAGATGCATGCCAGATATAGCTTGTGAGAAAATCAAATCCCCAAATCCCCAAGGAAAGAAAATTTTTACTTGGGAAGATAAAAGCTGAATACAGACAGGAAAAAGGAACGGGATTTTGTTACAGTTTTGATGAACTCCTCAATACTGTACTAGTATTCCACTTCTGCAGGGAAACAGTATTTATAACCAGGAAAGAGAAGTTTTATAGAAGACTACAACTTTCTCTCAGGACCCCAACTGCAGCTACAGGTCTTGGTTACAACTCATGGTGGCAATTCAGATGCTCCAAGAACTAGGCTGGCTTCCAGTAAACCTCAAGCAGTAATTTAAGGCATTGGTTTGAATTTGTGAAGATCTAATTAATTTGCATCTTAATTATAAGAAATCACTGAGATTCAGCAGCCACTGATACTAGCAGAAATCATCTGAACAATGAAATCAGGTTCTTTTCAGCCAAAGCTGCTTCCTTTCCAAACCTGGTCCAAAGCGGTTCACCGTGGTCAAACTCTAGTGCATTCTGACACAAATGTTCACAGATTGCGCTACATTAGAGGATTCAAAAGGTGAAGTATCAAATAGTACTGAAACCCAAGTGAAGAAAAACCAACCATTTTGCAAAATGCACTTCATACATAGCTTAGAATATATGGGGAAGTTCATTTCCACAGTGAAAAGATAAAAGGTTTATAACTGGATGAGCTTGGATGAGGTGGTTTGGGTTTAAAAGTGCTTTTCAGTAGTGTGCTTTTTGGAGAACATGCGGGACTCCAGAGATAATTACAGCAAACACAGGAGTGAAATCAAGTATCAGTGAACTGTAGACATAATAAGTGCTTACCATTAGGAAAGCAAAGGACTGATATAACAGTATATAAATAATTAAAATAATTATTCCAAATAATAATTTTCCAAATTAAACTAATTTGATTTTTTAAAATTTACATGCTGCTTCTGCATGAAACCTTCTGTACCATCTCTCACATGAATGTGAAGCAAATGAATGAAATGGAATAATGGAGTTCAGAAAAACAGAAGACAAATGCCACGTTGTTTTGTTTCTTACTGCTTGTTCTGCTAATGCTCCTGCCAGACTTTGACAGCTGGCAAATGCTAGTTTATCGGCCTGTTCCACCATGATGATTCTGTGTTTTATGTATTATTCTCAGGTCATAAGGTTTTCTTTCATACTTGTTATAACTTTAGTACCCTGAATACATCTTTTTAGCCATCTGCCGCCTTATTCACAAATTTAAGGAGAGAATAAGCAAAACCAGTAAGGAGAGGTCAGCCTCAGTTTTATTTTAAGCACTAAACTACAATGCATTCCCCTTCCTTCTGTGAACAATCTCAAGAGCCTGTAGTGCATACATCCTGAATTCACCTATAGTCCCAGAGTGCCTACTGCTTTGCTCCCATGCATGCTCCAAAGTGCCGACTGGCTCCAGCATCAACGCTGTTTTATAGAAGGAAGGTGGCACCACCACAGCTTTGTTCCAGAAGAGCCAACGCTGCTCAGTTCTTTGAAAGAAGGATTAGAAGCACTTACAGGCAAGGAGGATTGCAAGGTCTGGTGGCGGCACCAGCCAACACCCCTCATGTACTCACCTAAGCATGAGCAAGATGAGTGAAATGCCTGTATGTGCCAATAACCAGCAATGGGAGAACTCGTGGGCCCTTGCACCAGTCAGTCCCTGGGGAGTAACTGACCCACATGCTGCACCATGCCATATGCTGGGATCCCACCTTGCTGGGAAAGCTGGGCTATGCTCAGCCTAGCCCATGGATCACTAGGGCTGAAGTACTGACCACACAGTTTATAACTTGATGCATCTCGTGACACATCTTCATCTGACATGATGAAGCCCTCCTACATTTCCAAATCTGTAACTTTGGTTTGTTTTTTTTTCTTTTTAATATGACAGTGGAGTGGTTTTTCTTTGTTGTTTTGGTAGGTAATCTTGCTAACATGGGTATTAGTAAATACAGCTAATTCAAAAGGACACATTCGGGATTTTTGCTGCTTTTTCTCTTGTTCTATTACAGAGCCTTTACATAGGGAGAGTATACCCACGTGCTGTCAGCAGAGGGACCAAGGCAAAGAAAGAAGTTACGGTACTCTACAGACACTGCAAGAAGGCTGTGAAGATACTGGGAAGGCTGTAGAACAGGTGTTAATACTGGAAAAGAGAGGAGGAACGACAGAGGAGAGGTAGCGCCGAGGAGCGAGGCTGGTGCCCGCAGCGCGGCCGCGCACTCACCGCAGGAAGCGCCGGCAGTCCGCGGGCTCTACGCCGTCCATGCGCAGCACCTCTTGGGGCGGCCGCCCGCCGTCCAGCGCGGCGAGCAGCCGCGGGGCCCGCGCCAGCAGCACAGCCCGGTGCGCCCTCAGCGCCGCGGGGCCGGCACAGATGGTCACGTCGGAGCACGCCCCCTCCGCCAGCAGCCTGCGGGAGCGCACCGTTACCGCCGGCCGGGCCCTCCCCACCGTGCCCCACCACCCCGCGCCTACCTGCCGAGGTCGTGCCGGAGCTGCTCGGCCAGCGCCTCCTTCAGCCGCTGCCGCTCCACCGCCGCCGGAGCGGGGCCCTTCGGCGCAGCTCCGCAGCCGCAGCGCGCCATATGCCTGTAACCGCTCCGGGCCCGGTGCGATGGCCAGGACAGGGGATCGACGGGCGAGCCCAAAGGCTCGTCACGTGATACGCCAGAGGCCAGCCGGTACTGTTCTTCGCGCCGGGAGCCACGAGACCGCCTCGCAGCACAGCACGGGAGTGCCCGGCTGGGGGAGCGGGGCCTCCGCCAATGAGGGTCAGCGGCGTTCCGCCCGGCCACGCCCCCCTCCTCTGCCCGGCCGGGCCTCCACGCTCCCTCCCCTGCGGCGCTGCGCGCGGCGGAGCCGGCAGGGGGCGCCTTCCAATGCCGCCCTGGGGCAGCCCTCCGCAGGCCTCGGTGGCTGGCGGCGGCCGCAGCAGCAGCGGCAGCAGCAGCAGCGGGGGGGTCGGTTGGTGGTTTTGGACCTAAGCTGCATCTGAGAGGGTTACCGGAATGAAGTCGTGGGAAGGGGGATATACTTACAGCCCTGGCTGCACCTCTGCCATGAATCCCTGGGGTGAATGAATGTTCCTCTGTGTGAGTGAGGCTGCGCCTCGAAGCCTGTGCTCAGTTCTGAGCTCCTCACTGCAAGAGAGACATTGAGGTGCTTGGAGTGGGTCCAGAGAATGGCAACGGAGCTGGTGCAGGGCCTGGAGCACAAATGTGATGGGGAACAGCTGAGGGACCTGGAGGGGGTTCAGTCTGGAGAAGAGAAGGCTCAGGGGGGACCTTATTGCTCTCTACAACTGCCTGACAGGAGGATGGAGCCAGGAGGGGGCTGGTCTCTGCTCCCAAATAACAAGGGGTAGGACAAAAGGAGATGGCCTCAAGCTGCACCAGGGGAGGTTTAGACTGGATATTAGGAACAATTCCTTCCCCAGAGGGTGCTCAGGCATTGGAACAGGCTGCCCAGGGCAGCGCTGGAGTCACCGTCCCTGGAAGTGTGCACAAACTGTGTAGATGAGGCCCTCAGTGGTGTCCTTGGCAATGCTGGGAGAAAAGTCGGACTTGATGATCTTAAAGGTCTTTTCCAACCTGACTGATTCTATGATTCTGTGATCCGGCCCTCGTAAAGGCCCAACGGTGCCTACCTTGACTGGGACAGCAGCCCCAGTTTTTTGAAAAGCAGTGTGAGCCTTTGGGCTATTGCCTGTTGTTACAGGTCCACCTCTCAGAGCAAGCAGGAGCTCTGGTGGGCAGCTCTCAGCAGCTGGGCGGGCGGGTGGCAGTCCCAGTGAGCAGGGTCTCCTCAGGAGAAGCCGCACTCCCCAGCGCCAGCTTTCTTATCAAGTAATTTGACTGAGGCAAGGAAGAACCTCTCCAACCTGAGGTGAAGGAAGCATGTAACCATCCAAGCTGATAAGTGCTGACAGTGTTTTGGGGAAAATTAGCCTTGAAAGGCAGGTACCAGGCATAGGTGGAAAAGGTGCACCCATGCCATTACCGCCATGCTGCCGCCATGCTGAGGGGATGCTTCCTCAGGTGTTGTGAACAGCATGAAAGGAAGCAGCTGGCCAGCCATGAGCACATCATCACTGATGGCACACCTTGGTTCCCTTTCTTTTGAGCGTTGCACCAAGGAACATGTCAGCAGGGGCTGCGCCAAGTACTTACAGGGGACACCGTGGCTTGAGAGACGGCACATGTGGCAATGTGGTATGTTTGGGACTCCCCAGTAGCTTGTCAGCTCTCCTCTGGTGTGAACAGTTGGTTCAGGCTGAGCTGGTTCTGATGCCTTCCCCAACTGGGCCTTGTTCATCCTTACCCATTCCCAGAGAACTGCAGGTGGAGAGGGAGCCTTTGGAATCCCTGCAAGCAGGTGACTCACTTCTGCTGGGAACTCATGTTTCGTGCTTCTTTCATCTTTGTAGTTAGCATCCGGTTTTGTTCTCCCTGACATCACATCCAAGTTAATTCTACCCTCTGTTTCACTGTGTTTCTTCTTCCTATAAACACAGGAACTTGTCAGCAGTTCTTGGAGCCAAGAACAGCGGTTGCTAACGTAGGAAGGGTAATGCCAACAATGAGGCATTATTTCCAAGAAACTACAACAGTCAGCATGAGGAAGGCTGCACAGTGGACAGACACTTGAGCTATACAAACCCAGTTCTTAGCTGTGAGAAATTTCTCTATAGAAAGTCAAAGGGAGTAGCGTTAAGTTGCATTTTATTAGACAGAGGTGGAATACATACACATTATATCTTAGTTTTCCATTCTTCTCGGTCAGACATCTTAAGTGTACAGGTTTCCCACTTTTAGTCAAGAAAGAAATACACATTGCACAAAGCAACTGCATTCAACAGTACAACAAGATACGTATCATTACCCATTTGAAGACTAGAAAGGTGCCCAGAAAGTTTTCAATCATTCAGTGCACTAAAATAGAGATCAATAAAAAGAGTTAGTTACTGTTTAATGGTAAAATACATTAAAAAAATTCAGGCTAATCTAGAATGAAAACTCATTACTTCCTTCAGTATGGCACCACTCTATTGTTTCATTATAAATTTGTAAAAGGCACCACACATTAAAACTGTAAAGCAAGGGAGAAAACAAAACCAAGCAACTTTCTATGATTTTCTTTCTGTACAAATACATATATATTTTAAGGCAGGTGTTTTTATGTGCAAAATACAAGTACACAGGTAAAACCAATGTTGGCATCACATATTCTTATTTCTTCTTTTAGCAGTAACATCAGTGTCCAAATGTACAGTACATTGAAAACACTTTTCTCTAACAGAGCTCAAAATAGAAGGCAGGCTGGAAATATGGCCCTGATAACAATTACTTTTTGACTCTGCAAAGTTTTTATGTAGACCCCTTAAGACATGTACAAACGGTCACTCCCTTTTTCTTATTGTCTCTTCCTTTAGAAATGTCCATATTAACTTGTTCACGATGTCAGGTTGATCCTGCTGGAGCCAATGACTGGCTTCGGACAAAATAGTTAATCTGAAATGATTTTTAACATAAATCCGTGCAATTTCTGCCATCTCAACTTCCATAAACGCATCTCTTTCTCCCCATAACAGCAGGGTTGGCATGATGACTTCATGGTGCTGCAGAGGTAGGCAGCTTTAAAAATAAAACACACTCAGTTAGGTCTCATTTTAACAAAAAATCACTAAACCAGGTTTCAGCCAGCTTAGCTTTTGAAATCAACAGTGAATCTCATTGCAGGCTTTCTAGGTGCCAAGATACCTTCTACAACAGCAAGAAAACACTCCCGTGATTCAAAGTCTTTGAATTGTTTTTAAGGATGGTGAATGCGTTAGAAGATACTTTTATTGTAACGTCTTTAATCAGCAATTGATTGCAACAGAGGTCTTATTTTTGGAACACGATTGATGCTTCAGCTCAGGAGCCCCATGATCTCTAGAAGGGAACACAGAACAACATGGCCAGAATTTTTGTAGGTCAGTGCCTTTCCCTTGGTTGATGAATGCTGTGGCAAATTTCTGAACCTGTATTATTTACTGCAGGTAGATTTTAGTGAAATATGATGCTTTGAATCACATTTAGACTACAGTGTTCAAAGCATCTATCTACCCGAGTGGCCAAACTGCCTTACCACAAAATGTATGTCCAGGAAAAGGCAGGCTGCCATTTCTGGCCACTATGGAAGATACCAGCTAGAGTGTTTCAGACCTCATCAAAAGTACGTATCATGTAGTACAGCTAAAAATACTTGTGGAAAAATACATTCTATAGACCAGTGGTGTCTGAAATGCTGAACAGAATTCAGTTATATTCACTCATCTATGAAATTGACGCTACATTCAAAGTACATCAGAGTTCCCTTTAGAAAGAGCTACAGCATGTTTTTGAAGGCCTTGGACTTACATACCTACATCTGTATACAGTGAAAGAAAACTGCTCCTTAATAATTTGCTTTTCATGGAGTCATAATCTCTTTAAAACTGCAACATCACAACCCAGAGATTTGGCAGACTAGAAAGCCTTTAAAGATAAATACATTATAGGACATTTGAAGAATACTTTGAAGAATAGCCCTGAGAAAATACTTTGAAGTAAGTAGAATGTTAATGAAAATTATACCACCACAACGAGCTGCTTAAACTTTCAGTAAAAAATAATTATTTATTCTTAATACAAGGATTTTAAATGGAATATTTTAGAAATATTTCATCACGTTAAATGTAGACATTAGAAAATATACAAGTAGTTTGAAATGAAAGACTGCTTCAACATAAGCCATAGTAACCCACGTATTTATTCCAGCACATCTATTTTGGAGAAGCTGAAAATTTTATCTGATTTATGCTTGAATTGCTTAATCTTACACACATATTGTAACAGACTAGCTGTGACAATTCAAAACAGATTCCATCTGGTTGGATGCAAGTCTTTATTACATTAATGCTCAAACATGATTAATTAAACCAGTAATGTAGAAAAGCAATTTTTTGAACAAACTTTTATGACATATGTAAGTGCTAGGTTGAAACTTAGGAGTTAATTAAGAGACTATGCTCTCTTTGTGTAAAAAGGGAAAGACAAAGAACACGTCATGCATTACTTTTAAAGTAAGACAAAGAAATGGAGACTTTGCAGACATTCTTTATGTCTACTTATAGATAATATTAAGACATACTAATAGAAGGTCATTTTAAATAGCAATTTAATTTCTTTTTGATTAATTGGGAAAATTCTTATAATTGCTTTTGTAGCAGTGGATTTAAAATCTCATTTTGCAAGCAACCTGACCTCAACCACTGACCCATACCTTATTTATCACATCAGTTTTAAAGATTGGTAATCTGATGCTCTGTTTCAGTGCATTTAATCTCTTTGCCTTTTAAATCCAGTATCCTTGATCTCTTCACTATTTCTATGTATATTTTTTCACTGTTGCAGGGTTTGCAGTTTTTCTTTTGTGTCCAAGTGCCTTGCAAAATATGTAGCCTCACTTAGGAAAACTCTACTGGGCTTTGTGCAAGCACTGCATGATAACAAAACCTAGGATTTTTATTCCAGAAGTGTTTGTATGTAAAATGGAGTGAAGGGAATGACTTCTGTGCTGTTTAAACAAGGTTGTCTTGGTGATGAATGGAAGTTGGGGATTTCAGTCATTTCTTTGGAAATAACTGTACAGAAAAATTAAGTTCTGAAGAATGAAACTCCAGGTGGATAGTAATGAGTTGGAAACTTCTGACACATAGGCCACTATTGCCAGCCACTGGTAAGTTACGGTGAATATCAGTCAGAAGTGCTGCTTAATGGCTTAAAGGGGAGGAAGTGCAAATGCCAATCCAATTTTCATATATAAGGATTTACATCCCTTAAGGTGCACCATTCAGAACCAGTGGCAAGAAGTGAATGAGCTGAAGACTAATCTTTTCCTTCCAGTCCAAAGCCTCCTGCATTGTGGCTGACAGTACCTAACATAGTATCTCTGAATTCAGTACAGGTAACTTTCATTAGAGCTATAAGCCAGACAAGGCACAAACACACACACACAGTGGAATTAATAGCTGTGAAGATAGATACTTTCTGACTAAAAACTTATACTAGGCTTTTTTTAGAGTGTGAAGAGGCCTGAAACAATAGTTTAAGCATACCCAGCTCTTACATTCATCTCATCTGAATCCCACAGCAATTAAGCTATCAGCTGCCACAGATAATTTCACTGTTACTGTCAGGGAAGCATCTGGTTCGTGTGTGCGCTCACTGATGTGAGGTGCTGTGGCAAATGTAAGGAACCAGGCTCAGAGCGCTCATGCCCCTCCCGCTTCTCCTTAGCCCTACCCTGGGAGCTAATGCAGTGCTGTTGCAGGGCCACGAGCTGCCTTTTGCTTTTGGACATCCCAACTGATGTCATCAACCAGTCTCTGAACAGTGCTAATTAAGCACTGTTACCAGCACGAGCCATCTCATGTATTCCCCATTGGCGTCTGTGCTTGATCTTGCCTTGTTTAGAAGAAAATACACCATCTCTCTACTTTCTCATTCCAGTTTTATCTCTTCGGCTGTACAAGACAGGACCAAGCTTAGATCCCCATTTTCCTCACAGTATTTCCTCACAGAGCTAACTACTCTCCTGACAGTGACAGCACAGAAGGCACAGAAAGGGCAGTAAAGGTGTCACTAAATTTGGACCAGGAAAAATGAAAAGTTAATTTACTTCAAACATCTACTGTCAGAATTTAGAGAAGGAAGAGAATTGTCATTTTTAAAGCATATTGGGAAGCTGGTCTTGTGTTAGAGAAGCATGCAGAAGATTTAGCACTGTTAAAGACTGGAGGCAGCAAAGGAAAAAAGAGTTCAATCCCATTCTTCTTGGTACAGTCCTTCAAGTTAGGGCTGTAAGTCGTACATATGTATATCGGTATGTGATATGCAGAGTTAAAGACTTTCTGGCCCTGTTACATTTTTGGTAGGTAAAAAGGGGGCATCAGTCTCTAAGGCCAAGCCAGCTCCTTCCAGGAAAGTTCAAACCACCAGAAAACTGCTTGAGAAAATAAAGTATTAGAGATGAAGCTTGCAAAAATATTTCCTATTGTGATACTCTCTCAGTTTTAGTCTGTGAATGCTCCCTGCTACTTGCTTACTGTTGCCAGTGAGTCTGATGAGACCAATGCAGACCCCACAAGTTAGGGTTAGTTTTACACTTAGTTAAAAAAACCTATCCCACCTTAAAAAAAACAAGCCAAAACACAAAACCAGCCCAGACACAATCAAACTAAAGTTAGACATGGTTTTGTAAATATACAGGTGGGGGTAATGTACTTGGATGCCATATTACCTAGTAGTAGTATCTAATAATAAGCTTTTCATAGATGTTACTATTAGACAATATGAACTGTAATGCAAACAAGTAATCGATGCTAATTCTGTAAGTATTATTTAGAGGTGGATTTTTGTGGTTGCCATGGGCTCTGTGTGTGAGGCAGGCTCTTTGCTTTATTAGATTTTGCAACAAAGATTGTCCTTATCTACACTCCACTTGTTCCACCGGTTTGTGTGGATAACTGATACAATTCACTTTGCATCACACGGCTTGACGCTGGGTGCACTTGTTACCTCTTGAAACTTCAGAGACAGAGGGCGTTTTTTCTACTTTAGCGGCAGAAGATGCAGTAACACTGTTGGCCTCGAGGAGTCTCTAAAATATGTTACCTTCTCTTCAGAATGTTATACTGACCTGAAAATATTTCTGTAATGGTTAATGGGTCCAGTTAATGCTCCAGGTTGTGAAAAGACATAGAGATAAGCTTCAATATCCTCTGCTGTTAATCTGCATCCTTTCCTTCCAATTCCAGTGGCCTGGCTGGTAAATAAACTTTTCAGAACCTACAAAGGAAGCATAAAAAGCCACTACATAAGATAGGCAGAAAACACGATTTCTCTCCTTCAACAGGACACATCTTTCAAAAATCTTATTTATACATTTTTTTAGAGTATAATGAATGGTTTAAAAACTTTAGAGACCTATGTGTAAGGCATATATTAAGCTTATTTCTGGTATAATTTGGTTCAGAATAATCAAGTGCAGGCAAATACTAGTATTCCCAAGTTTCTCAGTGTTGCACCCTGAGCTGCCATGTGTGGCAGGCAAAGGCAAGTGCAGGCACACACTTTTCTTTGGGACGGACCTCAGCAGCTGACAGGGCAAGAGGGAAAATGATTGAGGACCTTCCCAGCTCACTGTGCTCAGTGCATATGCAGCACTGGGAGCTCTGCAGTGGGCTGTGTGCAGAGGATACATGTCTGCAGCTGGTTTTCCCCCTTCTATGTGTTTCTACTTATTTTTTAAGGTTATGTAAAGTGTTGGCCTTGTTAGTTGCTCAGGCAGAATTCATCACCTGGCTGAATGTGATGCCCAGACTCCCAGGCTGCTTGCCCTGTCCAGGCTCTGAGGGATAAGAGGAACTCCCACCACACACAGGGGCCTCAATAAGTCAGCTCCAGTTCCCCAGGCATCAAATATGTCCCTCTGGCATGGGCACAAGTCAAACAGAATCTTCTGTATCCCAGAAATGCAAAAGCAGAAGTTAATCTCGAAGGCTTTATGTACTTATATCCTACTCATATAAATAGTGCTTAAAAAGAAAAACCAGAAAGCTCCATTTTTTAGAGTAATTCTAACTAAATCAGAAGAGATCAATGTGGGTGGCAACTCTTCCATCACTCACAGTTAAATATACAAACAAGAGCACTCATTTTGCTCACCTTGAAATCATTTAGTGTAAACATGAATTCAGGAAACCATGGCATTTGGAAAAAGAAGTAGTAACCAGATTTAATCAATTGTGATGGATGTCGTAGAATGTATTCTGAAACAAAAATGCCCATGAATTAAAAATGAAAACTGATGACTCAAAATTACTGCTAATATTACTATTTTTAAACTTAAATGAATGTTTTAAAAATACTGCGTTAGAGCATGCTATGTGACAAAAGATGATTATTATTTCAGGAGTAAGTATATGATGTGGCCATTAGAACATCCTTTTAGATGTGTTAATACAGTCAGCAAACCAGAAGCCTGCCAACTGTTGGGTGAGGGAAGTGACATTGGAGAGTTTAACTGCATGAGGGGTTTTCGCTTAGAGATCTATTTGTGTAGCAAGTCCAAAGCATTTTTTTTTCAGCTGTGGAATAAGAGGCATAAATACAGGCTTTTTTCTCTCATCAGAACTGTGGTGCACAGAAATCTGTAGATGATAGTCCACTTACATCCTAAAGACAGCATCAGTTCTGTTCACAAGAGTACAGAATTGTTCTAGCAGTTGTCTTCTTGGCAATTTCAAGAACCGTAGCCAAGGTTACATAGTGTAACCTATTAAAGACACTGGAGCATATATAACAAAAGAAAATGTTTCGCTAAATTTGCAGTAAGTGTTTTTGTCTCATTTTCTCAATTGTAACTGTGCCTCCGATGAGTTGCAGGAGCCAGCACTGACATTCAGATACCCAACTTCCTCAAAGCAAGCACAGAATGCATGCAGCTACTAGGAAATGTAGAACTGGTATTTACATGTAGAACTAGAATTTACATCTGTAAATTCCTTTACAGATGCAAATTCAAGAAGGCAAAATTGCACTCCTAACATGGGAGATCTCTCTGAAATATTCATTCTGACAGTGCATAAGAATGGGTTTTAAAACAGTAAACTGAAGTGTCAGCTATCTTCTAAGCTTTCATATCTTATATATTCTTAAATTGCATCACCTGTTACATTTTTCCTTGGTGGACCATCATCAACACTGCTCGCTTTACTTCTCTGCACAGTTTATAAACTGGATATTTTCATTGAATCCATGGTAGAAGAAATTTGAGCCAGGGTGACTTTATCAAGCTATAGAACAGATTTTGTACTTTAACAAATATGCAAACAAATGCTAAGAAATACTCTAATAAAATATATTTGTCTTCTATACAGCCTGGCTCATGTTCTCAGTGAAAATACTGCAAAAAGCTCCTACTTGCTCCAGTGGTGGTGAACAGATCTTTCCTTGGGTAAGTGAGACTTTACTACCTGCAAAATGTTCTTTACTATCTTAGGATGGTGCCCAAGAACAGTGTGAGAACAATATGTGTGAATGGTTCCTATTCCACAGTGGTGTGAGGTCTGATTTTCATTCAGCTGTAATGAAAGTTAATGCAAATTAACTCTGCGCTGTATAGTCTTAACTATTTCTGGGGAAATGGTTTTTATTTAAACAGGCTAAGGTCAGCAACCGAAGACATTAAAATTAGTGAGATACTGCTTTCATTTTAATCACTGAATATGAATCTAATGAAATGTTTTTCCATAATAAATGTAAACCTGTGTAGTATACAAGCTCAAAGCCTACCACACAAGCCAGTGAACCTAAATCCTTGTTTCAGCTCACTGCTAGTCTATTCCTGAGCCTCTAGTAAGAACCTGAAGAGGCTCTCTTGTTCCAATGAATTTTGTCCCAGATCATAATAATAATTATGACAACAAATTGTCACTTTTCACCTAAATTGGGATTAAATTCTAATGTCTGATTCATATTTATACAAAGGCTGTTTTATGCAGATTTAATAAGGCATTGAGGCTTTTACCTAGGTGTAATGCAGTATACACCCTTCTTCAGGGAATTTTATCCTGTCAGAGTATATAAACCAGATTCATATGTGCAAAAATTGTGTTTCTCTACCTTCAAGGATTAAGATAAGTATCAGTAAGTTTGTTTACAAGCACTCCTATTTCCAAAACTCAAATACTTGATACCTGACTGCTTCATAACAGTCCAGATTGTGAAGGACACTGTGTACTGGCAAAGCATCTAGTGAACATCTAAAGGGCAAGTAGTTGGTTCTTCTTTAGCAGCCTCAAAGCAAACACAATCATAATGAAAATGGAGATACTCTGGATTAGCAAAAACTACCACAAAACTCACCTGTAAACACAGAAGGATGAGGGAAATTAACCACAATCAGCTTAGTCACCATTTCAGGGTAACATATAGCCACTAACCAAGCGATCATTCCTCCCCAGTCATGGCCAACCAACACACATTTGTTGTATCCTACCACATAAACACAGAGGTGTAGGTTTGTCAGTGGAATTTTCATCCATACATTAAAATAATTACTGGGCAAAATAGGTGGTTCAGCACATTTATTAATGTAATTAATAACTATTTAATACTGCACTGTCTCCATAATTAATGGCTAGAAAAAATAGTGCACTATTAAAAAATTCGCAAATAATTATAACTATTTAATTGGACTAACAATTACACTTTAACTATGCTACCTCAGTGCCAGACTAAAGTCAGTCAGTATCCAAATGGCCACCCTGTTCTCAGCCAATGCAGGATCAGCCATACAATTCAACTTGCAGTCATTATGATGCATGTACATTTGTCATGTCTAGGGAGTTTGGAGTTTGAAACTGCAGACAGAAGGACTGAGCAATCTCCTAAGCCTGTCCTGGACAAAAATAATCCTTATGAATTTCTCTGAGTATGGGAGGTTATCTAAGCACTGAACATCATCATTACGCAAAAAGTGGGCATTATACTTAATAACCATGCATACAAACATTGTTTATATATATACACACTCATAAATACACACATTTCTATACTTAGCAGGCCTGTAGCTTTTCTCCATATGCTAGTTTGATGGCAATTTTTAACGTTCTTGGCATTCGCATGCTTATTTCTCCATGAATAAAAATGGTAATTTAACAGCAGTAAAATGGGGGTGGGGTGGGGAAATCATGAGTGACTTTCAGAAAGCCTAACCGTTCCTCCTTTAACTACTGCTGGAATATAATACATACCAATAACAGATACCACCACCCTCCTCCCTGAGTATTGTAATGCTGAGCACATAGACTACAAATGAAATGCATAAAAGTCAAACTGTTCATACAGTTTGCCACAGTTGTCAAAGCACCTTAGAACCCCTCTTGAATAGAAATATTTTGAAGCACTTTTGATATAATCGAGTCCTCCAGAAGAATTTAGCTTGGGTTTAGAACAAATAAGCATAACAAACCTCAAAAATTCTTCTTCAAAAAAATTTTAAATCCCTATGAAATTGACTTAGGATGAGAGCTCTTCTCAAGCATAACCATGGCATTACCATGGAGATTAACACAACCAGCCAAGTTTGGAAAATGTAAACATAGTGTGGGGATCTTTGAGGTATTTTCCACAGAAAATGAAGTGATCTATGAGCTGAGCAGTTTGTCTTCTACTAACGCACCTAGAGATTCCAGAATATCCTTTATATCTGTTATCAGGCAGTCTAACTTGTAATTTTCTTTGTGGGAAGGAGCATCTGTTTCTCCATAACCTCTCAAATCCAGGGCCACCACTCGATATTCACTTTTAAATTCCCGCAATTGATGGCGCCAAGAATACCTAACAAAGGGGAAAAAAAAAGTTGGAGTTACAAGGTCAAGCAGTATGATACCAAAATGCACTCAAGGATTTTGCTTTCAAATAGCTGAGGGTAAATTAGCATGGCTTTGTTTGCAGTGACATTCTTTTTCTTTTCTGTGGTATGTTGATGGTCCTTTGTGGCTCTCATAATTTCGTGATCCCTTCTTAAATTCCCCAGTTAAGGAAGTGTGACTGCCAGAAAGGAGGCATAGCCAGAGCCTGGGTGTTTTAACAGTTTCTGTATTCTGGCATGGTCCCTTTGATGCAAAGGAAGCAGGTATAAACCAGAGCATACAGAGGAGTAGTCTGTTTTATCTTCAGAGCTGTAGCATCATCTAAAAAAATAAGATCTGAAAAGCTTTCTCTTCTCTCTGGCTTCTCCACACACATTTTGATGGAGTAGGGAAACATGCTTCAAGGCATGTTTGTTTTGTGGTTTGGTTGGGATTTATTTCAGAAAAGGAATGTCAGATAATTAATACACCAAATAAACCAAAGAAAGAAGGACAATGAATAACAAATTAACTAAGTGAAGTTTGTATGATTTATATTATGTAAGTACACTTTCAACTGTGTCTCTATTCTACCAGAATTGTTTCAGAATAATATCTCAATGTGTTGGTACTACACAAAGTATTTCATTGCTTGTGTCTCTATGGAAAAGAGTGATAACATTACGCACATTGAAAAACATAAAATTAAGAACTCGGGCAAACGCCTGTGTTATTCCTCATTTATATAGTGACTAGATATGTGTTATGAAGCAAAAATAGCAAGAAAATGGTGGGTCTCATCCTGCAGGAACAGCCCTTCAGCTGTTATGGAAACCAGAATAAATTTCAGGATAGCCAGTACCAAGACAGACACAGTCTTATCTTACACTGTAATAGAAAGGTACACAAAAACCAAAATCATTCTAGCCATATTTATAATGGCTGCATCTCTCTTTGCTGGGATCTAGCTTTTGCTTCTGCCCTTGTTTCAACAGTCTCAAATAATAGATACGTTAAGATTTGAATCATAAGCAACCGTAAGAGTGGTGCACAGAATTGTACCTTAATTCAAACTGTCTATATCGCACCACTGGATCTACTACTTCAGTTTTGCCTACAGCCTATTAGGAAACCTGAACATAAGTAATACTACAGTAACACTCATTAGTTACGGAAATTTGTATTCATGTAAACAGAACAGTCAGAACGTTTTCATTTCAGTGCCATATAATGCAGATACAAGATGTAGCTGAGATCTCCAGAAATAAAATTTGTAAAGGCATTATGCAATGGTTTGGGAGCTGAATTTGCCATGGTAACTGTTGTAGCTATCCTATATAATTCAGTAAGAAGCAACAGAGAGGCCCATAAATAAACTATTTTTGTTTTCAGAAAATGTCTATTTGCTATTCTCATGTTTTCACAACAGTCCATCAATCACTGAATGTCTGACCTGCCAAATGGGGAAGTTTTCTATTCAAAGAAATCCTTTTCCCACACCTGAAATGTGGATAAACTGGATAACTGCTTTGCAAGCAGAATTTGGAAATGTTGGTGAATGCTTTCATGTTCCTGTGGTTGAATCATGGAAACTATTTTGTGACTTTGTGATCACATTATTTCCGAAAGCCAGCTTGTAAAACATGTAGCCGGTCACACACAATTCTTACAGGCACCCAGCTGTCCCAGCACGATTCCCAATTCCAAATATTTTATTATTGCCTTTCCACAACATTGGTGCTGATTTTCAAGTTCTTATGCATTTAAGCACTAAATGACCCTGGTGCATGATACTCTTAAGTGATCTTCCACCTTTAGCCATTCCCAGGCACATACTAAGATCAGTATTGGCTGGTTATTTTTGTCCTATTTATAGCATTTCTAACTGTGAATCATATCTGGTTTGGGGTTTGGGTTTTTGTTTTGTTTTCTTTTCCCTGGCCAAATGATAAAAGTTTGATGCTGTTTTAAATATCTCTTACTATTTTATATTGTGCTCTCACAACAATCTCTGTATTTTTGCATAAAAAATTCCTCACTGGTTGAATTGCCAAAGCAACACCAGTATTGGTAGCTTGACTATTTTATAGACTATGGCCATGTAGTCTTCTTTTTGTAAACATCTCTAAAAATTATGCTCTTGATGGTCCCAGTGACCTGTATAGCACTTTCTTACTCATTCCTTTTGAATGGCCAGATAATACAATATATTAGCTGTCACTTAGAGCATGACTCACAACTCTCAACTGTAACAATGGCCTTCTGCTTTTTGTAGAATAATATACTGGATCTCAGCAGAATATGTGTGTGAAATGCTACATTTTCTGTTACTATTCCTGCTGTGGGGGAAATCAGCTGCAGCCTCAGCTGTCTGTGTTAGAATATGAGTTGTACAAGGTACGCATAATGTCTGCATAGAATATACACCTCTCATCTGTCTTTTAAAGTTTACAGTTTTAATTATTTTATATACCAATTTATAATTAGAACAATCTACTTCTTTGAAAATTGATCTTAAATACGACTTTGTACCATCATTCTCAAGGCCATTAGTATCCATAGGAAATTGCTAAGGGAAGAGGACTGACCTCTGTTTTACCCAGGTCAACTTATTATTCATGGCCTGAATCCAGCTGGGAAGATCAAAGTTCCAACAGTGGCCCCTACCTCCATATCTGCTTTTAGAAAGGAAGAGGATCATTTAACTTGCTGAATTACTGACATTACTTCTACCTCCTTCCCTTACTGGGTTTTTTGGTGCATGTCCTTTAAGCCTCACTAGTTAAACCTGGCAATGACAGCCTGAGCAATTTGGTTAAATCATTAGACACATGGCTGCTTTTCATTGTTACAAGCAAATATTTAGGATTGGGTTTGATTCATCATTCATCTTGTGATGTACTAATAATAGAACCTTTTTCCCTGAGTAGCATCCTGAAATTAGGCTGCACAATAGCCTATAGAACTCACAGTTCTTCTTCTCCTCCCCCAGTTAAAAATTGGTATATAGTGTTTTTAATAAATGCAGCAATTTGAATTGCACTTAAAATACAATGGATCCTTATTTTAATATCCTCTGCTATAATTCATAAGTTGAGCCATATAGTAAAAATATTACTCAAACAGGAAATTAGTTAGAAATTAGCAGTTCCTACTTCAAGGTTGACAAAAAGTGTACATACTTGGGGGAAAAATGGATTGACAATACAAAGAAAGGTGGTTGGTTTGCATCAGGATTTTTTGTGGATGCTTCAGATAAAAATGTTTCAATGTTTTTTCCCTACTAAAACTCAATGCCATTAGTTAGTACTCATAGATACATAAAACGGATCACACTGGGGATACTTAAGCTGAGATGATCACTCTGGGATGTCTTAAACAGCCTCTTTTGTACAAGGAAAGCGCGTAGGGAGTTTTACCAGAATTCTGGAAAGCCATGAAGCAGCAACATGAGTGGTTTACCCCTTTCTCCAGCAGCCACATAGTGGAATCTTAACCCTGAATCCTAAAATGAGAAGAAAAGAAGTGTATTTTTATTGCAGCATAGAACTGCTATACTGGGATTTGAGAAAGAATATGTTTGCAGACAGTATTCTAAGAAACAATACACTGCTCAAAATACCAGTTTTTGAAGCTGAAGATACAGTATACTTTAAATGCACTTCCAATCTTTCGGTTAGTTCATAAGATTATGCAACTATTTAAAACCATCTTATTGCATTCTGGCACAATAAAGGGCTGCCTGGATTCTTAAGGGCCAGAAGCTATTCAAATTAAGTAATGAGAAAGCATGGAGGTTTTGCTTGGTTTTAGCGTTCAAGGTTTCAGACTCGCTTCAGAACAGAAAGCCTTAATGTTGTGATGTTCTTTCTGCCCTGTCGTCAATATTTCTGATACATCTTTTAAGAAAATGGGTCTTGTTAGAATTACCAGCAGGCAAGTTCCCTATTGTTAGCAGGGCTGAGGCTGAACTCTTAAATGCCTTTGAAATGCATGGATATCCACAAGCTTCCACTAACTCAAGGTCAAAGCCAGTAGAATTTAAATAAGCTGAAATGAGGACCCAGAGGGTTTACTGAATTCTGGCACGGAAGTGGACACAGAAGTTGGGAAAGAGGTAGCTCACAAAACACAACGTGCTGTTCAGAAGTCATGTGAAGGAAACAGCAGGAAGAATGGTTACACAGCTCCAGAGCAAATGTCAGAGCTTGCACTGTCCCTGCTATTTTGAAAAGGGAAGAAAACCCCTGTCTTTGCTGTACGCCAAGAGCTTCGATTAGGCCAGGGATCACAAAAGCATATGAAAACTTTTTCTTGCCATAGATGCTTCATATTCTCTGAGCTACCTCAGCACTTGTCAGTCACTAACCAGTTACAAAAACATTAAATTACAGCTTGATTCCTGAAAAAGGTCTACAAACAGGGAACATCTGGATTTTTTTTTATACTCATTGTACTCACTAATAGGTACTTTCGGTCAGTTCTGCCCAAAATTACACAGGTATTTCTCCTCTGGGATGCTAATGAAGTTGAAGTCCCTAGAGGTAGAAGTAAATTCCTGGCAAATTTTAGAGCCATCAGATCATCTTCACCATTCTCCACATCACTGTACCTTGGATCCTTTTATATTTAAAAAAGTACAAGTTTCTCAGTTTCCTTCCACAGTTCCTCTCCTCGGTTCAGTGAGCAATGGTTAAGCCTTTCTCCATCCCGCTTCTTTCAGTCTCTGTCCTCTAGGGATTCACCCTCAGTGTTTTTATTTTAATCTACTTTTTTGCTTTTAAGGACATCCCTTTCCCTCGTACAAATTCAGTCACCACCAGCAGCCGTTTAAATGTCATATGCTCTGAACTAAGCCCATCCTCTACCTTTTCTGTTGCTTTCTCTCCCCATTCTTCTGCCCCCCAATAGACATAGGATGTTGCCGTCTTTTTCTGAAACAGACTCTTTGTTTTGGTGAAATCTGTACACATCTGTGGGCTGCATGCGCTTGGAAAGCAACACATTAGCCTGCTGTTATCCATCAGAAAGAGTTTTGTATCTCCTGTACTGAGTGATAGACTGTCATATTGACAGCAGTTTGATTTGCCCCCAAATGCTCTTTTATTATTGCCATTCCCCTTGCTTCTCCAGCAGCCTGTTCATTCACTGCTCGGTGCTATAGGGGAAAGGAACATGGCATATGAGGAACACGGCACGCACATGCCTCCTCATGATGTCAGGAAAAGCAAACGAGAATCATGCGAAACTGAGAGACTGAGTAATTTATATTAGTGCTGGAAGAAACCCATCTGCACAGATCCCTGAGAGCTGAGGTCTCTGTGCTTATTTTATTGAAAATAACACTTGACAATATTTGCCATGCGTTTTCTGCTCACATATAGCTACAAAGCAAACCGAGCTAATAATACAGCTTCGCTAGAGCATTTCGCGGAGGAGCAGCTCTCAGGTGGGGATCAGAGACAAGTATAAAAGCTGAGCGGTGGCTTTGTCTGTCCAACCTTAGGGACAGGGCTTACCCTTTCACTCTACGTTTTCCCTGCGAGCCTGGTGCGCGACAGGCGCTCCCGGGCGCGGCCGGGCAAACCCTAAATACCGGAGCGAGCGGAGCACCGGAGGGTGCGGGGGGGGGGGCCAAGACACCGCCGAGGGCTGCGCTCCCCCGCCGCTGCTGCCGCTGTTTCCTCCCGGGGTACCGGGGCCCTCGCCCTCACCTTGATCCGGACGTAGCAGTGGGTGCCCAGGGAGGGGTCGTTGAGGCAGGCGGGGGGGTTCTCCCGCACCACCCAGCGGAAGGTGTCTCCGGGCCGCCGGCCGATGCTCCAGAGCAGCCGCAGCCCGGCGATGCAGGCACACACCCCGCAGTAGCTGTACACCAGTGCCCAGAACAGCAGCGCCCGGGCCGCCACCATCACCCGGCGAGCGGGCGGCGGGCACGCAGCGCCAGGTCTCGCCATCGGGCCCCGCCGCCGCCACCGTCCCCGCCGGCCGGGAGGGGCTCGGAGCGCATCCGCCGCCGCCAGGAGCCGCCCGAGCGGAGGCACCGGGAGCGGCGGCGGCGGCGGCGCGCCCGCCCCGCGGCCCCCTGCGGCCCTCGCCGCCCGCCCCGGCCAGGCTCGCTAGGCCCCGGGGCAGCACTTCGTGCCTGCCGGAGGTCCGGGCGGGCGGAGGCTTTACTGACCGTGTCGCGTACTTGATGCACTCGCCTTACCTGCGTGTGAAAGGAAGCACCACGGCATGGGGCCGGGTGCTTACAAGTTAGCGTTTGTCAAGCCTGTGCATTCCTTCATTGCTGCCTCGCTACTGCCCGTTTAAAGGTGATTTTGTGAGCGTATTGGAGACCTCATAGCAGCCTTCTAGTGTCTGAAGGGGGCCTACAAGGATGCTGGAGAGGGACTCTTCAACAGGGACTGTAGTGACAGGACAAGGGGTAATGGGTTTAAACTTAAAACACGTGAGATTTAGGTTAGGTACAAGGAAGAAGTTCTTCCCTGTGAGGCTGTTGAGGGTTGCCCAGGGAAGCTGTGGCTGCCCCATCCCTGGCAGTGCTCAAGGCCAGGTTGGACAGGGCTTGGAGTAACCTGATCAAGTAGAGGGTGTACTTAACCAAAACCAAATGATTCTATGTGTCTGTGTTTCTATTACGACTTTAGTTACTACATGCTATTACTAATGAATATTTCTTAAAAAAAAAAAAACACGAATTTTGAGCTCCAGCACAAAATTGATACATGTATATGCATATTTATGTATGTGTGTATATATATGTATTTGGGTTTTTTTACTTATTCTAATAGTGAAATCTGCTGGTAGAGGATGTTGGTTCGTCATTACTAACTCTGTTCCAACAGAGTTCATTTAGAACTGAGAGCTCAGCCACCGAGGACTGAGGTTGGAAGCTGGACAATCTTGCACCTGTCACTTGTAAGTTGCAACATGCGCAAGTCATGGAAACACAGTCTTAGATGAGGCCAGAGGTGCTGGGATAAGAAGAAAGGCTTCAGTCAGCGCCTGCCTGACATTAACCTACTGTTACAAGGTGTGAAGGGTAGTTTAGAGTCAGAATGGTTCAGGTAATTCAAAATTGTAAGAAAAGGCGTAACTATATTAAGTAACTGATTTTACAGGTTATAAAAATGCGGGTTATGAATAATTAGGATTTATTAGTTCTGGGAGTTAACAAAATGTGGACATAGTAGTTGTTGACTTCAAGAAAAGTAGAACTGAGCTTGCCTGTCAAATCCTGACAAGTCTGCTCCAATTCCTTGCACAGCCTGTTCACCTGTCTTCCCTGATCTAAACCTCCTGCTTCTCAGACTAGGTAGGTTTTACAGGCAGATTTAAGACCTGTAGAGGCCACATGAGAGTCTCAGCTAATGACAGAGGCCTGGGTGCTACTGCTTGCCTTTTGGGGACCAGAGGGATTGCCAGATTTTACTTGAATTTGGCCAAAGACCAAAACTCATTCTTGGTCTGGGTGAGTTTGAAGGATTAGAACTTAACTTCCGAAGAAATTTGTTTTGCTCTGTCCAGTAGAAGCAAATCAGATGAGCATGTATGCAGACAGAATATACATTTTTCACTGTGCATGGAACACAGCTTGTAGGCAGTTTTTGTCTGTAACATACCAAATGCTTTCTCCTACTTGTTCTAAATTCAGAGTTACAAATATAGACACTGATGTTGAATCCTAGTCCTGTTGAAGGCAGTGACAGAATTAACACTGGTTTCAACAAGTACAACATTTTTCTCTTCTAATATCAAATAAAACCCCTGAAGCAGCCGAAAAGAATGTTATAAAGAATTGCCTACTACTGCGTTTTCATGCATTTAAAAGTTCAAGTAAGATACAAAACCATTATCTGCATTTATTTTTTACTGCTAAAGATACCATCTTCAGGTGGCTGTAAAAAGCTGCCTTGCTTCTTCTTACAGCAGAGATGGAAGTGTCATTAGCCCACATCAGCTGGCAACGCTGAATCCTGTTGTTCACCATCCCTGCTCATGGTCTCAATGTGAGCGTATGAGCTTAAAGCCAGGAGCTTTATCAGGCTGCTGGTGGAAAAGGTGCTGGGCTGTTTAAAGCTTCTTCCTTCATTTCCTTGGGCAAGAGGAGGAGGAACAACAGCAGAAGCTGATGATTCAGTTAAGACACTAACCTCTGCAGACTTCAGTAGGTTTATATGAATCATGCCTACCAAGCCTGAGCCTTCCGTTCATGCTCAGATTAGTCATAGTGCCAACTTTAGGATTAGCATATAGCTAATCAGGCTTTGTGTATATAACCTTTGTTTTGGAGGGAAAAAGACTTTGCAGCTTCTCAATATCAGACTTAACTGCCACAGGGTTTTCCCTGCAGCGCACCTCCGTAAACCCGGTTAAAAGAATTAGAAAGTTTGGCAGGAGCAAAGCAACCGATGTTGTTGTTTGTATCATGGTAGTCATCAAATTCCTTAGTAAACCAGTAATCAGAATTAATTAACAGGAAACATCCTCTGAGAAAAAAATCAGTAAACCAAGGCTGGAAATCCTGGAGTTGACCACAAGCTTCCTCTTATTGCTAAAGAAATGTTAATGAAATCCCAGTAACAAGTAACAGCATTCACAAAATGATCGTGGTCATCTGGAATGCCAGAAGGATTAAAGATGGAAGCATGATGTGCCTTACTATAAGCAGGTATTTAGCCAAGTTATGCCATATTTCTTGTACAAAAAAGCAGACCAAGTGTTTTCACAAGAATAGTACTGTTTATTCATCACTAACTACCTGGGAAGTCTTATATCAGATGTCTTCAATTATACAAACGTTTTGCCTGTGGAAGTTAGCTGCATCATTTTCAGATATTAGGGATCCAGTATCGGAGCTGGGAAGAAGATAGAGCTGGGAACCTAGCAGTTCTGAGCAGCTTCTGCACAGTGAGATTGCTGCATGCCCTAGCTCAGCATTTCTGGGCAACTCTTGCTGCACTATCTTTGCTGTCCTGTTGGCCAAGGAAGCATTAGAATTCTTTTTATTGAGTGCTTTCTTTGTACTCCAGGACCATGCTGGCTGCATATGTGGCAAACCTGTTTGTACAAGGCAAACACCTTCCACACATTCTCCTGCATCTTGCAGAAGAAAGTTCAGAATCTTCTAAGTATCTCATATGCGTAAGAAAAATGCAGAATCCCAATTGTTTTTCCAGCTTCCTTATACTTTGATTTTCCTATCTTCTGCTCCAAATTGTTGTTCCAATGGGTGCCAAGCCAAACCAACCCCAGGGCAGATAGTCTTATGTGCTTTGACAGTGTGCTTTGCACTCGGTAACGTGCCATCTGCCTGCTTATCTTTTGTCAGTTCAGCTGAGAGACAAGAGAGGACAACTTTGCCCATCACTAACTCTACCTCCAGCCTGACCAGCTCCAGCTCCTAGTTAATAGGGAAGAATCTAACATGTTCCGTTTATTAGTGACTGAGGAACGTGTTAAAGCTTTTAACTCTCTAACCCTTGGTTTGCATGCAAATAATCATTACTGGTGTAGACAAAAGTATAAAATGGACACATTAGTGCAGCTATTTGCATAAATTATTAAGATAAATTAGCACCAGAATTTAGCATACATTTTAACTCTTAGGCAACAAAAAATAGTTTAAGCAGCTTGTTACATGCAGGAGGTCTCTATGCAAGTGGTATTCTTGCTTCCTTGAGTGTGGTGATAGCTTTAGGCAAACTGAGCCATTATAGGCTTGCTACTTGAGCTTGGAGGCCATATCTCTTTCCTGTGAACTCGGCCTTCTGTCTGGAGGTAGGAACTGATCATCCTCTTTAACTGACTTGCGGGTAGCAGATAAAGGATTTATCAGATTCGCATTAGCAGCACTGACATTGTGTCTTTTAAGTCTTCATGACAATGTAGAGTTGTGGAAGCTGGAATTAGTTTTTCAAGGGGCAGAAGTACCAGTTCATACTATCAGCAATGCCCGTAGTGTTATATAGAATGGGTGAAATGCAGAAAATAAATTCTTGCCCTACCCTCCATCACCTCCTATTTCCAAGGCAAGAGGTCTTGAGCTTGCATTAATCCAGTCAGACAGTATGTCTAGATGACAGCAGTGTAGGAGTCCTGAATATGAACTGTAGTATTTTATTGCAGAACAAACGGCTATTAATGGTGTATATGCTACGGATAAAGGTAGGCCTAAATCACTTTTGATGTGGATGTGAAACAAAACTCCTAACAGCATCACTTTGCATTAAGAACCATCTTTCACCCCAAATGCCCTTCCTGTTTAAGTACACATCTCCCAAACAACATATGCTTGAGCACGCATCCAGGCAAGGCTCATGTAAGAGGACCTCTTAGGCATTTCAAGGGACCATACCCCAAGCTGAGCATTTGTCAGTACACACTCTTTCTCCTATTGAATGAAATACTGCCATTCCAGCTATGGCAGGAGTAGAAGATGGCAGGATTTTGTTGCAGGATAGGTATTCTGGAGCTAGCACTGGATCATCAGCCTGCGACCTGAAAGACCAGGTTGCCATTTTTAAGCATGCTTTAGCTGGCACTTACAACTTTAGATGCAATTCATTTCCTTCATCTGAAAATTCAGTCATTTGTAGAAAGTTTATTTGTTTATTTGGTTGGGTGCTCTTTGGCAGACCCTCACCACAATGCTGGCAGTGTTACCTTCACTTCCAGCTTTGATTCGGGAACTCAGCAAGCCAGAGGTCTTCACAGGAACAGGGAGTTTTGAGTGGGAGGTTCAATTAAATCTCCAAAGTGGAGAGTGGGAAGAAAATCTTTAATAAAAATAATAATTTTTTTTAATTGCAAAAGAAAAATAAGTAAGCAAAATTAAATAAACACCATTTAAAAGAGTTCCCTTTTTGTGGATTTTTTGATAATGTAAACAACATATTGGCACAGTAGAACATGTATGCATTTTGCAAAGAGATAAATACACATGCTTAAAATCTTTTAATGATGGGGTGGGTGCATGATGAAAAAGGTTTGGAGGCCACTGAACTATACTATCTTGAGAGGACCTCTTCCACCCTACAGTTCTGTTGTACATATTGTGGTTTGGTATTGATTCTACAGAACCATGTCTTCTTAGTCCTGTTCTTTGTTTGCGATAGCTGTAATAAACAAGCATACAGGGTTTTTACAGTCTAGTGCTTACTTCAGACAAATAGTCCAACATTAATAAAATCTTCCATTGATCAGAAAACCTTTCAAACTGGGACAGAAGGAGGATATTTTAAGTGATTTTTTCCTGTGAAGAATCAAAACTGTTGAGCAAACGTGCTTGCACCCTTATCCAAATGTCTGTTCACATAAAATACATGAAACAGGAGATCAGTGTGTCAGGGCCTTAGAGGGCATGCAAGTACAGAGGATTTGCTGCTGAAATCACATAGTTCCAGGAAACGTTTTGCAATTATAATGTTGCACACCCTTTATAAATGATCACTATTATAGAGATCTTTTGTCATAGGCTAGATTCTGTGCAAGTGTGCCATAGTAAAGTAATTGCTTTAATAGCAATCACATGATTGACAAGAACTTTTCAAGTAGTTCCTATCGGTACTTATTTAGTATATTTTGACTTAATACAGTCAGAAAAGAGCTTGGCTCTGCTCAGTCTCAACTGCTTTTGAAAAAAAAATAAAGATCTTTCAAAAAGAAGAATTCAATCAGCTGATACTTACTCGTATACATACACACAATGTATGAAACTGTAATGAAGAGAACAACTCCTGTTCCTTTCCAACCCTAACTATTCTATGATTCTATGTTCCTCTGTGTAGCAGACTAGATTACATAGAACATAAACAAGCGACAAAAAGAACTTGTGAGGCTTCAGGTGTCAATGAACAAACATTTGCTATTAAGTGTTTCAGAGGAACTTGCATACGCTGAAAATGGTCTTAACATTACTATTAGTCAAACAAGAGTTTGGATATGACAACTTTTTCAAGAATGACAAAAAATGGAGAAGCTGGTATTTTCTCATATGAAGCTATAATCAGAATGTAATGCAAAAAGAACTTGTGATGCTTCAGGTATCAATATACAAGTTTATTGAATGTTTTAGACGTGATACGATACTTTTTAAAGTGGTGTTAATATTTAAGCTCATAACTAGAACATTTAATAAATTAAATGTGTCTAGTAGTCCTGAAATTCTGTCTGAACTTGAGTCTCCTTCAAGATGCTGTTCAAAAGCTGTCTAAATATCCCTCTGCCAATATACATCAAACCCAGACTCTTTCTGCAAGAAAGCACGAGTATATTTTCAGAGCAGTCAGACATCAAGGGCTACTATGCAGGTTCAATATGTAATAAAAAATTAAGAAAGAATTGCAAAGCTTCTATCCAAATGGTATATGCTTCCTCTGTTACTACAAGTTTATGTGTGCATGGTCCTGCAGGCCTCTCTGAATAGAGGTGAGCAGGTTGAAAGCTTCAGTAGCCCGTATCTGGATCTAGCAAGATCTCACACTGCAGTTCTTAATGTTCTGTTGTACAATATTATGGATTTTTAAAAAGTGTTTACTCTAGAAAAGGTAGCATTTAGGAAACATTTGTTGCCTGCACCAATAAAAGCAGTAAGTTAGTTTTAAAAAGTCTCAAAAGGCTGTTTCCAGCAGGTTTTCCAATAGTACCCAAGCCTGTTTCCACGCCACTCTTATTTCTGTGGCTGGATCAGCAAGGGAGGGCATGCTAATATCTTGAATATTAGAACTAGTTCCAGGAGCACTGGTCATTGCTTCAATATTAAAACTGGATGAGGTAAGCTATGTTTTTAGTGACAAAATGGATGTGTTACTTCTAACTGAATGTCATATTAGTTACCTTCTGCAGAGGTCCAAATCCATAGATGTGTTTGTTTCCGTGTTTGTTTTTAGCACTAGAGGCGAGGTAAATCCCCACAGATTATAACAAAACCGGAGACTTATCAGAACCTCTCATACACAAACTGTTTGAATCCCTGGACAGGGAATTCCTGATCTTGGTAAGTATACTCAAACTCTACTCAGCAAATAGAACTTGAGCAATACTTAGCTTTCTTGGAAGAACTTCAGACTTCTGTCGCTAGCCTATTTGTACCATTAGGTTTAGCAATTGGCTTATGGGGTCCTTATGGGAGAAGAAAACAGGTTTTTCACTCATGTTGATTTTATGGACTACGTTTCCTTAAATTTCAGTGATAGAAATGTAGTTCTAGAAGCTGACTTGAGAATTGACAGTGCAGGTTCTTCTTCTTCATTTACTAAGAATCTGAACTGGACTGGACCCCTTGAGATTGGACAGGGAAAGGCTTGGTTAAGCTCAACTATAGATGAGAAATTAATTCCTGGGTAATTCTAGGAGAGGTCCCAAAAAGTCTGGTCAGAAAGTCTCAACACAGCAGCTCTGCAGCCATCTTCCACTTGACTCCAGCATTCTTTGAGTACTCCTTTGTCATGTAAACTCATTTTGCCTAAAGCTTTACAGCCTCTGTTCGTTTTGTTTTAGAGCAGATTGATCAGCCAGGAAAGGTTGGTGGTCATCACATTCCCAGGAGCCTAGAGCATGTGTGGATACTCCATGCTGTTGGCGCTCCATTACTTGGGCTGGAAAATACCCCCAGCACTTACAGAGGCAAAGACTAAGTGCTATTTTGACAGTTCTAACCTCAGACGAACGGTTCTAATTTGTAGTGTTACTGAACAAGATCCAAATCATTTTGTGTGAGAAACACTTCCCCAAACCCTTTCAAGACTTCAAAACACTCTTAAAATGCAGGAACAGACAAAGTTCCCTACAGTCACTATGGTAAACCTGAAACCAAACATTTGTAATACTATGGACTGGGTGGAATACCATTCAATTAACAAAAGCCATTGTTGTAGGGTAGGTGTTTGTGCTGTGCTTTCAATTTATTTTCATTTTACTGTATTGCTCTATTCCTTTCTAAAGGGCTTCTGGGATGAAAATCCAAGTGTACTATGAAAAAAGCTGCCAACTAGAATTTTCCACCCAGATTATCAGCACAGTGACAGTACATACTTGGTTACTGACTCTTTGATGTTGATTCAGCAGCTCCCTCACTGGCCATGTTCTACATTTGATTTGAATTGTGTAAACCTACTCTTTTATCACCTTTTTTGAACCCAGCAGCCGGGACACCCAAGGACTTGATCTTGAATACTTTGAAGAGAAGATAGACTTAAAACTATGTTCTGAAGTGCTAAACATGTGGGTTCTTATCTTATAGCTGTAGGATTAAAGATGTAGAAGATCTGAGCAGTGGTTGCAGCTCCAGCTTCTGTAAACAACTGGGAAGAATTAGATTTCATTCATGTTGTGGTAGTGAGGGCAAGTTCTTACATCAGCGCTGTGGATTTAGAGCATGAGCTGCTCCAAAATCCCGAGTGATGGAGTGTGTAGAATATGAGAAACCTACAGAAGCTCTTTAGGCCTTAACAGAGCAGTTGGCTTTTACTGTTGTGAAGCCAGTTTCTCCAGTCCAGCTTAGGGCCCAGGGTGAAGGGCCGCTCTATTACTTCAGTTCTGAGGCAGCTTTTCTTTGCGCAAGGTTGTGTAGTGATTGCCTTGAACTGGGGGAGGTGTTGCACAAACCTGAGCCTCACAATGCATGTGACTTGCTGCCTTGGATAGGGAACACAAGGGGGAAGGGGTGAGTTGCTTTTCCTCCTTTCTTGCAGGACAGGGTTTTATAGACTGAAGAGGTAGTTTCTGTCCATTTCAGAAAGCAAAATAAATTGAAACCTAAAGTTTCGATGGAAATTGTGAAGGGCAGCTAAACCTGACAAGAATCAACACCCACTGTCTATACTGGCATAGAGCAGTTAAATCTTAGAGGCAAGAACAATTATTTCTTGCTAAAACTGCAGTTACTCATCATAATACCATAACGATAAGGAGCAGAAAGTGTGCTGATAGTAACTGGTGAACTGTACCGTTTATTTAGTTCCAGGTGTAGATGGAAGGTTATGAATACATTAAGAAAACTTTGACATGGGATTTTCACTGTTATGTGCTCGAAGATCATATTGCAGAGCAGTTTGCTTTGCTGGGTGTGAGTGAGATGGAGCTGTGGGGTGTGTGGAGCATTCTTTTCCTCTCTGCTTTTCATTCTCCTTTGCCCAGCATTAATAAGAAAAGATGTACCGAGCAGTCATCCCAATTTCTGATTCCTTTCTTGAATTAATATTGGCTCAGTTATTTAGCAGAGACCCAGAAGATTTAATCAAGATCTCTTAGCTATCTTCTATCACAATAGAAGGTCTGTAAAGATCTGCAGTGAGCATGACTCCTATGGTTTTGCTGTTAGCGCCTGCAGGAGCAATTTCAGTATGTTTCTCTCTGAAAGCTATTTGGGGAAACTTAACTACTCTTTTAGGGACTGCAGGTGGCATAAAAGGAGTCGTCTGAGCTGGCAGAAGCTGCTGTAACTTTCGACTCACCACTGGAGGCTGCTTACCGCTTGCAGGCCTGGGCTGCTGTGGTTCTGGTTATTTTAGAACACAAAGTGTCAAAGTTAGGTGTTAAGTGTTGCATTCTAAGTTCCTTCATGTTCAAACAGAACAGTTGTCAACAGAACCACTCTTCCACACCCAAGCTATAGAAATGAATACAGTCAAGAGCACATATAGCAACATTTGTATCCTCCTCTACTCTGCACAGTTAATACCTCCCCTGCAGTGTTGTACTAAGTTATGCATATTTGTCTTCTAGTACATTAAACTAAGAGGAAATGTTCAAGAAACATCACACTGAAACATGTACATTGTAAAATCATTCTTGCCAAGAAGAGGATCATGTTGTTTTCTACATGCACACTTTGCTGCTTGGTCTGTCTGTAAGCTGTGTGTATAGAGCAGCCTCTAAAGCCAAAGTCTGAAAAAGACAAGAGAGAAATATTTCCTTGATCCTACTATGCAATTCAAAAAGAAGTGTTTAGAACATTCCAAGATTTGTACTGGTTGCATGTTTGTGTATGCAGAGCAAATGAGAGGACTTAAACAGCATTAATACGAGCAAGATGGTGTTATGAAAGCATCTCAACAAGTTGTTGCAGTCATTTGAGAACCAAAAAGCTACCTTCACTTCCAACACATTTCTTAACAGAAATTATGTTGGGAGCTTAGATGTAGTAATGACCACTTTGTGAAAGTGAAACATATTGTAAGAGCAATCAAAAAGACATAGGAAGTCAGTGATAAGTAATAAGTTGCAGCTAATCACCCATCCCCTTGGAATGAGGCTTCCCTGTGCTTCAAGCACTTACTGAGTGATTTCCTCATAAGTTTGAGATGTCTTGACTGAATCACCCTTTTCTGAGGCAAGAGCTCTGCATTTCATCAGGAGTTTGCCTCTGAAGCTGTGCTGTTGCACTACCAGTGAGGTTGTTCATCTTGATGTTTACACCTTCTTAAACACTTCATTAGTAGAAAATAGGAAGTTTAGCTACTGCCTATGAAAGACATTATGGCTGCACTGCATCTGCTAAAGGCTTACAGCAGTGTGTTTACTTGTCTGATATGTTCTGGGAAGATAGAGAACATCCTGACTGCTCCAGGATTGAGTTGTGTCAAGCTATGGAGGATTCCCTGAGTTTTATTCTTGCTTTTGCTTGTTTAATATGTTAACAACTTGACTTAGAATACAGATCTCACCTTCTGGGCTTTTTCCTTTATCATTTCCTTTGTTGGGAATCGCCTCTTCTGGTGGTGTTTTGGCTATACTCTGCAAGAACATTTTTTCTCGGTGTTGGGCCATAGTCACGACGTCATCATCGGGCTGCAAAATAAAGTCAGTAATGTTCAGAGTAAAGGAATGGTTGCAGTAACGAAGGGCTACCTTGTAAAATAAAGTCTACAGAATCCTGCTCCAACAGATTGAGACAAGCCAGCAGTACCAGAGAGGTCTGTAAGTCCTTGCCATCCCTGCCCCTCTAAGTCACTTTAATACAAGTTATATATATCCATGTACTTCCCACAGCAAAGGTGAAAGGGGGTAGAACTGAAACTCCCTTATTCATGCCTATATTCTAAAGCTGTTGATTCTAAAGCTTAAAGATACTAAGACTCAGCCAACAGACATCCAAGTGCAGGGAGATGATTACACTTCGAGTTAGGTTAAAGTTGTTGGAGGAGCAGAGCATGGGTCAGGGTTGCCAGCCTTAAAATTGTGTAGCAGTTATGGGGTGCTTGCTGCTTGTGAGCTCTGAAGCTAAAACCTAGAGATTTTGCAGGTGGAATCCTTGCAGAAAAGTCTATGTATTAACACATCCATTAAAGTCATGCTGCTGTCTAGGATAGTGCTCTGCATCCATGATTCAATGTAGAAAGTACAGGGCGGTGGAGAAGGGAAAATTAAAAGGGGTCAGGAACTTCACTGGTTAATGATCTTGCCTCACTTTTCCCCATTTCTTCACAAGTTCTTATTTTCAGAACACACCCTGTACAATCCAGCCAGCAGCATGAATAGACTGGCAGTGTGGGGAGCATCCAGAGCTTTCCACACACATCAAAGTGGCACTCAAGTGCTCTGGAATCAGTCCTATGGTGGCAGCACTGCCCACCAGAGCTGCACTTGGAATTTAATGCCGCACATTCTGGCCAAACTACTCTTTATGACATGATTTAACATCTTATACGTAACAGAAATTACATCCCTAATTTGTGACTAAGTTTCATAAGACATTGAAGTTGATGGATAGTTTTTCTTATGTAAAAGAGGTTAAATCATGTAATTTAGTCACAAATTTGGGATCTAATTTCTGCCATGTAGAACAGAATGGACAGAATCTGTGGCACCAATTTCCCGGTTGTCTGGAACTTCTCATGTGAAACCCCATGGCAGAGCCCCATGACAGCTGTACAGGCAGGTGTGGCCCATAGAAACAGGAAACTCCAGTCAAATCCATTGCAGAGATCTGCTTTGTTCTGGTTTTTTGGTTCTCAGAACCAGCAGGTCCTCTTAAGGTATGCCTAAAGCAAGAGTACATGGTAAAATCCATGTATTGAGTCATAAATTGGGGATCTATCTTCTGATAGGTAAAAGACATTAAATCATTTAATTTAGACATAATTTGTGGATCTAGTTGCTGTTATGTAAAAGATGTAATTTACTCTTGAATTTCAAATCTGATTTCTGTTATGTAAAAGATGTTAAATTGTGTAATTTAGTCATACATTAGGGATCTAATTTCTGTTACCTAAAAGACATTAAATCATGTAATTTAGAGCAGTTTGAACAGAATCTCTGGCAGTAATTTCCCAGCTGTTTGTAACCCTGTAACTCTGCTCATCTGAGACCTTGCGGCAGAGCCCCATGGCAGGTACACCTATACAGGCAGGTGTCAGCTGTAACAACTGGAAACAACGGTCAAACCCTGCATCCATAGCAGGGAGGTGCTATGTTCCTGCTTCCTGCTGCCTTTCTTACGTACCAGAGTGGTGTCATGTGTGGAGCAATGTCACCCTTTGCTAGCTCAGCATTCAGCTGGTGCCCAATTGAGGGACCATAGCAGAATGAGCTGTGGTGGACCCTGGTTGTCACTGGATGCAGCAGCAAGGCAGCATAGAACCATCGAATGTGTGGGTTGGAGGGACCCTTAAAGGGGAAGTACTTGCAACAGCCCTGCACAGGCAGGGGCACCTTCCACTATCCCCGGTTGCTGTGAGCAGCCTTGGCGTGTGAAACCAGCAGAACCAAATCCTCAGCATGAGGAAATTACTCCAGAGCCCTTGAGTCCAGTTTCATGTGTGTCAAAATCTTTGGATGCTCCCCACACTGCCAATCTCTTCATAATGCTTTGTGGGAAACAGGGTGTGAAAGATGCATCTGCAGTCTTACCTGCATAGTGGATTGATTTTGTTAATGCAGTGGTTTTTTACTAGTTCAGGTCCCTGAGAAAACAATCTTTTTCTGATTTACTAATGGTTTATTTCAGAATACTTTGGATTTTATACCCTCTTTAATTGTGGCTTTGTGCAAGCTGCATTGACTCTTGCAGCTCTCCGGGAGGGTGTGCATGTTACTAATTACTGTGCCTCAGCTGAGACCTAAGAAGTTTGTGAACTGCTGGAGCACATTTTCAAGCTATTATGTGTTCATACCCTCCAAGCTAACCCAAAGCAGATCTGACAAAAATGAATTTCAGCATAATTATTTACATTAATAAAACCTCTTGACATGCAGAACTTGAGGTGATGATTGAGGAATTACATCCCCCAGTTATGTTCCTGACATCTCTGTGAGAGACTGCCACCCTTACAGAGGAATTGCATAGAATTTAGATGTCTGTTAGCTCTCATCCTGTCCAGTCCCAGATCATTCGCAGGTATGACTTGGAGATCCTTAACAAAGCATCTCTTTCCTGATTGTGTCCTATACTGTTGCAATTTCCTGCCAGTAGATGTCATCTCAGAGCTGTTGAAAGTTTATTTTCTTTGTTTCAAGGTAATTAAAGTTAGTGTGGTTCTGTGGCTTTGGACTTGACTTTTTAGTATCAGATTGCCTGTTCAGAACAGGAGAAAGCATCCTATCACTAGTCAGACATTCAACGTGTCTCACACTCAACGTGTGATCAGGGTGACATTTGCATACTCTAGTGACATTTGTAAAGAGAGAATTCACACATAATGTGTGGCTGAAGAAAGAAATTATAGTTACAGAATAACAGTTATTCTGTTAGCTATTAAGCTTTAGGGAAAGATTTTGTGGGATCAGACTCTAGTTCCAAGTCAGCGTACTTCTAGATTAAGCTAATAAGCCAGGGCAAAGGAACCACAGTGGTGCACTGGGTAGTAGTAATTTGTGGCATCCTCTATGCTGCCAGAACAGAATTACTGGAGCATTTGAGGGAGCATCTGCCCCAGTGAACTGTGAGACAGTGTGAGGAGGGGGTGTGCTTGGTCTGTACTGCTCTGTTGGGATTTTTGTTTCTTTCTGCTTGTCGTAGAATTATCTGGCTATTTGTAGCTTGTCTGTGTTGCTAGAACATCATCTGAGAGGCATGTGTGGCACTGTATATTCTATGGTTCCATGATTTTCAGAGGTTAGGTGTCTTTTGAACTGGCATCTTGTGGGTGGCAAACCTGCTCTCACTTGGTCCTGTAAATAAACAGATACATCAGTTCCAAGGGAACATTATTCCTTGTTTTTGCGGACTGTGCCCTCGTTCCATGTGCAGTTGTGAATGCAAATAGATTAAATTCAGAAAAGTTAAGTTGCAGGGTTCCAGTGCCTTTAGGAGATCAGCTGCCTGTATTCTTTGAAACAGGAGTCTATTCACATTGCTGTTTCCCAAATGTCTTGTTGAACTGAGTGAAGGTTGATGGGGGTGTCAAAAATCCATATGGATACGAGTGTGGTCAGGGCCATCAGTTAGACTGAGCTGAGAACCCTGCACTTGTAGACCCAGAGGTATTTTTTATATGAGGTGTTTCCAGGAGTCTACTTGTTTAGGGAGTTGATAATGGGCTATCATTCCTGGGTCTGGATCAAGGCAGGTGGGGAATTAAGAGGCAACCGGCATACCTAAATTCAAGTGACATAAGATGTGCATTTCTGAGGGGGGCTTCAACAGTTTGAACAATTTTAATCAGTTTGTACTTAGATTTTACTATACAACCATGTGCTAATTTGTCACAGGCTTTATGGGATTATAGGTTTAGTGAGATTTCCTAAGTGGCAATTGACCGTATGTTTTACAGTCTTAATATGGCTTTGGTTTTTAGGCAATTATGATATTCTGTGACTTTTTTAAAGCTTAGTAATCTGTTCCTTGGCTCTTCTGAGTATGTAGAGCCCATGTAGCAGTGCATTGTAAAAGGAAACCAAATCATTAACTATGGAGTTAAAGCCAAATCATTTTAAACCTACTAGCTGCTTGTTCATATGCAGAGAAAGTAGCCCACGTGCAATGTGAAGTGATCTGTATGTTTATGTGCTCAAAACATCTCAAATAGTTACAGTGAAATTATGTGAGTCGCAAGGAAGATAACTGAAGCTCAAGACTCATTGGTAGAGGCGATCTGAAGAACTCTTCCAATTCTTAGGCATTCCCAGACTTAGCAGCTCCTGTAGCAGCTTGTATGAAGTGGCTTGAAGCAGAGCATATGGATGATGATGCTTCAGAGCAGTGATTCTATGAAGAGAAGCTGCTGTGCAGCTGCAATATTTAAGTTCTTGGCTCCAAACTGGTGAGCGATTTCAGGAGCATGAGATCCTGCTCCTAAGCCTCTGTCCTTCTGCAGGGAACCTGCTCTGCTGTTTCCGCCTGTGCATTCATGCATCCTCTTCTGTGGAAAACTCATCCAAGGCCTGCTTGACTTTCTTCCATTGCTAACCCCTCCTCCTTCTGTGCATGTCAGCAGCAGCTCTTGCTATTTGTGTCTACAGGCACATTATGTTAAGAACAGTTCGATCATGTTAGAAATTGGCCTGGGAGAGCCTCTATTGCCAGTGCTGGTTCTAACTTTGTTTTAGGCCAGAGAAGTCCTGGAGAGTGCAACAGTTGCTAAAATACCATAATGGAAAAAAAGAAGTAATATTTGAGGCCACTGGGAATATTCCACCTCTCTGTGCCAAGGAGCCTGTGAAGGGAGTGCTGTATCAGCAAATGGAGAGGTTTAGTAAGTGGCCACTGCAGTCCTTGGGTGTCTGCCGTGTCCGGGTGTCTGCCCTGTCCAGGATTCTGATGGACTGTTACTGCTCTTGCCCTAATAAATAATGCTGGCCAGAACTATTTACTAGGGAGGACAAATGATAATGCAGTGCTGCACTGGGATGCAGATGCTTGCTATTGGAAGAAAGTTTTTCCCCCTTCATCCTCTATTTCAGCTGTGTTGTGCAAATAAACAAGGAAGGATAAGCAGTGTGGACCTACAGCTTTATACAGCTCTGCTCCTGCAACAGTGACAGTCCTTCACTAGTCACAAATGTTTATCACCTTATCAGGATGGCCGTATGTGGCTTCTCTGTGGGGTGAGGTGTTGTATTAGCTACAGTCCACAGAGAGGGAATGAGGAACCTCACGCGGGAGGAGACAAGTGGTCCTTGCCAAGTCCCACTCTTGCAGCTTGGACTGTCTTGGCCGCCACCTGAAGCTGAGCAATTGATAGAGGGGCAGCTCTGAAGGTGGCAAAGGTAAACAGACTACTTGGGTTGAGATCACAGCCCGTGTGCTGGTAACTGACTCAGCTCTGGGACAGGCAGGGATGCTGCTGGGGGTGAGAGACATGGGGGTAAATAATGGACTCTGGTACTCATGGACAGTGAATACTGAGCAGAGAGAAGGGAAGAGGGGTTTGGTACAACCTTTTTTTTAGATGATGGAAAAGAAGCTGCAGGCAAGTTGTAGCTGGGAAAACTGTCTATTTCTTTGAGATAGATGGCTGGCTGGAGTCTCTGTTTTAGTTTAAACAAGGGTCGTACAGTTTGTGCAAGACTGCAACAGCTAAGTGTATTTATTTTGGTTTATTAGCATCTAGTTTTTTGAATTTCTAACCCCCTGTTTCAACCTATGTAGAATTCTATTTCCTTTTTACAAGACACTGCATTTTGTGTTAGGCTTTTGGCTGTATTGCATGTGCAAGGGTTACAAAAAAGTCACTATATGTGCATTAATGCTGTACCTTCGTATTTATCTACATGCCAAGATTAATCCAAGATGCAGTAATGTTTTGCCTTAGAGCAATTGTACCAATGAACCTTAACCCTGATCTTAAGAGACTTCCTCTCTGTTCCTGTGACAGTTTGTTTATTCTTCACTTCAGGGCCTCTTTTGAGCTAAAAGAGCCATTAAAAGCAAATTGTTCTGGACAGCTTTTCTGCCTCTGAGTAACAAAAACTGTGCAACTTATTTTCATGTTTCCTATACCTTTTCCAGGTGATTCCTGCAAACATAAATCCACTGTTGTATCCATCCAACACTGGAATATTCTAAATGCAGAAATGATGCGACTCATTAACAGTGTGACCTTTCAGCACTCTCTCAGTAAAACTTGCTGCCTGCAGGAGGCAAATCCCACTGTACCTTGTGTACTTTTCACTGTGAATACAAGGTGTACAACATCCATGCTGCAGGAAGATATTTCATCCAGGTACTTTGTGTATTTTCAGTTATTTGTGCACGTTCTTGTGGTATGTGAGTGGCAGATAAAATTACAGCCACACTCAGAACCACTTAGGTTGGAAAAGACCATTAAAATCACCAAGCCCAACCATTACCCCAGGACTGTCAAGCCCACCACTAAACCATGTCACTAAGGACAAACTCATCTCCTCTCATGTCTGCCCCTCATGATCTCCAGTCACAGCCACCCTTCATCTGCCCCTTCATAGTGGCTCACAGTATATGGCTGCAGGCCTTACTTCTCATGGCCACCCCTCACGGCCCATGGCTGCCCCTGATCTCCCCTCACGATCTCCCCTCACAACCACCCCAACACTCCCCTCATGATCTCCCCTCACCTCTCATGGCCGCCCCTCCTGTCCCTTCACAACTTGCCCTCATGGCTGTCCCTGCTGTCCGCTCAAGACTTCCCCTCATGGCCTCCCCTGCTCTTCCCTCATGATCTCCCTTCACAGCTGCTGGACCCACCCTCCTCATGGATGCTCTGCTCTTTCCTCATGACAAGCATGAATTCCTGCATCTTGAATGGAATAAACCTATAGAAATATGTTCTAAAAGAATGTTCCATCTTGAGGGTTTAGTCCTAAAGTAGATTTAAACCGCTGTAATTCAGTGGAAGGTGGAAGTGCTCTGTATTTATTCAGGTGTTTGATTAATCCAATTAATCAACTTAAAAATTATTAAAAAGTATACAAAAGAATAAGTAATATCAAAAAAGTGACTGAGAAAAATCGCTGTATTGAGCAGGAAATATTCGTTATTTTACTTCATTATAAACAAACACATTATGTGTGAACGGGTAAAAGAACAGAAATGAAAAAGGACTCTTTGCGTGCAGTACGGTGGAGATATCAAGGGAAAAAAAGTAACCCACTTCAGCTGCTGTTAAAGGTAGTAAGAGCTGGGTCAAACTTAGGATTTGTTACAGCTCTCATGAGGCACCATAGCTCTTGACTTCACTCATCAAGAATTAAATCTGAGTAATTATGAACTGTATCTTTCTATTCACTGAAGAAGAAACAACCCCTGGATAGATGTAACATGGTAAAACCTGCTTTATTAAATATCTTACATTAGTTTAGGTCCTGCTATACTTATAGGAGTATGTAATATATTATATATAGTATTCTCTTATAGGAGAACTACTGAAACAAAGTTCAATTTAGGAACATACAACTATATATTTTAGAATGATATCTTAAAAATCAGAGATAAAAATATCAATCTTGATCAAGCTCAAATCTCAGGCTGACAGTGCAGGTAGGTTTACAGTAGAATAATAAATCATTTACTGCCGTTTTTAAAAGCACATTTTATTCAATTACAGTTGCAGCAGAATTTGCAAATTGCTGAAAAGGAGATAGAACGATTTTTTAATGTTTGCATTTTATTTTGTTGCTGCCACAGCACAGAGGCAGCAGTTACAGCTGTACCATGGCAAGTACACTTCCTTTCTGTAATCCTGACATAACTGAGACATTGCACTGCTTAGAATGAAGAACAAATGTTATACATGTATAGATCCATATGTATAATATTTATGCAATTACTGATTTTTAATAGAAGTATTTGTATTGTTAACAGTAACTGAGAGTTCTGTTTTGTCCCCTCTATGTCTATTTATTACGAATGATGATCTAGGAAAACATGGACAAGTGAAAATCTGATCTAGCATTTCATTTTGCATCTCAGTAATTTTCAAGTGTCAGTACATAATTACATACAGTACATACAGGAATAATTGTGAACGAGTTTATAAGCAGTTGAATAGATAGAGGAGCTGAAGTGGAGTCTTACAGGATACTTGAGCTATTTTGTGAACACACTGTACTACATGCATTAATGTTAGATTCTGAGAAGTGTTATGTGTTGATGGATGCGATGAGCAGAGCTGGCAATAAGCTTCATTACAGCTGCAGCAGTTTGTAAATACGAGGTTTATGACAGCTTAGAGAAGCTGGAACTGAGGAATTCTTGCAGAATAAGTGCCTGCTCATGGGCTGTGCTACCAGGAAAAAATGAAGCACTGAGACAAATCTCAGACTGGTGTTCCTGTGCAGAATCTGCTTCTTTCTGGCATTATTGCCCTCTAGTGAGGGTCTGAGCACCTCAGCAGATTTTACCACATGAAGAAATCTTGTCTGTGTGATTTTACACAGAATATGGAAGTTTCTCAGGTGGTGCTCAGTCAGCTGCAGTTTTCAGCAGAATTATGTGGGAACATAAATAATTCTAATAGTTCATGAAATATGAATAAAGGCCTGTTCAGTACTTTCTCTTTTTTTGTGGCTCTTAGGAAACCTAAATTGAATGATGTTGCTGAAGCTCTTTTGAAGAGATACTCTGTAAAATTTTGAACATGCAACATACTTTTCCATTACTTTGAAATAGTTTTCAATTCTTTCATTGTTCCCTTATGATTAAAAGTGGTGTCAAGTGCCAGTCCTCAAGTTGGGCAAAGTTTCCAACAACAGCTGTTGGACTTGTCCTAAAATGCTTAACATTGGTGCTAGAAACATTTCACTTTCTGCACTGCTGCTTCTTGTTATTACAGAGTAACTGAAGTAACTGTTGTGCAAAATGCTTTGCCTCTAAGTAAAATGATACTGTTACTTGTCTGACATCTCTGAACACAGAAAGGCCAGTGCTGCTGATTCCAATCCATCTTCAGTTCCCATTGTATCCACTCATGCAGGGGGCTTTCCCTGCCTCACATCTTTGTGTACTGTGAATTAACAGGAGCAGAAAGGACAGTTACCTGTCACATATGTTGATAAGACTCCTGCTGCCACAACATCTTTCTTGCCCCAAGTTACAGCAGGCTGCAACAAGATTAGTTTGGTCAGAAAAAGTGCAAAAAACACAGAAAAACTTTCAAACTGAGAAGTAAAAAAATATAATTAAGCTAAAGGAAATACGTCCCCTTCTGTGTGCCCCTGCTTTACACTGTTAAGAGTTTCATCTGATAATTAAGAACCAGCATGAAGATGAAAATGGAAACCTTGAAAGTGCTTCACAGTAAATGAGGTGTTCAGAATCTTACCATTTACTGCTGAAATATGATTAATGACATATAATGCTATTTACTGTGAAAGCTGGATACACTTAAATCTCGTATCTCCTCAATATATATATGAGCTGCCCAACGTGGATGCTTCTTACGCTTTTTCATTCTTGTTTTTGGCAGGCAATTTCATACATTCTAAACATAAACTCCCATATTTTCTCATTACTGCTGCATGTCTGAATTCAGGTATCACTCATAAGTCTGGGTGTGGTTTTACTTGCCTTATCAGTGCCATTTCCAACAGTTCTGTGGTGCTGATTTGGGGCCTGAATAATAGAGACATCCCAGCTCTAAAGTAATAGTAAAATCTTAAGAAAACCAGAGTGTAATACTACTAAATTAGACCCCTTTTACCCCCTTTGCCCCTCCCTGCTCCCAGGGCTGAGGCTGGCTGAGCCACAGCTAATTCTAGTCGAGGAGTTTGTTTACAGTCTTATGCAAGGGGCTTTTATTCTGCATATGTTAAAAATAATAGCTTTGGACTAATAGGAAGATCCTAGAACATTACTCTGACATCTGTAAGTCATTCTTGGAAGCTACGTTCCTGGTTGAAGGATCTGTCCAACTCTCCCCTCCTCCCCTTCTCCAAGATGTCTGCTGGAAAAAAAGCCAGCCCCTGTATGTTTGCAGAAACTGATTCTGGTATCTCTTGTAGTAGCTATGTGGATAATCCTTATGGTAGAAGTCTGATCTCTTTCCTATGTGTCAACAATGGCTTAACTACATGGCAATTAGTGTGATAAAAGAAAAAACCCCTAACTTCTTGGAGAGCAGATTGTCTGGTGAACATGCATTTAAATGCTAAAGTTCATAGGCTGTTTAATCTGAAGTGGCCTGATTCAGCCCTTCTTCCTTGTGTCAAATAATGCGTGAATTTCCCCAATAAGCAGAGCTACCAGGACTGGGACCTCAGCTGAGTAATGCAGGATTCTACAAGGAACAAAATGCAGCATCCTACAAAATAGTATGTACTTTTTTCTCTGCTTATTTTGGCCTGAGTCTCATTTTTGTTTGAGTCTTGGTCTTTGGCTAGTATTTGTTAGTTAGTACCACTAGGAGATCTGAACTCATGTGGACTGAAACAGTGAGGGGTTCCAATTTGCATCTCTCCATGCACATGACCTCATTACAGCTTTAGTCAATGCAACTTAGACACTCAAGCAGTTTAATTAACTCTGAGGGGAGGAACTTATAAACTTACTGGTGTTCACATCAGTAACTGGTTAAACTGGAGCTTAACAAGATGTATATTATGGGTCAAGTTCCCTAAAAACTTCACTGGCAGAGATGGGTGAGATGATGCCCTAAATCAGAATACCAGAATAATCCATGCCCTGTTCCAGAATGCAGAACAAACGTAAATTAATACTAAAAGTAGTGAAGTAAAATCACTTTGTAAAAGTTGGCTTCTTTCAGGAGCTTTTTGACATGGAGTGTGCAGAAAATGGAGAGAGCAATGTAATTAGATATTATGATGAAAGTGTTTTGTGAATGTCCTTGAATTAGCTGACAGTTTTTGTAAGCTCTTTCATCAGATCCATTAATCAGATTAAATTGATTTTTGCTCTTTTTTTTTTTAATTATTGAAAGAAAAATGTTTCAGTTGAATCTGTCCAGTTTTAGTGTATGCAGAAAACACACATGGTGTTTAAGCAGGAAAGACTTGCAAACCATTTGTATGTGCAATTGATAGCTTTTTATTTTAATACATGCTAAGTTTAAACTAAGTTTAAAGTGATGGCACATTTTCACAGCACACAGTTGGTAAAAATACATTACAAATGTATTAAATTAAATACATTAAAAATTTACAATTTTGTAAGTTTTCAAAATAATGCTTATTCTTTGGAACATGTTACAAGGACTGTAAGAAAGCAGGAAAAGAGGTGACCTAAGAAAAGATTGCTCGCATTTACATAGCTAAATGAACAGCGGGCTTGTGTAAGGCTTTCCTTTCTAGTGTGTGATAAGCCCCATGTGCAGTATCCGTATCTGTTGGCAGATGGAAGATGGGAGCAGAGGGAGGTGTTTCTCATTTAAATAGATCTGCTTTCCTGTTTTTTAATAATAACCAAGAAATAAAGTATACTTTTAGTGTGCTTGGCTAGATGTGCTTTGTTGCTTAAAATTGCCCTGAGCATATTAATAGTATAGCACAGCGTTCAAGTAATATCGCTTGTGGTGGGTGTGGGAGTGAAGACCTTGTAGCTGGGTTTGGGAATATATATACCATGGGAAATCTCTTATGAAATAACTGTTACTTCGTGCAGTGTGGTCCATTCCAGATGCTAACCATTTACTCTTCAGTTATTTTTCATGAGCCTTGCAGATAAGATATCTCTGTAGAGATTGATTTAACTGCCTTCAGAATAAGCTCTCAGCAGAAATGGGGCAATCACCCCACCTTTTCTTGGTAGAATATTAAGAAGGGGAATGTTGGTCTCTGGAGCTTCCCCCCCCCCCCCCCCCCCCCTTTAACACATCAGATTCATATTAGCAGTATTTATTATCTAAAAAGGGTGACTCAGTGTCAGCTGTTTTCAGTTTTGGCTTATAGCACCCTGGAGGAAAATGTATATCTAAGTAACAATTTATATTCTCATTTCTGTGTTTCATTGTGGTGGAGCTGGTCACACTGCCATAGTAACGGTTGCTTTGCAGATTCACTTTTTGACAGCATTTGATTCTTTGCCATAGTGGAGGTGGTTAAAAGACTTGCTCATGTCAAGAACTGGCAAACCTGCAATTCGGAATAATTAAGTGCTATTATTTTGTCGAAGGAATTTAAGCAAGCTAGGTTTGTCTTTATTTAAAGGAAGCCAAATATTTACGATAATAAGTAAAAAAGATCTATCCAGTGCATTAGTTTGCTTCAGGATTTGCTTCATACATAATGTGTGTGCATATTACGTACAACAGCATGTGCAGTGTGTAAAGACAATTTTACAACTTCCACAGCTGCTCACCACATGTGTGGCTGCATGGGGAAAACAAGTACGAGCTAAGAATGGTCCCCAGCTTATGCCCCTATGAGAGATGTATATGGTTACACTAAAAAATGTACGTATAGGCTTTGTAATAAAATGCTGATAGTTACCAAGGACTAAGTTTTGAGTGGCACAACAAACCTGTGTTTCAAACACCACATGTAGAACAGGAAAATTCAACTAAACTGCTGAATATGTTGGTTGCGAATTTTTTTACCCACAGAAATTCAACAAATACACGAAACTCAACCTGGGCTTTAGTTTTACTACTTAGGGTAGGAATTGCTTTCAAACATTAACTGCATTTCTTGTAATTAGAAAAGAGAGCAAGCAGCTCAGTCACGTTTTTTCTGTCTTTTGCAGACTTGACCTAACATTTGCTAACTTAACCTTTCTGCTGGATGGATGGCTTCGTTTGTTGCCATCACACTTTTTTACATAGAAGGTGAAAGAAAATGTGTTGCATCAGAGAAACTACTTGGTTTTGGTTTTAAAAGAAGTGTTCCAATACCTATGCTAAATGAGTCTGTTTCATCATGAATGTATGTGGGATTTACTATGCAGCTTTTAAGAAATTACCTTTGTAATCTCTTCTGCATTGAAGAGGCTTTGCTGCCTTTTATATTCTGGACATTGAAAATTGGACCCGAAGAATCCAGCTGCTTTCTCTTACAGGATCTAAATTCCATCCCCTGCAATGAAATAGAACTGTGGTTAAATGCTTTTACTTTTTCCTTGTAAAAATATTCTAGAAATAAAGGTAAGCACAAGACAGTGTCTCCTGTGATATATCTGCCTCATACATACAGGTATGGATATGTAAGGTTCCCAGTGTAATGGAAAAGTAATTTTTGTTTTGTTTTAGAGGAGAAAGAGGATTGGAAAGAAGGATTCTACAATTTCTTCACAGACACTCAGTGAAGATCTGCCCGGCAGAGAGCCAGTACAAAGCCTGGACACCACACTGAGTCACAGTAAGAATAAAGAAGGACAGAGCAGTACATAAAAGCTGTTCCTCTGCATCGGCACAGATTTCAATGCTTAGAAGCAGGGGTTTTAAATGTTTCATGAATTTGAATTCACTTTGAGTGAGAATATCTTAGAATAGTATTGCTTATTGCAAGCAGCAAGTGTTAATGCTGTCAGTGCCCTGCAGTGTTCTTGTCTGTTGGTTTCTCTGGCCCATGTGAGTCTCTGTACAGCAATTAGACTAAGATTGTGTCCTGTGAGGTATTTGGGATATGCTCACTTCAGCATTTTAGGTTGGATCAGGAGCAGGGTTTGGAAATTAACCTCCTGGTCATTCCCATATTTGGGGCTTTGGTTCACGAGATGGTTTAGTCTTAGAGTACACAAACAGGATTCCTCCTGGGTGAAATTAAACTGTGACCTGGGACCTAACATGCTTCAGCAACTAATGGACATGTAGTCCACCCTGAAACTGGTTGGAAGTAACTCCCCATAAACTGCCTTTAATGTGGACCTCAGACCCTGAACATACACGGTTTTGTTCTGTAAACCCCTTCCCACTGTACAGGGCTAGTTGTTAGTAGAGAGATACTCGCAGTCTGATCGTGTCTTCCTCCTTTTAAAAATGGTTATGGGAATCTGTTCTTGTACCTCCTGTCCCTTCTGGAATTAATTACTGTTCATTAACAAAGTGGTTGGTCTATTTCATGGGAGAGACGGGATGAGACAAATGGAGGCCAGCCAATGTTATTTAGCATGAGGCCTTTCTCACCCTCATAGTGATAGTTTTGTGGCTCACGCATTAGGACAGTTTTCAATGTAGTTAACTATTCTGCTTCTGTTGCCTTTTGATATCCGAATATCTTGATGTCCAAGTATATAGTTATCTAATTAACATGAAAAAATGTGTTCTCTTTATCCATGAGATAACAAAGAGCTCTCCGGTTTGTAGATTGTCCTGTCTGTCGGTGTGTACTTGGATGTATCAGTGTATTTTGTAGAGTAGGTAAATGCTATCCTTCCATGTTTTAAAAAAGAGTATGCTGTGTAGAAATGATTTGGGAGGTTTCCCCTTCTCCCCCCCCCCCCCCCCAAAAAAAGTAACTGAATGAAGTTAAGTACCAAAACGAAAATGCAAGCTCGTAACATTTCTCTCTTAGTAATTTTGGTCACACCTTATGCAAGTTGAACTTTTTAGGTACATTTTGGCTAGTTCAGAAAAGCATGAATTTTTCAGTATGAGCTTTGAAACCTCCTGCAGCTCTATATTGCTGTGGTGGACACTTAACCATGCCAGCCTGTAAATACCTCAGAAAAAAAGTTTGGTGCAGGTGGAGCTCCCAGTCCTCAAGATAAAATTAATCCTTATAAGGCAGTGGCAAAATCGAAGGGCCTGAATAGCAAATTTACTAGATACATAAATTTATGATCTCAGCTAAATGTATAACTTGCCTTTGATTGTTTCTTTCTGTCTGTGGTTTTCAACAGCACTGAGTGTGGATTTTTTTGTCTGTCTGACAAACTTCGGATTGCAGCAGATGCACAGCTCACACGTGGTGAGTGTAAGCAATCTGTTTTGTACATAAGGTTCTCGCTCCAGTGATATAGCAAGGTCTGGATTGTCCTTGCTTTTAAGTGATTTCCATGTGATAACACTGGGGGCACTGGCTCTGACATCCTTAGCTTGCTGATGTCCTTCAGCTCATTATTGCCTTCATGTTTAACATTGCCAGTTCTGGGGAACAGATAACTCAGAAACACAGCTAATGCTTTGTAAATTGTGCAATCTTGAGGAATCTTGGCAGGTTACAAGAAGCAGCTGTGAGAATTACCAAGGCTTGTGTTTGGGCCCTTAGTGAGGACTATTAATGAAAATACAGCTAGTTGAATGTACTCTGGGCTGCTTGCGGACTGACAGTTCACATTTTTTGTCTTTGAAGCTGTGCTGTGCTTGGTGGTGTTGATCAGTTTATTTCAAGGTTCTTTCAGCTGCTTTCAGTGTCTCTGTGTGGACATGCATGTTGAATGATTGTGTTTCTCCACAAGCCCCATTCTCACTAGTGCAGTCAAGAGATCCAAGAATTGGAAAGACTAATCTTTCTTTCAGAGTTTGGTAAAGGAGCAGGTGGGAGGCTGGGTGACTTTTCCTCCTTTATTTCTTTTCTCAAGACCTCTCTTGATCATCTGTGTATATGCGAAAGAAAAAGAGACTTACATCTGGCTTATTTAATGTATGAATGGCAGGCAAGAATGGATTTTGATAGCAATTCACACACATCTACACTAAATAATTGATACTTTATCAATCAGTGTATGACATGTAAGTCTTTCAGCAGCAAATTATATGTCAAATTTAAGTGTAAACCCTTCAAATATTAAATGTATGCACTTGTCTTACATCTCCACTCAGACTCAGTGAAGGACAGTGAAGATTGAGAGGTCACATTCCCTGGCACATGTGTTATTGTAATTCCAAGGACGATGAACTAACATGTGGGAAAAACAAATATCCAAAATAAGGCATTAATCTGTAGCAGTCTAAAGCAAAATAAGGAATGTAACGTATTACAGATCACTTGGAGGGATGAAATTGAGATCTTAACACTTGCAAAAAGACTAATTCTTACACATATACACAAAGACAAAAGAATATACCCTCTGAAATTGCTAACACTGTACAGTATATATGAAGAAAAAACTTTTATATTAATTCATAATTACAGCTAGATCTAAACTGTAAGTCACATAGGAAAATACAAAATTAAACACATTCACATGTTTCTTTTGCAGTAGTATTGGTAATTTCCATTGCAAAAGGAAAATAGAGGTGTTCTCTCCAGGAGGAATTCTAAATGTGAGCACAGAGCAAATTCCTTCCTTGAACCTTTGCAGTCTAAGCAAGAAATAAATTGGAACCTGGCAATATGTTGCTCAGTGATCCCCATATCCAGAAATTTTGCCACAGATTGGTATTTAAGACTATATAACTCATAGGTTTAAATGGGTGACTTTGCTTGGGGGGGGGGGGGGGTGGGGAGGGAAAGACACAATTTTGGAAACAAACTGTGTACTAAAAAGAGGCTTATTTTATGGTTCCACTTTAAAATGTGATGATTACCTAAACTGGGCTCCAGAAATATCCTGCTATATCACTTTATAAACATCTCATGACCTCCTCATCCTCAAGCCCCTTTACAAACAGACTGATAACAAAGCAGTAGCTTTATTTAATAAAATAAGGACTTGCACTTCTGGGGTTTTCTTTGTTGTTAGATTCAGCTTGGTTTGGTTTTTTACTTCACATGAAATTTTTTGATTTCACTGGGATTTATAGCTAGATCCTGAACTTTTAGCCAATTCATTTATTCTGGGATAGAAATATAGCTTAAGTAGACTTAATTCAGGCATCTTAGTGTGCTGAATAAAATCTGCGTTATGGAAGATAGTGACTATGTATCTACCTGCTTGATTTTTGGCTCTGCTTCATATTGAGGAAGGCTGTATTTGAATCTCCTTCTGTTTCTGTGTTAAGACGCAGTGGATTGTGTCCTTGGAATCAAATCAGATTGGAAGGGAAGAAGAAGAGAAAAACAAGCCAACAAAAGGTCAAAAGGCTAAACCAATATCCAAGCCACATAGCTAATACAGTGTTTCAAACTTCAGTGCCCATTTAGTTTGTCTTGCATTCCTTTCTTTCATTCACCTTTGCTAATTGAAGTTGTTCACTCTCTATACAGCAGCTTTGTCTTGATGTTTTTCAGTAAAACATTTGGCACCCTGTGGATATTACATAAATAAAAAAATAATAAAAGTAATTAGGCCATTATAACCATGAGAAGATTTTAGCCTATGACATCCTGGCTGCAAAGAATTCCATCACATAACATAATCTTGAAACCACAAGCATGCCATATAAACTTGAAAACAAAATCCAGCAGTTTGGGACCTGATCCTGCAAACCACATGTGCAATTTTAGTCATATGTATAATTCCATATTTTAAGGATTAGCAAAGGTGAATATGAGTTATTTAATGTATGGGCTTGAATCTGAAATTATGTGTTTAAAGGGTTTTTTTTGTTGGTTTTTTTTTTTTTTTATATGACTACTTTCTAGGTTTGTTTGCTCAAACATAAAGAGAATTATTGTCCAGAACTGAAGAGTTTAAAGTCACCTATTGACTTCTGCCTACTTGATTAGATTTTGGATTGGGCTGTAAACAGACAACAAGCAATATGAGGAATGGGATCCGGCCAGAAAGAAGTGATGGAGCACTGAAAGTATGCTGGTTTCACATACTTCTTGTTTGATCTTTTGTTGATTTTCCCCTTCTCTCATACAATCTGTCTTTCTTTCCTCCCTCTTCTGGTCTGTTGTGTTTGCACTTGCTAGGTTGAGGGCCTATAAACATCTTATCAGAAAAATGTTGGAAGGAGGGTAAGGGGCTTATCAGTCAGTAAAAGAGGAGTGCTGGGTATAGGGGAGCCTCTGTAAGGCATGCAGGTGAGAATGGGAGGCACAAAGGGGATGGTTAGTCATGCTGGGTTTTGGTCTTTTTCCTTACTTTAATCTGAAATCTTTAAGAATGCATTACTCGAATTGGATATGTAGCATCAGTTTTGAGGTCAAAACCCATGGTACCTTTCATGGCTTGTCTGTGTTTGGAATAATTCCAGATTTGCTGCTGCACTTGAAATTCATTCCCTGCCTTAATCCAAATTAACTTTCAAGTATAGGCAAGCGGAACAGTTCAGCATTAACATTTATTTACATTTGGCAGAAGTTTTAGGTGTTCAAGGAATGCAGAATCAGTCAGTGAGGAATGTAGAATTTTACCTCATTAGTTGGCATTAATGAGTTATTTCCTGAAAAGCTTTTAATGACTTAATTTTATTAACTGAACCTTCATATTAAAGGTTGTATAGGTAGAGTCATGTAACTGTAATGATGCAGCATAACAACCCATACCTACTCAGCAATTTACAGTTAAGGCTTTTTGACCTTTCCTTTCCCTGCCTCCAGCTGTACAATAAAACACTTCAGCTTAAATCGCAAAGTTAATTTTAAACAATAGCATTTTACTTCAGAGAGGAACAGAAATGGTCACCTGGCAAAAACTGCAGTCATCTGAACACACCCCTTGTGCTTGATCCCAATTCCAAGCCAGTTTTATGTACAAGATGATATCCTTGCAGGATGCCTGTTCATGCATTCCTGTTTTGAAATGTAGTGAATTGGGATATTAACTCTTTTCTGGGCGTTGAAAATTACCAGTGGATTGGATACCACAAGCATTTCAAGAGCATGGATTCTGGCCTGTTTTCTGGAGCAAGGGTTACAGAACCTGTGTTGGCTTAATGTAGAACATAATCTGTAAGTTTAAAAGCAAACAGTCAAACAGTTTTTAGAACAGTGTGGTCCTTCTCATCTTTGATTCCAGCACAGTATTTTAGCCTTGAAAAGATTCTAGACACTGTATGAAGTAAGATGGAGTTTTGTGAGAGTAAGTCTGAGTGTAATTTCTGTGATCTTGAAATACTTTATGACAAGAAAGCATAAATTGGTCACTTACGCATGTCCATGCTTGCAGGATTATAATCTTCAATTCTAACCCAATTCTTATTCTCAATTTGAAAATAAATATTTTGTAGAGCTTTTGCCCTCTATTTATTTTTGGTGGGTGAAGTACTTTTAGGGCTATAGAGCATGAATTATAACTGCTATTAAATAATGTATACTATAAAATATATATAATATACAATTATAAATACTGTAAGTGCTTTACTAATAGTGCTGTAAATAGGCAAGTGACCACCAGAAGCCAACATCCTGCAGCAGCTGTTTAAAGCCCACTTGTACTTGTGGCAGTGGATTCATCATAAGAGCATGTTCATTAGCAGGAAGTGTATTCAGTGCTGTACCAGCTGCAGCACGTAGTCCCCAGCTCCATGTTTAGTCCCAAGGCCCCAGTTTAGCGTCAATACAGAAGGCAAAGAGGATTCTGTGTTCCTTAAACCTTTGGAAATCACCCAGGCAATAATGGTTTTAGGATGGTAAAGTTTTAAGAACAAGACACCCTAATTCTGTTGTTAAACTCCAATGTATTAAATTAGTTTATGGGAAATTAGATTTCACAGGAAGTTGAATGCTGTGGCTTTGATTCAATAAATGAGCTTTGGTTAACTATAAATAATGCTTTATTATCTTCAGTAGTGTCTGCGTAAAACTTTGTGCCTGAAGTTGTTTGTTGAATCAGTGGTAAATGTACTAAGCTGAGCTCCTTGCTGGTTATCCAGCATGTTGGTTGCTCAAGAACCTGTCTAATGCCAAGTCTGCAGGCTGCTGTAAACCCAGAGTGATATGGGATGTATGTGTACCTTGAAGAATGTGATGTGAAGGCCTTTGACCTAAGACTGATGAAGGCTGGTGTATGTATGATGCTTGTTACTGCAAAGATCTAAAAAAATATGAAGAAAGGCTGAGAGAGCTGGGCTTGTTCAGCCTGGAGAAGAGAATGCTCTGAGGAGCCCTTAGAGCAGCTTCCAGTGCCTAAAGGGAGCTTGTAAGAAGGATGGGGACAAACTTTTTAACAGGCCTGTAGCGATAGGGCAAGGGGTGATGGTTTTAAACTGAAAGAGGGTGGATTTACACTAGCTGTAAGGAAGACATTTTTTACAATGAGGGTGTTGAAACACTGGCACAGGTTGCCCAGAGGTGATAGATTCCCCATCCCTGGAAACATTCAAGGCGAGGTTGGATGGGGCTCTGAGCAACCTGATCTGGTTGAAGATCACCCTCCTCATTGCAAGGGGCTTGAACTAGATGACTTAAGGGTCACTTCCAAGCCAAACTATTCCGTGACTCTGTGAATATAGAGTGGTATCCAAATTCCTGTCCCTGGGAAGGAATAGTTCAGGTTGAATGCCATTTTAACAGATTGATGATGTTTCTGGTTTGGGTCATGTGAACTCAGCTGACTCTTCAGTGCAGGTTAGAGCTTTATGACTGTAATGTGAAGTTAGTAATTGAGGCTGGCTCGTAATTTTCTGTGAATAGTGAATTAGAGGTTGTTACCCACAGAAGTATCCCTAAAGAATTTCATGGGCCTGTGCAAATAAAAACATTGGTGCTAATGACTCAGAATTGATGCTGTCTAAAAAAAAAAAAAAGGAAAGGAGGGACAAGAAGTTAATCACTAGATCAGCAAATACATAAAAAGTAAGTAGAAATGTAAATTACATATATAACTGTGTTCTGCAGCTGCGAAGATTGAACACTACAGCTAAGGCTACAGGAATTTTCCTTGTTCTTAACAGGAAATTAGGTGGGTTTTGTTTATTGTGCCATGAAATGTTTCTGGATGAGCCAACCCATGCATATAATTGTACTTTCATATAGCAATTTTTCATGTCTTCAGCCTTTGCACTCCATGTACATCAACTACATATTAGTGTTGAGCATGTCCGGGAGAGTATTGAACTTCTTCAGACCCCAGAGGAAGTGGTGTAAAGTCTGCACTATGGTCAAGGATGCTCAGTACCTAACAGAGCTGGCGCCAAGGACAAGAATCAGTTCTTGACCAGCATCAGTGGAAACGGTGAAAAGAGTTTGGCTGGGTTCAGATCTGTGTATAAAGAATCTGATTTTGCCAAGACTTGTGCACACTTTCGACTTGACACACTTGAACAGCTCTCATGGCTGCTCATTTGAGTGAACCTAATCTATTTAATTTAATCTCTGCAGGACTGGGACCTCACTGAGTATTGAAAATAATTGGTTTGCTGCAGTTTCAATCCCATTTTTAATCAGCACTCTGGAATTTCGGCTGGCGGAAATAGAGTAGACACACAATATGCGTTGCAGTACATATGTTGCACTTAGTGCTGTAGAATATTAATTTTCTTCTTTGCTGAAGGGACTTTCCCCGCCTCCATATCTCTCTTGCAGAGGTTTTGCATCCTACATATAGACTGAGAGTGATAAGAGTGTGTCATGCTCCAACATGCACAACTTCTCAAACACTAAAAATAAATCAAAACTTATGTAAGTGGCCCTAGGCTGCCAGCAAGCAGTCTGAACTTGCATTTTACTTGTTTCTGCAGGTTTTATAAGCCTCTTCACCAAAATATTTAATGTAGACTAAATGCTTTTCACAGCAGCATTTGATTTACTTGCTAGAGGTCTCATACACAGATCATGTAGATGTTTTGAAGCCTAGTCTTGGGGTGCTGAGCACTTCCCAGGTCCCAACCAGTTACTGGTGAATGGCATATGCAGCAGAACTCTGTAAGACTCATCCAAATAGGCAGAGATCAAAATTAAGTGTAAGTAAGTGGCAACGGTCTTTTCTAGGTCGCAAACTGGCATTTCAAGGAGCGGCTGAATAGTGCCTGAACGCTCTTAACACGCCTCTTGGGTAGATGTAGGAACTCATCAGTGGTGATTCAGGGACAAATGGCCTGATTGGTAATGAACAAGATTAGCACTATAAAAAGTGTTGACACCCCCCCAAGTGAGAAACCGCATTAAACTAGTAAAGTTTGATAGAAGCATTGTGGAAGTCCTTTGCATTTCTCTGTGTCTCGGCATGGTCTCAATGCCCATGCAGGAATATTTGCTCTTTAGGATGATGATAGGGTGAGAGCTCAATGTGGACATGGGAACTTTGCTGTATTAATGCTCGCAAAGTGCCAGTAGCACTAAGAGTTACCATGACTTTGGAAAGATATATAAGGTAATGAGAGCAGTTGAGCAGCACAAATGAGTCCTCGTAGTCTTGAGAGACTGTATCAGAAATGAGCTCTCAGCTTATTCTTGCTGAAGGAGAAAATTATCGTTAAGCTGGGCTATGTGTAGAAAGGCCTCATCCATGGCGCAGCTGCCTTAAAGATGGACTTTTGCTCCAGAATTCAATGGCTTCGACACTGAATGAGCAACGAGCAGGGACATCTTCAGCCAGACTCTGGGCAGCCCGTGCCGGGATTTTACCACCCTCATTGCACCGGCCTGAATCTCGCCGCGGCTAGTTTAAAACCGTCACCCCTCGTCCTGTCGCGACAGGCCCTGCTAAACACTGTCTCCCCAACTTACAGGCCCCCTTTAAGTCCCTCACACGGCTTCGAGCCCTCGATCCCCTTTGTGGGCCGGCCGGGCGGGCGGAAGCGCCCGTCATGGCGCCGTCCCCGCCCCGCTCCCAATGGCGGCGCGGCGCGGCCCCGCCCCTCCCGCCGCCGGCCCCGCCCCGCCCCGCCCCGCCCCGCGCGCGGCGCTGCCCCGCCATGGGGTTACTCGCGAGCTGGGGGCCGGGCGGGCGGCCGCGCGCCTCCTCAGTGTCCGCCTCCTCCCGCGCAGCAGCGGCCAGCGCTGGGCGGCCTCGGCGGGGGCTGCCCTCACGTCCCGTCGCCTCCTGTCCCCGTCCCGGCCGCCGCTGCGGTGCCCATGGCGTAGCCGCGCCGCTGCGCGCCTGCCCCTGAGGGACGCGGCGAGGCCAGACCTGCTGCCAGGTAAGCGCGGCGGCCAAGACCCCCCGGCCGGCCGGGGTCGGGCGGAAGCGCCGGGTCCCCCGGGACATGTCACCCTGGGCGCGGCGGGAGGTTGGCGGTGGCCGCCGCGGGGCCGCCCGGCTCCGGGGGCCGGGCGGTGTGTCCGCGGGTGCTGCGAGGAGCGCTGGAAACGGCTCGCCCGTCCGCCCTGTGCAGCCGTGCGGGCTCCGTCCGTCCGTCCGTGTGTGTGCAGGGGTTAATCCCGGCGTGGTGACGGGGCTTGTGGCGAGTAGCAGCTACAGGTGTCCTAGCGAACGTGGGCTCTGTCAGGCTGGAATGGACGTGCCGGGCGAGTTACTCGGTGGCACCAAGTGAAGTCCTCTGCAGATGCTAACACTGCTGTGCGTGTCGAGGTATCGCACCCGTAAGGAGAGCCCAGCTGGGAGCTTAGCAGTGTACTGGCAGAGTGTAAATTCGGTGTGTGTGAGGAAAGTACGAACACCGGTAACGTGTCACTTCAGTACTTTCACAGAGCAGTTGTTGGCCTGTGGGGTTTATCGTGGCAGATGTGCTGAGGTCAGTTCCCTGCAGCCTTCCGAGTTGCACCTCTCCAAGCAGCAGCAGAAGTATGCCATTGAAATCAGATGTAAGTTAAATAACTTCTCAACTTCCCCCAGTTTCAGATGTACTTGGAATTCCAGAAGTACTGTCATTGAAGTCAAACGGTCCAGGAGATGATACTTCCTGTCCCTTTGAACAGAAAGGACTTCAGGTGTAGCTGTGTGTGGTTGCTCCTTTTCCCCTGGTTGTGGATGTAACTAGATGTAAATCTATTTATTTCAGTTCTGTTAAGGCATAGGTGTTATAATTTGGTTCCATCATTTATTATTCTCAGACGTTTGATCACCAGCACAGTTCAATTTCAGTAGAAACCTCTCCATAGGTTTGTAATAAATTGGAGTTGGATGAACAAGTGTCAATATTTTTGTTCTAAGAAGGAAATTTTCCTGGATGGGTCTGTATTTATACCAAGCTAAGGATATATTTATTACTTTTGGATGAGGTGGAGCAGGCTGATACTAGCCTCCATCTGGGGACAAGACCCATAATGAGAGAGCTGCCTGCTCTGTGACTGTGGGACCAGTTACGTTCGGCTCATGGTGACTGGGAGCGCTGTTGCTATCGTAGTCTTGCACGGGGAAGACTTAAAATTACACGTGTAAATACAATTTCTTAAAAAGACAAAATGTATTTGTTCATCGCTTCTTGCTAGGAATACTTTATTTCCCTTAAAATCCATGTCTGTTTCAGTGAATGCCAGGGGCAACATAAATTGCTTTTAATTAGCACCTGTCTAATTTAATTTAGACAGGTGCCCTGTCAAAAGTATTTCCAACAAGAGCATTAGCAAAATGTTAATGGTATATGCTTATTCCTTTGAATGGTTCCAGGTGAACCCATGGTAGCTTACAGAGCTTGAGTGCTAGCTGAGGAGCTGCTCTTGTTAGGACGCAGACCTGAGCTGACACCAACGGCTGCAGCCAGTGCTCGGCATTCCCGGCTGGCTGGGGGAGGAAGGGAGGGACGGGTGTTGGAGGGGGAGCAGGTTGTTGGCTTCCTTCGGTGAAGAGTCCTTTACTCTGAATCTTGCTTCCCCCAATTGTTTGCTGTAGTCCAACCTTGTTAAGTTTAAAGTGACACTTCAGATTTTTCTCTTCTACCATGCTTTCTCTCTCTGGGGAGGTCTTGTTTGGTTGTTGGTTCTGATGCATGTTTTGGGTCTCCATGGCATCACCTAGTCAGAGCATGTAAGTATTATCTATTATGGGTGTGATTTCTTTTAAACAGTAAGCTTCAGTTTTTCCTCTCTGGCATGCAGAACATCTTTTAATACTTAAGCATCTTGATGCCTACCTCTAGGAACAGTGTTTTGAAGTTAATTGCTAAGCCAGCAGGGGGAACACAGATCTCTCTGTCGGTAACATCTCTCTTCCTACCACAATTGCAGTTTGTTAAAATGTTGGGCCTATATTTTTGATAGTATTTCCTTAGAAGATGATTATCAATTTACTTGGAAAAACCCCCCATACTTTGGAATAAACACATCATTTTGGAATGCTTGATATTAGTTTGCTAACAGGCATGTCTCCCACTCTTCTGAGTGGAATTTTTTTGTCATGCTAGCCAGAACCAAACTTGAAAAGATCATTAGAGATTTATCTAAGTGAAGATATTTGAGGTGAATTAATTAAACCCAAATAAGAAGAAACATTCTGAGCAATCCTGTAAAGTTTTTGAAAATGAGCTAGACAAAATATTTCCACAGTAAAATTGTTGCTGTAGCATGTTTGTGATTGCATATAGAACTCTTGAAAGCTAAAGTTGAGTTGCAAAAAAGCTGTATTCTCACAAGAAACTATTCCTAGTATTTAGGGTTTCCATAAGAGAGAGTATTTTTAGATATTCTCTTAGGTTTTAAGAAGCCATTACTAGCTTATTTTTGTAAAGGTCAAGTGACACTCCCAGCACAGATCAATAATAAGTTTTCTTTTTAATTTGTATTGGCATTACAATTGACTACATCTTGTGTGTGAGGAATACTAAATGCAAAGTCTTGTGCCTGAGAAGGTCACCTGGATGACTTGCATTGATCTGTACTGCTTTCTAGTCTGTGAAGCATGAGTATGATACAGCCAAATGGCAAATACTTCAGGTACGAGTGTACAAACATACGAGTGTACAGATTGCTGTATGCTAAGTGAAGAATGGGAATTTGCAGCATGTCAGCTATTCCCCAGTAAGAGCCAGGGAACGGTCTCTCACCCTGCAGTAAATGTGAGTTATCTTGCTGCTTATACTTGGGCTTAAGCTGTCTTTCACTGATGCTGGGGTGAAAATGTGCATGGGAGCACGTACCATGGGGTAGCTGGTTTGGTACTTGTGAGCGATAACAATTGTATATTCTCCTAGCATCAGGAGAAGTGAAGACAAAATGCATTTCAACTGAAATGAACAGTCACAGGGTAGGTTTAAAGGAAGAGATGCAAGCTTCTCTGGTTCTGGAATGACACTGCCTGAATACCGAGGTATTGACTGCATATGAATTTTCCTCCCTTTATCTTAGTGACCATGTGTATGCATATCCCAGTAGCTGTGCATTCTTCTCCAAGGGCATTATGTGATGTTGCCAGTTACTGAAGGTACAAAAAGGTGTATGCTAAGTTCCACTGACAATCTCCCTCTTCCATTGTTTTTGTGGAATCACAAAACTTCCTCCCGTTTACAGTTCTTTGAGATGCTGAAGTACGTAATGTGTAAAGTCAGTGAGATTTCTGTGTGAATGTCATTGGAAAAGAGCACTGAAGCTTTGCCTAAGTTGTCTTAGAGCTGTTTTGTTTGATACCTCCAATAATATTCTGTTAAGATGCGAATTACCAAGTCTTGGGCAATTGTAAATCTCAGAAAATGCTCTGTGGGACACCGATTGGAAATATCTTTGCAATCACATTACTTTTGATCTAGTTTCACAGCATTCTTGTGTATTATACATAGGTGTTACTTGGACAGCAGTAATATTTGTGGTGATCAACAGCAGTATGCTAGTTTCTAGCCACTTCATGAATAGAAGCATGTTTTGCCATAAAAACATACTAGCAAAGAAGCAGTGCAATTGGAATTGTTTTATCCTCAACTGTGGATTCACATTTTTATGTCCTGGCAGTCATCCAACAGAGCAGCTTTTCTTGTGCTATTTATTTACAGCAACAATTAACTCTGTGGTGGCCAGAAGGAAACAGATTCACACATCTCTGGAAATCACTGAAAGAGGTACTTTAAAGCTGCTACTTTGTGTATATCCCACTTTTTTTGTTTCTACTCTGGCAAAATTTTTTTTTTTTTTTTTTAAAGAGCAACCTTTATGACCTTCAGTATCTAAATAGGTTTGTCAAGTTCAGAGAACAGTTTCTGTATTGCACTGTAGCTGTTAATATTGTTGTACTCTTTACAAATAATCATGTTTGGCAAAATATCCTCTTTTAATGTATTTATAGTGAATGAATTTATTGAGGGAAATGTGAAAGTATTTCATATTTGTTCTGTGTATAGTACTTTAACAACAGACAGATACAGCTCATTTTAACAAATTTAATTGCATTACATGTAGCACTTCAGTAGTCTGTCTAATTTCAATACAGTCTCTGGCCAAGTTCAGATTTATTTTTTCTTCCTGTCGCAGTATGTTATAAGGCTTTGGGAGTTGGCTGGAGGGGCCCCTCTTACATAAGTTTAGTTGTGACCTTGCAAGAGACCTGTTTAGATTGCAGAAGAATAGCTTATCTAGAGGTCATGGGTCTGAAACAGGTTAATTATAGAGCTAACATGTATAGGTTGTTTTTCTGCACAGAAGGCAATAGGGCTGTGATTTATAAGCTATCTATAAGAATTAATGTTTCTGAAAAAAGAATAAAGAATGCCAATGCACTTATGCTTTGATTTCTGTCATAAGCACAGGCATTTTCTGTTGGGACATTGGTGTAGGTTTATTGTGATTTGGAAACAACTAAAAAAAATCCCAAACTATCCAGTGAGCTGACTGCATAATACAGATCTGCTGAATACGTGTATTTCTTTGCCAAGAAGCTGGAGGTGGATTGAAGACTTCTATGTCCTCTTTCTTTTGTCTTAGATTTATAGAAGTTGTTTGTTAGACTAGAGCTATACTTTACATGTAACTGAGAACTATGGTGGTATTTCATCAAGAATGCGAGACTTTGTTTTTGACAATGATTTGAGTAAAGTAAAATTCTGCTGATTTACAGAAGAGCTATTGCTATATTTGAAAAGGTGGGCCTTTTCTTTTGTTAAACCTGTTACGTTAATGGACCAAGTCACTCCTCCAGTATGTACAGGTTATGGTATGTGAGGGATTAGTTCCTCCCTCCAGAGTTTAAATGACCAGTGTGTCTGAATCCGTGTAGATCTGGTGATGTGGTTCACTCCAGTGATGAAGTGTAGTGATTTCCTTCTGCGATACGAGATGCACAAATTATTTATATGAACACAGGAATTTATTGCGGCCTTCCATCTCCCTAAGCTTGCGTTCAAAGCTTTTTACGGTCTTCATAAGTGCATTTAATATAAAATACTAAAAGACAGGAAATTCTGTATGGTAAAAATTATAGGGGAGTTTCTTATAGGGGAGTGGAACATGACAGTGGTGTGTGTGTCTTGGTCAGAACAAATCCTCATCACAGTGCTTATAAGTGATAATTTGTTACAAAAAAGTTTACCTTGTCCTGAATATGTTTCTCTGCCCAATAAATTAAACAACACTGGTTGTCTGGCTGACAAACGGGGAGAGGATAGTTTACCCCTACACAAAGCGAAGAAGCTCCTTTTGACTCATTCTTTGAACTGTGAGGCAGTTTAAGGCCTTCCCTATTTGTGTGGGAGAAGTTTCCAGTCTTCCATATACTCATTTGAAAATATAGTGGCTAACAGCTAACCTTAGATAAATGCATTTATCTTCTTGTTTGGCAACCCAAAGAGATAATCTATTCATCTGCCTTCTTTCTTGACTGTGATTTATTCTAGAGAGCAAAACTCGATACCTTCTTTTTTTTCCGAAATGCAGTTTTGATACTGCATGTGGTTAAAGTACCTACTAGCTGAAATACTAACTTGTTACTTTACATCTTATAATATCTTGTGGCCAGTGGCAAAGGGGAGGGCTGATTTGTATCACCTCCTCCAGTTCCCCTATAGTGGGAAATGCTGGTTTTCAATCCTGCTCAACCTTTGCTGTGCACCTTTCTCCTCTCCTCCCTCTTCCGCCTCCCAGGGGGATTGCATCTTTATATAGCAAATTTATGCATAATGCTATAGTCTTGCTTTTCATTATTACCCATTGTGGGCTTCTCACAATTAACCCAGAGAATTTCAGGTATTTGTGGGCCATGGTTTCAGAACCACTTCTCTAAATGTTTAAAGGTTGTTTAAAGATTTTTAAATCCAGCTGAGATTGATTTTACTGTTTTCCTGGTAGAAGGGTTCCAGCTGGATTATTTCTAGATGCAGAGCTAAGGGTTTGCAGTTCAGTCTTGAAAAAAAACACAGCATCAAGCACTCACTGATAGAACAATTTGCTGAACTCTTTTACCCTGAGTGGAAGAAGCCTTGCTGAGATGTTGGTAACTTTCCTTCCTGCTGTGGCTCCTTCTCCACAAGGAGATGCCTTCCCTAGAGTTTTATCTGTCTTGATAGGTACATTAGAGCTGTTATCTGTTTAGTTTAGGTGTGCAATTAGAAACCGAGCCAAGTAAAACTTAAGATAAATGAAATTTGTGTGAGGTTGTTGGCTGCTACTGTGTTTGTGTAGAGTAAGATAGTCCAGTGCCAGGAAACCTATTATGTTTCCAATTAGAAACCATAAAAAAATGAAGCAATTAGGCCAAATAAAATTAACTATGAGGAGGAAAGGTTGTAGAGATTTGTTTTGTGCAATTTATGATAATCTTTTTCAGCCTGAAGATTCCTGTGCACTAGAAATGTTTTTATTTCAGGGTAAGCTTTTCAGAAACAGCAAGTCCCATTTAAAAAACATTAGCCTTGCTCTTGTTAGTTGTGGTGAGATATTCCTGTTTGAGTTCATTTGGTACCTGAGGTTTATTTAAATGTAGATTTGAGAATCATAGATTTCTTGAGCTTTCATGAAAACTTTAACCCGGTCTTTATGTATGTACCTTTCTAGAAGTGTCTGCTTTTTATCTCCTTCTGCTACCTGAGTATTCATCAGGAACATGGCATATAATAGTGGCACTGGTATTCCCTGATATAAGAGCAATGAGATGGTTTTTTTTATCCATATTCTAACAAGAAAATGGAAGCAGAACTCCCTAAAGCAGTGTTGTTTTCCTGGGTGATTGTTATGGGGGGAGTGCTGCTGTGGGCACATCGAGGTCCTGCTACAACTGTTTTGGTTGCGAAAGGATAGACTGAGTTGCACAGAAAATTCGGGGCTGAAGCTGGTACTAGAGGCATTTATGAGCCATTATACAGGAACAGTACAGCATCCCAACATCTTGTTTTCCTCACTCCCTTTAGAGATGCTCTGAAACAGGATGCCCACAAGTGCTCTGTGTTAAAGTAGAAAGCATCTGATTTGGTATTTAGGTTACACGTAGGATGTTGGTCTTGTTAAACTCTGTCTTCAGTGCCTTGTGTGCTTCCTTCTGTAGAGATATGCTAACCTCTAGGAATTTCTGCTGTTGTCAAAAAGGAATCTGTTCCAGCCTCCTTCTTGTGGAAGATTCTTGTGTACTCCTTCCACTAAAAGACTCCCAAAGTGCACTTCCTTCCCTTCCACCTATTGAAAGCCTCTTACATCCTGATCCTGTAAGAGGCTATTCTCTTGTTTACGCTTGGTAAGCAAAACCTTACCCCTCAGCCTGTGCAGATTTAGCTGCATACCTCCCTCTGTTTGGGGGAAGGGAAGTCCTGGGAACATTAAACAGAATGATTTTTATCCTGTTTCTGTAGACTCTCTCTTACTTTTGTGCTATATTGTGCAATGATTATTCAGCTGAAACTTCCACAGTGTCTGGTGTCATGACTTTATTTTTCTGATCTAAACTCACAGCAGTTCAAGTCAGGTGATGAAAAAGAAACATGTAGGGAAGCTGAAGGGAAAGTTGGCTATGAAATTTTACTGACAGTAGCCGCTGTCATCCAAACCAGAGCTTCATGCCAGCTGTGGGCAAAATACGTACCAGGTAACAAAACCAACCTCAGTGAACCGTTATGAAAAAGGTGGAATGGTTTCCCATCTTTTATGGACTTATTTGTGTATATTTTGTGGCTTCCTGTCATTTGACAAGCTGCATTGTAATACATTAATAAGAAAATAAATAAACGAAATGTTAAAACAAAAGTCACGTGGAATGGAGGGGCACAATTGCTAAATGGCATAAAACATCTTCCCTTGGCACTTGTCCAGTTCCCATAGCCTTTAACTGTGACTTGTTGAAATGTCGCATTACAAGCACAGCAGCATGTGAACTGCAGGCCATCAGGGTTAGTTCTTCTTAGGCTTTTGTTATGTCAGGACTTTTATTCTTTATTACTGTTCATGTATTCCCTGAAATGAAATCACTTTGATTCTAAAACAGAATCTGTCCCCTTAATGGTTTATGAGTAAGTTACTGTTTTGAGTTCTGAATTGTGGGACTTCATGTATATGCCTTGGATGTAGGCATTAAAAAAAAAAAAAAATACAAATTTTCAATTCCACATTAATATTTTCTAGCCCTGTTAGCTTTTTGACCTGTATGTGTCCAAATCATGCAGAATTGACAGAGGATAAATCTGATCTAATAAGAAAGAAATCTGATAACATGTATATTTAATAGAATTATAAATAAACCCTACAAATCTAGGAATAGAAGAGGTTTTGGAAGAGCTACTGGTGTAGTTAACCATTTGTGGGGGTTTTCTTTGTTTTTCTTTTATTGAGCTTGAGTCTACTTGATTACAAAGGATTGCCTTTTTCTCTTCTGCATGGCATGTGTGTATTCATGCATTTGCATAGGGAACCAACATAGAGCAATGGGAGAAAACCTAGTTGAGTGAAATGGTTGCCATGCATAAAGCAAACAAACAAAAAGTGAAAAAGTTTTGGCTGTGAAGGCTGCCTTGGATGGCTTAGAAACCTGGGTTCATGTTGCTATGGCAAAACAACACAAAGGGACAGATCCTGCTGGCTTCATTCTAGTATCCCCATTCACTTCAGTGGGACTTGTGACACGTAAGAGGAGGATTTTTGGCTCGCTTTGGTAGAGAAGTGTTTGTTATCAGTGCTGTTGAGAGCTGTGCAATCTCTGCCACCATGCGTGGAAAGAGGAGGGAATTACCAGAGTCCATGTTGATAAGGAGGAAAGGAAGTGGAAGTTATTCTTCAGGCAGTGGAGGAAAAGGTTAGACAATGAGGAAGATAGAGTTGAGGCAAGGGAATAACTTGTATGGGGAAAGGTAGCTTGTGATTAAAGAAACAGATGGTGGCCATTAGGGAAAAGGCTTAAGAGAACAGAAATAAAAAGGAAAAATAAAGCAATAAGAATGCAATTCAGCAATAAATGTGGCAAATTCCTATGGTATAGAAGCCTTTTAATAGGAAACAGAAACACCACCAGATCTGTGGCTGTGGCCACCTGCAGGCACATATATTGCTAGGTTGAGCTGGGCAGAGAAGCTTTGAAAAAGTAGACAAAATTAAACTGACCAGCAGAAGACCAGTGGTACAAACTGAAGTTTAGGAGATCACTGATCCCAAGAGTAGTATGTAATGGGTATTTTGCTAGAAGTACAGGAACAGGCTGAGTAGAAAGGTGCTCAAGTGTTCTGAAGGCAGAGCTTAATCCTAGGGCTTACACTTGGTAATTTTCATTTGCAAGAAACTCACAGTTAGAACAGTGTCCTGTCCCCTTTAATGTATGAAAAGTCTCATAGACATTACAGGCTCCTACTTCAGACCACATTAAAACCTCATACTGCCTCCTCTTGTCCTCACGCACTTCAGTGTGTTACCCTCAGTCTTCTTTCAGACCTAATAATACCTAGTAGTAATAAGATTCTTCCTGATGTTCCCAGTAGGTCTCATTCCTGATTGCGTCTGCAAAATGGTACTTCTCAACAAAACAGGCTCTTTTGTGCCTTTTAGACTGTCAGTTTTTTTCAGGACCAGTGGCCTCTGTGACAGCAAACTTCAGTGAAAATGACCCCAGCAGAGTGTGTGCCTCTTAGGCAGAGTCTCCAATGGCTCTGGCTGCAGATGCCTTCTTTTGCTAGCCTTTCTTGCAGCTTCTAGTAGTATAAAGCATTGGCATGAAGTGTTTAGAAAACCTGAACTCTCATGTCAGCTTCTCCTGCTCTTCTTCACTGGGTTTTTTGGTCATATTTTTAATACGCTCTTTTGTGACCTCAGTTACAGAAATAGCCACCCAGATATACCCCAGAGGAAAAGATGATTCTCTCGGAAATGTCCCCCTGTTGTGTGGACTTTTCGAGTTTGTAGTGTAGAAGCCTAGGGCTTTCCCTTCATATAGTGCCTGCTCTGACTTATGCCTTGTAAATGTTACTGGTCAGTGGCTTGTGGCAGGTATCAAATGACTCTCTTGGTTTTACATAGAGATGGCAATGTGTATATATTCTCTCTCCCTTTTAAATCATTTTTCTCAAATTGAAGTGTAATGGTAACTGGCCTTTTAACATACATAGGTGGTCGGCACAGAATGGGATTCTTGTCAGCGTTGCTTTATCTCCAGTTCTTTCCTTGTGTTCCCTAGTTCTGAACAGCTGCGTGCCTTACAAAAACCTCACCAAAGAATGAGGCCTCTGCTGGTGGAAGAGTGATTTAAGTAAAGGCTTGTGTTTTCCTGTTCAGTTTATTAGTGAGCATTTGTGCTGTAGTTACTCTTTTTCTGATTTCTATTTTGTTTGTTGTTGTTGTTGATGGAATGGTTATACATCAGGAACTCAAGTTTCAGAATGCTTATTAATGACATTTTGCAGGACATTCTGATGGTCTTCTATAGGTGACACTGGCTAGAAACCTCAAGATTTGCCCTATTTGATATTTTTTTTCTTCATGGCAGCATTTATCTATGGAGTTATCAGCCGAATACTCTCGCTGAGTAGGTTTCTTTTTATCTAGAGAAATAGCAAAAAATGATTCCATCTTACATTTGACTTCCCAAATGATGTTCACTATATAATCATAGAATGGTTTAGGTTGGAAAAGACCTTTAAGATGATAGAGTCCAATTGTTAACCCAGCACTGCCAAGTCCAGCGCTAAGCCATGTCACTATGTGCCACATCTGCATGATGATGCAGCTTTTAGTGTTCAGGGGACAAGGTAGTGTATAGAATTCTTACTGCCAAAACCCCTTCATTTGTCAACATGAAATACACACTGGCTGGAAGAGACTTGCAGAGACTAATTCTTTCTAGCCTAGACAAGGTCCACGTAACCACTGACAACACCAGTTGCCACCTTCCTGTGCTTGACTGGCCAGTGGAAGTCATGAATGGCTTGCCGTTATGGCATAAAACCTGTTTAATTTGGAATTTCAGGTTAAAAACCTTCTGGATTGCAGGATTGTCCAACACTCTTGTCAACAATTTGTTATTGCTGTTTACCTTTAATTTACCACAGAGTTTAGTATCCCTCATGGATTTGAGGGTTTAGCTATATAACCTTACACTCTAGGGAGAAATGCAAGATATCTAGGAACTCACTGAATGCTTCCAGTATGTTCAGGATGAGTAATTTTTACAAGCCTTATAAATTGCCCAAGGAAGCTGCTGTTTTATGAGGTTTTCCTGTTTTGAGCTCTCTCTAGCATTGTGTTTGTGCATGTGTTCATCCTTCTCTGGAACTTTTTTCTTCAAAATCCATCTTCTATAGAATGTTGTGGAGGAAATCTTTGGGTAAATCATGCTTGGTTGGGTTTTTGGGGTGGACTCTTGCTGGTTTAAGAGGCTGTGGTGTTTGTCTTGCTGTCAGTGATGGAAGTTTGTTGCAGTGTCTTACTACCTCAGTCAGGTTGGGTGGTGGTGTTGATCCTAGCAAAGAACAGTTTGTGCTGGTTAACCTGTAAGTGAGGAAACATTCAACATCAGTAACAGTGCTATGTTTTAGGATGGGATGGAATAAGTGAAATGATACAGAGCTGGTGTTGTTATGTGAATGATATATAAGTAGGTATTTGTTTATTTATTGAAATGTTTTTCTCTTAGATGACTTAATCTCTATTTCTAAATTCAGGGCCAGTTTTGAAAAGGACAGTGCGTGGCAGAGCACAAAAATGCACTTTGAGGTTGGTTTTGTGGCTGAGGTTACTTTAAATGTCCAGGGATAGTTTCACAGGTTCTTAATTTTTGAGGCCAAGGTTTTAGGTTAGTTTGACTAAATCTTTTCACAGGTAATCACAGTCTGAATTTAACTGATGGAAAAGATTGCGATATCCAATCATACATTAATCATACATAACTTCATGAATAGCAGATAACAAGATACCCGGATCTTTTTTACACTGTGCAAAGTGATGTGGACCTCTTCAGAACGAAGAGTGAACTTCTTTTCCCCAGATTAAGTACTAGCAAGTAGAAGATAAAGATTAGTAGGCAGTGTCAGCAGAACTAGCTTTTTCTCTTGGGGTTTCCTTCATTCACTGTGGTGGTATGACAATGTTTCAAAATCAGTGGAGGAGAGGCCATGAGGAGGTACACATGAGAGAGAACCAGTTACAGAATTTCAACCGAAAATATCCAGTGTCAAAAGCCAGCAGTGAACAAAAGTATATGTGCTTCTTATGGGATGCTCAGCTTGAAAGTGACCTGCAAGAAACCCTGTGTTGTGATAGATACTCAACTCCTTCCTTGCCCCATTCCTGTCCTGCAGCAGTGTGGTGTTTGGGTGCTTCAGCACCCCACAGAGCCACTCCTGGGCTCTTCTCCTACACAGGTGGGACCTGGGGCACTGCCAAGACCAGTCAGAGGTGCTGGGAGCAGGGTGCTGAGGGAAGTATCTGCTGGAGGCTGTAGTTCTGTGCTTGGGCACTGACACACCTTTCCTGGTGGGTGGCTGCAGCTCTCTCCGCGCAGGGCAGTGCTGGCTCTGCCAACTAAGCTATAGAGAGGTTCTACAATGGAGTTCCTAGTGTGCTCCTCATAGGCATAGCAGTGCTATGAGCAGGTGTCTTGAAGTGCTGGTCTAGGTACAGGTTTTCCTTGCACAGACTTGACTGTGCACAGCACATGCTGTGTAAGAGAGCCTAGCCTTTTGCCTTTGCACTTCATTCCAGTTTAGTGTCAGCAAGAACTTTTTGAATGGTATTCATGCTTTGTGGTTCAGATGTTGGTCCTGACTCAACGTTCTGCTCTGACTTTGCCCCGTGATGGTTGTTAGTAATTGCCTGCATTGCTTTGTGGTGAGTGTTAGTGGTTGCTAACCACCATCTGTTACTTTCTGCTGCTGAAGACTGGTAATGAAGTAAAGTAGGTAAGATTTGTATTAGATTGAATACAATACCAACATTCTGGTTCCTTACCTGCTTGGTCTGTAGTCTCATTCTAGATCTCTAGATGACTGAGAATAGATTAAAAAAGTGGAAAAGGATATTGCACATCTAGTGAGTGTTTCCCCTCAAGAATCTGCAGCATGCATTCTGTGGTCAGAATTCCCTATGCTTTTAATGCCTGTGGGCATCAGCTGTATCGCCGTTTATTTGTATGGCATATTTAAGTTGTTTTACTGACCTGGTATATCATGTCTCGAAATCTCTTGACATAATGATTCTGAGCAGCTTTGTGTTTGTATTTATTGTCAAGTGGCCTGGAAAAGTTTTCAGAATTTGTGATACTGAGAAGTAATGAGTTAAATTTATTGTGTTACCGGTAAACCAGCTAGAGCACGTGTGAAACATTGCTCTGTGGTGCAATAAAGGTAACGCAGATTATTAAGCAAACAAATGTTTATATGTCCCAGAGAAAGTCTGAATAGTTAAAATAAACACGTCTGAAGCTATGAGTACTACTGGCAGTCTTCAGTTGACAGAAAGAACTCTGGGATTTCACTTCCAAGATCACAACTTGCACAATGCATAATATGAAAGAGCAGCAGCTGCACAGAAGTGCAGGAGAGGGAAGAGTACTGAGCTGTCAGTACCTAGGCTATCTGGTAATATAAAATGGACTTCTTTAGTAGTCCTTTTAGAAAGAATTCTGTTTCTCTTATTACAAGAGAGGTAATTTTAAATACTTGGTAATGCTTCTGTAAGTGATATTTGTATTCAGATGTATTTTTACTTCTTTCTGTAGGCAATTAAAAGTCTGGAAGATTTGATTTCAAAACACACCACAAATTTCAAAGGAAGTAAATCTACATGAAGAGCTACAAAGGGAGCTGATTTGAGGAGATTCAGCGCTTGCAAAAATGTCTTCAAGTTGTGCGACTTCAGTGTTTGCTTTGATTTTGTGCTTTGCAGCTGCAGGTAGGTGACATTATGTAAATCGTGCATTCATTGGAACTTATTGTATATTCAGAATTATTGATCAAAAATACTTTTTCATGCTGTAAAAATGTAGGTCAGCTGGGTTTTATATTAAACTATTGTGATCAGAACTGCTGGTACGGTGATGTGAGGAGCAGTGCTGTTCCTGTGAGAGCATTTTCTTGCACCTGTTTTCCCCTTTAAAATCATTAAAAAACTGCAGTTGTAATGTAAATTATTTTTGTAATTATTTATTCTAAAAAGAAAGTAAGAGAAGTGTGTGGTGCATGTATATTATAAAGGGGAAGGTTGCTGTGGAAGCCTTTGGGAGTGAAAGCAGGGTAGCTCTGCCAGTATGTGATGCTGTGGAGCTGTTAGCTCTGCCAAGAGGCTGTTTTTACTCCCTTGGATGCAGGGTTGTGCTTGTGAAGCTGAGCTGGGGTCTCTCTCCAGAGTTGGGCTGTAAGGGTGTACCCCTTTTCAGTTCATTGCTGCCTTCGAGGGTTGTAATCTAGACTGAAGTCCCCGTTATTTTAGTTCATCAAGATAAAAACTGTGTTACAGTAACTTGAAACAGAGAGATTTGTACAGTTCAAGTACCTATATTGTAGTTTCTTCAAGTGCTGAAGTGATTCTTCTTGCTATGTTTGTTTGTCAAAGTTCTTCCTGTGGTTGCAAGGGGAAGCCTCTTCTTATGTGTCCAGCATACAGTGTGGGTCATTGGAGAGGAGGCCAAGTGGATATACAGTTAGTCAAAATGAGATAGTGGGAAAAGTGGACGGTGGACAGATGGCTTGCTTAAATCTGAGATGTCCTCACTGTGGAAAAGATGACCAGCTTTGGAAGAGACAGGGCTGAGCAATTAAATGTGCTACAATTTGGCTTCTTTTCATCGTCAGCATGGAAAATTATGTTGTTTCAAGCCCTCAAGCCTTGTGGGACTTTCTCTGGGCTTGACCTCCTGAGGGCATCCATCCAACATTAGTAACTTCGATTGTTTAATAGTACATGATGCTAAGGTTTTGCAATAGCTTCATTCCAGATGAATTTGCAGCAATACAGGGTGTGTCTGAGTGTGTCTGCGGCTTGAGCTGAGGATGTGAATGCTGGTCTTGGCTGAGAAGAACGATTGCTGGGAGTGAATCTGAATTTAGGGATGCATAAAAATCGGCTTTGAAAGAAGGTGCCAGTGAAGAAAATAAAAACTGTTTTAATTGATCACAACCACAATTCCCTTTCACTGCTGAAGAGATTGCTTGCCCAAGAAGTCAGCTTTTGCCTCTTAATGCCAGCTTTAACTAACCCACTAATTTAAAAGTGTTATCAAGCACAGTACTACTATTGGTTATTAGCATGTCTGTCCTGAAGTTTGTTGTGGTTTCTTGGTTTTACTCCCTAATTCTGTGTTTTCCTCTGGCAGCTATTCTTGAAGCAAACTCTTAAAAAAAGCACTATGGCTTTGGATTTGATCAGATGCTTATTCATAAGTAGAATTTTGGCTAGAAGGGATCTCTGGGAGTCTAATCCAGCCCCATGTTCAGAGCAGGGCTAGTTTCAAAGTTACTTATTTTTTGGAGACTCATTCTTCCCACTGTCTTCATGGCAAGTAGATAGCAGAAGGGAGTGGAAAGGTTCACAGTTAGTTAGGAGGAGGTGAGGAAGCACTCTGATTGTGGTCCTGTGGGTTTTGGTTTTCTTCCATGCCTTTTATTTTTGCAATAAATTCTTAATGAGAACATCTACTTGAAGTCGTTTACAGAGTATAGCGAGTACAGTGAGATAAGAGCAATAAAGAACTGATGTACTCTGAAGTGTGTCAGGGAGCGATCTCGGGCAGATATAGTTACAACCAAGGAAGGACTGTTCTCTGAAGGTTGTTTAGATAGAGCTTTTGCAGTGTTTTTCTGTTAGTAGTCCTGTTAACCTAAACAATTACACTTTAAATGCAGGGAGTTTGTGTCTATAGGTGAAATAGAGGTGGGAGCTAGCAGCACATTCTAGTTGTGTGGCAGATGCCCATGTGCGGTTGTCAGTGTGACGGCCAGGGGACCGCAGGCTTGGCTTTTAGTTGCCGGTGTACAGAACCCCTGCTTGTTCAGGCTTGAACCATTACCAAGCCAGTATAAATAAAACTGAGGAGTATAAATAAGACTAAGAAGTATAAATGAAATCCCTGCGTGCCTGTGGTGAAGCCTGGGGGAGGCAGGGGGCAGCATGCCACCTCCCGAGGGTGTTCAGTTTTATATATTGAGCTTTTTCCAGCTTACTCTTGGTTTCTGAAGCAGTGAGGCTGCTGCAGAACACACCTTTTTCTTGTTTGCCACTGCTGCTATTGGTCTAGGTTTTGTTGCAGGCATTCCAGTACCTTCAGCATTGTTATTTTTTTAGTTATAGGTGATCTTCTGGACAGAATCTGTGTTCATGCTTTATTTTCTTTCCATTCTTGCATTTTAAGGTGCTGATGTGTGAAGTCTATCTCAGAAAAGCCCCAGGTGTTGGATGGCATCATGCACAGAGATGCATATTCAAACTCAAGCTACAAAATTGCGTATTTTTCATGCTGATAGCTTGAAGAATACACCTTAACTAACTTTGCATTGAAAATGTTCTGCATAAGTATTCAAAGAATATTTGTCTATTCCTCTACCCTCTCTTACTGATCAGATGTATGTAGCTAAATGCTTATCTGAATCTAGATTTACTTTGAGCTTGTACACAGATTTCTTGTAAGCTCTTATTTATACATCTTTAACTGTATAGAAAAAAGACTGCAAAGAAAACCTCGATTACTGTGAGCCTTTTCTTCCCCATGGAAAGTTCAGGGCAGGATGGAGAAGAGAACTGCTGGCAAGCTACCTGCCTGTCTGAAGGAATTATGTTTTTGAAGTGGGCTTAGACTAAGGTCTGGCAACCTGCAATAGGAACTCCACATAAACACTCAGAACTGCACACGCTATAGCCTTGGATAACCTCATAAGCAAGTCTGGCTTTGTAGTCTTAGGAGCAAAAATATTCTGTCCTAATGTGGCTTAAATCAAAGTCTGAAATGCATTTATTTTACTTGCTGGCAAATTTGTGCAGTTGGGTGCATGATGTCTGTCTGATTGGAGGGCAGCTGAAACAAATACTTGCCTTAGACCTTAAGGGCCAAACCATCAGCAAGACAGTTTCTTCCATGAAGGAATGGGAATGTATTTTAAGCTTATTTTTTTTGCCTTTTTCTTTCCTGCTTTACTGTTGAGCTGGGAGGAAGGTAGAAAGGTGATGGAGCCTGTGGACCTGTCCTGGCCCAGGGTCTCATTCAAGCCTCCTGGAGAAGATCCTCCTGCAGTGCAGATCATTCCTGCTGCTGACAAAGCAGCTCAGCTGTGGTGTTGATACCAACCTCAATTCACCCATGCAGCTGTATTCTCCTTCCCTCATATTTGGTGTTTCCTGTGCCTGCCTTGTAGACACCTCTCTGTGAAGCTGTCCTGTAGGGGCTGTAAGGGTTCTTGTGAAAGGTGCTGAGAAATATCTAATTAGAAACCACCTGATGAGCTTTCAAAGGTGAAAATTGCTCTACTTCTTTTTTTTATCCCTTTATGGAGTTTTGTGGTTGTGGTCAGGCTGATGGAGAGACTATAAGAATTGGATATATTGAAGAATTTACCCTTTTACTGTAAGAGTGCTCATTCTGGTTTATCTGCTTATTTTAGGTTGGTCTCTATGGTTTTATTTCAACAGCTCTTTGTTCCCTAGTTCTCTATTGTTATTTTAGGTTTTTTTCTTTCTTTCTGCATACTTGTTCTTGTAAGTAACCTTGTGTTGTTCAGAGCATGTGTGCTTCATTTTCAATAATGCTGTTTGCCTGTATCCGGTGTACCTTTTGGATCTGTGCCCCCCCAGATATGGTGGTGGTGGGTGCCATGTTAACAATCATCACAACAGGAAGAAACAGGCCTTGTCATGACATCATTTTTGATTTTCTTTGAAGAGGAACTTCCCCTGACCTTGAACATGGTGTTTCCAAAAGCAATGGAGGATCTTTCAAACTATGATAGAAAAGTCCTTCCACTGGAAGGTAAAGAACACAATCTAAAAGTACATATGCTGGGAGTCACTCACACACATTTCTTTGTTTTAAACAGTGTTTGCTGGGTATTTTCCTAATGTAATTAAATGGTAAGCTTTATTTTTTTCCTCAGTACATTTGTTGCCAGAGGTGCGGGGGGTTTTGTTTGTTTAAACTGTGGTTAGAGGATGAGAACCAAGGGACAGAGGTTAGCCCTGGAATTATTAGGGCTGAAGTAAAGCACAGACTGTTTGCAACTTGTGAACAGATAGAGATTTCACTCTCCATCTCCCTTTTCCTTCAGTTCTTTCTCTTAATCAGTAAGTGATGCAGTGGAGCTGATTAGATGAATCTCTCAGACTCGGTCTAGCCTTCTGTGGCACTCTTCTTGTGGTCTTACGTGGGACTGGGCACAATACTCTAGAAATGTTGTCAGAAATGCTAGATGGAGGGAAATAATAAATTCATAAGCCTGTTGGTTACACTTGCTAATACACCCATGTGCAGTCCTTCCGTACCACAGGGGCATGCAGCTGACTCGTGTTTCCCACGTTGCTTCACCAGAACTCTCCGGTCTTTTGCAGCAAAGCTGCTTCCTCGCCAGTCAGTCCCAACTCTATATACCTCCAAAGGGTTACTCCATACAGGATGCAGGAATTCATGCTTGTCATGAGGGGAGAGCAGGGCAGCCATGTGGGGTGAGGGGAGATTGTGAGGGGAGAGCAGTGGCTGTCATGACAGGTGAGGGGAGAGCAGGGGCAGCTGTGAGAGGTGAGGGGAGATGGTGAAGGGAAAGCAGGAGCTGCCACGAGGCAAGTGCTGGGGAAGGTGTGAGGGTAGGTCATGAGATGGGAGGGGTGGCCACGAGGGAAGATCATGAAGGGAGTTCAGGGGTGGTTGTGAGGGGAGATCGTGAGGGGAGATCAGGGGCAGCCATGGGCTGTGAGGGGTGGCCATGAGAGGAAAGGCCTGCAGCCTTATACTGTGAGCCACTATGAAGGGGCAGATGAAGGGTGGCTGTGACTGGTGATCATGAGCGGCGGCCATGAGGGGAGATGAGTTTGTCCTTAGTGACATGGTTTAGTGGTGGGCTTGACAGCCCTGGGGTAATGGTTGGGCTTGGTGATTTTAATGGTCTTTTCCAACCTAAGTGGTTCTGTGATTCTGTAATCAGCCAATTTTTACATTCATTGAAAAGCTGCCCAGTCCTATCCCTTTATGGTCTGGTTAGGCAGTCTTTTCAAGGATGAGATTAACCAGTACACTGAGTATGACTTGCAGGCTGAGAGAAGAGTTAGAGGAGCAGAAGGCTTTTTCACGTGCTGTGGCTTGCTTGTCTCATACCTAGACTGCTGCCATGCTCTTTTCGTGAGAGCCTGTCATGCTTTCAGTGCTGAGAAATGCTAATTAGGAACCCCTGAGGAGCTTTTAATGGTGAAAAATGTTCATTCTTTTTTTTTTTCTTCTTTTGTTTCTTTTTATCCTTTCAGCACCATGACGGTGATTTGAAGCATCTTCATGTTAGCTGTTTATCTGATAGGGAGCCAAGTGATGCATTCCTAACTTCATGTGCATGAGATGGTGAGATAGCTTTGAGAAGCCAAAATAGACATAAAAAGTATTGATAGTTAATCTGAATTTCACACCAAAAAAACCCAGTAATATCTTTCAAGCAGTAAATGATGTGTTTGAGGAATTTAAATGCAAAGACTGGTCAGAAGTGGGATGATAGACTAAATCTCTAGGTCTTCTGAGTTAATGTTTCTTTAGCACTGCAGTTTAGTGATCTGTTCCTGTGTAAATTTGGGTTTTTAATCTGGTTTTCTGCCTGTCTCTCAAGCAGCTTGATTCAGATCCTGTGCTGTTTCTTTGTGGTGTATGCATAAATAGTATTTTTATCTTCCAAAACCACATAAAAATTCTCAAGAACTTTGGAGAATCGCGATACAGAGAAAGGTTATGTATTTTAGAAGAGGTAATTGTATCACAGACTTGGAATGGTTTAAACTCAGCAGACTGCATTTTTCCTGTATCAGCAAGGCTCTGAAGTGAAAACTAGTTGGATTTCAGCAGAGTTCTGTGCCTGTGTGGAGCAGTAGGATGTTGGGTTGTGGGTCCTGGTTCAGTGAAACAGCTGAGTGTGTATCCAAGTGCTTTGCTGAACAAGAGCATTGATGGGTAAACATGAAAGTCTGGTTCTTTGACTAAAACTGGCTCTGGATGATGCCAAAGGAATCCTAAGAAATGTCAAGTCCATAATGCAGTACTTGTATAGATGCAGGCAAATTTATATGTCAGTATAGATTGAGACACAGTAGTGTCTCTGGAGGGAAGTCCTCAACTGCTGAAAAGTAGTTCTGCAGAAAATGTTATGGCATAGACTGGTGAATGGCATTAATCCTGGTCTTTCTAAGGAAATCTATTGAAGTTTTTTAAGGAGAAACTTGTCTTTAACAAGTCCTAAGCATCACATAATTATTATATAAATACTGTTCTAAAAATAATTCTTTTGTTTTCCAAAGGGAATTGGGATTTTGCTTTTAGATCTTTTAATATCCTTTCTGTCCTGTAGGCCCTTCTTAACTCTTTCTTAGCTTCTCCATTTGTCATTTATCTTAAAAATAAGACAAACCCATGATCTCATTAACAAAAAAATGAAAAGGGCATACTTGGTTGACTAGAGACAATATTTTTGTCTTGTCTGATGTCAAGGAGAGGTACAAAAGTTTTCTGATTCAAGGTTCTACAGAGTAAAGAAGTAGGTACTCTGGAACATACCTGAAAATAATTGTCTTCAAACTAACAAGTATTTGCATTTTTATGATTTTAGGAATTATTCTTCCCCCATCAGAATGATCTCAGGTGTTCAGGGCTGAACCTGTTCACTTTACAGACCAATAACTTTATTTTTTGCATGGTTATTTCTTTTGCTGCAAGGTCATACAAATTCTGTCCTTTGGACTAAGGAGGGCATGTGCAAGCATCAAACAGTTTTATCTGTAACAGGAAGAACAAGGCTCCAAGGGCTCTAGGACCCCAAACCCGGCATTCCTCCATGTGATCCTAGGGTGTCACAACAAGAAATGGAGCATCTACTATTAGAAAAGCAGTTGTTACTTGCACATGAATAATGTATTGAGTTTCTGCAAGTCTTCTGCAAGCTTTTTCCACTGAAATATATTTGCACGAATCAATGCTGTTGTTTTACTATTGGTTATGGTATAGTGTAGAGAAAATAGAGGGTTCAGATATATTCCTTTTCAAATAGAAGTAATTTCATCCTCTCTAGTTACTGACAAGAAAAGGAACTGAAGTCTCTCAGGCTGTAAGTCACAGGAGAGATGGATTTGGAGTTAAAAATATATGTTTAGCACAAAGACTTTGTGCCATGTTTCATTACCTGAAGGCACTGAATTGGTTTCCTCTTTGGTGTAAACTTGTTTTAAGTCGGTAGTATTTCAGCAAGGATAAGTTTCGACCTGTGGTGACAAAAGCAAAGGTTTTAAATAACTCCATTGAAGTGTAGCTACTCCAAGCACAGTGAGCTTTTCTTCATATTTTTAAGTGTACTTTATAGGATGGAGCTATTGCTCCCTTATTGGGCAGCTGCTACACTGTGAGGCTTACTAACAGGCAGTTAATAAAAAAAGAATATGACCTGTCCGGGATGGGAAGAACTACACAGGGAATGTCATTACTCTCACTATTGGAAGCAGCGCATAGACAAAGTAACGAAGGAATTCGGAGTTAGATGATGGGAACATTTGTAAGGTTTGTTGCTGTTTTGCCTCTCTAGCAAAATTTTACTTGCCTCTGGAACAGGTTTGGTGTTTCGGGTGGTTGTTGTTTTGTTTTAAAATTTTTAATTAATTCACTGACACGTGGAGCCATGAGTGGGTGAAGAGCTGATTTTGTGGTTATCTTTACTTCTTGTCCCCTTTTTCTTCCCTCTTGAGATCACCAAATTTGCCTTATGTCTTGAAAGGATGGTTGATGCAATTCATTTTGGAATAAATAAAACTTTCCTTTATTAATTTCCATTTAAATGGAGCCATAAAACATCTGTTCTATTAGAGATTCTCCTCAAGCTTTTTTGATTTGATCCACTAAGTCAAGCTGAGATTTTTTTTTTTTTTTTCGACAAGATTGTGTGCCTCAGTGGGAGTAAATGGCCACTGGGCATCACAATGTCCTGGCTGTTCTTCAGGCCTCAGCAATGGTATGGAAGCGCTCTGCTGTGTCTGAGTTCCGTGGTGGAGTCTTCTCCAGGCTGCTGACTGATGCACTTTACACACAGCCAACTCACAGCTGCCCTGTGAGACTCGGTGTGTGTGTGTGTGTGTTTGCCCTGTATGTGACTAAATACAAGTGCCTGTGTCTGAAGGACCTTTGGGAGAGGGTGGAGTGAGTTAGGGGCTGACAAATAGATTCTTCCGAGCTGTGGCCTGTCCTTGGCCATGAGCAAAACTCCTGGAGAAGAGCCTGGAGGCTGGATTAATTCTTCTTGTGGAGATGAAGGTGGCCTGATGGCCATAAGTATATTAATTATATTTTTATATATACTTAATTTATAATTAAGTATATTAAATGCATAGGCCTAAACTACAAGCCTCAGCTGTCGACTGAAAGATGAAAGGCTTGTATCTGGATTAGTGACTTTCTCTGTGATCTCATCACGAGTTATTTCATCTCTCAATCTTGGTTTCTTAATATGTAAAACAGATGAGTTCTGCCCTGTCATCTTTCATGCAGGACTGTTTGAAAGGTTCAAGTAATAGCTTTCAAGTACTTGGATCACATCAGTGCTAGCTGCTGTTATCTCATTAATTCTTCAAAACCTCCCCCCTGCCCTTTTTTTGAGGCATAAAAATGGCAAAGATTTTATTTAAAGGCCTGTCATCCTTTCTGCCTGCCTTGTTTGTGCTTAGACTCCTGGATGCTGAACTGCAGAAGTTCTTTGTGATCTCCGATAAGGAACAAGCTGGTTGAAGTTTTGCAAGTCATAATTAGGACGTCCTGAGAAGTGCCTGAACTGACGGAACTGCTTCTCTTTTCTCTTTCTTCTCCTGCCATGCCAACCCTTATTTAAAAGAAAAAAAATTAGTTAAAATTTATATTTTACAGGAAGTAGAATCAGTCATACTGGAAGCAAAGGGGTGGAGTATGGAACACTCTCACTTTAGCTGTAGGCAAAAGCATTTTCAGGTAAAATGTTCTCTTTTCTTGCATCATTGGAAGAAAACGTAGCAGATAGGACTATGTTACATCTCATGCATATTTGAGCAACATGTTAGAAGTTTAATATGTGGCTTCAGTTTCTTGCATTAGGGCAGACTTCACCTTTGAAGATAATTTGTTAAACTATATAATTTTGAAAGTTGTTGGTTTTCTGCCTGTTGTGCTTTGAGATGTTAGCTCAGTCTGGCAAAGCTTCCTCTTATAGCACTAATGAATTCAAAGCAGTAATTAATTGTTCTATGGGATATTTTTGCCTTTAGGCTGAGAAAGTAGTAGGTGTTTGAGAAAACTGGCAAGAAAACTGTTCAGAGATTACCTTGGATATTACTTGTCTCAGTTGCTTTTTGGAACCAGGCCAAGAGTAGTTGTTTTTCTTGCTGAAGTAGAGCCTCATGGCCATACTGAACCCTGATGTTTGATCTCTCTGATATCATCACAGAGGGAAGTAAGAGGGCTAAAATATGCATCGTAGCAAGGACTCAAGTTTTTTTTTTTAAAGGATTGCAATTGTCTAAATTGTAACACCCAGGCAAATGCTTCTCCAGTGTCTCTTCTTATGAAGCCAGCTAACTGACTTTAGTAATAGGTTTTATAACAAGGTGGGAAAAAATCATGTAACTAAAATGCTTAGAATAAAGCATGTTTCATGCCTGTAGCAGAAAAATAAAAGCAACCCTGGAAAAGGCCCTGTTCTGTTGCTTGTTAATTCCCTTGAAATCCCAATTCTCTTTTTTAAATTAGCAAAGCTAGGGTGGTTGTTTTAAGCTATCTCATGCAAAAAGTAAAGCAATGTGTAAGACTCTGATGCCTGGCTTTGAATGAAAGAATTTTAAGAACTGAAGTTATGTAATTCTAGGTCTGTTACATTTACTGGATCTCAAAAGTCCGTTTGCAGCAAGAAGCCTGTAGGTCAGCTCTTGTGAATACCAAACTGAACTTTATTGGTGTGATTCAGGAAAAAAGAATTCTAACGAAACATTACTGAATATTGAGCTGCTTGATGGTGGTGTTAAAGAAATGGAGAAAACCTAATTGGCTAATTCTTCTGGCTGCTTCAGCATCACACAAACAAAAGTTTTCACCAAAGGAAATTGTCCATGACATTTCAAGTAAAGGTTGTTGCTAACAAAGAAGCCACCCTGCCTCTAGAAGTCCTAGAATGCAGCTTCCCTCTTTCTCCAGTGAAATCATAATGCATTTAAGATGGTTTTGTAGGTCAAGCACTCATATCTGTCTGTGATTTGACAGAAGTGTTGAAAGGAAATCAGGATTTGTTGGCGAGTATTCCTGAGCAATGAATCGATGATTTTTTTGGCCTGATGGCCTGGATTAATTTAATTAGAGCAGTAAACATTTTTTGCTGTAATTGGGTGAACTAATTAAGTGGTTTTAGTTCTGATACCTGTGTTGTCTTCCTTGTTCCACTTGCTCTCCTTAAACTTTTTGAAAGGAGCAATGCTCTGTTCCAGTAAAAAGGATATGATTTTTCTGTAGTGCTCCTCAGTGCCAGCCTGTATGCTGCTGCCCAAGTGCTCCCTGGTAGGGTCCCTTGCTGGAATGTTTCTCCAAGGATTCATTTGGCTGCTTCCTGGCCTACAAGCCCTACAACCTGGAAAGGATCAATACTTACTTTCTGCACAAAGTCACTACATCTTCTTTCCTTTAATCCCATTGTAAGCCACTCATCGGGTGTCTGATCCTGACATGGGCCTATAACACTATGTCGCTAGGACAATTTTGTGGCAGAAATTGGAGAGCAGTGTAGTACAGCTCCTGCTTCCTTAATGGAATTAATCCTAGGGCTCATGGCCTGAAGTGGATAACAATCAGTTGTCCTGGTCCTAAGTCTTCTGATATTACTTCTTCACTTCTGATTTGCTTTTTCTAGTTAGCTCCTCCACACTGTTTTGTTAAATAAGCCATGAGTGGTACAGTTAGAGACTTAGTGGGAACCTGCTGTAGTGCCAATGAAGGGGCTCATACTTGTTACTTCCAGTGGGACCCTGCCATGACTGTGATGGTCTCTGCTCCCTTCTTTTGTTGGGGGTGCATTCTTCCTCCTGTGGCTCATACCTCAGTGTAACCGTCTATATCCAAGATGTGTATTAATATGTTTTCTTAGTTAGGATGATCTCATCACAAATGAGTATTTGATGCCTTTGTAATGCTCCTATTATACACACAGAGCAGCTGGCATGGACTTTTTAAACAACAGTCCTTGTAATCTCCTGGATAATCTCAAGGAACATTTAAATACAACAGTGCAGTTACTTTGGAAGTTTTAAATGTAAACATTTTTTCTCATACAATGGCTTAACATTCTGGGTTATATATGGGGTCTCTCTCTGCATTTATGGTGAATGAAAGCTGCAGTTGACTGTCCTAGGTGGTTAACTAAACTGTTCATGATTATATTAAGGGCCGTTAAAGAATTGGTGAATGGGAGTACACTTCCATGCTTTATTTCTGAATATATTTGATTTGTTATTGTAGCCTTGTTGTCCATAGAGAAGAGTGTTTGTGCTCAACAAGAACTTCATTTTTCTTTTCCAGGCAATCTTGTGGCACTGGGAGTAGGGCTGAGAGCAGTGGGACTGCTGAGCTGCTCTGCCTTATTTCTCTCTTGTGAGTCAGGTCTGTGTTGACCTCAGGGGTGTGTCTGTTTATTCAGTTGTTTGTATCCCATTAGAAAATGGTGGTACCACTCTTCAGCTGGATCAGTAGGGGGTGGTTTTTTTAAAGCGTGGATAGTAAGGCTTACGCTTAACCAAGTAACTTCCCGTGCAATGTAATGTGAAGACTGCCTTTCAGTTGTACAGCCAGTAAATGATCACAAATCTCATGAGATGTTAGTAAAATAATGGGTGTTAAGTTCATTGAAAGGAATGGAAGTTTAACCACTTTTTCGCTAATAGGAAGAATAAGTTTCAGCCTGGCTCCTGTGTGTTTATGAGAGAGCTTTTGAAGTCCTAGAAGAGCAGCTGGTTTTTCCCTGCACCTTCATGATTGCTAGAGCAAACACAGGGACCCTTGGAGGTAGGTGGCAGGAGTAGTGGCCTCCCTTTGGTTTTTTTTGCAGCAGTTCATGTCTGTACTAGATCAAAACTGTATTTCCTCTTATAGAAGTCAAGTGTTGAAGTATTGTTCAGGTACTTTGAGTAGCTTCATCTGCAGTTCACCTGGTGGCACATTTAGACTGCATCTACTGAGTAAAAGATATCCTGTCAGAATTGGAACATATGTCAACAAAGCCATTTCATTTACTGCCTTAGCTCTGCCTCCTTACCCAAAAAAATACACAAAAGGCTGTCAGAAATGCTTTTTTGTTCGTGTAACTGATGTAACTGTACCAGTAAGAAGGGTTTGCCAACGTAGCAGATTCCAACACTGATATACAATACATTATGGAAAGGAAATGCACCATTGTACAATGGGATGTTGAAACTCACATGCTTTTCCTATTAAAATCGTTAGATGAGAGGCAGTAACTGAATCTGGACTGAGCTGGAACCCTTCACACTCGGGGCGTTACGTTGTAGTGTTCCCCAATGAAAACCTGAAACATCTTGAGTTTATCTCAACCCTATCAAACAATATGAAAGAACCCTTAGGGTGATTTAAACAGGCCCTGTATTGGGTTCTTTGTCTGCTTTTTCTTTTCAGTTCGTATTAAAATGCCATTTGTTTTATATCCAACTTTTGTCAGCTGGGAAGGATAGTGCCTAGCTTTTTTTTCCCCAAAATCAAAACCTTATGTTACCCCCTAATTATGGATATGTTAAAGTGGGTTGTTTGACTGTTATTTTATTCTACAAGAATAATAGTACTAACTAAAAAAATACATGCATGGGTATGTGAGATGCATAGCAGTGGGCACACTCGGATTGTTACGAATTCCAGCAAAACAGATTTTACCCTACGAACTGCACCACCAAGTGCTGACTCAGTGACAGTTCTTATGTGTACCTCTAATGTTTAACAGGAAGGCATAGTACTCACTTTTATTGCTCTTTTTGGGAAATTGTTTCAAAGCTTACAGAGTATGTATGTGGCCCCACAGACTGCTGACTCCACTGCAAAGTTATTTTACATCTAATAAGTTACAGGATATTGAGACTGTTTTCTAAGTACCACTATCCTTTACTGATTGTACCTGAAAGCAGAGTTACGCTGTTCTAAGTGTTGCCAAGTCACTTTGAAAGTCTCACTTGTAAGGTTTCTCACTGCTTACCCCTATGTAGGGCTGGGTTGTTGGTTTGTCTTTTTGTTGGATGGAAGAAGCCACCTTGCTCACTGTGGTATCTGCTTCCAGTTAAGTTGTGGCGAGAAAGCTTCTGTGTTCGTGCAGCGTGAACATCCTCAGGCTTTTACATTTAATTAATATTTTGTGGTTAGTTTTTACAGAATCTACCTGCCTTTTGTTTTTTCCCCTCCTTCAAGCCTTGTTTGTTTGTTCATTCAAGAAGGAGCATCTAGATTTTCTGTGTACTGGAAAAGACAATGACTTGCACTGCATCACTGGCAGTAGGGCTCCCTGTGAGAGTCTCTGCTGCCCATAGTGTCAAGGGGGCTCTTGCTTTCTTCAGGCAAGCCCTTAAACGGGAGTTGAACCCTTGCCATACAGCGAGATGGATTTCAGCTCTGTGGGGTCTCTGCAAGGGAAGTAATTTTGATGTGTGTGTGTGTGTGTGAACATTTTATATTTTCATGAAACCTTAATCAGCTTTGAGGTTCTCTGAGACTTTTTTTCCAGGCAGCAGTGATACTGCAATACATGCCGTATAAAGGTTATGTTAGCATTGGGCACAAATGACTTATTTCCTGAGTTAAAACTCCTCTCCCCAACTTCCCTTTAAATAAAAAAAAAAGGGCAAAAGTCAATAAAAGATTACTGGAGGAGAAGAGCCATTGTGATTTCATATGGAGGCCATCTCAGTTCTCTTTTTATATCTGTTGCTCGCCTGGGAGTATACACTGTACTCATGTCCTGGTCTTGAATTATTTCCAGCTTATTAATAGTTTTGCAAATGCATTTAACAGTTAACTGCCAGCGTGCGTGCTCCTTGTGGTTACAGCTAACAAGCAGCTGGTCAGTACATTAACGAAATTTGGACTCAGTTAACTCTTGTAGAACCATATCTCTGCATTTCTTCAGATGCCTTGTCAAAACTATATGGGGAGTAATCCAGTAGGATAACACAAAGAGTGCATGCTTAATAAGGAAAGAAATGAGCAGAGGGAGGTCAGGGAGGAGAAAATCCTTCTGCATTTTGGAAAGGAAGAAGGGGTGCACAGAGCAGGGCATTGAGTTGTTTCCTAGGTAGAAAGAAGAGAGTGGTAGCATTTAGTAAGGAAGTCCTTAAGCAAAACTTCACCTCAGGGGAAGTGGAAAGAGAGGCATTAGTAACTCGTTTAAGAGCTCTGACTGATATTGCAGATCACCTTTTGAGAGAGATTTCTTAAGTGATCAATTTTACTTGTCTGTTGAGAATGATTTTTGTTTTGATGTGGGGTTGGTTTCATTTCTGGTGGGGGTCTGAAGGGCAGAGAAGAACCTCAAGGGTACTGATTAGTAAGTGCTTTATTTAACAATTGAAGTTACGTACTTTTATGGGTACTTTAGCAGCTTTGACTGAATCTCATTCCTGACTCATTCTGTCAAAATGTACATTTGAGATAATCAAAACCATTCCTGTCCAGTGATGAGCCATTCTTTCTTTTAATGAAGAAGAGGTGCAAGTATAGGATATATACGGCCAAATCTTTTTACATGTGGCTGCCATCTGGGTGAGCTAAATAACTCCCTATGAATCAGGCGTACAATATGCATGCTCTCTGTTCCCTATAAAGATTTGCTCCCAAGTTGTTTAGAGTCATCCTTTCTCACTCTCCATTTAGTCCTTTCTCTGGCAAGTCTCCCATGGATTTCATCTGGATTCTTGCCTATTGAAGGACTAAGAGCTTGACCCTGTGAGATAATAAAACCCCAGCATCCCCACAAGAACCTGTGGATTTCAATGGGAGTTGAAGGAGGTATGTGCTGCTACAGTGTTCAGCATGTACGCTGGGTTTAAGGTAATGATTTTAGGACTTGGCTGCTTTACAGTATACATACTTGCTGGCCCTAACTTGATTAAACTGCAAGTATATTACCATGATTTGAATCCTCAAAGGAAAGGAAAACACATGGTGTCTCTGTGGATTTTGTGGCTTGTTTAGAATGAATTTTCTTTTTCTGAATGTGTATATTGAGATGTTCCTCACCAGAAAATTCTGTCTTATTGGTACTCGTATTCATTTGGAGCTGTTTTCCTAAAAGCCGGGATCCAAGAGCAGATTCCTTTGGGAAGTGGAGGCCATGAAATTGTAAGTTCTAGGAAGGGTTGTAACTTTGATTCTTACTGAACACAACCTTCCAATATGATTCACCGCTTCCTTAAAAGATTCCGGTATCTCCAAGTTCTTGTTGGAAACAAAGAAACACAAAGCTAATTATCACATCCCAGAAGAAAACACATTACATACTTAGGCCATATAATGAGATACTGAGTAGTGACCTTCAGCTCTTTGTGTGGATAATACCCTTTAGGCTTTATTTACAAAGCAGACTACCAGACCTAAGACTTGTTAGAAAAACAGGACTCACACCAAATCTTTGAAGGGAGAATGAACTATGGGAATTCTTAGACAATTCTTAAGTTAGCTTTCAATTAAAAATCAGGCAAATTTATAATACAGTTTAACTTGGGGATATTTTTGACATTGAAAAACTGTTCTTTAATGTTGTAATGCTGTTTATAGGTTTCTCTCTGATTACTGCTATGCTGAAGCATAAGGAAGCTCAATTTTATGTTGAAAGGATAACTTTTAAAAGTTTCTTGAGTTTAAGGCTACAGCATGGCTACATGATGCCTACCAAAAGATCACTTTGTATTGAAAAGCAAACCACAAACATAGGTAATATTCAATTACAGCAACATCTGTCATTTGTTGAAAACCCGTAGATGTATTTGTCACCTAAAAAACTAGGTAGCTTTTTGGTGTTAAAGCTCTTTCAGCCTTTCAAGACTAACGTTTCTGTTTGTTATAAAAACATTTTTTGGTGCATACAGCCTTCTTTTTCCCCATATAATTGGCATTATACAATATTCATGGGGCTGGGTTACACCGTGATTTGACGCATGGTACTATCTGGTCAAACAAGATAACACTTGTGTGTTAAAACACGTCATGGTTGTTATCTTCCTGCAACATGGACTTCCATTGTGATGACCTAGTGACACATAATGTTTATGCAGATAGGAATAGCTAAGTTTGGGTGCTTGTAAGTCCAGCAGAATGGATATCCTTTTGCTAAGGCCCAAGTGAAACCTGCCCCAAAGAGATTATAATGAAAAAAGGCATGAAACAGACTGGCAAAGGTGTACTTGAACTTGCAGCGAGAACTGTGTACAAGATGTTATCAACCAAGAAATTTGTGTTCGTTCAGCTTAAGGAAGTAAATACAGAGTTTGACTGAGAAGAGTGAAAAGCTGTGAAAAGCACAGACAGCAAAGACTGAAGGAAAGATTTGGAGAGATAATGAGGCATATGCTGTAAAGTGCTGTCCTGGCCAGGTGCTGTATCACTGCATACATATACCTTCAGCTTCTCTTTCATTGAGTATAACAATATGTTGGGTTTGTTTTTTTTAAGGGATGTAAATCACAAGTGGTGTTTGTTGTGTAAGTAGTTAAAAAAGAACATGCTCTGTTAGGTAAATACATTAATTTCAAGTCTCATTTAAAAGCCATCAAGGTTGTTGGGGTTTTTTGTCTTTTTTTTTTTTTTTTTTTTTTGCCTAAGGACAAGCTCACTTTTTCAACTGCTAATTTTCTTATGCTCTATAAATTAGTGGTAGTAATGTTAACAGGTTATAAAAGGGGAAAATGTAGCCCTGAAGTCACACTGGGGCAAAGCGTTTATCTTAAGTGCTAAGCTTCCCTTTAAATGATAGTTACATATTTAGGAAAGCGGGACCTGTTTTGCTGAGTGCAAGAATTTCAACAGCCTCAGATCTTTGACTCTTTGAAAATACTCTGAAAAATATTTGTCTAGCTCTTAGGACCTGGCATTTCTGGTTTAGGTCATCTTGCTTGGAGATAACTTCGCTGTGATAGTGGCAACACTGAGCTATGGTGGAATGGCCTCTGGACTAGTGGAGGGTTGGTTAGTTATTTTTCCCACTTCAATATTAGCTTGAAAGTTGAGTTTAATATGTAACATCACACTTCAAACAGAGTCTGTTTTCAGAGTGCAGTGTGAGCACTGAACTTGTTAATGTTCAGGTATTGTTTCTGTTGCTTCTAATCAGCCTTTTTGTATGGAGATTCTCAACAGGGATTTCTCAGGCCACTTGACCTCTGCACTTGTATTCCACTCATCCTGTTGAGTCAGCCTTATGAAGAGGACAAAGTTCAATTTCTTCCAGTTTGGGGAGGAAAAAACAAAGATGTTTTCTACTTTTCATAACTATAATCCAAAAGCAGTGAGCATGAAGAGCAGATGTATTTATTTAATTGTTTGAATATTGACAGTTTAATAGAAGCAGCACCAGATGAGAAAAAACGTGCCCTTGCTCTGGACAGATCTGTGCCCAGCAAACAAACCTTTTTGTTATTGAGGAGATAATTATTTATTAATTTTTAAAAAGGCTTTTTTATGGTTAAAGACCACAGATACAGTTCTTCGTGGTGAGATGCTTTCAGAGCTGGTCTGAATCAGAGGTGCTTTTTTCCTCCCACAGAAAGCTTTCTCCTCCTCTGGGGCAACAAACTACATATCAAGTCATCCTGCACAGTAAAAACCGATAATGTAAAGGGATTTGAATTTTGTCATTCAAATTCTGTGTTGCTGATTCAGACTTTCTGGTCCCCAGCTCTGTGTATGGAGGCTCTGACTGATCATTTCTCTGTACTGGAGTGGCTGGTATCTTCGGTATGGGTACCTGGCAGCAATTGGTCATTTTGGCATGACCCTAACAGCTAGTTGGGTGTAATGGATGCAGACATTGAAATACATGCAGTTCTTAGAAACAGCATATTTTAATCCTACTTTGAGCTACTTTTTGACCACTGGAGCATTCATTTAAGATGCTCTAAGTGAAGCTGGCCTCATGAGTTAGATGCTGCCTGCCTGCTGCAAGGCTACCCAAGACTATCAGAAAGTAGTCTGACCTTTGTCACCATGTCTTTTTTTTTTTTCTGCCTGGAAGCTTATTCTGGACAAAATAACAGGAGTTTAGCTGTTTGTTCAGGACTTTCTGGGATCTAGGAGCTTGGTTAAAGCTACTGATGCACGTCTAGAATTGCTTCCAGGTATTTAGAAATCCTGGTGAAATGGCCATGGTGCATGGACATACTGGATGCATACTGGTGTCATATTGCTGTATAGCCATGCAGGATCTCCTCATGGGAACCCTGAATTGGAATCACAGAATCACAGAATCCCAAGGGTTGGAAGGGACCTAAAAAGATCATCTAGTCCAACCCCCCTGCAAGAGCAGGGTAACCTACAGTACATCACACAGGAACTTGTCCAGGCGGGCCTTGAATATCTCCAGTGTAGGAGACTCCACAACCCCCCTGGGCAACCTGTTCCAGTGCTCTGTCACTCTTACAGTAAAGAAGTTCTTCCTGATGTTAACGTGGAACTTCCTATGCTCCAGTTTACACCCATTGCCCCTTGTCCTATCACTGGATATCACTGAAAAAAGCCTAGCTCCATCATCCTGACACCTACCCTTCACATATTTGTAAACATTGATGAGGTCACCCCTCAGTCTCCTCTTTTGCAAGCTAAAGAGACCCAGCTCCCTCAGCCTCTCCTCATAAGGGAGATGTTCCACTCCCTTAATCATCTTTGTGGCTCTGCGCTGGACTCCTTCAAGCAATTCCCTGTCCTTCTTGAACAGAGGGGCCCAGAACTGGACGCAATATTCCAGATGCGGCCTCACCAAGGCTGAGTAGAGGGGGAGGAGAACCTCTCTTGACCTACTAACCACTCCCTTTCTAATGCACCCTAAGATGCCATTTGCCTTCTTGGCCACAAGAGCACATTGCTGGCTCATGGTCATCCTCCTATCCACCAGGACCCCCAGGTCCCTTTCCCCTTCGCTACTTTCCAGCAGGTCAACCCCCAACCTGTACTGGTACATGGGGTTGTTCTTCCCCAGATGCAAGACTCTACACTTGCCCTTGTTAAATTTCATCAAGTTTCTCCCCGCCCAACTCTCCAGCCTGTCCAGGTCTCGCTGAATGGCAGCACAGTCCTCTGGTGTGTCAGCCACTCCTCCCAGTTTTGTGTCATCAGCAAACTTGCTGAGGGTGCACTCAGTTCCCTCATCCAGGTCATTGATGAAAATATTAAACAGCACCGGTCCCAGCACCGACCCCTGGGGAACTCCACTAGTCACAGACCTCCAGCTAGATTCTGCGCCATTGACCACAACTCTCTGCCTTCTTCCTTTCAACCAGTTCTCGATCCACCTCACTACTTGATCGTCAAGCCCACACTTCCTTAGCTTATCTATGAGGATGCTGTGGGAGACAGTATCAAATGCCTTACTGAAATCAAGAAAAACTACATCTACCGCTCTACCATCATCCCTCCACCTAGTCACTTCCTCATAGAAGGCTATAAGGTTGGTCATACATGACTTCCCCCTCATAAAACCATGTTGGCTGTTCTTAATGACCCCCTCATCCTTGATATGCCTAGTGATGGAGTCAAGAATAAGTTGTTCCATCACCTTTCCAGGGATGGAGGTAAGGCTGACCGGTCTATAATTACCCGGGTCCTCCTTCTTGCCCTTCTTATAGATTGGTGTGACCTTTGCCATCCGCCAATCCTCAGGCACCTCGCCCATTTCCCACGACTTACCAAAGATGATGGAGAGTGGCCTAGCAATGACCTCCGCCAGCTCCCTCAGCACCCGTGGGTGCATTCCATCCGGACCCATCGATTTACAGATGTCCAGTTTGCATAGCTGATCCCTAACCCAATCCTCATCTACCAAAGCAAACTCCTCCTTTGTCCTGACTCCTTCTGGAGCTATAGAAATCCGGGGCCCTTGGGGAGAGTCTGCAGGAGTAAAGACAGAGGCAAAGAAGGCATTCAGCACCTCTGCCTTCTTTATATCCTCTGTCTCCAGGGTACCCACTTCGTTCAGCAGTGGGCCTATATTGCCTCTTGTTTTAGTTTTATTTGCTATGTATTTGAAGAAGCCCTTTCTATTGTCTTTAACCCGACTAGCAAGATTGAGTTCCAAGGAGGCCTTAGCTGTCCTAATTGCCTCCCTACATCCTCTAACAACTGTCCTATATTCCTCCCAAGCGGCCAGCCCCTCCTTCCATAATCCATAGATTCTCCTTTTCCAATTGAGTTTGCCCAGCAGCTCCTTGTTTAACCACGCCGGTCTCCTAGATCCCTTACTTGACTTCCTACTCATTGGGACGCTCCGATCCTGAGCTTGGAAGAAGCGGTCCTTGAATGCTAACCAACTATCTTGAGCCCCTTTACCGCCTAGTACACTTTCCCATGAGACTTCCCTTAGCAGTTGACTGAAGAGGCCAAAGTTGGCCCTTCGGAAATCCAGAACTGTGGCTTTGCTAGGTATTCTATTCCTCCCACACAGGATCCTAAACTCCACCATCTCATGGTCACTGCAGCCAAGGCTGCCATTGACCGTCACCACTTCGACCAAACCCTCCTTGTTGGCGAGTACTAAATCTAGGAGCGCTGAAAACCCTTCTGCTTTTGAAAGAGAGGATTGAACATTGCAGAGCTTAACTTCCTTTTATTCTTCTTCTTTTTGCTGTTGTGTTTGTTACAGGCTGAGAAATGGTTGCTCCTCTTTATAATTAGAAAAAGTTCAGGGCAAGACAGCATTTTACAGTGATCCAAAAGAGTTTATCCCAAGCTCTTCTACTGCAGGGCATTTGCCTACAAGCAACCTCTTCTGCCATGGCCAGATGACTGTAAAATTTAATATAGACCCTTTCTGTGTCTTTGTAAACTTCTCCCTGGACGTACTGGGATGTTTTAGCAACCTACCCTGTTTCAGTAGTAATGCAGGTGAAGCTGTGTGTGGTGTGGTATTTATTTTAGGCCTTCAGATAGCATGGTGATCTTGCAAGGTGAATGTGTAAAGAAACTGCAAAAGATGACGTGCAATAGTTTTCAAATTTGTAGTATCTTGTGACCATACATTTTGTCTCATAAAAAGATACTATAATAGTAACCCAGGATAATAAGAATCTGTAAACCAAACAGGATTTACTCGTGATCTGTTTAATCAGAACAGGAAGTAGAACTTCCTGATCCTCATTTTCATTTCCCCTGTGTTTCCTCTCCCTTAGCCTTCCCCTGTGACAGGTAGAGGTTGGTCTAACTTGGACAAAGAGCTCGTCTGGTAAAAGCTTTTGACAGCTCCATCAGTCTCTTTGGAAATGATTCTGTATGAAAAAGAAAGCATTAGGTTGATTCAAGAAGAGTGAGTAACTTCATGGTAGCTGAAGACTTGTGCCATGGGGTCCCAAATATCTAAATTACCTGAGGCTACAGTGTATCCATTTAACAAATTATTAAACCCATTCAAACCTCAGCTTTCTCCCACATCAGGTCTAATACTCCAGTGTAGCTGTAAATGCAGTGTCCAGGAGCTGAACACAGAAGATGAAGATGATGAGAGAGGTGTGCTGAAATGCAATTTGGTACTACTTATAAAGGAGTTAGTCTCAGTCTTGCCTTCCATCTGAGGTATTAATAGTGGGCTTACAGGAATGCTGGTTAGGGAAGCAATTTTAAGAGACCTTGTGTCATGCCTGCCATGTCCTGTCATTGTGAATGGTGACTTCTTTAGTAATGCTGAGGAAAGTAAATGAAATTGCTTCAGGAAGAGCTATGTTCAAAAACAACAGTCTCCTGCATGCTCTTCAAAAGTAAAACAAATACCTTCATATTACTGAAGTGTGATTGATTTCTCTCATTTCCACTGATATTTTTTGTGAACATGGAGGTCAAATAGCTTTGGAGAATGTGTGTGTGTGTGTGCATATTTACACATACACATATATACATGAAAGTTAGTGAGGTATTGCATGAAGCCCTTTCGGTAATCAGAGCAGTTGCTAAGCTGTGATTATTTGTGTTCTCCACTGTGGAAAGGTTTAGTCAAAATGAAAATGCATGAGGGACTTTTGAAAGTGGTCGTTTGTGTCACTGTTGTGCTGATCATGGACTAGAGGGAAAACATGTTTGCACAGACAGCATATTGTGTAAAGTCAGATGTCTCTTTCTAGGAAGGTCTTTTCATGCTCAGTCTGTGGTTTTGTGAGCACAATCAAGTCTGATAGCTTTCTGCTGCCCACAGTGGGGACAGGGGTGCAGGCTACCCTACTGCCCTTGGTGGGAGCCAGCCTAGGTGCTCCTCAAGCCTTCCTCCCTGCCATTCATTGCACCAAAGACCAACGGAAACCTGCTTAGTCTCTTTATTGCTGGGTTAGTTTCCTGTCACATTAGTGAGTTGAATCAGCTCCTGACGAAGGCAGGTCTGATGAGCATCAAAATAGACATAAAGTAGCTGGGAAGTGTTGGTGAGAAGAAGAAAGGTGGAGGGAATGAGACACCCTAGTTTTGGCTGTGTTGAGATGTTGGGTGACTCATTATGTCTTGTAAACCTGCAGAGTTCGCTTTCAGTGGCTTTTCATTCCTCTGCCTGTAGAATTAGGCTTGTCAAACCTGCCATCCTGTGAGAGACTTGCTTATTTGAGTCCATCCCCATGGTCCCATGCTGATGGCACAGCACCGCATGTACGTGAAGCACCAAGCTGTGCCCCAGATGCCAGTCGCAGCATTTGTCACCCACAAGCCAGTGTCTGGGGGCCTGCTTGCACCCAGGCTGGGGCTTCCCAGGAAACTTCAAATACCATCTGTGCACTAATCCATAGTGCCTCACTGCTGCTGTGGCTTGGGACTTCACCCCAGCGCATGGCCAAACTGTTGCGCTTGTCTACCCATGCCTTTCTCTGGTCTAAGGGCTCCCATCTCCTGGGCATGGAACAGTATTGCAAAGTGAGTTTCATTTACTCTGTTAGCTGTCTTCTGATGTTTCACTTTGGAGGCAGGTCTAGGCTAATAAATTGAGGGTTTTAATCTCAAGTACAAATTGAGAGTAGATATGAAGGAGGGAGTTCATAATTGTAACAGCAAAACCTGAATTCCCTGATTCTTCACTACTAAAATTGCATGAGGAGCATCCTTTAAGGTGCCTTCTTATGTTTGACTGGGGGGGGGAGCGGGGCTTGCAAGCTTTTGAATATGTTGAGCCAAGTCCTTGCTGGTTGCTGACTTCAGGAATATCCATGGTCTTGCTGAACTACGTGAGCCATCGTGCCTACAGTCAGCCACTGCTGACTGCACTCAGATGGCTTAAAAATGACTCTGGGGATTAGCTTGCAAGGGTAAGGCCTATTACCATGATAACTTGAAGGCACTTTGTATTTCTGCTGTAATGACACTTCTGTTTTCAACAGAAAAGGCAGCTGCAAGGTTTGGTAGGCCTTTCTTTTTTATTGTTGCAGTTATTTGCCTGTCTTGAGAGTTAAAGTAATTTTGTAGCTGAGCTTGTCACACAGCAGGGAATTGAATATTTGGTAATAAGTATTCTAAACAATGTTTTAAAGATTCTGGCATGTGGACTTTAGAAAACTCTCTTTGGTCTTGTTCTACAAGATGTCGCTTGACACTGTTTATAAAACATAGGCAGATGCCTGTGGATCTCTATTAACATATGTTTGTTCTTTTGCTTAAGGTAATCAGATATAAATGGGATTTATAGATTAATGTGTATCTTTTCTGAGGAGCTTGAAAACTAACACGATAAAGGATTTTTTCTTATTTTTAATCAGAAATAGGAAAATTTTTTTGAGGAATAATTGGCATATATGGAAATAGTGAAGGTAAATGCTTCTTAAAGCCTAAATAAGGTCAGCTGCTTACTGGTGGTGCTTACTGATGGCTGTTCTGATTGACTTCTGTTCCTAGTAACTCAGAAGTATGGGGTGGTTTTGTCTTCTGCAGCAGTATCCGGGTGTGTAGTCAACCCTTTTGAAGTATGGTTACACATACCACAGACCATGTATGAGCTGCTGAGCCATCAATGACCTGTGGACCACAGTTCTAGGACCACTGTTCTGTTATGTTTATAGCCCTTGCTGGAGACTGAGCTGTGGTTTGAGGTATCTCCCAACACCAGTCTGGTTCAGCCAAGTTGCCTGAGGTACCTTGATGAACTTGGAAAAACATTTGCCAGCATTTAGTTTTGTAGCTTTCAGATAGGGGAGTGTGGACGCCATTCCCCTGTCCAAGGGGATGCTGTCCTTGAGTTCAAGGTAGATCAAGGACTACGTAAACATTCCTCAGTACTGGAGCCAACCTCATGTTGCCTCCTCTCCTTTATGCAGAGCCAAACAGTTTTGGGTACAGGGTCCTTCCTTGTTAAAAACAAATGAGATAATAAAATTAGCAAGTCTGAAGAGAAAACCTGTAGCAGGGCATATTCCAGAACTGATTTCCTTGCTGATTCTGTGACAGAGGCTGAACAGAGTTGGTTAACTGAGTGGGGGATGGGGAAGAGTATAGCAGTTTTTGCTTTTTTTCCACCCCTTTTTTGTTTGTATGAAGTTTTTACTTTTTTCAAGGCAAGACTGAACCTTTAAGTGTTTCAAGGAGGAAAGATTTGTTTTGCTTAAGCATTTGACACGGATCGGTTTTCAAGGTTTGTGCAGTGAGACGTTTAGTGAACTCATCCTTAAAGGGTCAGTTACAGGAATTCAGCCTTCAATTGAACTTGTAATCTTGTTATTTTTAATTAGGAAAGGGCTGGTGCTCTTTCAGTTGCGGAGCCATCTTCCCCCAAGACTGTTTCCTTCCCTTTGGCTTGTGCTGCTTCTGAGGCCCGCTGCTTTGATGGGACCAAGGCAAGCAGTTGCCAACTGTCACAGCTGGAAGCCCAAGTAACGGAGCAACATTTTTCCCTTTTATGAAGGGGCCTGTCCACCGCTGAACATTTCCAGCCCATTTGCAGCTGAGGAGGTGGGAAAGGCAGCTCCAGCATGTCCCGGTCTGGCTGGCAGCATGTGCATCACGCGTTTCAAAGCCGCCGCTCTTGTTCCGACTCCGTGGCCAGCGGCGTGTTTATCAGATCTTCTCCACATTCGGCACTGAGCAGATGTTCCCTTTTTTAGTATAAAGTGATGTTCCTGACGTGCTAGCTGGAATTAGGGAGGGGAAGGCTTATAAAATTTTGTGCTGGAGTGGAGCACCTATACGTCAGCAGAGAAGGGTTTCTGACAGGCAAAACCAGGGGGTAGGAGGGGGAACCAAACCCCAGAGCAAAAAGCCTTTTTCATCTGCTTTTCACTGAATGCCTGGTGTTGCAAGCAGGGTCCCCATGCTCCAGTACTGGCCAAGGATTAGAGGCAGTGACTGCTAGCCTGTTGTTCAGATGTGTTAGACATGAATGGGAAGTCTCCCATGTGCCCCAGGGGTAGTGGCAAAGTTAAAGCAGAAGATTGCATGCAAGTTGCTGTTGAGCTTAAAGCTGCACCCTCTGGTACTCCACATCTCACTCATAAAGATATCTTTGCATGAAAATCACTTCTTTCTCTCCAGATGTGTGTGCATCAGTGTACATCAACATCCAGAATGCATTATTTCCTCTTTGAAGACCAAAAAATGACTTGCCAATAAGCCAATTGATAGATAAAAAAGCAAGACTTCTTGCTGAAAGAAGAGTCCTTTGTATGTATGTAGGTGCAGTGAATGACAAGTGCTGGTGAAGCCGAGTGACTGCATAGAAACTATTTAATGGAATAATAAGGGCTGGATAGAGCAGAAAACAAATTACAGAGAAGTTTGAGAGTTGTGGAAAGGAGCGCATAGAGAAAAAAGGGTGCAGACAGAGCCCCTGTACATTCAGTGTGTCTGTGTATGAAGGAGAAGCAGCAATTTGGGCCCAAATAAAAGAAATTAAATAAAAAGGAAAACTTTAGCTTTGAATTTATTTTGGAGCTTGGATGACCTATCAAAAATGATGCTCATGTTCTGAATTAAAGGAAAATCTGTTAATGGTTTGTAGAAGTCTCTAATGCTGTAATGGTTTAGAAATGTTTATTGAGTGTCTAATAGTTCCAGTAACAACAATTATAAAATCCTGGAAACTGAAAGAGTAGCTATCAACTCTGGTTGGTTTGCACCCTGATTCAGTTAACACGAGACATCTTTAATCTCTCCTGATCTCCATGAGGGTACTCTCATTAACCATCACGTAAGACTTGGGCTAAAAACTCTTTTAAATGTGTGGTAGTGCCCCTTGGACAACCAGTACAGCACCATGTATTTTGTGCAAAAAGGTGTAGCTCAAAAGGGAAGTCAGTGGGGATCAAGCATAAGCAAAATCCTCTTAAACCAAAAATCCTGCCCCTAGTTGAGTGAGTATCTTGTATAATCTTACTGTGTATTTAGGTACTACCTTCTATAGCTATTGATGCTGCCTCAGGTGGGATCTTAACACTTCTGTGCTGGTTTGAAAATCATTAGAGCTTGTATCAGCACCTTCCGGAGTACCAATGAGTATACAAAGAACTGAAGTATGCATTTGCAATTTAAGTAGGTAACATTTTGCTGAGAGGCTCAAAAGACTTTTTTTCTTTAACAAGCATAGACTGCTGAGGTCTGATTTATGTTTACACGTGTTTTTATGCATGCTTTTTCATGATGCATGAATTCCTGCATGGCTAATCATGAAGGCAAGTATGGTTCTTTGTCTTTGCCTCCTGAAACTGATTTTATGAAGTCTGGCATTTCCTATCTGTCATCTTCAATTTACTCATTACTGTAACAGCAGTAGTGTGGGTAAAATGGCTTGAGGAGTTTCAATTTATTGAAAATATAATGGTTTTGAAGCCTGTTTTGAAGCTATTTTTGTTCTAAGCAGGCATTTCATTTTCAGTCTTCCCCCCTCCCCACCCTGGCTTTTGGCCCCAATACAGAGCTCTCATGTAAACCAAGCAGAATGCTTCCTGTCGTTGTCTGATAAAAAGTGCACTTCCATTCATTGTTTTCATGCAACTTCCTATCCTTTCTACGGTAAAGAGGGATAAATCTGAGAGAATTTATGGGCTATCTCTGGGGAAAAGAGTTCTTCACAACAAGAAGTTTGACTGCTGTTTGGAATAATGAACAAGGAATGTTATGAATAATTTGTATTTGTTCATTTCTTCCTTTTCTTACAATCATGGTGCTTAAGACAAATACATCCATTAACACTGGTGAAAACTGAATGCTGCATTTGGTCCTTCCATTAAGGTTGTTAAGGCACAATGATTTACTTGCATTTTAGAGAATTTGTGATGGAAGTCAGGCATCTCTGAAATACAGCTGTGTCTAGGGTAGGGAAAGCCCTCAGTCTGAGTAATGTTAGCTACTGCTGAAAAAGGATAGGAGCTCCATGGACCTGAGACTTGTACAAGATCATGACCCACACTTGAGTTTTAGACTAGTTGCTGGAAACTTGTCTGTTTCTACTAGTTGAGGAGACCAATGGGAAAAACTCAGCAACCCTTTCGGAAACATTATAGTGGACTACTTTGTTTTCAGTTCTTGGGCATGGAAAACAGAGGTTGTGCTTTCTGGGTTTATTTAAATGAAGGTCGATAAATTCATGCTGTTCTGTTTATACAGTTTAAAAAGATGCTCTTGTGTTAGTGGTGTGTTTTTCAAATACTCGCTTGGGAGAAGGGATGGGAAGAGAGAGAGAACATGTATGGAAGTATTTGGATGTTTAAGCATGGAAAAATACTAGAGAGGAATTCCCATAAGCAGTGTTTTGCTGCAAACCTCAAGAGAAGGTAGAAATCTGATGGTACTTCTGGTCAGAAAGAGGTCATGAAATGGAGCTCTGTGGTACAGTACATCTACTTTGAAAGACTTCTTTGTTTTCCAGGTGCAGATGTTTGTTTTCTAAGATTATGCTCATGCATAGCTGTATCTCAAAGTTGTGCTCAGCAGATGTTAAACCAAACAGGTTTTTAACTCATTGCCTTTTCTGTTTAATTGATTTTAGGTTTATAAGCAAGACAGATGGAGTTCCTTTTGTTAAGCAAGATACTGACTGACGCTGCCTAGCTTTGCTGTGCTTGTTCAGGCTTTGAAATAAGTTTTGCTGTATAATGAATTAATTGGACTTGATCATTTACTTATTTTCATGAAATGGGTAGCTTAGATATAATTAATAATTTCTAAATAGCAGTATATTGCTACAGAAGTTGAGCTCTATTTGATGGTAAACTTTTCCAATTGAACTTGCATCAATTTTATGTCCTGGTAAGGACAAAACATCAATAGAAGCCTATTCTGAAGAAAGTAGAAGAAAGCATTTCTACCTTTGAAATGTTATTTGTTGTTCATTTTGTGTTTTCTTTTTTCCTGCATGGAAAAAAAAGTGAGATCTGTGCAGGCACCATTTGAAGTTAGATCATCTCTGCTAAACAGATGAGATAAACCTCATGTTTTTACCAGCGGTTAGAAACAGTGGGAATGGATTTTTTGCAACACGTTCTCCAGAGAGGCCTTAAGGATTATTTTGCTTAGAAGGAGAAACCAGCATCAGAAGTTTGTACCAAACATAACAGCAACCCAAAAAAGGTATGAGGCATGTCGTCTGTGGGTCCTAATCATTCCCAGTGGGCAGGCAGAAGATGCTAGGTAGATTTTACCGTGCATCACAGAAATATCTAGAAAGACTACAGAAAATAGAGGATCAAAATACATTGCAGATTAAATATCATCTAATATATTGAACCATCTGAATAGTTTGGCCCCTACATGGTATAAATCTGGGCAGGGCTGATTATGGTGGAATTGGAATTAATCGGGGATTGATAGTTGGGGATTGGGAGCACACAGAACAGGAGCCTGACTGAAGCATTAACAACAGAAACCAGCATAAGGTGAAGTATGTAGATTAATGCATAGTTCCAGTTGATTGGTTTGGGTATTTTTTCCCTTTGAGAAAGAGAGAAGGAGCAGGGATTGTGTCATGAAGGGGAGCTGCTGAAGATGAGTGGGCTTCAAGCACTGGAATGGGGAAGCTCTGCTGTGTTTTTGCATAAGCACATGTTTTTAGTTAGTACAGCTCATACGTTTTATTTAACTCTCTACAACCAAATCTTGCCATCTGTATTGAATATTTCTTGAGGATATAGGGATTTTTTCTCCTCTTCTCAGTTCAGGTTTTATAGCTCATTTCGAATAGATGTATGTGGAGGCTGAGATTTGGGGTGTTTTGGTTGGTTTGGTTTTTAAAAATAGCCAAAATCAGCCCATGTCCGTGAATCTTTTCCCCTGTAACTTTAAACCTGTCCTCCTCGCCCCTGAGGTTATTCAGTCAAAAGTAGTTGCACCATGAAAAGTACTCTTTCATTGCTGAGAAGACTGTGCTAGATGTGGCGGTAAAAGAACTCCCTGAAAAGTCAGGATATGAAGGGAAACTTACCCAGCCCTGTGTACAACAGCTGTGCTGTGTTTGTGGTTTCAGTACTTTTTTCTGTACCCCCACTTAATTTTCAGTGCATATTTGTTTTCTCACACACTTTTTTGTTCCTCTGTCAGTTTCTGCTGAAGCGCTGAAATGCATTCAAGGGCTTTCATTAACATTTACTCCATTTCAGTCCTGCTTTGGTTGCAGTGCACAAAGAGTCTGCTTTTCCTTCTGTTAAAGTAGAATCTGCTCTAAGTTAATTGATACCAGTCAGTGGTTAAGATGCAGTGATTGAACAAACTCTCATCAGTTACTCCACAAATGTGGAGTATGTCAGCTTTTAAGGTTTAAAATACTTTTCCTGGGGAATTCCTAGTTCATGTAAGTAGTCTTATTGAAGGGAGATACCTGCTGCGTTTCAACGCAGTGCATAGTTGCATGAGGAAAGGCTTAGAAGACCTAATATGTACGTCTTCTACGTATTAGTAGATATATTACTTAGATTACTTAGATATATTACTTAAAATAAGTACATAAGTAAATGTTGGGACATACTGTAAAATATCTACATATTAGTAGATGTATCTATATGTCTATTTTAAATAATATATTACTTAAGTACATAAGTGTTGGGACATACTGTGACAAGGCCAAATGTCATTGAGGTTTTTTTGTCCTGGTAGCAAGTAAACATGTAGAAAGGACAAAGAGGAGAGAATATCCAAATAAGAATGGAATTTGTTTAATACTGTAAGCTTATTGCTTTTATCTCATTCCCCAGCCCTCTAAAATATCAAAGCTTTTATTGCAGTATTGAGCATATCATATTGTAATTGCTAGGAGGGTTTGAAAAGGAAGGTTAAGTAACAAAAAAACCCACCCTACACTTCAAAATTCTTAAAGTATCCATGAGTTGCCTTTTTTTTTTTTTTTGAACATATCTGCAGTCTTTTTAGTCCCACCCTTCTCTGACTATGTACTAAGGCAGAAAAGTGATATTAAAACACCCCCAAATTTTGCTTGGCACTGAATTTCTTCCTGCTTACCAAAATGACGGCAGATTAGCAGCAGTATCATTTTGTGTTGCATGTGCTGTGTTTCCTCATAGTTGGAATTGCTGCCATGAGCTGTATAGAACAAGAAAACCATAATGTTCTCCTCCCCCTCCCAGCCAAACAGTCTGGAAGATACAAAAATCAGCAGTAGATCTGTACAAATACAAAATGCTTTGGAATGCTTTAGACAGTAATATTCTACTTCAGTCTTTCTACTGGCTAGTGTGAAGGCCCTATGTACAAATCTTCCTTTCAATATCTTGTTTGTCTCCCCTGCATCTTATGGTGGTCACACTTACTCAGAGAGGAAAATTGTGTAGTCCAGGAAGAGTCTTTGACAGTCCAGCTTCTTCTTGTTGGTGATCATGGTGGAAATGCTTTTCCTTTTCCATGAGGAGAAACACTGCAGTTTCCTCTATGCCACTGCCTCTCATCACAAAGCAGCTGTGGTATTTCCTACCATCTCATCTTGTCTTTTCCATCTCTTAGGACTTCACACTGCTTTCCAGAATTGACTGATCCTGAGCGGCGATGTCTTAAAGTGCTCACTTAGGAGTTGAAGTTGTTTTTTTCATGGTCATCTGTAGTAAAAGTTCTCTTTGTACTTATGGTAGAGGTTGTCCATTATCCTCTACTCCATTTGAATCACCAGCCACTTGACTTCCCAGGTGGTGTTCCATGAAGGGGTGTGCAGGAAGGAATTTAGTAGTTGTTGTTACAGAGCCACCCATACTAAATTATAGTAATGACTTATATTTTCTCTTTAAGTGATAGGCACTCCTCCTCTCTGTGGATTCTAAGTTGCTTCAATCTTTGAGTGCAACTATTTGGTATAAATGCTTCCCTCAGTGAGAAACCCTTAATGAGAGGAAGGTTGCGTAGGTGGTAACTATTCCACAAGGAACAGTGGCCTTTTGCCCATGCACTTTGTATCCTTAGAAATGAGTGGTAAAGGTTATAGAAAGAAGTTATTACTAAATCTACTGCAGTGCTCTGCAGTGAATCTTAAGCTTTTCAGTTCAAGAGAAAATGGCTTCCCCTCCTCTTGTTTTTACGTAACCCTGTTATCATTCAAAAGTAGGTTGAAGGATCCCGTCTCTTTTCTTCCTCCTTGTTCCAGTTGTCGTTGTCAGTAGCTGATGTAAAAAAATACCCTTAAATTAACCTTCTTCAAAAGAAATCTGTGAAAGTCTGGCACTTGGGCATAATGAAATCTCTGCTTGGACAGTCAGCCTCCTCTGAGATGCGCTTTTCAGCATATGAAGTGATGAATTCTAGCAGGATCTGCAGTCATTTATATTACTTTGTACCTGATAGCACAGAGATCTCTGGTGTTTCTCAAGTCTGGATTTTGAATTTTTTGTCTTCCTGTATAATGACTAGATTTGTGGCATTCCTTCATTCAAAAAAACAATTAGAATAGATCTGTCCTTCTCCTAAGGAGTGTTATATCCCATTGGTGTAGCTTGTATTCTCTGGCGTGGTGTACAGGAACCACTATAGCATGCCGTGTGGCCCCCAGCAGAGATTGACACAATCTGCAGGAGCTGGTCATGCTTTTCAGCTGACAACAGTGTAGAAATCTCCATGGAAATACAACAGAATGTATCTTAGCATTTACAATTTGAATAAAATCCATCACAGTTATGAGCTGCTCTTGGGTTGTTGTATTATCCCCTTTAGTGTTTTACTCCCATTTCTGCTACTTTCTTCCAGCAGAACACATGTTACTCATTAGTAGCATGGATGATATGGGAAACAAGAATGTTGAAAATTGTATTGAATAGGTTCCAGATGTTTGTATCAAACAAGGTTGGGTCTGCACTAAGATTTCCTTTAAAAGACTCTTATTAATTAGAAGTGGAAAATAATTCAATACTAAATGATTCTCTAGAATTCAAAATTTGCTAAACACTTGCTGTTATTAAACACTTGCCATCATAAAACACATATGTAATAAGCGGTTCTTATAATATTGCCTAACCTGCTTTCCATCTTCAAAAGGCTTTTGAGGCATTAAGCAACTGAAGTTTGATTGTGGGAAGAGCCAGGATTTGCTAACAAGGTTAACTGGATGCATGCTCCAAAGTTAAACAAAAGCCCAGTGATGGCTGTGCGTGCACACTTCTGTTCTTACAGAGAAGAAACTAAAGGCTTGTAGGAGCACAAGGGTGTATAAACTGGAAGATACTTTTGACTCGTTAAGTGCCATTTTGATGGGGGTGATTGCAGAAGAGTGTGTGTTCGGAGCTGATGAGGCAATCTTGGATTGTTCACTGGATGAACTGGCCATTCAGCAGTGACGATAGTGAATTTTGGCAGGACGTTGTTGCTGCTGATGAAGGTGAGGTCAGCAGGAACAGGCTGTGGGGCTGGAGCAGGAAGCTGGCAGAGCCCAGTTCTGGTGTTTGTGAAGGGACGAGCAGCACAACAGTAAAATCCAGGCAGGATGAGGCTGTGGCTTCACATTGGCTCTCAAACAGAAGCAGGCGGTGCAGAAGTGATAAACAATCAGACTTGTAGTGTCATAAAAAAGGATTGCTGTTTGTTTTTTTTTCAGTGTGGTAAATACGCATTTTTAGGATTTAAACTGCCTCGGATAAGTAACTAGCTTTCCAATGGCGGCAGGCAGGAAGGCGTGTGAGCAGGAGGGGTCTGTGAGGGAGCCAAGAGCCAGAGAAGCAAACTTGAAAAGATGAGAGCTCTTGCTGCTCCCGCTGGAGTGAGGGTGCTTGTAGTGGCACCTACCTGTCTTTGACTGGGACAGATCTGCAAGTGCAGTAGGAAGTGCTGGAAATAAAATTACTTAATGTTTAATGAATAGCTTAGGCAGCACTGGGGTGTGTGCAGCGTAAAAGTAGACTATTTTATGCATAAAGAAATGGTAAATGGAGAGAAGGTGGCTTGTGCCATAGACAGGCTGACCATCAATGGACTGTGAGCTAGAGACAAGTTTTGCTTTCACTTGGCACTACCTCCAGGTATGCAAGAGTACGCTGGGCATGGCACTACACCCAATGTTGGGCAGATGTGTGTATTTCAGTGCATTAAGATTGCTGTTTGGTACCGACAGCAGCACATTTAAGAGAAATAATGTTCATGAGAGTCTTGAGCTCCTAGGAACGGTGTTATTGCTCTAGGACACAGCTACACAAGCACCTATGCGACACTTGGCAAAAATGCCTCATCTGGAATAGTCCCTCTGTTACTTACCCCACCATCATTCCTTGTATGTAGGCAGCCTTACAACATATATGGTCTGAATGCATTGGAACCAGCCTGCAGTAGGTACTCTGATCTTCTCTTCAGATTTTGAGGACTGGCTGGTCTGAAAGCAATTCTACCAAATGCAGGAACTCTGCAAAAACACTGGTTTCTTATATGGAGCAGCTTAGAGCAGCTCTGCGCCCTGTTTGTTCAAAACAGAGCTGACAGAAGTGGCATGCCAGTGGGGTGATGGGGTTTCTGCAGGAGATCTGGCCCACTTCCAGCCGGAATGGAGCGCTGGCAGAGTGGGCATGCTTTGCTCTGCTCTTTGCTGTGCAGATAAGCTCAGCTGCGCACAGTTATTCAGGATGTGAACTTCTGCTCCCTTCAGGAGTATTTCAGTCTTGCATGTCAAGCAGAACAGAGGGCCTTGCAAGAAGGGCTTGCTTAAGCACACTTGAGGTGCCAGGAAGGGAGTCAGTTACAGACAGCCTGAATGTACCAGTCACTGTTGTCTTCATGTGAATGAGTCCTTGTAGGAATTGAGGGGAAAATCCAGATGTCTTCTCTTCTAATATGGCCCATTTGTACAGGATAAAGATTAGATGAAGGCTGGAGGGGAGGGTTGGTAGATGTACTGCATGGGAATAGGTGTTTGCAAGGGAATGCCCTCTGCAGAGAGGGAGTTACTAGCTGTTTCTCCTGAACCTTTCGTAAGTTGTTTTTGTCAACAGCTCCATTTCTGTCGAGTTCTGAGTCTTGCACCTTGTTCTTCCTGTGTGCTTTATGATAGAAGCATCTTAACAAACGTCAGCTCCATTCTGGTCTGCAAGAAGAAATTCAGGGAACAAACACTCCTTGGCTCTCAATTTATTCCACAGCCCAAGAAATGCTTGTGGAATTCAGAAATGCTCTATGTGCAGCTTGTGTAACCTGGTCTGGTGCAGGACTTGCACACCACTGGCTGGGCTAATTGATCAGTAGGTTCTGTGATCTACTCTTGTACATAAGGAAAACAAGGCCTCTCTGCTGGTTGTGTTACTGTTACAAATTCAAAATACTTCTTCAACCATTACAAAGGGCAACTTTTTCATAGTTTGTGTTTTTAGTGGTTTGGTTTTGGTTTGGTTTTGAACTGAGTATGATTGCTTGGACTGGTCACACTTTGTATATGCATTCTTAAGAAGGAATTAAACCCAGATGAACCTCAAATCCTCCAGGCTGGTGGTCAGTGCTACTACCATGCTCCTTCTGTACAGAGTAGAAAGTTTATCCTGTTTCCCAAGCACAGGCATGCGTAATTCATGCCTTGAGCACTGCCTTTAACAAATATTCCTGATCTGGGGGAGCTGGTGGGATACGTACTATGCACTGGTGGGTTTCAGGAGTGGCCCCTTCGGCAGGACAAAGCACGCATGGCCCAAGCCACTGTGGAAATCTCCCTGTGCTCAAGGGGCTTTGCTTTTTCCAGATGAAGTCTGGTTTAAGATGGACTCTGCCTTCTAAACAGCCAGCTGCTAGCTGTGTCGTGAGTGAGCTGCCTTTGTAATCAGTGCTAATATAATTAAACATATGTGTGCACATAAGTCAAATGACCTCTGGGGCTGCAATAGCTGGATGTAGACTTCACAAAAGCAGATGGAGCTCTGCCATTTGGTTAGCTGAGGATTTGCTTTCATTTTGAAAGAAGCATTTTACTTCTATTGCAGATGCGCACCCTCCAAGGGGGAAAAAAGTCATGTTTCTAGCTTATATTTCTCTTTTATGCCTTGCAGCCTCTGAACTGACTGGTTGATGTGTGTCTCATTCTTATCTGAGTGATTTTGGTGCAAATCAGGGGTTAAGTCAATTGTGTTCCCCTGTGACCTTCTGAATCAAAACCATACAGTATCTGTTACTGTCAGGGGTGGGTTTGAATCCTTTTGGAAAAGCAGGGCTGCTTTTCATAAATATTTGTCTTGCTTTAGTTTCCTGAGATATAGTTTAAAAGTAAACTGCTCCCTATGTTTCAGCTTTTGTGCTATCTTGCTGTACCACATCACGCTGTCTCACGTACTATATAAGAGTATGGCACTACATCATGCTGTGGTGATTATTTGAAAGGGCGTACACTCTGTTTTGGACTAGATATCTGTTATCAGTGTAGATAATTGCTGTCAGACACAAAATAGACTCAGTAAACAAACATTTCATTTTTATCATGTGACAGATGCCTGCTGTTTTGTACAGTCTATTTGAATAGCATTCACTATAAATCAGCACTGCTTCAAAAGCAACAAATCCAACTCTCCCAAATCCTTCCTGATGTAATTACCTGTGTACTAGAGATTAACTTTTCATTGTTATATGTGCATGATTGCATTTTTCAATGCTTGGAGATAACAATGTTTGACATAAATAATTCGCATCTAAGATGACCCAATTCCTCCTACCACTATCACTACTTTGGGTTTTTTTACTTTGGTTTTGGGTGTTTTTTTCTTCTTTAATCCTTGATTTTTTTCTCCTTGATAAAGACAGGACTACCTTCAATTTTGAATTAATACTTAAAATTTAGACTTTCAGAGAGAAATGAACAGACAAGTTAGTGTATTCAGTGAAAATAAAATGTCTTCATTTTGTGGACAATGAACACAAAGCCTCTGCTTGTGTTCCTATGGGCTTCATGACCAAAAGGATGATGATTATTTGACAGGTGTAATCTGTGTATAGCTCTTTTCTCCAAATGATGTGCCTCTGTGTCTTCCTCCGCAGGTCCTCTGCCTAGGAACGAATGTGCCTTGTCGCCTGTTAACAATTCGCACCCAGTCCATGCCTTGCTGGAGAGTTTCACGGTGTTGTCTGGCTGTGCAAGCCGAGGCACAACAGCCCTGCCACAAGAGGTGCACGTCCTCAATCTCAGAAATCCTGAGGAGGGGCTTGGCCATCATGAAAGAGAGGTAAAGGGGAGATTTGTTTTTGTCATGATCCCTGGCTACAAGTGTGTCTGCGAATGGGATTGTTCTACATTAATTTGCTGAATGAAGCTATTTCTGAATTGTGACCAGAAGGAAGTGTGCACAGTGTGTGTGGATACTTTCCACCTATGCTTTGTGCGTCATGAGTAAACCACTTCCATACACAGCCACTCTCTCCATCACCTTTCACAACCACGAAGTACATTTTAAAAAGGTGGCAGGGTGGGCAAAGGAAATAAGAAACAGATTTAGATCTACAAGAGGCCTTTGCGGAATTGGCTGCCTTCAAAGGCAGATCGTTTACTTAAATGTGTTGTAAATTAGCATGAATACCTTTGGATCCCTGCCAAGGGCACTATAAACAAATATTTAAGTTCAGTTCTTTTACCTCTGTAATACATCCATAATGTTTCACTGTGGGAGGACTGCCATTCAGAAAGCAAGTGTTGCTGACTATGGAAGTACGTAAGTACAATCCAATTACTTATTTATGTACGTTGCACTCAGAGGGGCTGGTAAGAACTTCAGCTGCTCTGAAAGCAACAGCCCAAGCAGAAAATTTTTGATGTTAAATTGTGCAGTACTGTTGTTTACTCTCAAAACACATCAAAACAGAGTGCCAAAAAGAAAACACTTCATGGCATGACAGCTGAGCTTCTTAGTTCATGTTCTTATAGTATCACACACACAAATCCTCAATACTGTGTCCTGTGAGAGCAACGAGCATGTACACAATTAGCAGAATTTGTAATGAGAGAACAAAGATGATGATCTTGCAGGCAAAAGCTTAGAAAAAGAGGGTCTATTATCTGTGCTGAAAGAACTTTTAAGTGGAGTCTTTTATATAAAGTGATTTAAATAAAGGGTGATACTCTTGGACATAATTGAAGTCTTTCCACTGGCTTCAATAGCAGCTTTGTTGGGTTTGTGGTGTGTTCAGCTCAATGTGTGTTGGATGCATCCATGAAACTTCAGCTGTTGTGTTCACTTTCAGTGTATACACTGCCTGAAATGCCTGGTGTATGATGAAAAAGTTGTTTGCTATTTTTTCAGTAGGCATCTCATGGGCTGCCCTTAATCAAAAATGTCAGGTCTTTCTCAGTTCAGCTGTCACTAAACGAACAGGAAAGCACTTTGGGTTTTTTGTGGGGCTTGGAATGAGGAACAGGGACTTCTATATTTGTTTTGCTTTGGGTTTTTTGTTTTGGTTTGGTTTTAAAAGCCTTTCTTAGTTTGCCAGGCACTGGATTGTCGTGTGCTGAGTACACTGTGAATGCCTGACAAAGCATAGGTACAATCAGTTCTTTGGGCATGAAAGCTAAAGCTGTATGTGATTCTGCTACGTATTTGTCATTGCCTCTTTCATCACTCGGGGACCTTGAAGTCCGTTAGCGAGTCATAGACAGATTTAATATAGGAGGTGGTAGATCTCACAAGGTGATCACAAATTTTGTTGAAAACAGGCAGAAGAGTGCTCTTGCTGTGAGAACATGGGATAGCAGGAACTGGTAACTTCTTAGTTACTAAAGGGTGCCCGGGGATGGGATGTATCGGGCTACAGCTGGGGCTTGTGCCTCCTGAGAGACCAGAATGAATCAGCTCAAAGAGTCCATTTGCATAACCCTAATTTTCGCTCTGGTTGGATGCTGTTGGCACTGCTTGTGTAACAGTGTGCACACAATGTGAGCAAGTCACATGTGCACAAGGCTGCAGACTGTGCCACTGCTGTCTGATCCTTGACAGAAAGACACGAGATTTAAATATTTGGCTTGTAATAAAAATAATTGTTGTCTAGCAGAAAGAGGCTGCTTGTGCCTCCTCTAGCATGCTTACGGTAAGAAAGCAGCTTGCCCCAAGCTGTCCTTTCCACGTACTTCTTTGGTATACCAAAGTGTAGGGCACAGAACATGCTTAAGGATTTGTAGCCTCTTAAGCTCCTTCCCTCATCTCCCGACGAGTTTCCAGTCACAGCCCTTCTTGGAGATAGATGGCTGCTCTAAAAATGCACAGGAAGCTGGAGCAAGGCTTGCTGGCAACAGTGTCAAGCAAAAGAGCGTAAACAACTTGGAAAAATCAGATTTTACTTATAGGATCAGAGCCGGGAAACAGAGCAGAGCAAATGTTATCTTTTCCATTATTGTGAAAACCAAGTCCAAGTGGCCTTTTGTCTTAAAGTAGAATGTACCCATCACCTCAGTTACATTAGCTTGATTTACCAACTGAGGTATTTCCTTTTGCCTGCAAATGCTGATAGCAAAGGTAGAGATCTGTTTGTCATCTAATATTTCCAGGATGCTCCAGAATAAAACTAGTATTTTTGTTTGACAGTGCATTAGTTAGGTTTAGAAGCATCAAAAGCATGTTTAAAATAAATCATGCACTTGTTCAGAGGTTGGTTAAAGTTCTGATAATGTGGAATGCAGAATCTGAGAATCTTTAAGTGAAGGCTTTCTTGGGGGGAGGAGGTCAGCTTTTGTTTTGTTTTTAACCTGCCCTGTGCTAGATGCTGCTAAATTACACATTCCTTACTTGCTGGGAGGAGTGTAAACTTCCCTTAGCAAATTCCTTGGAGGGCTTATGCATTAAACATACTCATGCAGTTATGCTGGTTCTCATAAAAATGTGTATGCATTAGTTTAACTCATTTTGACACTTCTGTAGAACATGCAGACAAGTGCTAGCAAATTTAAGCATAGGAGGGGTGGCTGATGCAGAGGGGAGGGCATGGCAGGGGCATGTTCCTCCTGTGATACATGCAGGGTTTCTGTAAAGATTGATAAAGTTTGGGTGCTTTTTCTTCCCTGTAAATGTGAATAAATAATAATAATAAAAAAGGTGAACAGGAAGTTTATGGGTTTGAGTTCTGAGCAAACTTTGCAAGACTAAATCAGTACTATATTGCTTCCACGTTAAGGCTGAAATCTGGTCTTACCTGTAATCAAATGCTGTGGCCATATCTGCTATCTTCAAGGGATTTGTGTTTTACTTCATTAATCCCTGTTGGGGTGAAATCTCATTTGCAGAGACTGTGAAGGCACTTTCTTCAAGTAAGAACCCCAAATTTCCAATCTTTTTCAAGTATTTCTTAGAAATGTCTTTTATCACAATTCATATTGACCATGCTTTATCATAGGAAATAGAATACGGGTGCATGTAATAGCCACAAGTGTTTATGTTGAACTTGGCATGAGGAACGCAAGCCTTTTTTGTTTGTTTTATTTGACCAAGTATTCCTGGGGAAGTGAGTGCTTGTGTGCATTTCTGTACTCTGATCTGGGTCTGAGCTAAAAGCCAGCAACTACTGAACCCTACCCAAAGATGAAGAGAAAGTTACTGTATCTTCACTGTTTCAGTTTCCCTGCTTTTAGAATGCAGGTAGTTGCTTTCTCATGGAGCTTCTTGTTCTCAGAAAATGTTATTGTTTGTAGAGGCACTAGGAAACTAGAGATTTGCACCAGAAAAAATGCATCTAGAAAACTTACTTGAAGGTGAAAGTCGCTTCTTAGTTATGAAGTCATAAGTTAGTGGAGGATTCTTTGATTTTTACCTGTCAGTTGGATTTCCCTGAGCTGCTTCAGGCATGCAGCCACAATTGAAATAGCTGAAGGTGGAGCAGTGAAATATAAAATTAATCTCATGTGAATACTTAGGATTGAATACGTATGAATACATGGAGACAGAGTTCCTGGCAATGGATTCACTATTGTTTTCATTGACATCCTCATCCTCAATAGCTTTTATGCCTGATACAGATGTTTAACATGTGTTACGTGAAATTAAGGCAGGAAAAACAAGGACTCATCTTTATTTCTATAATTTTGAGTAACACCACTGAGGCTGCAGTGATTTGACAGATTTCCCGCATGGTTTAATCACTGTTACTTGGCAACAGTTTCAGAATAAAAAATCTTTTCCTTTGAGAGCAAACCTGATATTAAAATGCCTGTTGGTTCCTGCGGAGCTGGTTAATGATAATAGCCAGGTACTTACTAGTGATGTATCTCAGATTCCTGAGCCTGACCCACTTCGAAGTCATAAAATGATGAGCAGACTTATGTAAGTCCAGTGTTTAACTACTTTTTGAAGAGATCCTCTATGTTGTAAAAACGTGACAGGAAAAGACTCTGGAACAGTCACCTGATAATGTGTTTCTACATCCTGGCCTTTGCAATGCATCCTGAATTCAAGATAATTCCTTTGTGTCACAGTGGTTATGTATTTTAGGACTATGAAGACATGGACAAGGAGGGTGATGAAAACCATGGTTCATTTTGCCTATATTTCCACATATTTACTCTAGTTCCCAGTGTGTTCATTGTAACTGTTCTCAGAAATTTAACACAAGAGCTTTACGCAAGGCTATGTCAGGGGAAAATGTTTTGTTTCATGCTCAGGCATCCAGAGATCTGGGGACAACCTTGATTCAGCTGTGATAAAGGGGTCACTTATTGAGTGTGGTTTAAACATGCTGACCTGCTGCACCAGGGCCATGGCTGGGGGGCCCTGGAAGGTCGTGTGTCATCGGCAGGCAGGAAGGGGATCCAAGGTTTGTTATTTGACAGCTGGAGTTAGTGACGGATTTGTTACCTAGTCACTGGTTTGATTCCATTTTGTTTATTTCTTCCTCTAAGAACGCATTTGTTAAAGCAAGTTTCCATTTAGCATCCATCAATGTCTGCTCTAGGCTGTTTCCTGAGACTTTAGGATCTCACACAGTAAAAATAAGTTCAGCTTCTTTTTCTACTGCGGCTTTTCAGTGCTAAGCTCTCCATGTCAGCTTGACCAGCTGCAATAAAACTGACAAGACAGCCTGGTTTGATTTGTATTTTTGAAGCACCCTGAAGCTTGGGTTTAGTAATCCAAATTAAAGTAATTGGATCACTATCCAATGCAATCCTAAACTTATAGTAAAATAAGAAGTTCAAGAACAAAGAGTTTGTTACTTCTGTGAGATCAAACCTTTGAGTAAGACCACAGATTTCACTAATGTTAATATTTGATTTGTGCACTGCCAGGTCGCTTGGCTGTACAAATTCGATGTTTCTGGTGAGCTGAACAGAACATGTGGTGCAGAATTAATCTGGGAAGTAAGGGACATGTTGCTTGGTTTGCAAGGCTGCATTGCATCTGCCCTATGCTCATTTACTGTGGTGTAGTGGGAAGCCTGTGCTGCTGCTCATGGGTATATTTGGTACTTCTGGTTGGCCAAAGGGTCTTTGTTCTGAAGAAAAACAGTTGCTGCTTTAGAAGCTTTCAAAGATAAAGCACTGTGTGCTTCTGCCAGGGTACAGACCGGATCTTGCTTGGGAATGTTGCTGTTCTTGTGTCTCAACTTTCTGACCACCCTTGCTTGGCAGCAGCAATGGATATCTAGCTATGGCAGCAGACATACAAATGGCAATGCAAGCATATGCAGGGGTTTAGAACTAGGCGTGGCATGAACTACCTATAGTGAGATGGCTTGAGAGAAGAGTGGTGCAGGTGACTATGTTCCTGCCTAGTCTGTCCGGGGGTGAAGGAGAGAAGATGGCAATATTGGAGATGCTTAGTCTTTCTGTGGATGGGGAAGTCTGAGGTGAGACTTCTGATGAGAGGACCAGTAACTTGGTGGCAAATGATTTTGTTCCGAATGTGAGAAGGTAAACCCTGAGAAGAAGACTACAATGTGGGAGAGGTTTGGTTGAAGTCTGGGCTGATCTCATCCAGCTTCATGGGTCAACCAGTAAGAGAGTGTCTTCCAGGAAAGATGGCCTTTGGCACTTGGAATGTGACACCTATGTCACATAGCCAGCCAGTTCTGTACTGGGAGTTGACAAACTCCAGAGTAGTTTGGGAAACAGCTTTTGCTATTTGCAAAGTTCTTGCCCCATGCTTCCTGTGCCTCACTTTGCAGTTTTGCTGTGACATGTACACTATGCCTTGCTCATACTGGCTTCCCCAACTGTCAGGGTTTCAGCGGGGCTGTAGATCTTCCCTGTTCCTACAGTACCAAGAGTGGTACTGAATGTTTCTTTAGGCCGCTGTGGACGTTTTAAGATACCATATCTGGGTCTGGATGGGAGCATGATATTCAGGTTTTCCAAAACACTGGTTGGCTTCAACCTCTTATATGCAGGCCAGGTCTCCTGTTACATGGAGCCCAGCAAGATCAGCTTGATCACTTTCACCCTGTAACTGCTTGTTCCTTGGTGATCTGTGGCTCACAAAATCATGGAGAGGCATCCTTATCAGTCCAACTAGGATGTACAGTGTGGCAGTGGAAAATCAGTTTGACTGCCTGCAAACCTCTGTGTCAAGCTTGAAGTTGACTGCTGCTTCTTATCACCATCTTCTTTTCATGGTGTTTTACATACCACCTGTAAGAGTGAGGGAAGGGGCCCACATCAGAAGGCTGAGAATGGGAAGCCCAGGTGAATTACTACTTCCACCAGTGCTTTATGTGAGGGAGGTCTCAAGAGTCAAGTTGAGACTTACTTCAAGAATACCCTGTATTTGTTGCTTGGAAAGCAGTAGTCCCTCATCATATGCATCTCTTGATCCTGAGTATTTTCCAAAGCTTGCCCACAGCCTGTGGTAGCTCCGCTGGCTCACCAATGTGGTTTCACAGGCTGTTGTTACTCCCTTTCCCCACAGCCTTGTTCAAAAGCTCTTTTGAGGCTGCCTGGGTGCTGTACTGAATCAGAAGTGAAGCACATGGTAGACCTTAAAGTTGTAAATGATACTGGCAGCGTGCTCCGCAGGAATTGTAATTGTTCAGTGTCTTTCTGAGATGATAATGCCATGTTTACTGAAAGCAGCAGCTTGCATGCAGCTAATACGCTATATGGCACTGATGTCTTAAAAGGAACACTGAATTGCCATGTCTTTAAAAAAGAAAGAAACCAACAGCCACCCAGCCTCCATTTCTTAGAGCCCTTACAACCCTCTTCCTCCTCTTCATTAGCACTTTGAAGCATCTGTGCTTGCATAAAATTCAGCCTTTTTTAATGTGGGGTTTTTTTTGTCATCTTGTTTGCTCTGGACTGCAGTGTTTGTGGGATGTTTTTAGCCAGCTCTGGATTTGCTGGTCATTGGGATGGCAATCTTTTCAAGTTCTGCCCACCAGAACTGCCAAAGGAAGTCATGTGTCGGCCAGAGGAGTCTGTTTGTGCAGAGCTTACTGTCCTGCAGGAGCGTGGCTTGGTGCATGCTACCCTTAAAGAGGCAGCAGTGACTTCTCCTGCCTTGGAAAGTCATGGTATTTTCCACAGTTAGAAAAGGGACTGTTTGCTGTGCACAGGAAGTGAGACCTGTTCTCAGTTTCAGAGCTGCATGGAACGGTGACTGAAGCCATGCCAAGGCCCAGCACAGAAGGCTAAAGGGTTCAAACAGAAGAATGTCAGAACGACTTCTCTGATCTCTCATATTGTTCGGTTTTGCTGACTGCTATTTAAAATGACCTGCTGGACTCTTATTTTCATCTGCTTCATCAGCATCAGCAGGTACTGATATGCAGTTGTAGGACTGTAGAGGGAAAGGGGGCTACTGCTGCCGTCTTTACTAGATGAACTCTTCTGCTGCTTACGTGTGTAAGCACACTGTGCACATATTCACATGTTCTCGTAAGTGTGTTTTGATTTTTGTCCTAAACTGTGATTCACATTTGTGGTCTCCAGTCCCTTCCTCAAAGCTTCTCTCTGACATGCCCTGGAGTATTTATGAATTACTGCTTTGTCTATAGCTAATTTCCCCAAGAAAAGGTAATTAAGGCAGTGATGACATTTCCAGGAGTCTGTTTCTATCACAGGCTTGATGGGCAGGTTCCAGTCTAGCTTTGGGCTCATAGAATCAGAATGGTTTGGCTTGGAAAGGACCTTAAGTTCCAACCCCCTGCTATTGTGAGAGAGGTGTTGGAGCACCACTTGTCATGAGTGGTTATGTTTATGTTGTTCTCTGGAGTGTCTGTTTGAACCAAAAGCTGTATTTAGTGAAGCTGTTCTCCAACCTCCCAGCATTGAGGAAAACTTCCAATATAAATTGTGTAGAGCTGTGCCTGACAGTCATGCTCCTCTTGTATCAGCTAAAAAATTAAAACCTTGCAGTGGAAAGATATAAAAGGCACAAATAGTTTAATTGTGGGTTGTCTTTTTTATGTAGATTATGCTTTTGATAACACTATATACTCAAGTTCATGTTTCTCTAAAAGAGCATCCTATTTCCCTTGTGACACATAAACAGGGTACTTCTGCAGGCGTAAAACTTGTTACTTAAAGAAGATGCGAAAATAGCACCACCGTGAGGTACAAACATCTGAAAATTAAATTGCTTGAAAAAGTTTGAAGGAATTACAGGTAATTTATAGCTGATAGTGCCTCTTTAACAAGCGCCATGGCAATTTAGAATATAGAAGTATTTTTCTTCTGGTTGGAGCTGATGCCGTATGTGATAAACATGACTCTGGCAATGTTTCTAGATGAGAGATAATATTTGGTGATGAGCCAAATCTTATCAGTAAGGGAAAAGTATTAAAACATGTCACCTTTCTGGAGATAATAGGCATTCTCTAACCCTGAAGGCTGGTTGAAGCCTGGCTTGCTCTTTTATCATCACCCAAGGTTGCAGAGTCTTCATTTCTTCTGCACAGACATGATCTGCTAGTGCATGCAAATACATAAGTGAAGTTTTGAGGCCTGTTGGGAAATGTGACTCTGCATGACGTTAGTTTTGCAGAAAAGCACAGTGCACTTGCTTTGCAGTATCCTTTCAGAACAGACCATTGGAACGTTGCTTCTTTCCTCCATTAACTGGGTTTCAAGTGATACTTGCATTGAGGACACTGAAATGCACCTGAAACGACATGGGAAAATACAGCACACAAGGAGTCTGTTCTTACACTGGGGTGGAAAGCATGCCAGTATTTTCTTCAGTAAACCTGTTTTCAAGCAAGAATCTGCAACACAGTGCAGATAAGTTCATGGAGTGGCATCACTGTGCAAGCAAATACTTGCATGGCAGCCTCAGTAATGTCTTCTGGCACATTTTGTCAGTTCCCATGGCTTTGATTCTGCAAGCATATACAAAATATATGTGTATATATAAGGCCTGATTAAATAGAAGATTTGGTTCGTTCGGGATTTGGTGCTTACGTTTTTTTGCCCTTTTTTCCATGTAATCAATATCATAAATTCATTCTCTGAACTATTCCCAGAATACTAGTTTGTTTGTACAGGGAGTATTAAAAGTTCTGATTTTTTTTTTTTTCTCAAGTTTCCAAATAGAAAAAACTTGAAGAATGAAGACCTGCTGCAGAGGAGTAAGAAGACAATGTGTTGGTTACGGTTACTTTGAATCTTCTGAAAGCAGTTTCCGTTGTATTTAATTTCTAATACATTTGTGAGCGTCTGTATTACAGACACACAGTTGCACCAACTCCTACTCAGGCTGGTGTGCTACTGACAATAAAGTCAACAAAACCGTTCCCTAAATCTGGTGCTGCTGGCCCAGTGTTTTAGTTTTTTATGACTCATGCACACACGCTGTTCTTTACTCTGGCTTGGGAATCAAGAATTTAGTTTTACATGTCCAATAAAAACGTGAACTCCACATTTAGCACATCCCAATGTGTCTGTGCCTCTCTAAGAGACACCTGTAGAATGACGTTTCTTTTTTCCACTCATCTAGATCCATGTGTGATCTGGCTGCAAAACCTTACAGGAACAAATTGTTTTATATGTTTTTCAAATGGCATAACCCTTTGTCCTGTAGTCTTTCCATCATCTTGTGTTTGTTTGTCATGTTTTCTTGCTTTGTGAAGCCTCATTGTCTCAGCCTCTTCCCCTTCCCCACCTGCAGCTTTTGAAACAAGTGAAAAGTGTTCATCCTTTCAGGATTTACCCTGAGATTTGGATAATTCTGTATTCACATTCCAGTTTTTCTGTGATGTTCTTGAGACACCATGTCCTCTGTTACATCTGCATGTTGTTCTGCAGTTGAGAGAACTATGAACTTGCTGTGTCTACTGGCAGAGATGAGATGGTGCTAATGCTGAGTCTCTGAACCCACAGTTAGTATCATACTCTGATTAATGAGAGCTGTTGGGAGGCAAGAGGTACCACCACAGTATCAATACATTAATGCAGCTATGTAATTTCTGGTTGGGTGGCTAGCACCTGTCTAACCAGCTGAAAAATACAGGTGGTGGAATCTTGTGGTTACCTGGAAAAGCCTGTGTAGATTTGCTCAGAATGCCCCAAATGCATTTAAGGAAAATGGTCCTGGCGCAGTTTGTCATCTGGCTTCTACCTGTCAGTTTAAGAAACATTTGCTTTGGGGTAGAAGCTGCTCTTTAGTATGTACCCATATATCCCTCATTTTAGTTGTTAAATCCTTCCCTCCCCACCTTTGTTTTTTCAAGGTGTTGGGCACTATGTTACACAACTATCTGGTGATAGTGCAGGGATGGGAAAAAGGAAAAGGAGTATAAAATTAAACTTACATTGCAGCCCAGCTGATTGACCAAAGAAAAGCACAGATCTGCAATATATCTACACGTAAGTGCAGAATAGTCTGGGAAAATGTTGACTTTTCACATGAGTCTGCTGCCTTAATTGTTAAAGTAAAACTTAGTCTGATGTGATACCATTTTGTGAGTAGGCTGCTTAAGAGCAGTAGGGGAGATGCTGTACTTGTGGCTTATAGGAATAGATCTTGTGCCCTTAAACAGATCTAAAGTCATCAAGAAATTTTCCCACAAGATGTATAAAAGGATGACTTTCCCCTCAGGATTCATTATGTGGCATGTGAACAGTATTGACATCTAATGATTTATTCAAAGCTGAGTGAAACATTGTGGTTTTAGGTCTCAAGAGCTGGGAAGCTTGGCTACTTTCTGGAAGGGCAGATGGCACAAATGGTTTCACTTAATGTTTGGGAGCCTGAGCATCTATTTTGGGTCATAAGAGGAATGTGTGAAGTGGCCCCAGCCTTTCTCTGGTGGGCATGGGCTTTCCATTGATGATCCCTGGGGCTGTCACTGTGGGCAGTCCTTGTTCTGCAGGTGCCCACACCAGGGATGGCCTGTGAAGGTCAGATCTGATTGTCAAAGCTGGATGAGATACTTGTGCAGAGATGGTTTTTAAAACTCTTGCTTTTCAGGAGAATTATGGTTCTCCAAATGATATCATGCATGAGATAACACAGCAGAAGTAAAAACTGGGTTGAAATATATACATACACAGGGAAAGATGGATCTTGTATTACTCAGATAAACAAAGCGCAAGTAGACAGTTTACACTGTGTATGATGTCTACGTAAAATTTATCAGTAAATTCTTTTGAATCATAGAATAATAGAATCAGCCAGGTTGGAAAAGACCTTTAAGATCATCAAGTCCAACTGTTACCCAGCACTGGCAAGGCCACCACTAGCCCATATCGTTGAGGGCCTTGTCTACATGGTTCGTGAATACTTCCCAGGATGGTGACTCCAGCACTGCCCTGGGCAGCCTATTCCAGTGCCTGAGCACCCTCTTGATGAAGAAATCGTACCTAGTATCCAGTCTACATCTTGCCTGGTGCAGCTCGAGGCCATTTCCTCTTGTTCTATTGCTTGTTACTTGGGAGAAGGGACCAACCTCACCTCACTACCTCCTTCTTTCAAACAGTTGTAGAAAGCCATAAGGTCCCCACCGAGCCTTCTCGTCTCCAGTCTAACCCCCCCCTCAGCCATTAAGATCATTGTCACAGAAGTAGCACAGTCTAAATATAATTTGTGCTAATACAGTTATTACTGTTTGAGTTCTAAATCTGCTGTCCTTATGTAAAGCCTTAAGTTTTTTCACTTTTCTTCTTCTCTTACTGTGAAAGTAATACCATGTTCTACTGCTAATTAGGACTTCAGTAACCATCCTGCCAGTTTGCCAGGTTATTCAGATTAGGAATAGCTTTGCTGTGAATATTTTGATTACCTAGCTATTTGCATAAATGATTAGCATCTAACATAATGTGCTTGCATTTGGCAGCTCCAGCTTAAAATAGCTACTTTGGAATGCTAGAGATTAACTGGCTACATTTTTATCTGAAGATAAATTATGTGACTTAGCCATGGGCAGAAACAGTCCAACGTTTTCATGAAGTTAGAAGTAGTATTTTATAGCATTGTGTAAGAACTACTACTTGTGTACGAACTGTCTGATGCTGCATGAGCTGTGGTGCTTTCTGAATGGGGACTTCGTCACTGCATTCCCAGTTAAAACTTGCCAGCACAGTTACCTACTCTTAAACTTTTGAGGAGAAAGTTGCTACTGGTGCAGTTGAAAATGGCAGCACTGCCAGGTACCGAGCAGTATGTTTAGTGCCATACAGCATGCCACTGTACTATACTGTACTCATCTTGCACATAATGTATTTGACAGTGTTATAGCACTAGATTTTACTTGTAGTTGGGTTTTTCAGTCTTGTCTGGAGCAGCTGAATTACAAATCCATGCGAGGAGTCTATACCTAAATGTGCTGTAATACCATACCATCCTGTTACACAAATCCTCAGCTTGGTCATTTAATATTTAGGGCTAGAAAGGTACCAGAACATAGACTGGAGGGAGAACTACAGACAATATTTGAATATGCTGCAAGCTATTAGTGTTTTGTTCAAATGGGCTCTCTTTTTATCAGGCTGTTAGACACAGCTACCATGTCAGTGGATGGGCAGGTCAGTTTTCAGCTTGGTTCTGAGGGTGAACTTTAGATCTTTGTTAAAGGTACTGTTAAATCTGAGTACATTGTTTTGCTCTGAGGATAACAAGTGCCAAATATAGAGCTGATCCTGCGTCCTCACTGAGGGTGCAGGGAGCTTTGCTTAGTTCTTCTGTTGAACACACAAGCTGAGGCTGCATTTCTGCTCTGGGCCATTAATAAAGCATCTTCATTTTAAAGTGGCCTTCTGAGAGCATCATGTATACTTCAAAATAGTTTGTTGGTGGATCCTGGCACACACGTGGTGCAGGAGTGTGCAATGGGCTGTAGTATATACTTGGGTAGTCCTTATCAACCTTTCTGTTCTGTTGCATAATTTTTGGAGCCCAGTTTTCCATTCTGGGTGGTGGTAGATCATAAGCACCAGCAGATTTGCAGTAGTATGGGACCACATCAGTCCGGCTTAATACTTCATTGGAATTATGCCAGGGGTGAATCTTTCCCATGATTTTCTGAACTGAGCTATAACTGCTGTTTAGCCAATCTGACTCTCTTCGTAGAGTGTGGGTGAGAAAGTCCAGGCAATACCAGTCCATTTGCAACCATATATTTAGGATAAAATAAGCAAAGGGTTTATTTTAAAACGAGAGTGTTACATGAGCCTTGGAAATAAATCTCGGTCTTCCGCACACCTGGTAATTGCTATCAGGGACTTAGACCCCTTCCCTAGGACTGAACTGTGCCTCATTCTGGCAGTAATGCAAAAGCAAAAGGCTTTCTCTCTCCACATGTGCTTCATGCGTTACAGCCCCCCTGCTTTCTCCCAGAGGGGATGGTCCCTGCCCCAGTGGCATCCTTTAGTGCTGGCCTGTCAGAAGGAAGGAAGCATGGTGCACCTGGCAAGGCTGTGAGGGTGGCACAGCTTTGAGTTCTGCGGGAGAAACGTAATTGTGTGTGGATATGAGTGCTTGTTTTTAATGGCATTGCAGTTTTCCTGGAGATATTTCTGTGATGCTGTTCTGAAGATCTTCTGTCTCATTGCTGGGGTAAGTTTTAAAAATAAATAGGTCCTTGCCCTGTGTAAATGAGTGTGGCAGGGGTCTTGTGCTTACAGGAACTGGCTTATATCGTAGTTTGGTTTAAGAGTGTGAATACGTAACCCTTTACGCAAAAGTACCTTCAAGCAGTAACACCACGTGAATGTATTTTGTGTTTCTTGGAAAAATCAGCAAACTTGCTCTCAGAAACTGTTGGCTCCCAAAAGCTGGACATTGCAATCTACTATAGCTGGCTCGGTATCAAATCTGTAACACAATATTCAGTGAGCATAGCAAAAACACAAGGCAGGGGGAGGAGGGAAGTGTTCCATTTTGAATTCACAGTGCCTGCCTAAAGAATACACTTTTGCTTTCATCTTAGAAGAAAAACTGGCTTTGAGATCCTTCCTAAAGCAATTGATAAACACTTTTATAAATCAGTGCAGTACTATTCCCACCGCAGGAAGTGGATTCATGGATTAATCCTTGACTGAATTCTTTTATAAGCAATGTATGGACATTATGTTCTTCATGTGGATTTCAGTAGAAATTCTAAACCTCTTATATTGGATATTACACAGTGATGAACTGTGAAGATAAGTTTCTTCATGTTAGTTTCTTTGACTGTTACAATACCAGAATAATTTGTCTTATAAATATTAACAAAAAGAGTGAAAACACTTAATGGAGGGCAGTGACAGGTATAGATCTTCAAATTTCAGTTCTGTATTTTGCCTGCTTTGTACTGATTACCTTAATCTTTGCAGCTGAGCAGTGAGTTAAGAAGTCACAAATCCCTCTTAACTACATCACTTCTAAGTCAGAAAATGTGTTTTTATGATCTGAGAGTTAAAATTCATTTTTCTCTATTAAAGAACAGCTGTCCTAGCCTGGGCAGTGTAATTCAATATAGCATAGCACATTTTGTGCACATTTATTAGCACAAATTCGTAATGGCTGTTTTGGAAAATGTGCTATGAATTTCTCTAAAGCCCTTCACGCTGGAATAGTTAATTCAACCTTACAAATCCTTGGCACTTGACTTTCATCTTTTTAGAACAAAACACAGAGGCTGTGATCTGATGCCTTGAAGTCAGCAAAACAAAATGGTACTTTACCAGCAGCATTTACTTTGATCAGTTTTCACCATTTGTGCCCTTGCCTTTCACGTAGTACAAATTGCTTTACCAGAGGAACGGGGCAGGAGCCCGCAGACTGTTTTTGTGGTTGGTTTCTGTGGTGATACTCAGCCTTCCATGAAACTGCGATCCCTGGGGATAGAGGAGCCTCAGCAGCCGCCTTAACTGTGCTGCTGCAAGAGACCTTAAAAGAACTCTTTGGACACTGTGCAGACAGCAGTGACCTGCATAGATACATGCAGAGCTGGCTTGATAGACTTGGCACCTCTGAAATGGGCTATCTTTTAAAAGTCTTTATTTTTCTACATTTTTTTATGACATACACTGAAAAACGTATTCTATCAAAAATGGCAGAACTTTTCTGTGGTTCATATCCTAGTCACAGCTCTATGCTTTGTGCTGGTGTGCTTTTTAAAAGTGAATTTGTAGGGTTTGTCATAAGGTTTTTTTGGAGTAGCTCTAATCTTTACTTTTCACCTCTGAGTAAGTTGTCATATTCCTCACAAGTTAGTCATATAGTATGTGGAGGATTGTGTGCCAGAGGAGGCTGCAAGGGCAGACGTGAGTCTGGAAGAGGAGCTTGCTCTGACAAACAGCTGCTGAAGCTGAGCCTTGTTGAGAGGACTGTTGCTGACACACGTGTCCAGAAAGTCTGGCTTAACTGTTGATTGCACAATGAAGCTGCTGGCTATGCTCATCTATGGAAGCAAGGCATGTGTTGGATTTATCGCCCCATTTGCATCACTGTGCAGTTCTGGTGTCCTCAACATAAGAAGGACATGGAGCTGTTGGAGCAAGTGCAGAGAAAATGTCATGAAGATGGTAAGGGGGCTGGAGCACCTCCCATATGAAGACAGGCTGAGAAAGTTGGGGCTGTTCAGCCTGGAGAAGAGAAGGCTGCGTGGAGACCTCAGAGCAGCCTTCCAGTATCTGAAGGGGGCCTATAGGGATGCTGGAGAGGGGCTCTCCACTAGGGACTGTAACGATAGGACAAGGGGCGGTGAGTTTAAACTTAAACAGGGGAAGTTCAGGTTAGATATAAGGAAGAAGCTCTTTACTGTGAGGGTGGTGAGGCCCTAGCACAGGTTGCCCAAGAAAGTGGTAAATGCCCTGTCCATGGCAGTGTTCAAGGCCAGGTTAGACAGAGCCTTGGGCACCATGGTCTAGTGTGAGGTGTCCCTGCCCATGACAGGGGGGTTGGAACTGGATGATCTTAAGGTGCTTTTCAGCCCTAACTATTCTATGATTCTGTGATTGTCCTGTGCCATTGTTACACTGGTATCTGCTTGGTTAACGTACTGGTCCTTAATATGTTTTAAAATCAACATGGGCAGATCAGTAGTAACTGCTTGTTTCATGGACTAGGTGAGCTAAAATTGCGTTAGTCCATTTAATAGTTCTGGTTTAATTTTCTTATGGTATTGTTTGATCAAACTGTCTAAGATGCAGAAGACTTTGAGACAATATGTTGTTGACAAGTACAAAATGTGTGTATTTTTATAAGCTTGTTTGAATCTGTAAGAATGGATGGAGAATATCCCTTTTTAGATACCTACTGTTAAAAAAACTTACATGGGAGTTCCAGAAAAATAATGAATTTTACCACAGAGTTCATTGAGTTCAGAATTTCATAGCATGTCTTCACGTCCAGCTGTACAGCACTAAACACAACCGGTTTCTGATGGAGTTCACTGAAGTATTTAATAATATGGATGCTGCCAGTGAAAATACAAAAAGAAAGGGAAAAATTCTACTTAGCTTTTCGGCTGTTAATTAGAAACATTTTGTTTGGTGGTTTGAAGTGATCCGGTACCTTTCTGTTAATTTGTGGAGTGTTTAGAAGGTGTTATGAACTGTCTAGACACTTGAGAAAGGATGTGCCTCGAAGAGCTCATAAGCTAAGGCGAGACACAAAGATGGCCAGGGGAAGGGGAGAACACTTAGGATTCAGCCAGTATCTGGCTTAACTGGAGCCACAGTGGGGGCACTCCAGCAGAAATGACGTTTTGGTGAGATAACACTACAGATCATCCACTGCAGTGCTGTGGGTGGAGGCAACCATGGCAGAAGCTAGCAAAAGGGCAAGAGGATGGGAGCTTAACCAAGTGTGATAGTCCACTGACTGTTGTTACACAAGGTAAAACCCACATGCCTGGCAGCTAGGTTATTGGCAAAATGCTAGTAACTCCCCACAGCAGTTTGCTGGAAAATCTTTCCAAGGGCCAAGAAAAAGTCTCCCATAAGAGATACCACTGTTGTGTATCATCAAGAACAGTCAGGGGATGGGACAAGCATAAATATGAGGCAGGCGAATAATTACACTGAGGTGTCTGCTAATTTTGTGTGACTTCTCAGTGGAAACAGTCGCATTCAGACAAGGCTGCCCAGCTGCTCCTCTGAAGCAAAAATGAATAATGAAAAATATGATGACCAGGGTGGTCCTGAGCCGTTTTTAGCAGCTCTGGAGGTTATTTTTCTTTGCCTGTAAAACCAAGCTGGTGATGAGGACTTCATTATTCCAAGAAGTGTAGTGACAGGGAATATATATGCCAAGAATTACAGTGACAGAGGCTACTGCAGAAGCATGATCACGTTGACTATTCTCTCTCAAGTTTAGGACTAGGAATTTGAATTGCACATTCTGTGGTTTGTTGCCGTCTCATTCATGAGCAAAGTTACATTTATTCTGAAAACTTTCACAGAGATACTGAATTTGCTAATGAAAAATTAATTGATTTTGTGTTCAAGACCTGTAGCTTTTCTTAAGCTTTTCTTAAGGATCAGTATGCACATTTCAGGCAATGAAATGCAGGAAAATTCCATTATGTGATATAACTTATCCTACAATTCCAGCCAAAGGCATGGATAGATACATCACTGCTTTTGAATATGGCTCAAACTTTGTTGATTATTTCCATGCATGTATGGAAATAGTCATATATGTCCGTAATATATACATATTTAATTTCCAAAGTATAAAGGAATAGCAGCTACAAAATCTGATCCAGTTGCAAAGAGTCTCTGATTTTCTCACTAAGATGGTGTGATTGCTATTAGTGCTCTCTCATGTGACCAAACCAACAGGCAGAAATCTTCCTGAAGTCTGAAACATCTGTCTTGTCTGATAGATGTTGGCTTTAGATAAACTTGTCTGAGATTAGTTGAAACAGAGATACTTCTCCATTTCCTTATTACCCAAAGGACTTGGCCTAGCTGCTTCTGAGATGAAGTTTTCAGAGTGTGTCATATTTCTTGTATCATTTCTGGTTTTAATAAATACCAGAGGTTTTAAATAGCAGAAATGTTAAAGATTTCTAATAGGAGCTGTTTCTTTACATTGACATGACATTCTAATGAAAACACGACCAGGGTGCAAACGCAAACTGAGTACATGTGGGCCACAGTGACAGGGTTGTTACTGTTTTCCTACTCTTGGTTATTTACATAAACCTATATTACAGCTGATTTAATCAATTGTTACATTACTACATTTAGGATCAGTATCCTTTAGGAAACCCCCTTATCATTGGGTGTGAAAATGGATGCACATGTCAAGAGTGCACGCGTTTATTCCATTTAGTGTAGTAGACTTTCTCTTTGAAACTTTAGAAAAGTTTAAGCTGGATGCACTTTATGCCATTTAGAGCTAAGAAAACCTTAATCAGGATAAAAATTGATCTCATATTTGCCAGATCGGGACTGCAAAAGATATAACTGGGCTGCTTTGTCAGCTTAGATTACAGTATTTTTCCTGCTTTGTAAGAAAATATAACCCCAGAACAAGGTAATAATATTTATTAGTTTAAACAGCTTATTACTAATTAGCTGTGATTACAGCTGAAAACCCACAAGAATTACTGAAAGCTTTTTAATAGCCATGAATTTAATAGCAGTTCTAAACACCTTTTCCTTTCCACTTCCATCTCTCCATTTCCAAACAGAACAACAAAGTGGAAGCCTTGTAAAACAAATAATGTTATCTTCTTTCTTATTATAGCCTGATACTGTAAAGCAGTTCTTACAGCTAAGGCCATGACTTTGGCATTTGAAGTCTTTGTCATCCTGTTAGCATTCAGAGTGCTGACACCCTGCAGTTACCTAAAATGAGGTATTTTATTCTTTTGAAGCAAAAAATTGAGAGAAATGTGGTCCCTGGAGGACTTGGTAATCTGTGATACTCCATGTTTTCTGTTGGAAATGCACAAATACAGCTTGGGCCAAGCAGTGAGGAAGGTGGCTCCTTTAGGTGGAAGCTGGTGGTGCCCAGCCTTCCTGCAGGCCAGGACTAGTGCTGCCCGGGCTGCTGGCTGAAAGGAAGGAGCCCCTCATCTTTAAAGCAGTTTGGGTTTAGCACAAATACAGAATTACTCTTTTAATATCAGTTTTCCAACAGGTTTTAATAACAATAACAGATAGGGATGTCCTCAATGCCCCGAGAGGTGTACTTATGGGATTAGACACCTGTTTCACTACTTTAAGTAGTAAACTGATGCCTACCGCTATGTGAGAGTAATGCAGTGAACTCTTAGCACTGTCTGTGTCTCAGATTTCCTTTCAAATCTCTAGCAGGAGACAAAATGAATTCTGAATTACCTGTGTGCTCGTTTGTGCATGCCACCACTCAAATTGGTGGCTGTGTTTGCTCCCTCTACACTTTCCCCAGGAAGAACTGTGATTGTCCCACCTGCCTCCCACTGTTGAGACACCAGCTTGCCTGCTCAGTCTGTGTGATAGATCATCTTCCCATTGTGCACTAAGGCCTTTTTCCTGTAAATCAGAATGAGCTATAAAGCCAAATGCTGACTGCTTAAAATCTTAGGTACTGCAAAACCAGTATATCAGTTACAAGCTGTTACAAGCTAAACACTGGCAGGCTCTTCTGTCATGCGTTTGGTTAGGGTTTTGCCCCAGATTGTGTCCTTTCTAGAAGGACAGCAGTGGGACAGAAGGAGCCAGGCAGGAGAGGCTTCCAGCAACTGCAAACTGGTTGCTTACAACTCACCTCTAACAGGTTGCCTCTCTTCTATGATGTCCGCTTTCCTAGGATCATTTTCCATGTGTATTTGTTTAGTCCCTGAAGTCAGGCATTTTCTTTCCATGGTGTATGTTAGGTTTTTTATTGCAATTCCTTCCACAAATTTGTGCAGTACTTGCTTTGTGTTTCTGGATGTGTCCCTCCTGGTTTTTGTTTGTTTAGTTTCATTTGTTTTGCAGGTGAGATCTATGCCCTAATAGCATCAGCAGATGAGGTTTGTACTCTTAAGCCAGCTTTGTAAGCTACCATCTAGAAACCAGAAATCAGAGTTTGCTTTGCAATTCTTTTTATCTCCTTGTTCTCCAAGTCCCAGCTTAGTGGTTTGACCTTTTGCGTAAGCTATTTTTCATCAGCATTTGCCAAGGTTTTCTTAAACACTTTAGCAGCAATTTGCAAGCATACAGCACAAACGTTAACTGTTTCATTCTTTGTATTATCTGTGCTCTGCCGACTGATTTTTGGGGGAAGTAGTTTAGTCTATGATCTTGAGTCATGAGGTCTGAATGCTGAAAGCTATAATATATATAAAAAAGACCTTTCAAATTTCACTTTGGTTTTGAAACTTGCAAGGAGGTATTCACATATTTGTGTTCCTCTGTAGGTCACATTACATTTGAATCCGATTTCGTCAGTGCATATTCACCAGAAGCCTTTGGTGTTTCTTCTCAACTCTCCTTTGCCTCTGGTCTGGAAGCTGAAAACAGAAAGGTTGGCACCTGGAATCCGAAGAGTTTTCTTTGTAAGTACACACAGACCTCTGGTCTGCTCTGTATCATAGCTACTGTTGCACAAGGCTTGGTTAATGGCATTCATTTGGAAAGTTTTCAAACATACAAGTTAAGAGGAGGTCAGGTTTCAGTGTAGGGCTCTGGGGAGCAGTTAGGTGCTAGGGCAAAGCTGTTTGGGAAAAGTAACCAATTCCTTGTTAGGTGAATTCAAGGTAAAGAAAGCAAACCTGCCTCTTCAGGATGTGCATATCTTGCAGTTACAGCCGCTCCAATTCAGAAAGCTGTGAGGTTACAATAGGTTGCCAGTCCTGATTAGAAGTTTAATAGTACCATAATGCAAAAAGTCTTAAAGCAATGGGAAATACTATGAGTGGACGCTAGTTGTGTGGTCTGCGACCAAAACAAAAATGTGTATGCATTGAGTTCAATATGTACAATTATGGTTTACTCCTCTAATGGAGCTTTTTTTTGACTGAGCTAAGCCCAGAGTGAAGTCATTTTTATTTCTCAGAAAGACTGGAGCACTGCTTATAATGTAGGATCCAAATATTACCTAGTATTTGTAAATCATGTCCTTACAGTTTGCCAGGACATTCAAGTTTGCTATTTGTAGTGAAACAGACAATTTGTTTGGATGAAATTTTTAATGCGTGACATCATGTCTAATCACGAGTTGTCTTTATCAAAGTTGCAGCTTTCACTATATTCAATTCTAATTGCAGAACTAACCTTGATTATTTTTAGCTATATCCTTATAGGGTTTAATTTTGCTCCTCCAGCACAGCTGACAGTGGCAGGCAAGACTGTTTCTGCAGTACCAGATTGGAACTTGATGCTGTCACTTATGCATCAACAGCAGGGGAAGATGGACAGTACTGCAGCGTTAGTGCACTAGAAAGGGACAATACTCTCTCAGTTGACCTGCTATAAGTGGTGACACCATGAAGTGCACCAAGAGTCCTATCACTTGCTGGACACCTAAAGCTTTCTGGGCTTGTTTTATTTTTTCCTGTCTTCAGGGTACATGAGTAGAAGTATCCTTGATATTTCGAACTCCAAAGAACTCCATCCTGTTTTTGGTACCGTGTGTTACTGATTGGTGCAAAGGACATATGCTTTTTTTGTCTTCTAAGGTATTCATAATCTTAGGTTTTCTCATTACTGTGTTAGAGACTCTTGACTGTTGCCTTTTTGTTGACTGACCATTCCTGGTATATATTCTTAATGCAACCAGTACAGTTCAGGTCTGCTTAGAAAATGACTGAGGAACAAGATGATGAAGAACAATATTGTAAGAGTCCTCATTCCTATCCCGGCCAAAAGAAACAGCACCTTTCATCAGTTAATCAAGTCTTGGATCTACTTCCAGTTTAGATCTCCTCCTACAATTACTACATCATCACTCCATATTAGTTAGTTTGTTCAGCTATCTCTTCCCCTCTCTTCTCCTTTTCTTCTTCCTCCTCATTCTCCTCCTCCAGTATTTCCCTCTCCCCTCACCTTGCCTCTGGGAGCAGAAAGGTGCTCTGCTGAAAGCCATCATCTATTTCTGCTCAGCAGACTGTGCTGGTGTTCAGGCTGCGATCATGCTGGGCTTGCTTGGCTTGGCTCAGCAGGGCTTCAGCAGACTGCATTAGGGTATAGGAACAATAGGAGTGTGCCTAAGGCCTCGTCAGCCCAAACTGCACCGTTAGCTAACTGTTTGCTTCAGAAAACTGTTTCAGGCTCTCCTGTTTACAAAAACAGGCTTGGAAATGTGAGCAGCAGCACTCATGATTTGTGCTAAACAAGAAGTTGTCTGACCTCAGGAACTGCCACAGTGGTTTAAACCTGATGCTGCAGGAAGGAGTGCGCTGTCTCCCAGGTGAGGCAGCAGTAGCTGGTAGATGCTACAGGTTCGGTTCTTTGGTGGGACTCCAGTAACTCCTCTCAGTACTCCAGCCTCTTAGGCTCTGCTGGTCATAGTAAGGGCTGAAAGTCATGGTGCTTCATCCATCCTGCCAGCACATAGAATCATAGAATCATAGAATCATAGAATCATAGAATGGTTAGGGTTGGAAAGGACCTCAAGATCATCTAGTTCCAACCCCCCTGCCATGGACAGGGAAACCTCTCACTAAACCATCCAACAGAAGGCTTCATCCAACCTGGCCTTGAACACTGCCAGGGATGGAGCACTCACAACCTCCCTGGGCAACCCATTCCAGTGCCTCACCACCCTAACAGGAAAGAATTTCCTCCTTATATCCAATCTAAACTTCCCCTGTTTAAGTTTTAACCCATTACCCCTTGTCCTGTCACTACAGTCCCTGACAAAGAGTCCATCCCCAGCATCCCTATAGGCCCCCTTCAGGTACTGGAAGGCTGCTATGAGGTCTCCACGCAGCCTTCTCTTCTCCAGGCTGAACAGCCCCAACTTCCTCAGCCTGTCTTCATACGGGAGGTGCTCCAGTCCCCTGATCATCCTCGTGGCCTCCTCTGGACTTGTTCCAGCAGTTCCATGTCCTTTTTGTGTTGAGGACACCAGAACTGCACACAATACTCCAGGTGAGGTCTCACAAGAGCAGAGTAGAGGGGCAGGATCACCTCCTTCAACCTGCTGGTCACGCTCCTTTTGATGCAGCCCAGGATACGGTTGGCTTTCTGGGCTGCGAGTGCACACTGCAGCCGGCTCATGTTCATTTTCTCATCGACCAGCACCCCCAAGTCCTTCTCTGCAGGGCCGCTCTGAATCTCTTCTTTGCCCAGTCTGTAGCCATGCCTGGGATTGCTCCGACCCAGGTGTAGGACATGCCTGTGGTGGTAGGATAGCACTGCTTCCCATATAAACTGTGCAGATATGAACAGGGAGCTCACCTTTCCATTGCAAGGAGTGAACTGGCTCTCAATGTTGACCCATCCCTAATCATGTTTAAACAGCTGAATAACAATTTTGTCCGTAACAGTTTTGTCAGTAACAGTTCTGGATCTTTTCAAGTGCCATATGGTTCTATGTATACTTCCTTCCACTGTGTTAAGGTTTCTATTCTTTTCTATGAAGAGCTTGAACAAAAAATGCCAGGGTACTGATCCACCATTACCTCTCCCAGTTTAGTCCCTCATTCCCTGTCATCACAGAACTGAATTCTCTGTGTGCTCTCTTGGCTGCAGGCATAAGCTAACTTCAGTCTGTTATCAGGAGCCCATCAGCTTTCCTGCTTTTCATGTACCAGTTTCTCAGTAGCTAGTGTGGTTGGGATGATAGGACGTAAGGTTACAGGCTGAACAGCTGCAACTGTGATGATCGCCCATGGGTTTTCCACAGTTCCACTCTACACACAGGGACAAATGCATTGTTTTCCCAAAAGTTTTTTGAAGAAAAGAGCACAGAAAGCATAGGAAATGCTGAGGAAGTCCTAGCAGCACCTGTTGGTGAGAGCAGTATGCTGAAAAGAAATGCAGGGGCTGTAGTTTTGCAGCCTTGGTGTGTAAATAACAGCTCCAAGGGCTGCAGAGCACAGAGCTTGCTGCCTTGGCCCTAGTTTGAAAATACTTGGCTTATCCTTGCACTTCTGCAGCTCTGTTCTGCTCTTTCTCTTTAAATGTATAGCCAAGCCAGAGAGCAGAGTGTTTTGAATCAGAAAAGATTTAAAACTTAAAAACCTTTTTTAATGCCCATGAATTCTATGCTCAGAACAGAAATCTGTGTCACACATACCATAGGAATGTCTTAACTATTGTGTCTGTCTCTATGGAAGCCTTGGGCAGAATAATCATTGACTTTCCAGCTTCTCTTTCAGACTTTGCATACAATGCATTCATTCACAATTTCATTAATATCCTGTATGTAAAGTATGAATTGCACCAGTTCATTGACTGATCCCTAGTTAGAAAGGTAAGAAAGAGGTTTAAATGGCAACTTCTGGGACTTACTGCCTACAAAGACAACACCCCTAGAGCCAGGTCAGGGTTTGCTGTTGAAGAATCATGCAACCATTAGTGAAGTCCCAGCTGGTTATTTCCTTTTATTGCTAGCTACTATTTTTTTTTTTCCTGTGAAGCATCATAATGAAGTTCTTAAACTGTTACAGGGAGGTGTGTTTTGAATAAATCAATACATAAAAAATACAAATTAGTTGCGTTAGAAGATCCAAGGTTATTTTTACCAAAGAAAGAGAACTTCAGGATATGAGCAGATAATGAACCGGAGCACTCTGTTAAGTGCTGTTAGTACCACTGTATAGGTGGAGAAACTAGGGCACACTGAGCTTAAATGATGTTTATATTGGAGCAGAGGGTAGAGTTAGGGTTCTGTGTTCTCTGTGTCCTCATTAGGAAGATGGTCTGCTGCCTTTGCTCTGTGAATTAATTGTTTGAGTTTCCACTAAGGCTTTATTTAAATTAAAGGATGAAAAGATTTAAAGCTTGTGTCAGCACATATTCTAAAGACCAGGAAAATACTGCTGATTTGGGCTGGAGTTTAACTTCTTATCATACAGTTCAAGCTTGGATTTTTGCCTTGAGTCTGGTCCTGCATTAGGCAGAAGTTTAAAATGAATAGGGGTGAAAATCCACCCTTTGGGCATATAGTTATAGTGTAGAGGGCAGCACAAAATATCTCCTTGGTAAATGCTTCTCAGTACAAAAAAATAGGAATTTGGTGTATACATGTGGTTTTGCACTTATATTCATCATGTGATGCACATAGCTTATCCCAGCACAATGGCTTGGCACATGCTTTATCTTCATGAACACAGCTCGTAGTTTCATTTTCACAAAATGTCCATTGGTACCTAAACCTCAGAGTGGAACAAACTGTCATTCAAATTAAAGCCTATTGCCTTATTGTGTTGTCATTTTGCTTCTCGGGGTCCTTTCCCCATCTGTAAACCAGAAAAAATGCTAGTGAATAATCTTAAGTATTGTCATCTTGGTAAAAACCTGATGTAAATTTCTATATGTGTGTTAGAGAAAAGCGACTGTATAGTGAGTATGTGGTGTGGTGTTAATACATTTGGCATAGACAGGGTTATTTTCAGACTCTGCGTGAGTTCTATTTATCTTGATGGGTTAAGTAGGTGGTGCTGGGAAAATTATTGTGATTTTAGTAACATAAGTCTCATTGTGTTAAAAATAAATATACCTAAAGTATTATGGCATTTCAGTACAAAAATACCTGAAATGGGTTAGTGCATGAACTCCACCTTACCTAAGTATTGAAAATCACGTTTGCTTACTCTGATGTATAGAGTCATATTAGTCTGGTTGGATATTTTTTACGTATCTCAAAAATTCAACAGTTTGGGACTCAGCGTTTTCTATTGAGATGTTTCTGGCCTGGACCATTGGTCTTGTCACTCAGAAGAGCAGTGCATGGGTGGGAAGAGCTGGTCAATTCAGCAAGGGGGGAACACTTAATATCTGTGCTAAATATATATATTTATATACATATATATATATATACATATATATATGTATATAAATATATATATATTTTGCTCAGCTGGAAATAAATGCCAAAATTATAACCTAAAAGGGGAGCGGGAGAGGAAGTTGAAGGATGTTTAGATTACAACAGATTGCAGTTTTATGTAAGTGAGGTAACACCTGTAGAAAATGCTTTTACCTTTTTGCAGGTCAGTCTTGCAGAAAAACCTTACCAGACATCTCCCACCACCACACTTTGAAGTTTTCATATAACAAAATAATTTCCTCCCTTCCATCAAGTCGTTATTTCTCTCCTTCCCTAAAGCAATTTATTGTGAACATGTCCTGGCAGAAAACCAGCAATTTAATGTAACTACCCAGAAAGAGGGGTTTATGGCTGCTGCTCAGCTAGTGATATTTTTTAGTTTTAATTTAGATTTGGTAGCCTTCTCTATTGCTTCTCTAACCTAGGAATGTCTTTACTGGGCAAGTGAAAGTAGTGAGAATTAAGTCAGTGAGAATAAAGGACCCAATCCTTCGTGATTTCCTGACAGAAATCAGTGTTAGAATAAATCTCAAATCCCCTTCAACATACGTGATTTTATGTAATATTTGATTCAAGATGTGATGCTTCAGCTCTTTCTCTGAGTTAGTTTTTCAGATGATTAAGTTATGCAAGCAAATAACCTTACTTACAAGAACCCCTTTAATAGGAATGAATGTGTGTATTAAGTTAGTAAAATGGCAGAAGCAATATCATTAATGATACCTGCAAAACCAGATCACATTGAGATGTGAAAAGAAAAAAGCTTTAAAGAAGAGTAAGTGATAGAATTAAGAGTTTAATTATTAGTCATTTCTGTATTTATAAGAAGAAAAAGGCCATGTTCTTACTACTTCAGCCAATAGCTGGTTTATTCTTTTCACTTTGTGAAAATATGGTTCACATATTTTGGGTCCCTGCCACCAAACCACAGGCTGTTCTATGGTTTGCACTAGATTTTGGATGATTGACAAAACTCACTGAAAAACAAGTGCTATTTGTTTTCCTGTGCCTAGTATTTAACGGGAAATCAGGAGGCTAAATTTCCAATCACTGATTAAACAGACCCAGATGTGAACAGAGTGCTCTGCTAGGAGAAGAGTGAGGAAGGATAGGAAATGCATGACTAGTGATAAATCTGGTATAAAAAGTGACCTTTCACTATTCAAAGTAAAAGCAGGAGATTTTCAGTGTTGTGTAACAGTTTGAAGAGGAATTTAAAAGGACTATTACATTTCTATAGAAACCTGGGTCTGTTTTTTTTTTTTTTTTTTGTAGATCTTCATCCTCCTTCTACTCAGGAGCTGGAAGTAATCCTGTAGTTGCCCTTTTTCACTTGGCAGAGTTGATATTCTTGGTCACCCTCCCCACACCATTTCCTTGCCTTTTCAAAGAGTGTGGAAATAACACGAAGTGTCTAATTAAAAGCAGTGTTTAATAAACGGTAACTTACAATGCTTTTCACAATAGTCAGTTTCCTTGGAGACTTTGTCTCCTGGTCTGGTTCACCCCCCTGCAAGATCCTGCTTCTCTAAAGTCTATATAACTGGTTTACTCCCCAAAATATCAGGGGGGACCTCAGGCCATCTATGGTGGTTGTTCTGAAGTTCTCAGCAGTAGAGTGGAAGGATTTTGTCAGAAGTAGGGATGGCAGAACATGACAGCATGGTAAATCCATGTTTGAAAGTGATGCATTGCTTGCATTCAGTAAAAGGAGTTTGAGTACAATAACCCTAGTGAGGCATCTTTAAATATCTGGTTTTCTTCTTTTGGTCGGTTGGGGTTTTTTTGTGGTTTTTTTTCTACTTTTATTTTTATTCAAAGCTTGCTTCAGAAAGGCGTTCCAGAAGAGAGTGATATTTCTGGCTTAGGAAGCAAGATACACAATACATGAAGCAAATAGGCAGTGTATGGTAAAAAATGTCTATATGTGGTATGTGATGTCCCAAAATAGGGAAATTTTATGATGCCTTGGTGTCCTCTGCTTTCACTGGAAGCATTTGAGCTTGGATAGAAATATTGCAAAAATACCAACTTGCCAGTAAATTTCAGAAGAAGGAAGGCACAGGTCTGTGTGCTTTAGATTCTCCTTTCTTGTGGCTTTCAAGTCCTGTACTTTCTGGAGCCTGGTTTGTTAAGAGTATCACCTAGTTAGTACTAGATCTTTTCCTGTCCCAGGTGATTCAAACCATCTTTCAAAACTCGGGCTTTATTGCTTGGTGTTTCTTTCAGCTTCAGGAGTAGGCTGTCTTCATGGGTCACCACTCCAACCAAAACTTTGTGTTAGGAGTGTGGATGGACCACATCTTGGATCTTATGCTGGTGTTTCTCATTGCTGCCACTGACTGATCCTGAGTGCTCCCTCTCACAGTCCCTCTAGGAGCTCAGACACATCACTTTCAGAGTAAGGGAGGCAGATAGATAGGAAGACTTGGGTTTTAAGTTAAACCAGGCTGCAAAAGTGAGGAAAGAAACAACATTCAGGCATTTAGTAGTTGAGATGTGTTTGCAGACCCATCATGCAGGAGGCTGAAGGTCCTAAAACAGGCATCTGTGGTGGTCCTCTCTATATGGTCACGGCTCCTTCCCTTCTCTGCTTGTTTCAGTAATCAGGGGTTTTAGTTAGTGGAAGTTTAGAGGCAGGCAGCAGATTCTGGCAGGCTATTGGTGTTAGTGACGTGGTAATAATATATCACAACAGGTTGTGTTACTGAGTCATCGATTCCAGCGGAAACTATAGCTACAGTTGCATAGATACACTTTTAATTCTCCCCTTCCTTTCTTCCACTACATTGAATCTAGCTTGAAACAATCCCTGCAAAGGCTTCTGCTACAGTATTTTGTTCAGAACAAATGAGTGTTACATGGAGTCCATGAAGATGTTGTTAGATTAATGTGAGATGAGTGGACAATTACCTGTGTGCAATTAATAAACCCTTGCTGAGCCCTAAATTTTGGGAACAGATTTCCCTTTTACATGAACTTGTTTTCCTTTTTGTTTTCTTTGTATCATTCTAGTAACTGTTCCATGGGGGGTTTTGAACGTTGCACTTGTTTTGGCACAGTTTCAGCTTTGTTTGAAAATCCCAGGATCTTCTTTCTAGGTACATAAAGACATACAAGAGTCTGATCCCACAAGGTTCTGCTTTCATCCTGAAGGAAGTGTTGAGCAGCCTTAATTCCTGACAACATCCTTAGTAATTGAGCGTCTCCTAGAAGTAGAATTAAAATCTAAAATATAACTAAGATAATGCTGCTGCTTTTATGTGTTTGCTTTTGAAAACTGGAAATAGAATTTCGTTATGACTGTATGTGGGCTTGAGAATACTAAACTGACAATTATAAGCTTTGCTGCTGCATGAAAGCATCACACCTCTGTGGCTGGTAAGGACCATGCAAAGCTGATAGATGATTCATGAATGTTATATGTCATTTCAAAAGCAGCGTGTTTCTTAGTCACTTACCAAAGAGAATTGTTCTCTTTGTGATTACTGAATATTGAATGTAGGTTTATGAACATAAAAGGATATATTTTTGAGTTCCCAAATACCTGATATTTCTCCATCCGTGACTTCACTTTTCCTCTGTAAGGGGACCAAAACACATCAAAGTACATTAACAAAAAACACCAGCTGAGTCTGAAGCCCATGTTAGCCACTCTGCAAGTTGGTTCAAGTTTTAGAGTTTCATTCTGAGAAGACTTACTGCTCTCCTACACGTTTTGCCAGAGGTCTGATACCGTATAGCTCAGATAAAACTACAAACGGGGCTGCTTTTCTTCTACTGGTGTATTTGCTTCTGTCATGGCTTTATGGGTGGTTTTGTTTGGCCCCTTGTGCTGGAGGAGCCTTGGTGGGTAGTGGTGTAGCTGTTGGGGGGATTGGTTCATCCTGTGTAGCCACGGGCACATAACTTTGTATAATGAGTTATCTCCCAAAGGTGCCTACCTCTGTTTCAAGGCTAAATTACAAACTTGCTTCCAACTTCTTCCTACTTGGGAGTTCTGAATTATAGCTATATTAAATACTTAAAATGTCATAAAACAAAGTAAATAGCCCACTTGGATCAGGCTCAAAGAAAACAAAAAGCAATAAACATTTAAAAGGAGAGAAGGAAATAGGTAAAATAGGAAACAGAAGATGCTGTTTCGAGTGTGTGCAGTGTTCACCTTCACCGCTATATGTGTTTGAGATAACTCAGGGATGGTTCTGAGAGTTGTTCTTTCTGGGGAGTAGTAACTTACACCATTTGGCACACCTGCCAGGTAGCTAATGTCCTGAAATACCACAGCAGCCTGGCAAGGTCAGGTTTTGTAAGACTGGAAATTTTTCTTAAGGGACGTATAAAGTTGTTTGAGTTTTGTATTTTCTCCCAGCATGAGGGATGTTTCCTTGCTTCTGTACAGTGCAAAGGAAATCACAGTCCTTATTTTCCCCAATGGTCAGCAGAGCAGCAGTGTGTGTAATCAAAATATGTTGCTAAACATGTTCTGCTCTTTGATAGAGTACTCAGGTTTTGGTAGCATATTTTCAGAATCATGTACTTGATCCTCACTTTCTCTGAGTGCAGAAGTGCCCTTTGAACTGTGGTCCTTGCTGTGGTTAGTGACCGTAACCATCTTTTTGTCTCGCAGACTGATTTTTCCAAGTCAGGCTTGGAAGTTTCCTCATTTAGCCTCAGAAGTGTTGTGAGGCATGTAGGTGAACTCAGCAGCAGAGGATGTTTCTAATGCAGTCCCTTCTGATGTCTTCAGAACAACAGGAAGAAATAGACCTGGGGCACATTTTTCCATTCTGCAACCTCAGAAAGTAACCACTGGGGATGAAGTGAGGAGATAAAAGCATATGTGGCAGCAGTTCCTTAATCATCCAGTCAGCTGTGTAATGAGTGCTCAGATAAAAATCCTTGATATACTCCCAAATACTTAAAGCATTCTTTGGTTTTAATGCTCTGGCTTATCCTAAGTATGTTAGCGAAAGCTGCTTTTGGTTTGTTCTGAAGAGTAAGTAGTTAATGTTCAAGGCAGGTGTTGAAACAGTGATGGTTGCCTTTTTTGGAAGAGGCTGTTGAATTCTTTCCAGAAAAAATAACGTGCTTGGCTCACTTAACCTTGCCTTAGGTCCGTGTAGTAAAAATCCCAACACTGGCAGGCACAGCAGTTCAGTCCTTTCTAAAACCTGGTGGTGGAACCAGCATTTCAGATAGACTTGAGCATGTGGTTAGAAAAATAAATGATGATAAGCTTCATGTTTGTTTAAAGATATTTACTGTATGATCATGTAGGAGGATGCTTGTGCCAGACTTTTTAGTCACTCTGCTTTCTGTCCTTCCATTCCTCCCTAGTAGGGCTCAGTGCTCTGGGGGTTCATTGATAAGATCTGTCTCTGAGGAAGACATTTGTCATGCTGCAGAATGATGCAGAAGGTTTTCAAGTCTAATTAGGAATAAATGGAAAGCCAAGTGTGTTCTGAGGAAGAGAGCTGTTGTATTAGCAAACCTTTAAATATCTCAAATGAAAAATACAGTGAAAATGCATTATTGCAGCTAATGCTTGGGTTTTTTTCTCAATATTTAGGAGGGATAATATTTTCTCTTACACTTTACTCAGATGTTTTAAATGCTTACGCCCTGCAGTTTTTAAGCACTGTTAGGCCAGAGCTCCAAAAAGATGTTCCACACACCTCAGATGTAAAAGACAGCATTGCTTAGAGGTGGTGCTCTGTATGTGATCCCTGCAGATCTGCCTTGTGCTATGTCAGCATTGTCCTGCGAGACTGTGGATGCTATAAACCTTCATGTGCTAGGAGCATTGTAGAGGTGCCCCGTAAAATCAGTCCATGGTGTGGCTGCTTTCAAGGGATGAAAGTGTCAAGTGAATGCTACTTGATAAATACATTTTAAAGATAACTATTGTTCTCTTTTCCTAGTGTTATTAATTTGGGGGCAGTTGATTTATTCTAATGGCAGAGTTTGCTTTCTTATTTGACAAGTACTGAGAGTATTGGAAGAATATGGTGTATTCTGCATTATGCTGAATAAAGACTTTTCATTTCAAGGAAATGTTTTATGGTAGTCATGTGCAAAACAACAAATGAGGAAGATCATTCAGAACTGAAACAGATGTTAATTTAAACTTTGAAAACTCTTCTGGCAAAAGGATTTCTAAGCTGGTTTTTGTCACAGGCCTGGTCAAATTGAACTCTGAATTACATGGGCCTCCTCTTAGAGGAGAGTATGTGATACGTAAATGCTAGTGTAATAGCTGGAAGCACAGGGAGGAGTTTTGAAATTCTTTCCATGTGCCAAAGGGTGTAATTTATGTGTCTACTTTGACAAATATTTGTAGGTGCTAAACAAACTGATGTGTAACATCCTGAAATAGTGCTGGGAACAAGAGGTCCGGGGAAGACAGCAGTTGGTTGGTACTAGTTCATTTCTCTAACAGGAACCTGACCTCAGATAATCCTTGTTAAATAATTGTTATTGATGTATTTTGTTGTTTAAAAGATTAGAGAGAGATACTAATAACCATTATCCTGCTACAATGTGTAAATAATACTCAGAACAGGTTAGAAATTGTTATAATGTATTTTTCACTCCTCCAGTCATCATCATTAATCACTTTGGATTTTCAGTTGGAGAGAAAAATAGAATGAAAGGGAAAGGGGGAGAGAGCAGCTGAGTGCATTAAGCTTCTTTCTATTCTGCCCTTAGGACAGAAAATAGTACTTCTTTCCTGAGGCCTACTGCAGTGGTCTGGAAGTAAGGGCTTTGTTACATCTGGGCAAGCACTGGGCAACACACTACTACAGGGAGTATGTCCAAAGAAATCTTCACTGATGCATTCAGACCTGAAAGCTTGTTTGTCTTTCTGTGCTTTGTCACTCAAGCACATGTTTTTCGTGACTTGATGTTTTAGATCTTGGTGTAATCAAGCGCTGATGGAAAGACCAGCCTGAGTAGGGCTTGCAGGCCCCAGTCCTCCAGCACCTTGAAGGAGGAAACAGGGAAGTTCATAGCTGAGTGGTGGCTCCTGAGGTTGGGCACATGGAAGAAGTGCTCTTCTTTCACTACATGATATAAGGACCTCTTGAGAGCTGACAAATGTTCTGAAATTGTTGGCCATGTCCCTCTGTAGGAGCAAGAGAGCCAAAAGGTTGCTATTGGCACAATCTAGCTTTGCAATCAATCTGGAATGACTTCTTTATCTGTTGAGACCAGTGCAAGTTGAAGCAGGTCCCAGTCTGAGCCTGACCCTGTGCTGTTGCCTTTTCTTGAATGATGCTATTGCCACTCCAGTGAAGTTGTATTTGAAAATCTTAGGCTTTCCTGCAGAGCCTGTTACACTCCCACTTACTGTTTCTCCATTTTGACTATTTTAAACAGCATTATAGTTTTACCAGTCAGGACCTGAGTTAGTGTAACATTTATAAAGATTTTTCCAAAGATGTATAACTCATCTGCTTTATGTGTTAGACTAAAGCAATTCCTTGCTTCCTGTAAATAAAGCAACAATAAATATCTTCCCTTCCTCTTAGCCTTTCTCTTTCTTTACTCTGTGTTTCTCTGTTGGCTTTTATCTGTCACTGGGCTTGGACTTGCGTTCTTTCTGATTTAGGAGTTGCTTCAGTACTTCCAAATTTTAATGAGCTTCACATCCTTGTCTTGCTTCAATTCTTCAGACCATCATCTTTTTACTCTCTCCTGTCGTAGTTTTCCTGTTGTCTGCCTGCCCTCCCCTCGCTTGCTCAGTTCAGCTCCCCTTGCAGCGCAGTTGTACCACTTGTGCAGCAGGATGATTTTGGACTGTAGCACCCCAGCTGGGCTGAGGGGTGCCTCACTTTGTAACAACATCTCTGAAAAAGGAATCATGGTGCAGATGTGAAAACATGTGAAGTTTAGGCGTTGTTGGAAATAAGCCATAATCACCTTCAGTGAATGCATGTGGGTGTGACAGATTACATTGCTTAAACACGCTACCTTGTCTGTGGGGATAAATGTACCACATTAAAACAATATTTTTATTCCCATCAGGTGTCCTTAGGTTCCATTGTTCAGTTTGAGAAGGGAAATTTCTCCTTGTCGGCAGAAACAGAAGAAAAGCTTTTTCCTGAGAAAAATGAACAACTGCTACAGTGGGCCCAGAAGGAATATGGAGCAGTAACATCTTTCACTGAGCTCAAAATATCCAGAAACGTCTATATTAAAGTAGGAGAAGGTAAACCAAAACAAACCCAACAGAACTGATAAACACTTTTGAATGTTGAGAATGTCTTGCTGTAGTTATTTGAATCTTTAAAAATAACTCATTTTCCAAGGAATGTGATATGAAAGGGGAAGGCAGAGAAATTAGAGCAAGTGTAAAGACCAGACCTTGGAGTTAGGCAACTTCTAGTTCACTCATGGTGATTGTTTGGATATTTTTATCTGAAGGACTGAAGTGAAGAACCTGCGGTAGGGTGTAGTTTCTAGAACAACCTGAGTTACGGGTTTGGGGTTGGGGTTTTTTTAGCATTTGCTTGTGTAAGGCTCCAGACTATTTTGGACAAAGAATTACTGCTTTCCTCACAGACATTAGCTGTCTCAGTCTGGTGTCTTTCTGTGTCTTCATCCCAAGGAGAAAGGTTTCTGTGTGAGCTGCACGCCAGATTCATCAGGTGGCCTAGGGCAGGTGGGAGAGGACTCTAGCTCCACAGGGATTTCACAGGCACATATTAGGGTAGGATCTGGGCTGCAGTTGTATCTGAGCAGTGTTGGAACAACTTAACAATATGAACCTCTGCAGGACTTTGTCTCAAGCTGGTGCTGATCACATAGTGTGTCTCCTGCAGGGGAATTCCACCTGAACCAATCATAAACCAGGGGTAACGCAGGAGCCATGGCTCTTCAACATTCTTGGAGAAAGGCAGTTGGTTCAGAGGGGTTTATGCCCCACTTACCTCTATTCAAGTTTGGTTTTTTATAGTTAGTAAAAGGAGCTTCACAGGGAAAGTAAACCTTCTTCTATGATGAAGGATGATTGAGGGTGAAATTTGCTTTCTTGCAGGTGTGGGATAGTTTAAGATTTTTTACCTGCTAACCTGCAATTCACTGTTTCGTTTTTTGTTTGTTTTCTGAAGATGTTATCCAAGTTCAGGCCAAAGCACACATCTAGTTTTAGGCTAAATCAAAAGCAGCAAGAATAAAGGCTGGTAAAAGTGAACTGGAACTGATTTGCATTGCAGTGAGTGGTCCAGATATGTTGAAACTAGTTGTTGTCTTTCAAGAAGCTCAGTGATGGCAAGAGTAGAAACCAGTCATTGTGTCAATGTCCAACCTGTACTTGTGGGCTCAGCATTTACTAGCACCAGCAGCCTAATTTAGTAGTGTTTCAGCAGTACTTCCAGAGAAACCCCTGCATAGCTGAACTAGTTGGCTACCAGAGCACCCAGCCTCAAAACCTTCTGTGGAGAAAACATTCTTTCCTAACCACCTTTATCTGATCATTTGATTTCCTGAAGCCTGAGGTTTGCCCCCCAAAATCAGAACATGTCTGTGTTGGCTTTATCCAAATCCTGGCAAATTTGTACAGTATTCCCCTGTGTGATTTTTCTTGGCACCAGTTTTGGATTTTAGAGCCAGAAAATAATTCAGGAATATATGTATTAGCTTATTAAAGTGCTCTTGGAACGTGTAAATGGGAGTAGTGGTCTCTGCATTGCAGAGATGAACGTTTAATTAGACACGACAAAAAGGAGATAAAATTGTGTTGATTTGCACATCTCCAGTCAAAGCAGGCAACTAAATAGTAGAGCTTTGCATCATCCTTAGAATGTGTTAAAACACAATTTAATCAAGAGTCAGTACACAAAATGGAACTTGGCAGGCAACCAAAACAGTTTCTGAGAAGGCTGCTACGAACTAGCTCAGCTGTAACCATGTTTGATTTTGATTTAAATTCTTGGCAGAGGAGTGAATAAGTGTGTATGTTTGGGGGTTATGCATCTGTTTGGGGTGGGGAGAGGGTCAGTTCTTGAACTGCACTAGGCATGTGAGGAGTTCTATGGAAACCGTGTGGGATGTGGACCTGGTCTGCTTCTCTGCAGAGCGAGCGATGGAATCACTGGATTCCGCAAATCCCAGTGTATGCTGATGGAAGTTTCAGGCTTTTCCTACAAAACTCACACTCCTCAAGTGCTTTAGTCAGGTAACCCTCAGCTGCCAGTTTGTGAATCACAGCTTAGTATTACTCATAGTTTGTAGGTAGTCATATAAAGTAGTTCCTTGCTACGTGACCAGTACAGAATTTAATGGCAGTGTTCATGTAATTGTCTACATTTCAGCTTCACTCAAGTTAGAAGGATCTGAAGCTGAAAGACCTATAACATTTTAGAAGCAGAGGCTGTAGCTGAATACAGCAAACAGAAAGTGCAAGCCAGAGGACAAAGATCTGAAGAAGGGTGATCTTTCATAGAATAAAGCTGCTGCTTATGCCATGGGTCTCTGAAATCACTTTTGAAGCTGCAAATGAAAGGCAGCTGAGTGAGCTAGCGAACTGGGTCAGGGCCGAGTGCATCTAAATCCTATCAATTCAGAAGAGTGGTGGTTCAGATACTGGGGGGATGGTGAGCACAGTGAGAACTTAAAGGGGCCAGAATGAGGGTTTGGAAGAAGGGGGTACAAGAAGAGGGGTTTTTGTTCTTCTTTGATTTGCTTAGTGAAGTGAATGGCAAAGTGACTGTCATGATAATCACAGTTAGATTCTAGAAAGCAAAACTGCTCGTGGTGAAAGTGAACATAGTACAGGTTTCCTAGCAGAATTCACTTTAATTCTTCATGCTTCAATAAGATACAATTGTACAAGTCAGGAAGACTTAGCAGTTAGCTAAATGTTACCTAATACATCCAGTATAAATCCAGGGCAGATGTCCCAGCCTGGAGGGAGCCTAATTTCAACACATTTCTTAGCTAAATAAGGAAAAAAAGTAGTTATCAGCTGTAACAATAACTAGACTGGAAAATATAGTCTTTGTACAGACGGTAACACTCTGCTCCTGTCCTGGCAGAAGCTGAAGCTTCAATCCTGATTCTGTTTGGAGCCTGTGCATAGCCAGTGTGTGTATCCTGCCCATTGTACTTGCTTGATTTAATACTTGCAGGTGATTGCATGGTGTCAGGCTTTAGCCGTGTGTCCTGCTGGGGAATGAGCACTGCCAAGAGTTTCCACCCTGCCTCTGGAGACCACTGCAGTCCCTTCTCTGCTCCCATTTATACCATGCCATTAAATGTCAGTTGAGGTTCTGATCTCTCTCATGCTAAGAGCTAGTAAGCTGCAAAAGACACATGAAAAAGCCCTGCCATCACAGTGGCTGGGGGAAATCCTGTGTTCCTTGCTTATTCTTAGCTTACACTTTGAAAGGCAAGCTCTGCTTCGATGGGATTTTTATTGCTGAATCAAGCTGCTGCTGCCCAGGGTACCTGTCTTGAAGAGTTACACCTGATTAATGGCACTTTGACAAAGACCTCCTCATTTAAGCTGGGATGCTCAACTTTTATCCAGTTTAGCTACAGCCTATGGATGGCACCTAATCAGTGCAGAACAGAGCAATGTCTGTTGCTGTCTGTAAGAAGGAGGTGCTGCCCACAGAAACTCCAGATCCCAGCGTGCAATCTTCTGTCTTCATCTGAGCAGCCTGGTATGTGCTGCTGGCCGCTGTGCGCAGCTCCATCGCATGCTGGCCAGAGCCCCTCTGCTGAGGGTATTACAGGCTAATCTCATGCCTGATTCCATACTGGGAGTCTGCGGAGATTAGAGAGGCACAGGGTCCGTAATGTCACTGTTTGCTGGCTGGTTTAGTAAGGGTTTTAACTGATTGCAGACACCTGCAGTCCCTTTCCAAAGCAGACAGCCCTGAAACTAAAAAAGTAGTGTGGTGAGCAAAGAAAGATGAAATAGATCCCCTTTTCTATTCCAGCACAGATCTTGGTAACTGGTACAGATGAGAGTAAATACATTTTGTTGGGGAGGGGGGGGGGGGGAGGGGAAGTAAATGTGTACATCAAGACAGTTAAAATTTGTTGCAGAAGAAAAGCATACTATGGAGCAGAGGGCCAGGCTGGGGAGCCTCTGTGCTGGTGGTGGCAAAACCAGCAGTTCTTGAGAAGCTCCAGAGATGTTTAATGGAAGTGCCTGGAGCAGGAACCAAATTCTTTGCCATAGCAAATGATAGCATGTGTGTAACTATCCACAAACTACTCAGAGGCTGTTATTTTATGGCTTGAATTGTGTTGTATGGCAGCGGAGAAGCAAGTACCTAGTATATCCATCTGTGTGTGTATGTATGGATATAAATTCAAGCTCAGTGTAGGCTGTTTGGGATCTTTTTCCATTCCGTGCTGTTGTGGGAGGAGCTGGTCAAAACTGCAGCTGCATTCAAGGCTAATCTGGCAAGGCACATACCAGATGTTAGAAGAGTGCTTTGCTTGGGCAGTATGAATTGTTAACAGCATCATACAGCTCTCATAGATTCTGTAGGGAAGACAGCAAGGTCAATATTCAAAGGCTACTTTGTGTACGATCAGGAGAAGAAACTTCCCTAATTGCTTCTGCAGAGTCCGGGTTCACCCCTGTCTCTGGTCTCCCTGCAAAGCTGTATACCACACACAAATGCTCTTCAGGGGTGACATTTCAGCTTTCATTTAGGGAGCAAGTGCTAACTCTGGTCTCAACTCAGCTTTGAAGAGCTTTTCCACAGTTTTGCATGCATCTGTCTTGCTTCTGACTGTAATAGGAAAGCCTTCTTTGTAAAGCAAAGGTCAAAGGGTCAGCCCTTTGGAATTACATTCTTACAGGACTTTGCCTTTGAACATGGTACTTAGTCCTTCTGTGTGTTGTTAAAATTCATATGTAAAGCTATCTCAGAAATACCAGGTATTCCCATTCTTCAATGGAAACATTGCTTCTTGGATCGGGCAGCCTAGGCTGTGCATGAGAACTTTACACCAAGTGACTATGTTTTATGCTTGGTGTTGTATGCTAGTTAATTCTCATCATCAGCTTAGCAGTTAAAACCAAAAGAGTGATTGAATATCTACTCTAGAATTTTGTCATTTCAGTTAGGGATATTATGGTCATACTTCTTTAATATCAGTAACTGGTTTCATTATTTTCTTACTATATTTTATTTTCCATGCACAAGAGAACTGCAGTAGTTCTAGACAGCACTGATAATATACAATGTATAGGAAAAATATATGGAGTAAGGAAATGGAAAATACTTTCTGTGATCTTTTAAATACTTTAAGTTTGTAATAACAAGAGTAAAACATTTTCTAAAGGGAGAAGAAATTGATCACATTTTCTGCTAGTTAATTTCCAAAGAAATAAATCTTTCAAAGATGCAAGGAACAAATAAAATGTGTTTTGTTAATTTTGGAAAATGCTCCATATTTTGCTTCAGTTTTGTTTTCAGATTTCTCTTTCTTGGGATTTTCTTTCATTAAATATTTAAGTCCATAAATATAAACTCTTCAGTTTAGAAGTATATCTTTTACATCAAGTATGCGCTGTGTTGTTGCAACAGTGATCTCCTATTCAGTATTCTGTTGATTTGTCATAAGTGCTCATGATAGATAACAGATGAACTTTATAGCCTAAAGACCTGTGTCATATAGTGCAGCAATGAAGTAAATGTGCATACATGCACGTAAGCTAATATCTGTGTGTGAAAGTGCTTGTGCTTTTGTTTCTTTTCCTCCTCCAGATCAAGTTTTTCCTCCCTCATGCAACATAGAGAAGAATTTTCTCTCGTTAAATTACCTTGCGGGATACCTACAACCAAAAACAGCAGAGGGGTGCCTTATGTCTCACTTAGTCCAAGAAAGAGAAGTTCACATCATTGAACTAATCACTCCAAATTCCAATCCATACAGGTAAAGTATTGTCTAAATACACTAAATCTGTTTGAAATCACAAAGATTTTAGCTGTCTATTGAAAATCAACTGAAATTAGCCATTTCAGCCTTACAAGAAGAGCTTGGACCTTAGTACTTTGCCTTAAATAGAGATCAGTTTTTCAACATGTAAAGGTTTTGAATTCTGCTTCGTGATCCCAAGATTTTTCTGGACGAGGTTGCAGAGCACATTTCTTATGGACTGTATCCTGCCCCTCTTCTTGCTCAGTCAATCAGATTATTCCAAGAATAAGATGAATGAGAGCAGCATCTGACAGACAGTGTTAAAGATGGGACCACTGTATGAGGAAGTGAGAGAGAGGTTAAAAGTAATCTTGACCTGTCAGAGACAGGGGTAGCTGGCAGCAAGGCCTAGGGCAGTGGCTCTCAAGCAGTGGTCCAGAGGTCACAAGTGGCCTCTGGTCCATGATAATTGTTCCAGTGTGGGTCTGCAGAACCATAACAGTATTTTCTGTCAAGTTGCCAGTTGAGTTTAATGGATAATGTGTATTGCAAGAAATGTTAAGAGTTGACAGTGGTCCACTGTCCAAAAAGGCTTATAAATAGTGGTTAGGGAAAATTACTTAACTCTCTGTATGTAAGAAGAAAAATACAATTTCCTCACAGATCAGGTAAGATTAAAATCCTGTCTGTACTGCAGACACTGGATATCCAGCACTGTCTAATTGTGCTCCTCATGTAGTTACATTTGGGCATATCCATTCCATGATGAGACGTTCACACAGGGAGATAGAAGTGGGAGGAGGGGTCTTTGCAAGAAGGGTAACTATCTCATTGAGAGATGGTGAATCCAGAGCCTGGAATATTTGTGCCCATCAACCTCGGGTGAGTAAATATGTGCTGAGGTATAGTGGAAGTGGAGTATAGGTAAACTCAAATGATCTGCCTCTGAGTGGCCTGAGTTGCAGCCCCATTCTGAACACAGCTGCTCTTCAGTGTCAACATCAGCAAGTCCCTTGCAGTGTTGTGCAGTGACAGCCCTGTCTCCAAGTCCTCTGGGCTTTTGGCTTTGGCTGATAGTACGATAGGAGTTTGTTTTTCAGATGATAACAGTGCAAAATGTTTTGTTATTAAAAGTAAAAAAAGCAATCAATTCCTCTTGTTTCGTTTTTAGTTTTATCTGTTATCCACAGCTATTTTTGCCAAGTTTATATCCAGAAAGAAATATACAGAAGCTGAGCTGGGCATGTGTAAAACTGCAGGAGGTGAAACTAAGGTCCCAAGATACTTAGCATATCTTACTTAGAATCTTACTTAGGGATAAGCACGTTCTTATGACATATGGCCCCATAAGACGATCTGGAAGTGAAGGTTTTTCTATTCAACTAATACTTTGCACGACAAGATATTATTGATGGGTACAAACCCATTTGCTCTACTTATTTTACTGAGGTCTTGAAAATCTGGGTAGTGTTCATCTATTTTCCAGCAAGCAGTAGCCTGGACATCTGCTTTTCTTTTCATTTTAAAGAAAGTATATATCCAAAAGTATTGGAAACTGAATACACAGCTTTATTCTTCAACACACACAAGATCCTAAGCAAAGTTATTTCCACAATGTAACTGCTCTAGGCAGAGACACTCCCCAATATAGTATTTGTGCATTTTTGGTATTAACCTGTTTAATCTGTCTTTTTTTTAAGGTATGATTGTGAGCTTTAATATCGTTATAGCCAAAGCAAACTGGAACAGCTATATTTCGGCACTGTCACAGTGAATTAAGAAAACAGTATTTACTTTCTAAAGCAAAATGCTAGTCATAGAACTAACCTCCTCTAATAGCTAAAATGAGTAGCACAGTTCTTGTAAACAAGAGACTGAAAAATATGATTTATCTAAAAAATATTTTATTTCTATTGTTATTCAAAATCATTTAAGCGTATGTGGAGTAACAATCTGTTTTGCACATGTTGTGTTGCCTGGGATAATCTCCAGCATTTTAATCAGCTGGCCAGACAGTGGAAACATGATGGATTGGAAGAAGGTTGATAGCTGAAAATTTCTGGCATTCTGGTCTGACGTTCTCCCTATTTTCCACATACAGTGCTTTCCAGGTGGATATAATCGTTGACATTAAACCATCTCAACCAGGCGCCAAACTTGTCAGAGATGTCGTACTTATCCTCAAGTGTAAAAAGTCTGTCAATTGGGTTATCAAGTCGCATGATGTCCAAGGAAAGCTGGAAGTGATTGTAAGTTAAGACACCTTCATTTTTTGCAACAATATAGAATCCATTTAAATGTGATACAGTGCTAGATCACGTTTTCTCTGTTACCTGCTTTTTTAATTATTAACTGCATTTCAAGGAGTAAAATCAGAAACTATGGGGTTTTTCCTTATTAACTTAATATATGGGCTATTAAACTGACCAGCACATCACAGAAACCAGGTGCTAAAAATGCAAGGATTTAGGGTCTGTGCCTTTTTGGCTTCTGCCGAAGTACCTTGAACACTGAGTTGGATGTTCATCTACCTTTCTGCTGTTACTTTGGTGAGTGGATGTACAGGTTCATCTCAGAAGTTGGAAAGATGTGTATGAGTGCAGAACGGATAATCCTAGATACATGGCACATACACCACTGTGGAAGTGAAGACTTTTTTACTCCTTCCACTTTTGGTTCCAGTAGTCTTTTGCCCTCTTCCCTGCCAGTACTTCTGTCCCCAGCAGTGTTTGTTCAAACTGACCCCACCTCTCCTCAGACCACAACCAGGAAGCTTTAAAAAACATAAACCCAGGATCTGTAAAGCTAAACTTCTGAAACTATACTTACACATAACTGGAGGTTCTGATGCAGAATGATTTTTGCTACAGGCTTTGTGGCTCGACACCATTTCTACCAAGAAAATGAGCTTTTCCTTGCTTTGAAATAAATACATAAATACAACTGGACTGCTCTTGCAGCCTATAGATGTGTGGCCTGTTTCAGTCTTAAGTGATCAGTTAGGAGCATATTGTGCAGTTGAGCTGAATGTTTGCTCAGGACTTCTGGGTGGCCTCCTTATTAAGCTTTGCAGTAACTTGGATGCATTTTCAAACTCTAGCTATCTATATTAACAAGAATTTTACTTTGCTTAGTAGCTTTTTCCCTTTAATGTGTGCAAGGGCAATTCTGACAAGATCAGAAGGCTGCTTAGTCTAAATCTTCTAAGAGGACAGATTGATAGGCAGTATTTCAAGCTAGATTTTAATAGGGAAATAAAAGGAAATACATTATTGTGCTGCTCAGGAAATTGAATGGAAAAATTGTCTAGGGTGGATGATGAAATTCCCTTTGGATCTCTGATGCATCTTTACCTAATGGACAGGAAAGGATGTTCTGGTCACTCTGTAGGTCCTGAATAGGCCTGTTTACAGGTCTACAGGATAGAGAATTGTGCATCAGTTCACTTCATGCTTGGAGATAGCCAAAGTACCGTATTTCATATCTTGACATAATATTTAGATTAAGAAAAAGAGAAATGAATACTGTATATGGAAATATCAGTATATAAAATACTGTATATTTATATTAGGATTTCTAACTGGCATACTGCTTCATTTGTTATACTGCTTCATTTATAGAGATGCTTCATTTTCTGAATGTGTATTTATTCTCCTTCATTTAGAGGGGTGTGGGAGAGAATTAAACACCCCCATGTCATTATAAAGCCTGTACATCCAGCATTTAGGATCTCTCCATATCACTATGAAGCTGAAGGCCTTTCCAAGCCCAAGTTTAGACAATGCATAATAACATTACTGAACAATTAGGTAATGTTTCACAATGTTCTTTTTATTAGTTGAAGCAGTTCCATGCACTTCAATTTTCCTAACTTCTTGCCCTCAGTACTAATCAGAATTGTCTTGAGGGGATTGGCAAACCGAGAGGGAAAGGTTAGTACTAAGCTGCCTCAAACTCAGGACCATGAGTTATTAAGGTCTAAGTTCATAGACAAAGTGAAAAAGACTTTTTGGGTCATCTGGCTCAAATCCCAGCTTGCTGTGTTTTTTGAAACTCTGAAAGAGGATGAACACAAAATCAAGTAAAATGGGAAAAGTTTAAGTAACTGCATGTGATACACACACAATGCTTTCCTCCTAGGCTGTGTGTGGAACTCTTGTGTGCAGTCTGTCCTTCCTTCTTGCCCCATGCAGTGCTTGTGTACTTCTGTGCTTGTGGATTCTCTGCCATTCACATGACTTTGGACTCAGTGTCCTTTGAGGAAGCTGTGGGCTCCACAGTGGGCAAAGATGTGAAGTTGCAGAAAGAAAACAAGTGTGTTGAGGGGCAAAGAGTGAGAGAGGTGATTTGTGCAGAACAAACCCATGAGGGTTTCAAAAGTTGGAAGGGACTCTTCTTTACAGGAGAACAGCTGCCCACCAGTTTCTGAAATGGTCTCAGTAGGTTAGAAGGTGGCTTTCATTGCCTGGTTTCATCTACTGTGAGTGAAGTTGTTGGCAGTGCGGGCAAGTGAAGGCACTTCACTATGTCTATTTTTCCAAGCCCTTGTGCTTCGTTTTGTTTCATTGAGGCAATGCAGGACTGAATGTTTACAGGCTCAGCGTGGGGTGGAGAGGTAAAAACAAGCCAACAAAATGGTCAGGTGCCAGTTAGGACAGTAAAATTCTGAGATTATGTTTATTCAGCTGTCTCCTCATGGCAAAAAAGAGAAGGAAAGCAGAGAGGGAGGTCCAGCAAAGTTAGGGTAGCATAATAATTCCAACCAGTCAAAGCCATGTGGTAATGTGAAAATGTGTGATAAATCGTGTCCAGATTAGTATCTGTTGAAGAATAAGAGATGGTTTTGATCCAAAACAGTAGTAAGGCACTAAAATTAGGATACTTATTGCTTCCTTTCTGTTTCTTATCTTCAGTGACCTTTGCTGGTCATTGATGACTGTACTGGTAACAGTATCTTCAAGCCAGACACTCCACACCTAAAATTCTCTAACTTCAGTTGTGAAGCTATGAGTGTTTAAAGGATGTAGAACTGGGTCATTAGGAAGAAATGGGGGAGGGAGCCAAATGAAAACTGTGCTATGCCATTCCATCAGGACTCTGTACAAGCTTTATTCACTACTTTCTTCAAAAGCTCCGTTTCTGAGGTCAGGCAAAGACGTGCAGCTGAGCTCAGTGATGCTGGGTAGCAGATCCATACAACAACTGAGTAAAAGCAATCTGGGCAAAAGAGATTGATACAGTCAATCTTTTTATGTTCCAGAATGAAAGAGAATTAAGATTGGCTTACATTGAGGGAAACCAATGGGGATTTAAAAAAATGCAGCCTATATGACGAAGGTAATCAGGCACAGAAGTGAAGGTGTGTATTGTAGAGCATTCAGTGGTGTCATCTGCATATAGAAAGTGCAATTCGATCACATTGCAGAAATCCTTGACAAGTGGGTCGTTGTGCCTTTCCTGCTGTGTGTCTGCTCAGCTCATCCTGTAGTTGTTGATGTGATTGTTATAGGCATAATAGTGATGTTGTGTATATGAAAATAAATATATATGTATTTAGCTTTGTGTGAATACTAGTTTAAGACACCAAGCACTTAAAAGCAAGTGAAGTATCAGTGAATGTTTCCTAACTGCCTCTCTGACAGCTAGAGCTGCTTCTTACATTTGTTTTACTCACCCATTTGTATGAGAAAATTGGAGGTTTTGCAGAACATATGGTAGATGAGGATTGGGTTAGGGATCAGCTATGCAATCTGGACATCTGTAAATCGATGGGTCCGGATGGAATGCACCCACGGGTGCTGAGGGAGCTGGCGGAGGTCATTGCTAGGCCACTTTCCATCATCTTTGGTAAGTCGTGGGAAACGGGCGAGGTGCCTGAGGATTGGCGGATGGCAAAGGTCACACCAGTCTATAAGAAGGGCAAGAAGGAGGACCCGGGTAATTATAGACCGGTCAGCCTTACCTCCATCCCTGGAAAGATGATGGAACAACTTATTCTTGACTCCATCACTAGGCATATCAAGGATGAGGGGGTCATTAAGAACAGCCAACATGGTTTTATGAGGGGGAAGTCATGTATGACCAACCTTATAGCCTTCTATGAGGAAGTGACTAGGTGGAGGGATGATGGTAGAGCGGTAGATGTAGTTTTTCTTGATTTCAGTAAGGCATTTGATACTGTCTCCCACAGCATCCTCATAGATAAGCTAAGGAAGTGTGGGCTTGACGATCAAGTAGTGAGGTGGATCGAGAACTGGTTGAAAGGAAGAAGGCAGAGAGTTGTGGTCAATGGCGCAGAATCTAGCTGGAGGTCTGTGACTAGTGGAGTTCCTCAGGGGTCGGTGCTGGGACCGGTGCTGTTTAATATTTTCATCAATGACCTGGATGAGGGAACTGAGTGCACCCTCAGCAAGTTTGCTGATGACACAAAACTGGGAGGAGTGGCTGACACACCAGAGGACTGTGCTGCCATTCAGCGAGACCTGGACAGGCTGGAGAGTTGGGCGGGGAGAAACTTGATGAAATTTAACAAGGGCAAGTGTAGAGTCTTGCATCTGGGGAAGAACAACCCCATGTACCAGTACAGGTTGGGGGTTGACCTGCTGGAAAGTAGCGAAGGGGAAAGGGACCTGGGGGTCCTGGTGGATGGGAGGATGACCATGAGCCAGCAATGTGCTCTTGTGGCCAAGAAGGCAAATGGCATCTTAGGGTGCATTAGAAAGGGAGTGGTTAGTAGGTCAAGAGAGGTTCTCCTCCCCCTGTACTCAGCCTTGGTGAGGCCGCATCTGGAATATTGCGTCCAGTTCTGGGCCCCTCTGTTCAAGAAGGACAGGGAATTGCTTGAAGGAGTCCAGCGCAGAGCCACAAAGATGATTAAGAGAGTGGAACATCTCCCTTATGAGGAGAGGCTGAGGGAGCTGGGTCTCTTTAGCTTGGAGAAGAGGAGACTGAGGGGTGACCTCATCAATGTTTACAAATATGTGAAGGGTGGGTGTCAGGATGATGGAGCTAGGCTTTTTTCAGTGATATCCAGTGATAGGACAAGGGGCAATGGGTGTAAACTGGAGCATAGGAAGTTCCACGTTAACATCAGGAAGAACTTCTTTACTGTAAGAGTGACAGAGCACTGGAACAGGTTGCCCAGGGGGGTTGTGGAGTCTCCTACACTGGAGATATTCAAGGCCTGCCTGGACAAGTTCCTGTGTGATGTACTGTAGGTTACCCTGCTCTTGCAGGGGGGTTGGACTAGATGATCTTTTGAGGTCCCTTCCAACCCTTGGGATTCTGTGATTCTGTGATATACAGTAAAATGAAAGGGAACTGATTGTGTGGCTTATCTGTATTCTATGGCCAACTCTGAGGAGCTGTTATTTTTAATGACTTAATGGTTAAACTAAGAGGTCAGCAAGTGCATTATGAGTTCACTGTATGAATGTATTTGTACAAAACTTATATTCTTAATGAAATCTGAAATTTTAGTGTGAAGAAAGTATATGCTGTCTTTTGAAGCAATTTGGCCTTGCATAAATGTGTATGCTCTCGCTTATTGCTCTGTTAAGGGTTGAATTCAGTGCTGTTTAACATACTCGACATTTTGCAGGAGACACACAGCATGGAGCTCATTCAGAGAGGCACAGACTATCCTCGGCTCCAGCTGACTTCAAAGCGTTAGCTGGTATCAGCTCTCTACTTCATGGGCGTACTATGTTTCGCCTTTTTCAGTAATGCTCATTTGAACAAAGGTTTTCCCATGTGTAGCTTAAGTAATGCTCTCCTCAAAGAAATGAAGGGGGCATTTGAAAGAATCAGTTCTCATCTTGAGTTCCCCTTACCTCAGAAGTCATTTCAACTCAGTTTTGAAGAAAATACAGCTGTAAATATGCCTTTGTTTCATTAGGGATTAACAGTTCCGAGCTACCTTGATTTATTGTACTCCTGGCAGAGGCTGGGAGGAAGGGGGGCCTTTTCTCCATGTATGCAGCAGTTCTGTGCCTAAGGTGGCAGAGTTTGGTTTATTTCCCAGGTGTTCTCAGCTTGCTGTTACTTAGTAGAGTAAAAAAACATGTTCAGTTAGTGTCACTATTCCATTTTAATTATCCTTAAATGGTAAATCATGAACCAAGTTTTTCTTTGCAGACATCAAATAGCATTGGTTTTGGAAAGGAAATGGAACGATCCATGAGCATGAGTAAATCAGTAATACCTGATCTTCCCTCATCACATGAGAGTTTGATCAAGTGGGCTTATGAGCACAACTACAGTCCAGTTATTTCCTACACAAAAGCCCCTGTTGCTAACAGATTTCATCTGCAACTTGAAGATACAGGTACACTTGAAATGGACTTCTAGCATATAGAAAATATGTCTTGTATTTCCAGGAATATGATGATTTGAAAGGTGCTTTGTCAGTTGTTGAGGATTGCACTACTTTTGTTACTCATCATCAAGAAAGTTGGTGTTGGAGTATCTATGAATGCTGGTTAAAAGAAGAGTTCTGTGGCTTTTTGATGAGAAAAATCCAGGCCAATTGTGTTATTTCCTGAAATTTTATTGGGATTAAATGATTATAGTTTATCCAGCTCACAAGCTGTTACAGCTGACCGTGCTCAGCCTTCACTGCAATGGACTTCAGTAGCTGGATATTTTGTAAGTTAATAAACCCGGCTTTGATTCTATAATATTTTTTCCCAAAAGTGTGAGCATAGTATTTCCTTGAGATAATTAAATAAACTTTTAAATTGCTCTCAGACAAAACTGTCTTACCATAAAAATCTGAGCAAATTGAATAAATACAACCCTTAAATTAGTTATTTGGCCACAGTCATTGCTGATGTAAAAATATTATGTCCACTGAAGCTAGTAGAGCTGCATCTGCTTATTCAGTACTTCAACCACTAGAAGTGTTGCTTAGCTGGTTTGATAAAGCTGATGTTCACATTAATTTTATCAATTGCACTCTCTTGGGTTGCAGATAAACTACCTGCCTGGGGTGGGTGTTGAGACTTCTGTTCTGAGCAGTTGCATGTGTAAGCCAGCAGATAGTGTTCTCATTTACTCTGTGTAAAGTTAAGCCTCATTTAACTTAACTTTGGTTATGTAAGTAGTTCCACAACTGTGAAGCGACTGAATTTGTGATGTATTTCATGCCATGATTTGCACTTAAGCTATTTCAGCAGCAATAAGCTAAATATTTTCTAAATGTGATGTTCTTTTACCTCTGTGATTGCCTTTTGCATATAATAGGCCCACTCCTTAAAGTTTCTTTTCAGCTCCTGGTGAGGCAGATTTCTAGCAGGGACTAAAATACACCGAGATCAGATGTCACAATAACAACTAAACCCTTACTGGAGGAATTGTGGCTAGATATCTGGAAAATACAAAGATGGTGCTTTAGGTGTCCTTCAGGAACTTCTTTTCTGGATCATATTTTCTTCTTTTTTTTTGTATGAAAATGATTAGTTCTGAATACTTTTAGGAAAAATATCTAATAACCTAATGTTTTCCCTTTTTTTTAATTTTCTTTTTCCTTCCTTTTTTGTTTTAGAAGAGATGAATGATGAAGAAGATCATTCCCTTCCTCCGGAGCTGACAGAATTGCTGGGTGCTAACCCACTGCCTGCCCCAAAGAATCCTGCATTAAGCGATGGCCTGACTTTTCCTTTTCACATTAGCAGAGGAAGACATGACACAGTGGGAGAAGGAATCTTCCCATCCAGGGATTCAGTGGATACATTAATAAATCATGATTTTGAACATTCCCTCTCAAAACATAAAGAACCTGAAGAGGTTCAGGGCAGTGCTGATATGGCCCTTTCAATAAAGTGTGATGACAAAGTCATGACAGTAGCTGTAGAAAAAGACTCTCTGCAGGTTGGTGTGATCTCTTTTTTTCAAATTTGGGAAGGCTTTTCTGGGTAGATCATTTTATTTGTATTTTGACAATAAAAAATAAACATTCTAAGGTCTATACCCATCACTAGCCAGCCTCCCAGAAAAGAGTTTGGTAAGGAAACTATAATATAGTTGTAACTCAAGTCATGTTTCCTATTCCCAACAATCAGGTAATTTGTAGGGAGGTTTTCTGATTGAAGCTTTGAAGGGTTGGTTTGTCAGAAAATGACTGTACTCAGCCATCAGTCTGGTTTTAACTTCTATAGTACAAATAAGCCGCTTTTGATAGCTGCATGAGACCTGAATAGATCTGTCTTTACCATCTACCAGCTGACAGGTTGCTTGTGGCCGTTGTGGAAATGAGCCTGACACAGACAGCGGTTTTAGCTCATTTCAGACCAAACAGAGTCAGCATTATTAATCAGCAGATTAATAATGAACCTGTTGTTTTCTTTGTTCCATGTTACATTTATTCCCTGTCTGTCTTGTACAACAGCATTTTGAGAGTGACCTTCCCTGAATGTCAGTACAATGAACTTCACTTCCTCCTATTAGCAGTCATGAGCAGTAGTCTGAGCTGTACTTCAAGCAAAAGCCTAACACAATTGTGTTTCAGCCACTTACAAAGCACCTTTGTTTCAGGCTAGTGGCTACACGAGGACAGAACTCTCGCTGTTGGATCACTCTTGCAAAGCCAGGATGAATGGTACCCATTTCATTTTGGAGTCTTTGCTGAACAAATGTGGGACTCGGACAGCATATATCTTGAACAAGATTGTTTATTTTAACTCTGTGAGTATTTTACAAAGAAGAGCCTCCTGCACTGCACATCATAGTGGTACAAGGGCAAGGAACCCATTGTAGTTAGCTTTGGTCTTAGCAAAAGGGATGCATCTGGATCTTTTCCTGTCTAACTCAAACCTAGTTGTAGTCACAGTCTCTGTATTCAAGGAGGTATGAAGGCTGTGCATTCAGTGTGCTCCTGTGGTCAGATAGCATTCCAAAGGAAAAAGGAGGAGTTGGAGTTAAATACTGTTACAAAACTGCGTGACTGCAATCTGCGGACCATCCATACCAGTCTCAGAGAAGTTTCACCAGCTTTTCCTATGCAGCTTTGATGTACTTGTACCAAACAGTACTACATAGCTGTAAGGAGAAATAGAAGTGAAGTTTTGTGATTGCACAAAGCAATGCCATTTAATTCATATGCTGAATTACTCACTAACTCATTATTTCATTAAGTGAAACTTTTTCTTCCCAAATTGCATGTGAAAAAGGAGAAGATGCCATTTTTGCTTGCTTCTCTCTTCTAAATTGGATTCATATTTGCTATCAGTTGATGTACATGATGAAGGGATTCTTGAGTGCTCTGAATGAGTGATGATGCTAAGGAGCCAGTTAAGCTCTAAGCAACTGCTTCCAGACTGACTCAGTTTATGAGCTTGAGCACAGTGCAGCTAATCTGGGTTAGCAAGTAATGACACGTTTCTCATGCTAGGCTTTCCAGTACATAGAATTAACCTCAGCAAATGATGGTCCAACCCAAACACAGCTAAGGCAATCTGATCTAACCTTGCCTGGTTATAAAACCATTCTGTACTGGCAAGTCTGTAGCACCTAACTTTAGAAACAGTCCCAGACCAAGACTGTGGATAGAAAAATCTCCAAACTACAGAGTAGCACAGGTCTAGAGTTAAATACTGTCATTGCCCTTATATTATGGCCCAAACTAAAGTGGATATTTGCCTCTTCTCCTTTCTGCATCACATCTTTTAATGGTCTTGGCTACTCCCTGACACTCCAAAACATGTATGGTATCTTTCAGAATTTGGGAGCATTTCTCCTAAAAAATGAGCACCGTGCAGTGGACTCTCAAAGAGTGTATATGTCACTTATGAGCAGTTGCTCAATGGCCAAGAAAACCAAGATGAAGTTCTGGAGGGGAGAGAACTAGCTGAGGGGTTGCAGGGCTTACAGCAGCAGAGTGCAGAACATTGGAAAGCAAAAAGAGGAATTGTCAGGTGAAGAAATGGAGAAGTGTGTAAAGGGGACAAAAAGGGAGGGGGAATTCAGTAGTAACTCGGAGAAAAACGAAGGAAAAATGAAGAAAGGGATATGGTGGTTTTAGGTGTACATCTCTGAAAAGATAGTCAAATGACAGAAGAGAAAATCCTTTAATGACCCTAACACTTGCAGTGATTTTCCATGAGTGCATTAAGGAAAACTAAGTTGCAAAAACCCCCACTTTAGAAAGCCATTTCTTTTTTCAGTGTTGGTTATAGGAATACCAGAAATAGAATGGAAATGCTAGGCTGCTCATTCAGATGCTAGCACCCAGACTGTCGTCTTTGCTGGCTCTGAATTGTGGAAAAAAACTAAGGGACATTCTCTAAATAGACCCTGCATACCTTACATGCTCAGCACAAGGCTGTTTAAGACGTGCTTTTCACTATCTGCTTAGCTGGTGCACTTCTTCTGGCCTTTGTATTGTTCTGAAGAGAGAAGGAAATAATAACCATGCAGAGAGAGTGCTGAGTTATCACCTAATTTTATGCATTTGCAATTCTTTTTGTGCAGATCGTTATTCAGCTGTCATCACCAGCTGAAAGCAGTGGCTTTGATGATGATGATATGGAATCAGGTGATAATGGATTTCCAGGGGATGCTGATGAAGGAGATATTGCTTTCTCAAGCTGGCCTGAAATAGCGGTATGTCCCTCTTGGGTTTGCCCGTGACACTAGAGAAATGCCTGTTGTACTAGGCACTTCGCAAGAAATCACATTAATTGTATAGCAGTTAATTTGTCTTTTAACACATTTCCTTTCTCTTATATTGCTTGTGACCCTATTGAAGATTTACACTGTATTGTACACTTCAAATTTGTTCTTATCCAACTACCACCCCTGACTCAGGATTTTATTGTATTGGTTTGTTTGATTTCAGTTTAATTGCACGCTGCACCAGCCAGAGGATGACAGAGGCATGTTTTGGCCTCCTGAACCACACATCACCAATGTGACCTTCAACATGGAGCTGTACAGAACAGATCTGTTCCTTGCTCCCTCCCAAGGACTCTTCTCTGTTGCTGAGAATGGGCCAGTATATGTAGAGGTAACAAACTGAAAAAGGCTTTCAAACCAATGGAAACAGTTTGCAAGGCCATGCAGCTGCTCCAGATCTGTTCTTGTCAGATGAAAGGTCTCGTTGTGAAGTTGCTTTAGGGGGAGACAAGCAGGTACTTTTGTGGCTGCAGAGAACAGAAACTGTGGGGTAATAGAAGCAGGACAATCTGTTTTGGGAATCCTGCAAAATGGGTGAATTTAACAAGGTAAATGGGTCATTTTGCCAAACCTGCTTTTCTGTGCAGAATTTCAAGGTGTTCTCTGAACTCTTCTTCTGAACTGGCAGTTCTTGATGAAGACTTCAGAGTTGATGTTATTTGGTTATATGGCTGAGGAACTTCAGACCAATACAGTCAGTATTTTGGGCTTATAAGGCCAAGAAAATGAGGATGTTGCCAGAAGCAGTGCTGTGCCATGTTTCCTTTGCCCAAGGTAGCTCCTCTTTGGGAGCCCATGTTGCAGAAGTGTAGTTACCCGTTTGGCATTGGTGCAGTTTTCATCATTGTTTCAATGTGTTGTGTCTCCTCCTCGTTCTCTACCCAGCGAGAATACTTAAGGCAGTTGAAGCAAAAATGTGTTTTGTTCAGTTAAGAGTGTGGTATTTTTCGTTTGGACAAAACCAGCTGCTTCCTTCAGTGATCTGGGATGAGTCCCCGTGGCTCCAGGCCCTCTGGATTTGACCAGTTCTGGAGCTGTTTATTCAGACAGATGTTCTGATTTCTTCATCACCTGTTCTGGCAGAAGCCTTTATTTTCCTTGCTTCTCCTTATTGCACAGTGGAAAACCTGTATCAGTTTTGAACTTCTGTGATTCCATTTTTAGCTGATGCAGACTTCTAACTTTTTTATTTCTGTTTCTGTTTTGCTTTTGTTATTAATATACATAATTCTTTTGGTCAAAAGATTGCTTAGGTCACGACCTTTAAGAACTCTATAGCTCCCTTTTGTTTCTCTGCTAGAAATGTTTCTTTGTATTTGAATCTTTTGGCTTTTTTTCTTCGTCTTTGTTCTCTTCTGTCATTTTCTTACCACATTTTGGTCTCACTATCCTCCTTAGTTCTCTTCTTTCCTTGAAATATCATTCCTCCCGATGGTGTTTCATGATAGCGTAGCATGCCTGCCCTTGACATTATCTCTTTTTAAACTAGTTTATGCCATTAGCTTATTTAACTGTCAGTATCTGTGACTTGACTTTCATTCATCAGTCTTTATTTCTGTTCATTTTAGAAGATGGTCTTTCTTGCTTAGATGCTTCAGCACATCCCTTCGTCTCTAATTTGATTGCTGCTCACATAAGGGAAAGAAAAAGTGCCTTTATTCACTGCACAACTCATAGCATCCAAAAATTTCTGTACAGACCACAGGAAACTTTGGCAGGCTCTTCCGTAAATATACATGCTGCACATCAGGATTAAGTGCACATAAAGCACATTTCTTCTAAGAAGAAAATAATTTCTTGTGTAACTGTTTTCATCAGGCAGTGTTAATAGTTGAGGCACAACACTTCTGTTGTTTATTAAGAGCAACATGCTTCATTTGTCACAAATTCCATTAAATTTTTTTCCCTAATTATTCTGTAGCATTTCTTGCCTGCATTCCAGCCCAGCTGAACAGCATCAGTGTCCTGGAAGTTTGCAGTCATTTTTCATAAAGGAATATGAATTTCAGACTTACAATAAACTAAAAGGATCCTTTAGGAGGCTCCCCTACCCCCTGGGTCCAGGAATGCCACCCACATGTCAGACCATGACCTCCTCTCTGCCTCTGCATTCCTCTCCTAGCTGGGGGTGGGTTCTCTGCTGTATCTGTTGCCTTTCTTTTTTGCCCTTTTTCTTTTTTTGCCCTTTTTCATTAATGTTTCAAGCAGATACAAAGATGTGGAATTAATAATTGACTTACATACAGCTCTGTTCCAGCCTTTATGTCTAAGTGAAGCAGAGCCATTTCAGGTGGCAGTTGCAGGCATTAACTATCTGTCTGATCTAGGCTGGGTTTTAGTTCTGCTTTCGGAAAGATAAGGGATTGCTGTATTTAGGCACGGTTGTGTGGTTAAACAGCTGCTGGTTTTGAAACCACAGCTTTTCTGTCTCGTAGTTTGACAGCCTACCCTTAACATTTAGCCTTCAAAATAGTACAGATTGGAAGTGGCACTGGAAAACTGCTTGAAAAATTGCTGAAAATATTAATGAAATGTGAACTGAAAATGCAATTTCTGACATCTCGCCTCCTCTCTTTAATGCAGGTGTCTGTGACTAAAGCTGACAGATCCTTGGGCTTTGCCATTCAAACATGCTTCGTTTCCCCATTCTCAAATCCCGATAGAATGTCTGACTACACCATTATAGAAAACATTTGTCCTAAAGATGAATCTGTTAAATTCTACAGCACTGAGAAGGTGAACTTTCTGATACCATATGCACAGAAGGACAAAAAGAGGTTTAGCTTTGTGTATAAACCAATATTCAACATCTCGCTGCTCTTTCTTCACTGTGAGTTGACTTTGTGTACCAATAAAGATACTCAAGGACTGCCAAAGGTCAGTAATTTATTGAAGTCTTAAGTTTCTGATTTAGATGAAAATAGGAGATTTTTTTTTGTCATCTGAACTTTGAAGTGAATAAATGTTCATGACATCAATGCCACAAAACAAACATTTTCTCTCTAGGGTCAAGGCTTTAATAGATTTGTGATACTAAGCATTTTCATAGAATCATAGAATAGTTAGGGTTGGAAAGGACCTCAAGATCATCTAGTTCCAACCCCCCTGCCATGGGCAGGGACACCTCACACTAAACCATCCCACCCAAGGCTTCATCCAACCTGGCCTTGAACACTGCTGGGGATGGAGCACTCACAACCTCCCTGGGCAACCCATTCCAGTGCCTCACCACCCTAACAGGAAAGAATTTCCTCCTTATATCCAATCTAAACTTCCCCTGTTTAAGTTTTAACCCGTTACCCCTTGTCCTGTCACTACAGTCCCTGATGAAGAGTCCCTCCCCAGCATCCCTATAGGCCCCCTTCAGATACTGGAAGGCTGCTATGAGGTCTCCACGCAGCCTTCTCTTCTCCAGGCTGAAGAGCCCCAACTTCCTCAGCCTGTCTTCATACGGGAGGTGCTGCAGTCCCCTGATCATCCTCGTGGCCCTCCTCTGGACTTGTTCCAGCAGTTCCATGTCCTTTTTATGTTGAGGACACCAGAACTGCACACAATACTCCAAGTGAGGTCTCACAAGAGCAGAATTGACTGCATGATTTACAGTTTTTGTTTAAATTGCATTAGATGGTTACATTGGATAAATAGAAATTGCTTTTCATTTTACAAGTGGTTCAAATTTGTCTCTGCTACCTAAAATCCAAAGCTCAAACAATGTTACCTTTACTTTCCAGAGACATGCAAAATACCAGCTATCTGACTGCTACAAAAGAGAACTGCCAAATTTTGCTTTATAACTAATGGAAATGGCTTTAAATTAGTTGTTAAAGAACATGTTCTAAGAATTTGGAATTTCGTTGGGGTTTATGCACATTCTCCTTAAAATGTTTTGTTTGGGGTTTTTAAAGATGACTTTTAAATGTTGATCAACACATGTTGGGAGCTACAGTTTTGGCTACCAGATTTTTAAAAACAGATTTATCATAAAATAATTACTACTTTTTAAGTTCAATAGTAACACCTGTCATGAAGGTTAGAGGATCCTTAATGAAGGCAAAGCTTGTGTCCTGAAGCACAGCTAAGGATTACCTTTGCCAGTACATTATGTGGGGTTGTCTGGAGGTTATCCTCTTTTTTTGGTAAAGAATATAGGATAAAACTGATGATGGGGCAGCTGTGGAGGTGGCAATGGGTGACTCTCTCTGACCTCATGCACTGCTTCTTCCACTTGCAGTGCATTCCTCCTGATGAAGCTTGCACTTCTCTCAATGTGGATATGATTTTGGCTATGATGCACAACAAGAAAACCTTCACCAAGCCCCTTGTTGTAGTATCACAGGAAGGAAAACCAGAAGGTATGAAAATGAGCTTGTACTGTTGTGTAAGATACAGCTGCTTGAAACGAGAGAGTGCTCCATGTGGCATTGTATGATCTTATGATACTGTGCTTGTAAGATGTTACTAGTTGAGATGTCTCCCTGGCAGCAATCAGCATGGCAATTCATTGCTGGTTTTTGACTATGGTTACTGATCTCTGGGCATGTGGTTTTGACAGGCATTGTGGAAGGAATACAATCCTACACCAGAGTGGTTTTCAGAAGTATGAATATTTATTAATAGCACTTGCAGCAACTTCTAGTTGGCCAGAGATCAAAGGCAGTACTCTTCTCCCTGTTGTATGATTTCTTTATTTTGCTTGTAAATACATATTTAGGAATAACAACATGGAATTTCAGAGTATTGGGGACTCTAAAGGCTGATACTCAAAGCAAAAGGTGAGATGCACAAAGGGATTTTAGCTCCACTTTCGGGCTTGTTTGATCCTATAATCTTTAAGGAAAAACCCTACCAGTGTGGCTAGTAACTGGTTGAAGGAGTTGTAAATGCTGAAGAGCGTTACGAGATAATGCCAAGCAGCACGATGGGACTGGGCTCTAGTTTAAGATTATGCCCTGAAAGTGATGGGAAGTAGGAATTGTGTTCACAGTTACATTAAATTTGAAAGTTTTTCGTAGTGAATCGCTCTGGCAGCATCAGTCACGTTCTGGTGCATTTCGAGAAGAAAATGGGTGTGTTGTCTTTGCCTTTTTTTTTTGTATTAGCGTGGGAGTTTGACCAGAAGCTTCTGTAGCTTCACTTGCACATTAAAATCTTCCAATTGTGTCCAAAGGCTGTTTGACCCTTCAAATGCTTTCTGGGGAGTGTCAAAAGGATGCAGATCAGAAGTCCTTTAACATCCCTTGTACAGTGCATGCTTTTTAGTCTTCAAACAATGTAAAGTTCCATACAGCATTGCTAGGGGACATAAGCAACAACTGCTTTTGTTTAACTCTGCAAGTCAGCTCATATTTAGTTTTGGGGGGTTTTACAAATTTACAGATCAAATCCACTCTGAATTAAAGGCAAGTATTTGATCTGTCAGTGTGGTAGAATTCAAACTGTGCTTTGGGCCCAATTCTGCAACTCTTTCTTTTTGCAAAGCTCTCTTTCTTACTTCCTTAGTGGTTATTCTATTGGGAATGAGTAAATCCTGCGACTGAAGTTCAGCCTTCAATAAACAGACTCGTACTCTGAGCTCTCTTGCCTTTCTGATGTGTGGAGCATTGTGCACAGTTCCCGTCTCGGCCTTCACTGAGAATGTTGTCTTTGTGAGCGGTACAAGCTCTCAGTGTGCAAAGATGAGCTAAATTTATAAAGATTAGTTACAAGACACCAGTGTGATAGAGCATTTTGTTGCATTGTGGGTGATTTAGTCTAATTGTGGGGTGTTTGGTGGAAATCTCTCCAGCATATCACAGCTTTCAGACATCATACAAAGCGGCACATTAGCAGCATAGTTTTGTTGGTATGCAGTTGTTCCACATTGCATCAAGCAACCCCTTTCTAAAAACCAAATGCCATTGTTGGCCAATATGCGAACATAAGATTTGGAGAAGAAATACTGAACAGGAGAATTGATATTTCAGAGATGTGGTGTCCTTCATTTGCTTTCATGAGAACAGGCCAGCGTTTGTTGTTGTAAAGCATCTTATGTGAGTTACTGCCATTGGATCTTTTTTCTGAGTTAAATGCAGAAGTCATGGACTTGACACTTCAAAAGTCAGAACAAACTGGTCATTGCAAAGGTGCTGTCTTTTGTTCTTCGAACATAGGCTGATGGATGACTCATTGACTTTAATAGAAACCAGAACTGTGTGTCTGAATGGGAATAATCCTCCTCCTAATTTTGTTAGTTATTTCCAAGCTCAGTTGCTTGCATTATTGCAGTAGATCCCAATGGAAGTGTCTAAAACTCCATGCCGCATTCTTTGCCTTTGCGTTCCTGCATTTCATGCACACACTCTTCCCCACTTCAATGAGAGGCATATTCAATGGTGGCCCTTTAAATGCTAAGAAATAGGTGTTCTTCTGTAGAAATAATCTACCAATTGTTCAGATTTTTGTTAAGTGTGGAAACTAGAGATTATTATTTCCACAGCAAAAGGAGACAGGTCATAGAAAGGAGGTCAGGTGAGCAGCAAACAAGTGCCTCTGTGCTATAAAGCTGTAGAAAATCATGGTAATTTCTAAAGACTAGCTGTTGGTGATTCTAAATTAGATGCTTTTCCTGGACCTTAAGGATTCCCGCTGCTTCTGTGTTGTGCTGAGCAAATCACATTAAAATACGTGCAAGAACTGGATGACTGGGGAGAATTGATAGTGGGTGACGCAGCCTATCATTAGCAGACTTTATATCCTCTGTAGAGGGGCCAGTGGCAGAATGAGCATGGAAAATTCATTCTCCCCTCAGCTCAGAAGGCATTTTCTTGGCACTTGAGCTATGCTAGTGGAGTATTTGGACAAACTGATAGTGCCCTTACCCATGTTTGTACTGTTCAGTGCTCCTTGGTTTCAGTCCAGCCCTCCTCACAAATCTTGCATTAAGTTACACTTTTGCTGTGTGTTAGAACAAGTGACAGTCACACAGACAAAGAATAAAACGCTTTTTTGGATGTTGTAGGCACATGTGAGCCTAATGATCTTACAGGGTATTGCTGGCAGTTTAGTGCTGCCATTTGAGGTTCAGAAGGTAGAAGCATGGTCTTGGTTTAAGGGTAATTTAACATACTTATTTGCAGTATTTTTGAGCTGCTGTGTTTAGATAGCAGTTAAACAACTCTTTTTCTCAGTTGCTAAAGATACAAAAACAACTACTGGGACACTGTCTTACCAAATCCTTTTACAGCTGTTGCACTGAACACACTCAGATATGCCAGAATTTAAATGCGATCCCTAGGTTACTGGGGAGTCCAGAAACAAACTGCAGCTAACCAAACAGGTCCTTGGGGCCAAAGCCAGAATCTCTGGCTCTTCTGCTTGGGGTGGCATATTTGGAGAAAGATAAGAGAAGCCAGTTATCAAAAGGGAGAATTCTTCATTTTTAAGCATATGTTTACTTGTCTCTTTCTGTTGCATGCTGATAATGATGATATTTGATATTCTTGCCAAGAATAATAGCTTTGATATAATAGCTGTGATCATTTATTTCTTCTATATCATTATATCACCAAACTTCTAAGGCAGAATACCAAGTAGGACAGACTCAGGAAACTCTGTGAATCAACATATATTTGTGCAATTTGGACAAAGCAGTGTGTATCATGCCATAATGCTGACTTTTCTTCAGTTGTGATAGCCAGTGTTTTATAGAATTTTGTGATTTAGCTTATTGATATCTCATGTTTGTCATTAGTGAATACTCAGATGAATGTCGTCACCTTAAAACCAGCCTTTGCAATCTGTGCTCTTTAAGAGCTCCATGTAGGAATAACCAGAGTTAGTACGGGTCAGACCTGGTGACATCTGGGTGTGAAAAGTTGCAGTGTACTTGCCAGCAAAACATATGGTGCATGAACTGTACTATAGATGTGTTCCTCCAAGGAATGATCAATACACGAACAGAATTCTTCTGAGCTGAGCAAGATTAGCATTTGGGCTGGTTTTCCTGAAGTTCCTGGTTTGTAAAGATTACAGTTAATGCATTTGTGTCAGATCAGGTCCTGAAGGCTGCTTGCATAGTTTGTAGGCTGTATGTGGAACTCTCATTAATGGTTTGTGTTTGGTTTTTTCTTTCTTTGTTTTTAATTAGATTCTTCCCTTCCAAAGCCAAATGTGAGACAGCCGCGTAAGTAATTCTTGAATAAATCTCTTTTAATCCTAAAACTTTTATCTGGAGAGTATTAGCTCAATGAAGAAAATTATCTTACAGCTTTCTGAGCGTGTGTGTGCGCATGTGAAATTCTGGGACAAGACAGAATTCTGACTGTATTGCTGATTGAAAGATTCCCATCACCGTTTAGATAGAAGGGCTGTGACCTTTTGTACATGCGCAAATCAAATCTGGGGGAACACCATGCAGCCTTAGGAAGTGCATTTGCTGATGCGTGTTTGTTATTTCCCCCTGCACTGCTTCGCTGTACCAGCATTTCAGCAGCAACACCAACTTACAGAGCTCCCATGTTTTACTTCAAACCTCGCTCCTACCGTGCACCGCAGCTGGCCACATCCCCAGTTACTCTGGCACCAGCACTTACAGGTCATGCTGGAGATGAGATCACTGACTTGATATGGATTAAATTCTCTGTGTTTTCTGTTGTCTTGATGTTGTGAATTAACCAGGGTCAATAGGAAGGGAAGAAAAGGAGAGAAGCATCACTAGAAGACAATAGTAAACAGGAAGGTGAAGATGATTTGTAGCCAAAATCAAGAATGGATAGAGAAGAAGAAGTGCAAAGAAGGGTTTTTTTTTTTTCCCCTCTGCCCTTGTCCCTATGTCTTTGGAACTAAATTTGCTTGAAATAGCAAGGGGAATGAGGAATGATGCTTCTGGGAGAAAAAACCTTCTAAGCCACTATCTGTCAGCTATTGCATATGCAAACTTGGTCACAGGCACCCAGAAGTGAGTCCTGAAGGCTCTTGCCAATAGGAAATATTGGAGGAGACATTTGCCAAAAGACTCTCAGGAACTCAGGAGGTTTTGGACTGGGGGATGTCCATAGGGACATCTGCTGGATGCAGGCACATGTAAAGCAAGGGTGTTGGTCATGGTTTGAGAACTGAAATTCCACTGAAGGATGCTATTGAGAAGATCCAGTCAGCTCATTTCCTGGCCCTCTTAGTAAAATGTTAATCACTGGCCTAAACCATTTTGTGCACTGGGAGACATTAAAAATACTGAAAGTAGAAATCAATTTTGTGAGAAGAAATTGCCCCAAATGATCACTAAAAGTGATGGTTATTTTTTTGAAGTATTTCTAATCACCAGAAAGAAAACCACAAAAGCCAAGTTTCACTGTTTGGCTGGTTAACACTGGGGGACAATACATGCAGGAACCAGATGCTGTTACCCTGGAAATGGCACTGCAAAAAGGCCTCTCCCCTAGAATGTTATTTGCGTGTGTGTGTGGTTCTATTTTTGTGCTCTGGAATTAATTTCAGTTATTGAAAGCATTGCCAAATGTGAAAAACAATTGTTTCTATTTATGTTTTCACTGACTTTTTGCTGGCATCTCTTTCCTCCTAACAGCAGTTCCGTTCCCCACCTAGATTTCAGACTGAACTTGTAGGAGATGCAGGGGAAAATTTGCTTGAATTATTAGGGAATTTAAATGAAAAGCATCTTTTGCTAAAAACCTCAGCCCTTTGGAAATACATGTAAGATAAATGGATATATCATTGAAGGCAGGTTATTAATGCCAACTGAAAATGCTTAATTTTTGCAACATTTTCCAGATTTGGGTGTGCTGAGGTGGGCGTTTCCTTTGCGATCTGGAACAGTTGCATGGAGTGAAGCCAGTGTCTGAAAGCATCACTTTTATTTCCTTGATGCAAGTCAGCTCGTCTGTTCCTTAAAATAACACTAAATTAACTATGAATTTTTAAAAGACTTTCCCATGAAAGTGTAAGATGAATTTCTATAAACCACTATTTGCCCCTGAACATGAGAAGTGCTTATAATGTGTGTTTACCTTTGCAGCTGTGTTCTACGGGCTGGACACACTGACTGTGGTGGGCATTGCCTTTGCGGCATTTGTAATTGGCGCCCTGCTAACAGGAGCACTCTGGTTCATCTACTCTCGCACAGGTAAGGATGAGGGCTCCCACAGACCTCAGTGCAGATCATGCTGCAGGAAATGTGGTCTTCCCTTTCCTCCCACCTTGCAGAGGCTATCCTGGGCTTTGTTCCTTGCTCTCTGCTCTTACTAGGGTGTTTCCAGCACCTCCTCCCATGAGCCTGTTGGTGCCTATCAGCAGATTGAAATCTGCCCTTCCCTAAAGTGGTGGAATCATGTTATGTGTTACAAACATGATTTGAAATTTGCTGAAATAATTTTAAATGCAGATCTTGAAAACTCACTTGGGACATGAACGAAACTGAGTATTCCTCATGCATAATCATTAGTAGCATCTTTGTATTTCAGATTTAGTTAATGTTTCAGTCAGTGGATCCCTTTTGGCTCCCATACTCCTCCTTAAAAAATTTCTTGCAGTTACTACATTAGGCTGATGTGACTGGGAATGTGATGTGATCAGTATGAGTAGTGGGCCAAATGGCCAAGAGAATGCTTTTTTTACATAGATATATTCTGAATGTTACTAGACTTGAATATGTTTCCTGTGTTTTGATTATGTAGAAATTTTGCCCCAATTATTTATTCCTCCATTCTTCAACTGTGACACTAAATGGATAGAAGTTGTGTGTCTTCTCACTTAATTTTGTCCAACCAAATAACCAGAATTTGTGCAGCCTTTATGCATAGGTGGTTTTTCAGTATCTTAGAATTTTTTTTGCATAATAAGTTAGCAGAAACACTGTATTGAAAGAAGAGGGAGTTTGGGGAACTTTGTTGCATGTAACCTGCAAGGTGGTACAGACAAAGACTGGACACTGATGGGGCTTTAATTTGCAACATCTTATCTTGGGTGTTGGTGGATTATGGGGTATTTCAGGATCCATGCAGCCTGCTGGATTCCCAGCTGATTCCACTTCTGACCTGACAAGACCCTTCCAAGATCTCTGGATGTGGGGAAAATGAAGTCAGTTACTTCAAACCTGTGAGAATCTGGGGCACTGGAATTCTCCTGTAGCCCACCACAGGGTTTTTCAACATCTAAAACCTCACAGAGGCTATTTAGGAGTGAGCATCCAGCACTGTTGGTCAGAACTTTTGTAAATATTGTGACCCAGGAGCTTATGTTAGTTTGGAAAAAAAACCCAAAACCTGTGTGGTTTTTTTTCTAGTTGGCAGTACAAGCGCTTTGTGCAAGCAGTTTAATACTTCTCAATGCATCAGCTGTGCATGAAGCTTGTTTGGAATTGAGATGTGGAAAATTTTAAGGTTGTGATAATATGTATAAGCAGTATAATTCTGCCTCATATACTACTGAAACATTGTGGAAGCAAAGTAAGTACAATTTCAATGAGTGAATGTGTAAGGTAGGAAGATCATTTCCAAATAGGTAGATTTTATTAACATAAAATTAAGCATTGTTAAAGTAATATAATTTATGTTGGAAGTTATATACGGAAGTTCTTCTCTGTTCACATACAGAACAGAGACACATGTAGACACATGTTGTGTGTCAGTAGTCAAGGAACACTGAGAAGCCAACATGATAAATCCTTCAGGAACAATAGGACTTGGACCAATCCCATTAAAAGAATTACATTAACAAAGTACATCATAGTGGCTGCATGCAAGTAGTAGCGCAGGCAGCTGTTCTTGCTTTGTGTTTGAGAGATGAAAATAAATGGAGAAAAAAGCCAGACAAAAGTAGTAAATGAGAAGAAAAGAAAGGAAGGGGACATTGTAACTCATCAGAGATTTGCAGAAATGATAAAAAATACCTAGGAATATCTGGTTCAGATTTTGAAAGGATTGTGAAAGTGAACCTGTGTTCCTGTGCACATAATTCTTCTGTGCGTAGTATCTTCTATCTCCAAAGCACAGCTTGCAGCAGAGTGCAGTGAAGGCTCTGGCAGGGACAGTCTCTTAAAGGCCAACTGCTGTGGCAGACAAGATAATCCAGCTGCAGTGGAAACATTTTGGAGCTGGCCGCAGGCCTTTATTGAAATAAAGGGGGAGGGAGGAGGGAGATCATCTAAATTTCATCTACAGATGAAATTTACATACAGTCTTCTGCCATTAGAGAATTCATGCATGGCTGAATTATGCTCTGAAATCTCATCTTTCGTTGCAAGTAGCATGGTGGTTTCTAACATACTTCAGACCAAAGGCTGGAACATAGGAGCTCATTCTAAAGTATTTAGGTGATACTCAAGAGCATGGACAAAGGCTACTGCTGGTGGAGAATGGCAACTGGGAATTTCTGAAGAAAGGTATCTCTTGTTGCTATAGTCGGGTATGAAATACAGCAAAAGGCTTTTATCACGATGTCTCTGCTGTCAGACTCATTCTAGCATAGAGAAAGCTTTACATAAAGGAGCTGGTTTGTTCATATTGATAGGCCATTAACATTTAAATCTCAAACAATTGACAGCAGAGGAGAACTACAACATAAGTAGAATTTCATCCCCAGATACTAAAGGAGGATTGTTGTGTTGAGGGTTTGTTTGCGGTTTTCTTATGTGTAGTGTTTTGCTGATTTCAGTCATGTACAACTTCTGCCAAAGCATCAGAATTGTGCTTTAGAATACTCCAGATTCTCTGAAACAATTAATAATGGAGTACAAATGTCCTAAACTACACAGGTAGAGAAAGAGAGAGGGGAGGCTAGGATTACAGCAACAGAGTAGGAGTTTTAGTGAACTGCTCTGCAAAAGGACTCCATACTTTTCTTTCTCCAGTCAGTGAAAGGACATGGAATGTGACTGAAAGCTTTCCACAGTTGTCGGTTTTACTGGAGAAGAACAAAGGGAAAATAGCAGAGATTTGCCACAATGAACCCAATTTACTTGGCTGTCTTTAGGAAGAAGCACAAATGTTGCAGTTTGCATGAATGCAGAGACCTTTCAAAATGTAACCAGATAAATATCTGTCAAGGTAGTATCTGTCTTAGGGATAATTGACTGTGTATAGGAAGGTATATGTGCAAGTCTGATGAGTTAGTGAGACTGCTAACTCATGTAAACTGTGTTACAGAGAATATCAGTCACTTCGTTCTATTAGGAAGTGTGGTTTTCCTTCTCCAGGCAGTGTTGCAAGTATAGAGGGTAAAATGTTCCAAAATCTGGGAAGTTAAAAGTGTCCCTCCTCCCCCACTGCTCCCTTTTTTATGGATCTGATTTAAAATAAACTAACATAGCAACCAATTATATTTGGCAAATGGAGATAGAAAAGCAAACATTCAGACTTCCTGGACAGGGAGTACAACTGGCAGCTTTCCTAAGTGTGAATAATAAAGTGCATGTTGTCGCATTCAGATGGGTAAAAGCTTGTTTACCGTCAATAAATGAGACATGTCCATTTTGAGCACTTCTGGTTCAGGAACATGAAATACATGAAGCTGTTTACATGAAAAAGGCAAATGGAAAATGCCTGCGTGGTGATAGTTTACATCTCTTTACATCCTTTTGTGAATATTCTTTAAAAAGTCTTCACTACAGATTAGCTAGGTGTTGAGGAAATAAAATGCAGGCAAAGTCAGCCAGTCCAGATGTGGTTGCTAGACTGTGTTCATAATGTCCCTGTGATTTGGATTTTTTTTTTTTTTTTTTTTGCTTGAGGACATTGAGAATTTGTTATTGCTTGACAAATGTTTGGTGTATCAGAGTTGCTGATTGTGCTCTAGAGATGAGCTGCTACAGAGGCAATTGAATTACAGCAGAGGGAAGGGGGCTTCTATCCCAAACAAAAGGAAAGGTGCCTCCTAAGATGCTTCCCAGAGGAGCTGGGAGGAGTAAAGCGAGCTGTTGGGCTCGCACAGGGACCCCAGCGCTGCATTTGTCGCTCTGCCATAAAACAAAACCAACATGTGTTTAGCTTATAAGTGAATTTATGGCTAAATGCATGCAGATTGTATTGCCATGCCGAAGCTGACGCAGAGCTGTGTGTAACCATGTGGTTTGTAAAATGGGTGACAGCGGAGCTGCAGGGAGGGCTGACGGGGCCCTGCCGGGGGAGCTGCGGCTCCTCTGCACGCCCATCGTGGCTTCTCCTCCTGCTGCCGGGGTAGGGTTCACTGCCTCGCTGCTTTCTCATGTTTGTGTTCGCTTGTTTTACTTTAATGAAGGGGAGTTTGCTTATCACTGCCTTTGTAAATACATCCTGTAGTACAAAAAGAAGGAAGACTTGTACACAAACAAGTGGAGTAGAAGGGAACGAGTTGCGAGGGGAAGACATCCAAACAAGGCTCATGAAAGCTTTTACAACATAGTAACATACGCATTGATTTGCTGCAGTTTCTTGTGATGGGTTGCAAAGCCATTTCCAATGCAAATTAGAGCTGAAACTCAGTTTATTTACTGACAACTGAGGGTAGATTCTGACCTGCAGCAGAAATCTGCTGCTCGTGAATGAACTACGTAGGTATTTCTTACACTGAGAAAGAGAATCAAAATCTGCTCATGCTGGGCTGAGTGCTTGAATTCAAGAGTGAAATCCTCACCCTCTTTTTAAGCATTTCATTGGTCTCTTGGGCGATGTGGTTTAGTGGTTTAGTTTGTTGTTTCACTGTCCTGTCCCGTCCCCCCTTTCCTCCCCATTCCTAAGCCAGTGGGGTGTAAGGCAAGAGCTGTGCATGGTGGGGCCTTCGGTGCACTTACAGCTGTGGCGCAAGCTAACAGCGAACCTGCTGGTTCCCATTACAAAGTTCAGATGCAGCCTCTGCTGTGAGAAATGCTCAGAGCTCCCTTGTTTGTAGCAGACCTCTGAATACTGAGCAGCCTGCAGAAGGACATCTTCTGGCCCGAGACACAAAGTGTTAAAGGCACACTTCCTCCGCAGCCGCATTCCGGAGGAGCTCGGGGCTCTGGCAGCTGGGCAGCAGCACACAGGGCATGGGGATGTGCCAGAGCAGCTCCCGGGGGAGGAAGCTGGCTCGTCCCTGCTCTGTAACCCTCTGGATGCAGGCTGTGCTTCCAGCCTTCAACCTGTCACTGAAGCAGACACTGGGTAATGAGAGCTTTAACAAATCCTGAGCAAGGAAGAAAAACTGGACTCTGCAGAGCTGGCCCATGGCATCAGGGCAATGCAGAGCAGGAGAACTGTGTCACTATAAACTCATGAGGCAGGAGATGTACCAGCCTTTGATTTATTTTTTTTTCCCCAGACATCCCTGCCCATTATGTGGCAAAATGTTTCCGTCTTGCTCCTTTGCTGGCGCTGGCTGCCATGGTTGGTCTGCAGCTCAAGCTGCAGCAGCCTGTTACTGCTGCTGAGATCACAGCTTCACAGCCTGAGAGAGGAGTTCAAGGGAGGGGCCAGCTACAGTGCATGTCATGCAAACTTAGTCTTGCCATCTGTTCTGAAGAGACTATTTTAATATTGCTAAGGTTGCAGATTTGAGCACTGTAACTTTAAAAATGTCAGTTGTGGTTTCCTACATGTCTTCTTTATGATCTGTTAGGTATTCACATAATTTTTACTTCCACCTTAGTCAAGACCTGGATTTTTTTCATAGGATCCGAGCCACAGGTGCCAGAGAGGTGTGAGGTGAACAGACAGAAATCTAGGTTTTATCAGAAGCCATAAATATGGCTTTAACTCCTAGTGCTTGATTCAGCAGTGCAAGTAACAAAGAGCTTTTAATTTACCATCAGTAGACAATCAACAAGACATGGTGAGACTTCTCACTTTAGGTTGTAAGTGCTGCATGTACTGTGGTAGCTATAGGGAAACTTCCTGCAAATTATACTTGGAGTAAATCAAGTCAAGCTTGCAGGGGAGCCTGTTGTTTTTGTACGCAAAGAAAACTGGCCCCGTCTCGGGGTATGTGGTGTCCAGCTGATTGAAGAGCATTGTCTTCAGCTCCACTTTTACTGAGTATGCTGCTCTATAAGGTGACGTTAAAACTAAAGCCTATATTTCATTGGCCTTTTTTCATGAAACAGCAAAACTGTAAAGGGGTCAGAGTCGTGTAACGGGACCCATTTGAGTGACAGCTGACAACAGAAGATAGTGTCTATCTTGGCAGTTTTCATCAGCTGCTTTTAAAATGCTTAAGAAAATAGCTGTATTGTTTTCCCCATGTGCAATGCTCAGGGGTCGAAGTCTAGTAACTTTTTCAGCAGTACTCTGAGGACTGTCACCTAAGATACTCGCCGCATGGTGATACAAACTGCCAGAAGAGGAAGACTGGGGAGGAATGGAGTATTGTTTTTCATGGCAACTAATATTTTCTATTTCCTTTCTCCCAACCCCACCTTTTGTCTCCCCTTTCCCTCAGGAGAAACTACGGGAAGGCAGCAGGTGCCTACATCTCCTCCAGCCTCTGAGAACAGCAGTGCAGCACACAGCATCGGCAGCACGCAGAGCACCCCCTGCTCCAGCAGCAGTGCCACCTAACGCTGTGGTGGCATGTAGGAGGGCATAGGTTCAAAGGACTGTGTGTGAACATCAGCTTTTTAAAGTTGAAAGGATTGCTTTGGGGAAAGAAAAGGAAAAAAGAGGAGGGACTTTTCTACCAAAAAAAAAAAGAATACTTATTTTCTTTTGGGGAAGCCACTGTGTGTGTGAGTGTGTGTCTATACGTGCACACAATGCATGGGTAAGCACAGCCTGTTGGATCTTCTATAGGATGTTGTGCAACATGTGACAAAGCTACTAATTTTACAGTACTGCAACCTGTTCTAGGGGTCTGTGGGCCCTCAATGTGAAATCTATGCCAGTTTGGGAAAATGCTGCTTTGTCTGTATGACCTTTTTCTTTCCCTAAGCCTTCTCATTGACATGAGGTATTAATTACAGGAGTTCAATCATAGAGTCATAGAATGGTTTGGGTTGGAAGGGACCTTAAATGTCATCTAGTTCCAATCCCCTGCCACAGGCAGGGAAACCTTCCACTTGACCAGGTTGCTCCAAGCCCTGTCCAGCCTGGCCTTGAACACTGCCAGGGATGGGGCAGCCACAGCTTCTCTGGGCAACCTGCCCCAGGGCCTCACCATTCTCACAGTAAAGAACTTACTCCTAATATCTTATCTAAATCTACCCTCTTTCAGCTTAGAGTTGTTACCCCTTGTCCTATCACTACACAACATAAGCAAAAGAAAGATAATCTTAGGTCAAAGGATTTTTATTTGTCTTAAGCAAGAAAGCCTTAAGGTCAGATCTGTTTGGTTAATAACATTCTATTACTTCAGCTATGTTTACCTACTTTTGAGTAATCTTTGTTTTGTTCAGCTTACAGCTACAGCATCTCATTTGCTTTCCTGTCATGTTTGCAGCTTCAAGTTTGTTCCAGGTATTTTTGGTTTACTATGTATTGATTTGCTAATTGGAGAGGAGCACACTCTAACATTCCCTTTCTTGTTCTTTGGGCCAAAGCTCTTTAAATAACAGAGGTTTTTAATATCCTATACCAAATCAAGGCACACACAAACATTAAGACAAATAATGGTCTTGTGCACTAACGTAGATGTGTGTACCTTTAATGGCAATGTCTTTATGCAAATAGATGTATACCTATGTATACAGAGCCTCACTTACCACTTTAACAGTTGGGAAATTAGGTTAGTGTTCCTTCCTTATATAAAATATATAATGCATATATATAGAGATATATTAAAAAACAGCTCTCTCTTCAGTTTATGAGAGGTAGATAGAGGAGATAGAACAGGTGATTTGGTTCTGATCCTCTAGCTAGCCCAACTTCCCTTTGAAATAAGGGATGGTTTTGAGGGCACAAAGAATGTACAGTACAGCCTGTTAGTGCAGAACACTGCATATCAAAATGAAGCTATTAAGATAGTTGTGCAGTTTTGTGTCAAACTGGTGTATGGACATTGTAATTGGATAGTCCCAAAGTAGTGCTGGAATATGGAAATGACAGAAAGGTACTAATTGTCACAGTATTTTTTTAGTGTCATTGCCATGTCTTGACCTCCAAATCAATGCCAAATGAAAAAAGACACTTTTAATGTGTAATTGTCTGACTGTTATGTTGCCACTTTGTAATTGTAGTGTGTTCTACTGATCCTTCTCCTTCTGAAGAAAAACAAGCATTGTTTTCCTCTAAAAACAAGATCAGTAACTTTCATTAATTGTAGAGAAGGTTACATGTGTTCTGCAAGAGGAGAAGGGAATTCATTACACTAGAGTGATAGTCTGCTCTGAAGTCTGAGCTGCAGATTTCTTTTGCTGATTCTACACTTGTGCCTTGCTGATGCCAGGATGGTCAAAGTGCAAGATATGCAATAGATGTAAGTGCCCAGGATCAGGTGGAATATTACTCATTTTAAATCAAATCTGTTACTTAATCCTGCAAGCATTTTTGCATACGAGTAACTACACACCTTGTCCTTGCTAGTACAAGCACATGCCCAACTCTACATGTTATGGCTATTCTTGGAGTTCTTGCAGATGGTCAGTGTATAGAGTTGCTTATACGAAAAGTGGTTTATGTTACCAGGCCAATGAGCTGTGCTGGTACCATCAGGAGGATGTCATGTAAGTGTAGTTATTCCCATGCTTAAGGGGATGCAGGACTGGCTCTGTTACGAGATGTTGGGAGGACGAATGTGCCTCCTGTGTGGTTGAAAAGAAAGCGCTTTGCCTAACCTTCAGCAGAATGTATTGTATAAGCATATTCTATGTGTAAAGTCTTTAAAGATGTCTTCAAAGAAGACTAGAGTCTTTAAGTTCAATCATAGCTATATTTTACTACATTAAATTTCTGTATAAAGATATATTTAAATGTTTTAGATAAATGTAAGTTACTCTATATGAAATGTTTAATTTCAATTACTGTGAAATTTATATATCTTGTAAATTCTTTTCCCTGTTTTAACCCTTTCCTTCCTCAGATATTTTATTAAGTAGTTTCTCATAGGAAGTATTGGATTTGGTTGTTGGGATGGACAGGTTGAAAACTTTTATGTAAAATAGATAATTGTATATTTTTGAGAGAAACATGCTGCATTATCAAGTTTTTTATCAAAAAAATACTCTAATTTTAAAATAATTTACAGATTTATATTTACCTTTGGATAAACCAAAAATATAAAGAGATGAAAGATTCAATTTGTTGCCTTGTATCTGAAGTACAATTTAAATGAACTGAACTTGGTGTACTCAGCTATTTAATTCAGACATTTTAATCAATCTGAATTAATTACCTATTGGAGGTTACCAAAACTATGTGTAATTAGCAGATGGAACAGCCATTTCTGCTTCGGTAAAGAGGGAAAAGAGAACCAAAACCGGGCATTCCCAGGTAACAGCTTTATAATGAAAATGGATAGTACTTCCCAGCCGCTGGTTGCTGCCTGCAGTTCAGAGTACTGACCCACCCATAAGCTCTACTTATATCACAGCCATTTGTCTCTACAGCAAGTTGCTGTGTGTGGTGAATGTGTAACTGCAAAGCCACTGGCTCCCACCTCTGTCAGACCTGGTCTCGCCATGCTGGAAGGGCAGCAAGGCACTCCTGTCCCAGCAGAGGCTTTAAAGCAGGGCTTCAGAGGGATGGGCGTGGGGGTAAACTTCAGCGTGACGGAATCGACTGCAAAGGAACTTCTTATGTAAGAACAGGAGGATTGGGCTTAAAAGGGACACCTTTTGTCTGTAAAAGCTATTGGTAGCATACTTAAACTCCAAAGTAGACTGCTCGTTGTGTCATGCGTTGTCTAATCACTAAGTCTAACCTTTTACAGCATTTGGTTTTGGACATTACTATATTCATGTTTTGAGAAGTCACATCTTTCTGTGTTAGGCTATTTTTGTTGCATTTTCCACATGGAAATGGATTTTGCGAAATGTTTGTAGATGCTGATGATTGTAACCTTCCCCCTGCCCTTTTGTAACCATTTTTTCTCCTATATGTACTGTTCCTTCTGTTACGTATATCTACCTCATACTTCACAAGAAGACTGTACTGTTGGTTTTCTGACAGCCCTTCATGTGAGGTGACTGTTCTGCCCTATTGTTGTTCGTCATTTGTAGGGATGTTCATAGTGTTATGAGATCTTTGCTGACATGTTCCTACCATTTCTTAACACAATATTCTCATGTTTAAATTAAATAAGTACATTTCTTTAGGATCTAAATGCCAGATGTTTTTTAAGTCAAAGAATGGGAGAAATTTACTTGCTAATACCTGTGGCCAGTCTGAACACCCCATTTGTATTTCATATTACATTCAGTATTTCAGAGATTTGTGGAAATGCGTAGTTGTACAGTTTTGATAACCACAGTGTCATGTCATCTTAGTCTCTTGTGCATAATAAAGTATATATCAATTTATTAATAATTGGTACCGTGATTCATTTATTTGAAGTTGTGCAGGGCCAACCACAGTAGGTAAAGTTCTGTGTCACTGCTTGCGTCATCATGTCCCATAAACTTCAGTGGGAATTGTGTGTGTAAAGGCAGTATTTGATTTTGGGTGGCAACATCGTTTTCCTTCTGTTCTTTTGTCCCCAGGCTTCTCCATATCATGGCTTCTTGCAGAAACCAGTAGATCTATTTAGGTAAATGCTGCTGTTCTTCACTCTAATTCGAAGTTCAAAGCTCTGATTCTGCAGGCATTTAGTTGTTGCATGTCAAGGCACAGCCTCAGTCCCATCCTGCACAAAGCCTGGCTTAAGCACAGTCAAGCCAAGGAGTCTGCTGTTAGTCCTGTGCCTGAAGAGTTCCCTTGGGCTGTTGTACCCCTGACTGCAAGTACACTGGAGCCACGTGAGCAAGGCTGAGGTGTGTTTTCATTACTGAAGGGTCTTCCTGTGCTACAGCAAGTAATTTGGCCATATGTCAGCAGGGCAAGGATTTGGGTGTTTACTATCCTGCTTATTGCTCTGTTTCCTGTATTTCATGTGCAAAATATTCTTTATGAGCACACTGGGGGAGCCAGCCTCAGCGGTATTTCACTGGGTTATTCAAAGGTTGTGGTTATTAACTCAGAAAAGAAAGTTCCCCAAGAAGGGGATCTAAAATGTTTAATGATTACTTGTAAATATCAAGATTCCTTCAGTACAGAAAAGGCCAGTAATTGGAAGCAGTTGTAAGCTTACATGTTGCCTGTGATTTACATCTTGCAGAGGTGCAGAGACTTACTGCTTCATAACAACCATATTTCAGTTCCTGCATAAAGACTTCCCCCCACCCTTTGGAAATTCACTCCATAGAGCTGACTCTCAGCCTAAAGATACTGGAGCTGTTCTTCACCTTCAAGTTTTGAATTTCAACTGGAACATGACGTGAAAGCATAATCAGTGTTTCAAATGAGGAATCAATTTTAAAATGCAGTTTTTAGCCATCAAATTGTGATATATTTCAATGATTTTTTTTTTTTTTACAGTAAGAAGTAAGAGTCTCCCCATATTACAGAGGAGGTGTCAGTGTTGTGCGTGTTTGTTCCTATCAAGCATTTGCGATTGAAGCAAACATTTCAGAGAGTCAAAAAATACCAAGTGCCAGTTTCGGCAAAAACACAGTCTAGAGCTCTTTAAACAGAATTAGATTTATTGCAGTGTTCCCTCCAAGACAATATAAAAGGGGAAGGAGCCAATATTTTGATACATTTTCAGAGCTGTCACTTTGTAATTGTAAAGCAGATATTTATGAGGCTGAAAGTGTGTCTGCACCTCGATTTTTGCACTGTATTCCCAGATCCCTGGGCCCAAGCCTTGGCCTTGCAAACCTGCGTGCATTCACTTTGAATTCTTTGCATTAAAAAAAGATCAAATTACATCACTTCACCTTCCCACAGAAGGATATGGCTCAAGTTACGTTTTTATAGTCTCTCCTTTGCTAGAAGCCTTTAGGGACTCAAAGCAGCATGTCCAGAAGGTGATGTGCACCGAGGTAGCTCCAGGCCTGATATGCAGCCAGCCTGGCATTTAGTGCTGAGCTCTTCCTGTGTTCAGGATAATGAGGAGTTGTTTCGAGTTGGTTCATGGACAGTCGAGGAAGAAAAGCAGCACAAAATTGTTCCTCTTGCACTTTCTTAAAGTGACAAGGTTTTTTCCATCCAATTATTTTGGTGCATATTGCTGGGGAATTAGTTAAAAGATATTTGGGTGGAGTCTCTGTTTCACTCTGACGTAACTTACTGCCGCTTGTAAACTGCCAGCTCTGGTAAGGAACAGTGTGTACTGACAAAGAAACTGAGTTAGTACTGTAAAAATCAGGCTATTGAGCGTTAAGCACTGGTGGTATTTAAATATGCTTTAAGTGGTTCAGCAAACTCCCTTTCTGTTTGGTCAGCCATGTCCATTTTTTTATGATATGCCTGCTAAAACTAAAGTGCAGTCCCTGCACTGTGGTGTTCCCAGTTCTCTAGAAGCATTTCACTTCCAGCTTTGCTTTGTAAATAGGGTGAAAGGCTCTAAAGAGTTCTCAGTCTGTCCTTTAGTACAAGCAGGCATATCCCATGGGGTGGTAAGCGCTTGGGATGTAGGGAAAGTCTTTGCTCTGTGCTGTGTTTTTATTAGCCCGTGATCCTAGAAGTGATTAGTAACGTTAGCTGTTAAGAATGGAAAATAAAATAAACAGGAAGGTTTAAGAGGCTCATACATGCAGGGCACTTCCAGCAGGAATATTTGGGTTTTCACAAAATATTTGAGTGCCAAACCATGTCACAGAAAATTTAAATCATTGAAATAAAATAACATGAAGGAAGCGGTTAGGAAGTGTCTGGAAATGGGAGGCTGAAGACTCACGCCACACTTAATCCTGAACGGAGCTGGAGCTGGCTGGCTCCCAGGGCCACCACACACCGCTGCAGCCATGGCCTGGTCTCTGGCAAGCAGAGGGTGTTCAGGTGGGGTGTTATCCATGACCGGAAACTCACAGAGTGTTAGGCATCAGCAACTGAAGCAGGATTATTATGGACAAGACTTGGCAATACTAACGTTGGGGTATCTCTTGTGATAAACCCTTTAATAACAGTTTTTTTCAGACAAATAAGGTTTTAGTGCAAGCTCTCTCTGTCTTTTGCTTGAGGAGGAGAGGCTGTGAAATACAGAAGGCTCTAGTTAGAAGTCACAGAACCAAATGACAAGCCACAGTGCTGGCACTTGGGATGTGCTCAGATGGCATGTGTCCACGGTGTCAGGAGAACAGGTAAAGTGCTAGTCCTGCTTCTGGGGAGCTCCTCTGCTGCTAAAAGCCATGCTCAAACTGAAACTTTAGCTTGAATCCGAGTTCTAACTAATAATCTCTATCATGAATGAGAGCAGACTCCTGCCTCACGCTGGAGCAGAGGCAGGGTGAGACCTGTAGCTTCTCAGGCAGGCTCAAGATGGCGGCTGGACCAAGGGAGTTCTGTGGTGGAGCTCAGACAAAGCAAGAGGAGAGGCAGCTCCAGCACAAGGGGAGAGAGCTGAGGGTGTCCCTCTCAGATGGGCTTGAGATGGTAGCCAGCCCAGGGGGGTTCTGTGGTGGAGCTCAGACAAGGTAAGGGGGAAGGCAGCTCCAGCACAGAGGGGACAGTTGAGGGGTGTCCCCCTCAGGTGGGCTCAAGATGGCGGCTGACCCAAAGGGGTTCTGTGGTGGAGATCAGACGACGCGAGGTGGGAGGCAGCTTCCAGCACAGAGGTGCTGGGCACAGTCAAGGGGTGCATGGCAGTGATCAAAAAAGGCTCCTCAGGGTTTTGATGGAGGGTGAGGGAAGGGGCCTCACTTTTTAGCTCCATAGTTATGTTGCCATCTAGCTGAACCACCATATGGGGAGTGATGAGGGCCTCTGTGCCCTCTGGAGACTGTATAGCACCTCTGCATGATCTGTGGCTCTGGTCTCAGAACAGACCTGCCTTCACTCTTTTGCTTTAAGTGGAAAGAGACCCAAAGGTGGGGTTTGGATCCTGGTCCTCTGACTACATGATTCAAACCCTCTCTGAGAGCCATAAAGCATGGCTCTCTTGTCAGCAGCTCTGGAGCACAGGGCAGCATGGAAAAAGCAGACTACTGCAGATGGTGAAGGGTGCTGAAGATGTGGAAGATAGTCAGCAGAGAGAGACAGGACCAAGCATAGAATGACAAACATTGACATTAGGAAGAAGGTAAGGCTGTATTTTTATTTCACATAGACTAAGCTGGCTCTGCCCTCAGTGAGGAGGCGATGTTGGTAATTAAGATGGAAAAAGGAAGAAATCCATGATGAGGTTATTGTCAAGTTGTCTGACAGAGAAAGTTGGATCAATGCTGCGATTACGACTATTGTAGCACGAGAAGCAGAATGCACTGATTCTGTCTGGGGAGGGCTGAGGGATGATTACACTGGAAAGCGCGTACCCTGCTGACACACTTTGTATCATTACAAAGCCAGAGTAAGTACACCCGTGTTTTTACTGGCAGTGCTTAGTTAATTTTTCTGTGACTCCCCTCAAATGTGTGTCCCTGAAGTGAGTCATATTTTACTAGATGTCAGACAACAAGGGTCTCTCATAAACTATGAGGCTTTTGCCAGGCTACCTAGCCTTTCTCCTGTACCCATGGGCCATGGAATGCACAGGATGATCTGCTCTGTGGACAAGGAGTGATTTCTCTGCTTGCATTGTGCTTGTCACCAGCATTATGAAATAACCTAATGGGGAGACCATAATTGTACTGGGAACTTCAGAAATCTGGCTCTGGCAAGGTGTTGTGTACAGCTGATTTTGTTTTCTGGTTTAATGGTAAGAGTAGGGTTATGCTAAGCTAACTCTAGAAGATTTCTCCATTGCTTGCTTTTGTAAACTTTCATTTGTGACATTTCTTTTTCATTCAGAGGTAAAATACAAAAAGCTTAAATAAAAATTTACGTTGTAGGCTAAGAATACAAGATGCTGAAAGTCCGACTTCATACTTCTAGAGCACACACTTGTTAGTCAATATCTGGTTAAATAGCTGTGAACCAAGAACAAATTTGACATTCTCTCTCTTAGAAGCTGTAAGAAATCTTAACTACTGTGTTTGAGTAATGACAAATAGTGTGGTTACAGGGACCCCAGCTGTTATTTTTGTATTTGTGTTGTATTGCTGTTACTGAGCAAAGACAAAACTGTAATACCAAAAAGCTTGGTCATCGTGCATTTACGTTTTTAAATATAAACCTGTACGTATATACAAATGCAAAGCATTCCATCTAGTAGTGGGAGAACTCAAGAAGGGAAAGTACCAATGTGTATGTCAGAGGACAAATGCACGTGGACGCATGAGTAGTGCAGAAAGCATCTCGAGTATGCAAGCCAGTGCCGCAAACAAGCGTTGTACATCTGGAAATATGGCTTAGTTGTGCTCTTTCAAAATCTTAAAGGTCTGGATTCCCTTTGCTTAGTTCAGGCAGTTAAGGGAGTCATCAGCCTGTGCTTCCTGTGTGGTCGCTAGAGGCTGACTGAGCACACCTTGCCTATCTCCTCTGTGGGCACCGGGGGGATCCTAGAGCAATTTCATTCCTAAACGAGCACCTGCAGCTGGCCAGGATGAATCTGGACATCCATCTTCTCTAGATTGCGTTGCTCAGGCTGGGGAGTTCTCATAAAAATCATATAATGGGAATGAACTCATAAATTCTCAGTGTTTATGTGCTATGGTGCCATTGTAGAGTTACAATGATGTAAGTTTATTTTGACACAATCAGTGAAGATAACAGTTACATGGGATGAGGCTAAGAAGGGACTAGGGTCACTGCCATGCAGCTTCCATCTATAGGTGGGATAATTCAAGTGTTGCCTTCTGCTTATTAACCTTTCAGACAATTTTTCACAGCACTGAAAGAAACCAACGTGTGTTAAACAGGAGGCACTTGCCCACTTGCCAGCAGCCAGGCTCAATGCCATGTTGGAAGAAAAAAAGTTTGTTGTTACTCAGAGTCCATATTTCATTTTTAGAGCAAACTAAGGGACAGGTTTTCAGCTGGTATAAACCTGTTCCTCTGACTTCAGCCCAATTCTGTCTGTTTACACCAGCAGAGCATCTCTCAAGTGTATAAGCTGCTCTTTAGCACTGAATAACAGAAACATAATCTGGCAGGCAGCCAGTTTGAATAGCTGCCAGTGTACTTCAGATGCAAACATGATTTCTTGAACCCCAGCTCTTCCCTCCTTCTTTAGACTTTTATTGAAAACAGGACCTGTTCCCTAGTCTCTGAAGTCATACTTCTTGCAACTTCAGCACACTCGTTCAGCTGAATTTTGCTCTGCAGATTTAAAGCCTTTATCAGCATTAAAAGCTTTTATTTCCAGCCGAGGTTCTGACAACTGCAGTGCTGGGCTTCCTGTTTGCATTTAGGTCAAGATGACCCACGTTTCAGATCAGCCAGTACAACATGCCACGGTAATTTTTCAAAGATGCCTGTGGTCTGAGCAGGGATTGCAAGGTAGCAATGCACTAGAGCCATTCTGGCACCAATGAATTGTGTGTGAATTCACTATAAAAAATCCCCAGAAAGTCTGAAGCGGGTGTTCTGGGCAGCGCACATGCACGTATGAATAATGTGTTGATTAGTCACAGAGATCCTCTACAGCAAAGCCCACAAGCTCTATCTGACACTATAAAGTCCTTGGTGGTTCTGTACCTGTTTACTCACGGAATAGTTGTGAGCTTGCCCAGACAAGTACACCAGGATATATCTGACACATTGTCTTTCTGGAGCAATGTCATTCTTGAAAAGGTAGAGAAATGCTGCTGCTGTGTGTCTCAGGTGCTGTCACTTCTGAACTTGTGAAGCCAAATGGCTTCCAGGCTGCCTATGGGCTTGCTCCTGACAGAGGTGACAGCAGTCAATGGGCCACTGCTGCTCTTGTGTCATTCTTCTAAGCAACACTTGGTTAGGCTTCCAAGGAAAAAGCTAGCATTAGTCATATGTGATTCAGCTATAACTGTCCCACCCGTTATAAATCCTATTCACACTGCCTGTTTCCAGATGTTTTTAACTAGCAATTACTTTAAAGCGTGTCCATGCTCTGGCTGGGACTGGCCTAGTTAGCACTGCATGTGATGAAGGCTGCTTACCAGTGAGGCTTAAATACTGCTTAACTGATCCAAGTTTTTAGGAGGGTTTCTTTCTCTTTTTCCCTTGAGCTCATTGCCATTCCTGCATTGAGTGCTGTCTGTTCATGCTTCTGAGCATGCTTTTTGGAAAAAACAAGCGCATCTCTAGTTTGACACTTCTGCCTTTGTCTTCTGGAAGTGTGTAAGAGAGGTGACCTCACAGGAAACAAAGAAGTAACATTTGAGCCCTCAGTAATAAAGAACTATTTCCAGAAAGCAGCCTGCAAACAGCATATAAACTGCAACTTGCATTCAGGGCTCATCAAATGCTTTGAAATAGCAACCAAACCAGTAGAATCACACACTGCTCTTAGCCAAGTCACAGGTAGGAAAACAAACGGAAGAGCTGTAGGCACTAAGTATGTTGAACTCTTGGGGGAGGATTTTAAGTTTGTGGAAAGAAATGACTCTCCAGTTCTGTAAATACAGACATATGAAGCTGTTTCACAGTGCTAAAATATTTTTATTTTTTTTTTTAGGAATTAGAGTAGCTGTTTTATCAGTCATCAAATTTGAGGAAACCACTCTTCATGTATCATGGGCTATGCTTTTAACATACTCTGTGATTCACCATCCAGGACTGAGAGATTGCAGGGATGTTCTGTGAACTTCTCATCTTTCACAGGACTGACTGCCACAGAAGTGCTCACTAGATGACCCCAACAAAAGGCATATACAACATGTGATTCAGACTGAGACTTCAGCAAAACTTTCATGGGAAATATTGTATCTTCCCTGAAGCCTTACTTTATTTTCCTGAAGATTTCTAGTGCTAAAATTAAGCCTATGTTATGTCATACAGCTTTATGCCTCTGGCTGTGAACTCAGATATGTACTGGCAGCCAGCTGAGGAAATTTCACACCTTTGTTTTATTCTTCTAAAGTACTTGATAACTTCATGTGCATGTCACTGGGATACTAAAAACGTACTCATGGATGAGATGCCCATGTGTTTTTTCTTAAGGGAAATTGGTTGATCAAAGCTAGCACATCAGGTGCTTAAGACTATGTTAGTCTTAACTTAAGTCACTCTTAAGACTGTTAGTCATAAGAACCTTTCACTGGTGATGCCAATTAAGAAAAACATTTCTCCATGGCAGTGGTTTCTCTTTGATGCTGCTATCAGGCCAAGGCAAACAGGCAAATGCCAGAGAGCTGAAACTGTATTGCTTACTGGTATCTCAATAGTACCTAATACTGCAGGTCTGTTTTCCAATCAAGGCACGTGGGGGTTTGTGTATAAATTGTTGGAGCCCTAATGGGAATTCCCCATGTTAATCTCTCTCCTGCAGGTGAGTTGAACAATTGACTCTTTACTATTAATCTCTGTTTATGTATCTTCCTCCTCTCACAGTTTGAGTTCATTTTGCAATAAAAGCACCTTGTGTTTATTTCCTTTCTAAATCCAGATAGTGACAAATAGGTCTTAGCAAACTATTTCTTGTTAGTTTTTGTTATTTCTGCATACTCCAGGTACTGCAATACAGTGGAATTACCTTTGGAATAAAAGGTTCACACACTGTAAATTAGACACAGAAAATATCTGTTTAGGCCAGCTTGTCTGCATGTCTGAGACATCTGGAGGTTTGATGTGGATTTTATAGCACAGAGTTAGAGCTGATTTCTGTGACACAACTCCTGATTATTACCTGAGCCAGGTTCTGGTACCCAGACACAGGAAACTCAGAGCAGATCTTGATAGGTCTAAATCCAGGGGACTGGGGATATATTACTACAGTGCTTGAGATTTATACAATCTACTTGAAGCCCTTTGGGGGAAGTTCTTATCTGTTCTGTTTCATTTAGGCACTGGTTCTGAAGAATGACATCCCCTAGCCAAAATGCCATTCAAGAAAGATAACATTTGTACTTCCGATGGAGCAATGTAAACCACTCTGCAGGGCACAGCACAGTGGAGAAGCCAGTACTGCCAGTAGCCCTGCCAAGGCATTTAGGTTTTCTATGCCTCACTTTTCGTGCACATGAGCCTTTCACATCCACTTGAGCATGTTAAAGGTGATGCACGTCTGAGAGCTGGCATTCAAGGGGGGAGGTCTCTGTTCTACTTTAGGTACTTTAGCAATCTACAGTAAATGCTAAAGGTTAAAACAATTTTCTGTAAATGTTTTCTAACTTCTTTTGCTGAAAGGCACTTTTTTTGGCAGGTACAAAAAAAAATGTACTCTTTCACTATATTTTTAAAGCAGTACATCATGAAGATTTCTCTAAAATTTTAAGGTGTGGATTTCTTGTTCATATTGGTAATTTGTTTTCGCCATGCTATCTTCAAAGGTAAAACAGTGAAATACTCAGTACTTTTTCCTACTGCAAATAACACTATGAATTAGAAATAAATGAGGCAATTTTACCACTAACAACAGATATGTCCATGAAGAAATGGAACTCGGGAGCTGTTATTTTATAGACACAATCCCTTTCCTAACAAAGCTTGTAAATTCATAAGCTACAGTAAAGGGCAGTACATAGGATGTGAGAGGCTGTTCTCCCTCTTTTCAGTTATCATCCAGTGTGTTTACAGAACGGTGCATCTGTCACAACATGCAGAATTTGTGAAAGAGTGGATCTGCACAAGTGTTAAATGTTAGGCTGTAAACTAAACACTCCCAGGAATGGGAGGCATCATGAAGGGATTCATGTGGGGAAGAAACATCGTTGTCCAGGGTAAACTTGAAACAACCGTGTTTTGTTGACTCCATATTTCAAAAGTAATTGCATGCTCTGAGATTACTTTGGCTCTGAGCAATGAATGCTGTGTCCTATATTATTTAATAAGCTTTTCATTCTTGGGAAGGAGAATGTTCTGCAGATGGACATAGAAGATATCCCATCTTAATAAAGTTGATTTGTAGGTCAAGAGAATTAATCTAATAATCATCATAGATGATTAGAGGATGTTGAAATACACTGGATCCCACACTTCCACAGGGGGTAGTGTATTTAACAAGTTCTCATGCTGGGAGAATGAGTGCTGTATCACAGCTGGGTGAATCACACCATCCAACCAGACATTCGGTACAAAGTACCCTCCTATTTAGAGACCTTTGTGACCACAGTCAGCGCCTCTGGTGTGGCTGAGGTCAGAACTGCTCTTCCCAGCTCCCAGGCAGAGGCTGACCACCAGGTTGGGAACTTGGATACCTCAGTCTGACCCTAAGCTCTGTCTGCTCTGTAATTTGGATAAAGTTTTCCCTTTTTGTACCTCTGTTTTCTTTGCCCAGCCTTTGTCTTCAGGAAGTCTGAATGCTTGGCAGCAAAATCTGCCTTTTACTTTGTCAGGCTTTGCACTGTGGTGCTCTCATTTTACTAGGAATGAGGGATATCCTGACCCCTTGGGATTTGCTGGACTCCTGCCCTCCATCCCCTGCTGCTGTACCAGGCTGGAGCATCCTGCAGCACACATCTTGCTCCTGCTCTGGGATATCTTGCTCCACCTCTAGCCAAGCATATCCAACACACAGTAAGGGCTCCTTCCATAGACTGTCTTCTCCATTCTGACTTCTTCCTGCTGTGCACTCCACTCAGACTGGAGAGCAACCACATTCAAATAAACAAGAATACTGGCCATAGGCAGCAGTTTTTTACTGGGGGAGGGTGTGCTTTGTCCATTATGACTTCTATGAAATCAGGATGAGAAACTGGAAGACATGGCAAGGGGCAGCTCAAACTGTTTTGGAGATTTCTTGGAAGCACAGGTTCCTTTTTGAGATATTTATTTTGTGTGATCTTATTAGCGTATGCTGGGTGCATTATGGAGCTGACTCACTCATTGCTTGGGTGCAGGGGGTGAAAGAGAAACAAAAGAAATTGGCTGTATCCTTGCAGAAAACTTTTGAGTTTTCTTTAATAAACTCTCTGAGGTATTCCCATTTTAACTTCTCAGAGAAATCCTCTCATCCTACTCTCAGGTTAATGATGATTTTACTTGCAGAGGAAGACATTTTCCTGTCTGTGCAGCCAGCTTGGAATAAGGGCTACAAGGGAGATGAGTAAATAGCAAAGGAAGGAGAAGTAGAGGGTAAAAGGAAGATTAATTAGAATCAGAACTTTGAATATATTGCAATTTATGGTTGTTTGTGGTTGTATAAATACTTCCCCTCAATGTGGTCATCCAGATATTATCCTAACAGAAATCCATGTAGCCAGTTAAATCAATAGGTACTAGAGTATGGTTCATGTATTTCTTTACTCTATTTGACTCTTTCATACTGAGGATGCACTAACATTCATGTTTCTACTACAGTATCTGTTTACACAGAATATTAAGTTCATAAATCTTACTTTGATTTTTGACCATGACAGAATCTATTGCCCACAAAAATCTGCTATGCACAGCAACCTGTATGTGGAGATAGTGTGGAGATAGGACTCTCTCCAGAAAGAAGACCACTTTACTTCATTTAATCAGTGACTTTGGTGGAATAGGATTACACTAAGATATTCTAATGCTTCTCCTTTCTCATCATGTCAGCTCATTGAATTGACTTGAAGTTTTGGTGCCAAAAGTAATGGTTTGATTTTTAATTACTTAAATTGGATTTCTCCTATGTGCCTTCTGTTACAGCTAACACAGCTGAGCACAGCTTGTTTCCCCAGCTCAGCTGTGTTATATACACATCAGTGAGTCAACAGCCTACACCTGCCACCAGGATGTGTGGGTTGTGTGTCTCAGGTGGGGATGTTGCAAGGGTCTATTTCCTGGTACAGGGGGAAGGGTTCAACCATTTTGAGTGTTGGAGCCCTCTCTGAGCTCCAACTAAGGTAAGACAGCTTAACAAAGTCTACGTGTTGGGGTTTTATTTTTCAGACAGGCCTTTCAACCTAAAATTGCAGAGGTACAGTGAATATGAACCCTACAGTGATTTTGCATGTGAGAGTAAAGCTATATTCATTGGGGGGAGTGGGGGAAGAGCCCTTGAACTGTCTTTGACTTGCATCAGAAGTAGTTTATTAAGGCTGTGTGGACAGATCTTGCAGATGCTGAAATGGAGGGATTGCTTTAGCTAACATATGGAAAATATTTACAGATCTTACACATGGTGATATATAGGAGCAAACAGAATGTCAGATAAGCGCTGCATTCCTTTATTTCCACTTAAGACTCACAAAAGAATGTATGTGCTAGCAGGCAGAGAGGAATGGCTTAATGTTGGAGGGCAAATGGGGGAAAAATGTGCATGTTAAGCAAAGAGAAATATCAGCTTTAAAATCCTTAATAAATTCACACGCCAGGATATGTCTTCTGAAGTCTGTGTAAGAACTGATTTTTGTGGAGTGGCTCAGTTTTCTGTCCACTTCTGATTAACTTGTGATGAAAAATGAAAACGTCACAATAGTTTCATCCTGGCCACAATGGGAGGGGATTGCATGTCTGTACAGGCAGGGAAGGGGGTAAGTTAAACCTTGGGGACATTCTTCTTTTCTTCAGCCACCAAGGTAGTACCAAAGGGTTTCTCATGGAAGCAAAAGTCTGGGAGACTGAGAGCAGCAGGGTGTCCCTGTGTGGCTGCTCAGGCAGATGAAACAGTGTGATATGCAGCACAGAGCAGAACCCTCAGCTCTTGCCCTCATAGTTGTGAGCTGAAGTTGAGACTTGGCTGCTGAGCTCTCATCTTCCCAGAGCTGAGCCCAGCTGCTTGGGCTTAGGTGTGGTTCCATTTTCCTGCAGTTTTATACTGTTTCAGTATTTGTATTACTGCTGAAATCTGAATTTTCCTGCTCCTTAAGCTGCTAGGGATTCCCTGGGAGCATTGCAGAGGAACAGAACTGTGACCAGGGTCCAAGCATCCCAGGGTCATTGCTCAGGAGGGGAAAGGCAGGAGCACACTGACAGCCCAGATGCAATGCAGCACAGCTGGTGCTGACTGTGCTCTGCCTTCCAGCAACCAACAGGACTCCAACAGGCTCACAAACACTGGCTGGAGTTACAGAGTTTTCCTGTAGATTTATTAATATGGAGCAGGGTCCTATGCAAATGGTTTCTCCTCCACATCAGGTGGTGGAAGGCTGGACCAATGATTTATTTATTTTTATTTATATTAAGGCATAAAAGATGCTTTCTGGCAGAGGCAATGTTAATACATAGGAGATTTAATACATTGCTAACTTGGTGAGGATAAAACACAACTTTGAACAAGTGTGTTACTAAAGCTGAGAGCTAAGAAATGTTGGCTTGTGGAAAATATTGGTGGTTTGAAACAATGATTAAAATGTTGCTGACTGAGAGTTTTCTTAGACTTTAGCTGTTGTTTCTTTTGGATATGCTTAGCTGTTTATCTAAGCAACTCTGGTCATTGAGGTTTCAAGAGAAGAGGTAAATAGAGGAAAAATTTGTACATGCAGATATAAACAGCTTTGGCTATAATATCAATCTACACTTCTTTCATTTTGCAACTCTGAAAATGTATTAAAATGTATGGATTCATTAAATTTCTCCATGTTTCTAAATGGAGCAAGATTGAGGATACTGATCCATACCAAAATGCTTAGGAAGTACCTAAGACTTGTTAGCTTTGGCACAGGCCTGCAAAGGCAGTCTAATGTCATCGTGTTTGAAAGAGGAGGACAGTGGCAAAGGGTGATTCAAGAACACCATAAACTTAGTTAATTTACAGCATGGTCTTGGTTTGAATAAAAACCAGGGGAATTGGTATACGGTGCTGGCAGAAAGTCAGAGCTGAAATCAGATTTAGCTGTAGATACCAATAGGGAATCATAGCCAGTGATTGCCATTGCTACATTTATTTATTGCTGCTTAAGCTTTTTCAGATGACTAAATCTGTGTGTTGGCAGTGGTTTTCTTTGCTTGTTTCATAGTTGGTTTTTTTCCCTTTTTAAAGGCCAGTCTGTAACTGTGTCTGAGGTACTTTTTATATGACTGCAGTGTCCTGGTCTGCTCTAAGTTCCACTGACAAACAGGCACCAGACCACTTGCTGCTCAGTGCTCACTCATGTCAGTGCTGGGTCCAAAAAGAACCAGCTGTGAATGCATCTCAGCTGTCTCTGATACAGCTCCAAGTCTGGAAAAACTAATTCCTCCCTCTCTATGCAGACAGTGTTGTGCAATGGCCTGAGCTCACTGAATACTTCTAAATACTTGTACAATGGAAAGTAACATAGGTACAGCATCTGTTTTAATGGCAAATGGCTTGTTGAGGCAATAGATATTCAGAGGTAATTTTTTGCAACCTGTGCTCTGTTTCTACCAGCTAATTTTTTGTTTATGGAGTTAAAAGAGGTTGGTACAACTATGCCATCTTGGCTGCCATTTCCATGCTATTTTGCCTGCTAAGCAGACCTGAGAGACATTGTTTTAAGGCAGATGGCCAGGAACAGGTTAATTCTATCTCTGCTGTATGCACAGAGCCAGTGTTATGGGGTTTCTGTTACCTGCTTACAAACTGCTTTGAGGAAACATTTTATAACAGATTTCCTAGAGATGTTAAATGGTACTATGAACTAAGGTGGCTTATTACTAAACCATATGGAAAATCAAATGATAAATCAAGGAAAACAACCCAGGCACTTAGGTATGTGATATTGTAATCTTTCCTGAAAATAGTGAGCTTAGCCAGCAAGATTTCTATCATCATCCCTTTCCTGTGCTACCCCTGATATCCCTTGGCTCTGTAGTGCTCTTGCAGGTGGTGTTTGTTGCAAAATGCATCTAACCCCCGAGGAATCTTGAAGACTACTTCTCAACATACAATATGCTGTTTGTGCCAACCGATCTCTGCTTCTGCTTTTGGAGTCAGAAGTTTGCTGTAGTTTTTCTTCAAGAGGTTTTTGCCAGCTGCCTTAGTTATTTTAGTGTTTACAAGTCTTCAGTTGTTGACAGCATTAACAGCATTGTTTGTTCGCTTCCCTTCCCTTCTGCAAATAGTCTGACGTTACATAGAAACACCATCTCACCCACTTTCCTATTTTAGGACTCCAGCAAGCAGTGTAGCATTCTTGAGCTGTTTATTCTCTGGAGCCAGCATCAAAGACAAGGGCTCAAGCTGAGGGATGATGGATAGAAGCAGTTAAAACATTCAGGTAGTATAGCAATATTTGCGCTTTAACTTCATAAAATACTAAACCTAAGACAATAAAATGGCCGCAAATACAGTTTACAACAGCACTGTGCTTACAGCTTGCAATGCTAGCAGGCTGCAAGCTGCATTGTCTCTTTCCTTCCCATGAAATATAGGCTATATTCAGGGCCAGGATAGTGAACTCCCAGAGTCAGTGGAACTGCCCTAAGATTGGCAATGATCACAGTGCAGGACTAGCCTGGGTTTGACAAGCCTAATTATTAAAGTGCAAAAGAGCAATACGAATCAGCTTTTGATAAAGCTCCATTGGTCTTGGGGAATGTGGCGAAGACCAAGTCCAGAGTTACAGTTAAGAGTAAGTGGAAAAAGCCAAGGGCTCCAGGTGGTGTAGAGGCAAAAAGTGGTTACCAAAGGAAGGGGTGGGCTGCTTGAGGACTTTGTCCTTGACAATTTAGGGGATGACTGGTGGATGTGGAAAAAGGTTCAGCCCATGTCTTACTATATTTGGGCTTAGGGTTAACAGAGACAAAAAGCCCAGGTAAACACTGACCCAAAACCTGAACCTGAATTCTGGTCATGGGCTGAGCCCATGACTCCCAGTTATGGCCCTGAAGCTGCCAGGGATGAAATGTCTGCACAGCCTATCCTTCCATCTGGCATCCCTTAGCTGCTCCGCAACCCTGGTGCTCCTAACCCTAGGAGTTCTTGCTTGCCCTAACACTAACCCCAGGTGTTATATAATAACAGTATATAATATATATGATCAGTATATAATAATACCCAGTTATGGACCAGACAAATATGCCAGGAGTTCCTTTTTGGTAACCTATTCTTTTGGATGCCCCTTTGTTCTGGCCCTGCTTGGAGCTGAGCTGTGTGTCTCTCACAACCCTAAGTATGGGCTGAACATTAACCCATGACCACCAGGCATGGTCCAGAGGCAATGGCTGAAATCCTTGTGCAGCCCACCACTTGCTTAGGCAGCCCTTTTTAATCCCACAGCACTTGAAGCTATTCTTTCAAGGTAATAAGCAGATTAGGTGGCGATTGTCCAGTTCTGAATACATCGTGTACCTGAGGACAAGTACACTGCAAAGAAAACATTAGACAAGATGCCTCTTCTCCAGGCCTATCCTACTTGGCAGCCATACAGCTTCTATGTGGGTCTGTACTGAGGCTTGTAGTTAATCTCCTTGGCAGAACCTCTATTGAAACCTCCCTGTCATGGTCACAGTTCATGTTGTTCTCAGACACAGGGCAAATGGCATCTCTGGGTAAGGCAGTTCAGTATGTCCTTTCTCCAAGGCCACAGTTTCAAAGGTTGGATAACTGCAATATTTCATCACTGTGATTCTATGCTCAGAAACTTCATTTTACATGTAGCCTTGAGTACTAACCCAAGCCATGCAGCTTAGGGACAGATTTGCTGTCAAGCCCATGGAAATACACTAACAAATGTAATGCTGACCAAATGTCTAGTACATCATAGCACATTTTTGAGAACAATCACAAAGTAAAATACTCATTCTTTGGCAAGGGGAGATCTCAATTAGGAGGTGCCAAAGGAATTCACAAAGCTTTGGAAAGCTCTACGTATCCCTTCCTCTAGGGAAAGGGGGAACTCAAACATTGTTTCATTGACTGTTTACAGCTGAAAATGAAAGCTGGAAGCCCATCAGGGACACAGGAATTCCAACACAGTTTATTTGCCACAATTAGCCCTCTGTGGAATATTGATTCTGAAGCCATTGAGCTTGTTCTCAGGAGGCTGTTTTGTAATTTATGTTGGAGTGTTTGCATTTTATAATCTAATTGGAATTTGCCAGATTCTCATGCATACTGAGAGTCAAGGCTATGTACTGAGATTTTTAGATGTCTACTGTGTTAACACAGATAAGGATGAATTCAACAGTCCATGCAGTGTTAACTCAAGGACTAGCAGACCACATTGCCTGGCCTTGGATAAGGAAGCTAAGATCAATTAAGATATAGAAGGTCATTAACAGCAACTTCTCTTTGTAGTGTCCCTGCAATAACAACTGCTAGAAACAAATGCCGATGTGAAAGAATACCATTTGTTCAGCAATTTTCCCTAGCATGGAACTTATTGTACTATTGGTGTTTGGCTGTATAAAGAATCTTCCCCTGAATCTGGTGGTGTGTTTGGTGTAAGCACAGGTACAGTGTCTAAAGCAGCAGTGTCTGAATCTTCATACCATCCCTGCTGCCAATGATGTTTTCTCTACCTTGGCAAATAAAGTGGATCTGAAGGTCTAAGGATCCTTGAGTATGCTGTACAGTACTCTGTTCACCTCCTTTGTTGTGGAAACTTGTGCATGTGAGGGGTTGTTATAGTCTATGCACCTCCCAACCTCTCTCTCTTCCTCTGCCTGTGTTTGGGTGGAAGGCTGAAAGGATTTTAATTTTGAAAGAAAGGAAATCATGGTGTTTTGGGGAGATTCAAAACTTGTCCCTGCTGTGGCTCCAGGAAGGAGTCATCATCTTCTGTATGGATGAATTAGCCAAAACGGGCACCAGTGGAAATGAATTTGCCCAGACAGCTGGAGAAGGCAAGTTCTTTTGTTTGAATTTGCTGTGAGCATTTGTCATGTCATTAATAAGATGGCACTAACTCCCTCTCATATGCTTGTCCCTAGCTGCTTCCCTCAGGTATTCCTGCTCTTAACTAGGCTTAGTTCCCCATACTTCCAGCTGTATTTTCTGCTCACCTGTTTGCCTTTTTTCCCTGTTTTTTTCCTAATTTCTCTTTTTCCTCCCTCCTCACAATACCCTCTTGTTTTCCACCCTCATGTCCCATTGGATATGGCATGCAGTTAGTGCAATATTTCAGGCATTCCAATCATATCTAGTAAAAATCTTGTTAATTTGGGACTCACACTCTCAAGGTTGCTGAAGCTTTGTGGTGCAGGGTTTGGAGCACAAAACTCAGAGAGAGCAAGCTACTCCTGGTACTTAGCCTGCTTCTCTAGTAGGTTTTGATGTCTATGCCAAAGCATATACTAGGAGAGAAAATTCACTGCAAGCCATGTTCAGTGACTAAAACTTGGCATGGATTTCTGGTCTCTTATCTGCATAGCAGTTACTATAGAATTAAAGAAGGCTTCTCTGCAAGGACAGCTACAAATGTATAATTTTTAATGAAATCTGAGGGGTTTATTAAATAGGTCCCCAGGGCAAAATTGAAGAGTGGTGACAAAATTGCAATAGTTGCCAATATGGACTTAAAAAAAACTCTCAATCAGTCTCTTCCCTCCTCCCCCTCTTTACACAGCAGAAATTCAAGTTGGTATCATTTCTGCTCTGGGGGAGGTCTGTCCATCAGAAAGCTTTCTAAGAGAAGGTCTTCCCTGCTTGCTCTTTCAAAGCAGTTTAAGATGTGAACAGTCAACAATACTCTATTTCCAAAGACAAATCTCCGGGGTAGCACACAATTTAATATGTAAACTCTTTTTATGACAGTCACTAATTTGTTGCTTTTGATGATTTATATCCTACTTGAGTGAATAATGTCTTGTATAAAAATTGAGTGGCAGACTGCTGGTTGTTGTTAATCTCTTGTGTTACTGAGGCTGTTGAACCATTAGCAATGCTGGGAAGCAGTACAAATTAGGCTGAAACGGGTATTCCATCATGTTGATATGGTGGTATGAGCTTGCTGACACAGTCTGCAGTGATGGATCCAGACAGTTGGCCTTGGAGAAAGTCTTGCCTGTTTAAGGGCTAACCTAATGAGAGGAAAGATAGCTGTCACGCCTCCAGACCATTCCTGTGTAAGAGAAACAGAGCACTGGACTGTTTTGCTAGTTAGGGTGGAAAGTGTGTTTGGTTTATGTCTCATATAAATAATAAAAGTAATAAAAAGACACAAATACCTCACACCAAACAAAGTGGTCAGGAGCAAACTGATGAGAAAAACAAACAGCTGACCAAAGCACATTAACCACTCAGACTGAAATCTAACTTCAGTCTGCAATAAAAAGCTTTATTAGCCTCTGCACTTGATGTACTTAGTTGATTTAAGCACCTAGGTGTTTTTCCCTGCTTCTGGTAAAACAGGAACTGATGGGGATAATTATGCTCACAAGTGTCACTAGCTGGGGAAGAGGAGAATGGTACTGGGCCTCCTCCACTTGTTTGCTCTTGTCTCTGCGCAGGAGAGCAGCCAGGGCTTGCTCTGTCGGCAGACACTGGTAAGAGCGTGTGTTTCCTTGGCAGAAATGCAACTGCTCTATTCACAAAAAAATAGTACACAGTGTCCTTGTTCCTCAGACACTGGAAATGAGCAGAATGCTGGTTATCCAAGCCTGCCTTCCAGTGAGTGCCATGCCTGGGTTCTGTATCCCAGCTCTGTGAGCTGCTGCCTGGGCTGGAGCTCTGTCTCGCTCTGCAGCACAGCTCCCACCACTGCAACCCCTCAGTGCCCCAGCTCATGTCTGTGGTCCATCTCTGAGGGAAGAGCTGAAGCCACATAGTTAAGATTCAAATAGCCCAAGCCTTGCCCTCTATCACCCCTTATGCTTGGCAGTGGCTTCTGGTTCTGTTTCTCTGAAATGCAGAGCTATTAAATTGCTGTTTTATTTAGCCTGAATGCAGTTTTCTGATGTCACATAGGTACGTGAAAGCTGTTGTTATCTCCTCACATAGTCTTTTGTCGGAGGTTTTGATTGGCAATGGGCAACTTTGTGTTCATGAGGACTAACTCATATTTAGGTGATGCCTTTCTTCAAAGATGCCGGATCTTTAAATGTTTAGGGGAGTTTCTGCCTGTTCATTGTTCACAATGATCTGTGTTATTCAGTGCTGAAGAAAACACTGTAGATGCCTTCTGCTGATATAAGCTGGCATTACCAGAAGCCTATCAAACACATCAGCAGACAACAGCAGTTCTTAGGAAGGATTCCAATAGTTATTGTACATATTTCAGTCATTACTACATTTCTGACCTTTATTAGATGATTAGTTCACACAAGAATACTCACAGACCAGCCTTGTTATACCAATGTGATATGTAGGGACTATTCAAACACTGCCACCATATTTAGAGGGATGGGAAGGCAGAGGGAAGTACAGTGGAGCTGTCTGCTTCTAGAAGAAAAGTTATTTAAACTAAGCATTTAGTTGTGAAAGAAGCTACCTGGGTTATTTCTGGGAAGGAGTGAATCTTTGGTCCACAAGAAGCAGCAAGCGATTTTCAAATCCCTTGGCCTGATCCACTGTGTGCCAGTTGGGTGATGCTGCAGGATGCCCTGCCTGGCTGCAGATGCTGGTGGAGAGAAAGCTGAGATTGAGCAGACTACCAGGGTTTGTCTGAAGACATATTTTCCAGATACCAGGAACTATAATCTTTCCTGGCTTCCTTGAAATGTGGAGTCCTAAAATAAGTGCAGTAGATGGAAAAACTGAAGGAGAGCATACAAACAACAGATCAAATGGAGTTGAAGACACAAACTTTCACATTTCAGGAGTCCTTCAGAAAAGCAGGGTTATGTTGAGAAGGATCTAGATGATGATGCATTATGAAAAACAAGATTTAAAATTCTGTGTGATGTATATTACGTCCACAGAAACACGCAGCCCTTTTAAGTCTCAAGAGCAAAATCAGCTTTTCTTAATATGGTAAATCAGGTTTTCAGGATAGAAAATATTGTTTTCAAAGTCTGAGGGAAAGAACAGTTCTGGGATACGGAAGACGGGACCAGTGCAGGTTGGTGCAGCCTGCCCACCAGGACAGAGCTTCCCAGGATGTGTACCTTCAGCCACTGCCAAATTAGCTGTTTCAGTCTTCCCAAGAATGCTATGTGGAATGTTTATAATATAAACTTTTCACAGTTTATACTGTAGTTTAATAGGCAATTATAATAACTTGCAGTTCCAGCAACTTGTTCTCTAGATATAATAAGTTTTACATTGCAAAACTTGAAATGGTTTGGGATGCTGTTTGCAGAGGAAGTGCTGCCTCCCTGGAGGTCAGCAGTGGTGTTTGTGCTGGAGTGCTCCCAGAGAAGTGGAAGGGAGCTGCTAGTGGGGACTTATACTCCACACAAGATGGTGTCATTGGGAGCACACTGCTCCAGCAGCCTGCTGGGTGCTGGACATGTTAGTTCAGTGGGCACCCTGCAAAGGCCATTTTCCCCCTTTTCCACCTAGACTCTCAGAAGGCATGTGCAGAGGTGGACATGTTCATGCTGTAGTTCTTAAGTCTTGCTTGCACTGGGAACACTCAACAAGCCAGCTTGTTATGAGTGGCTCCTGGCTCTTGGGAGTCCAACTGACAAGGAGGAATAGTGCACGATAGATGTGAAGATGTGGAGTTTGCAGGGAAGTGTGAACTTTGTGTAAATAATCATGTGGACCTGATTCATATATTCTGCATAATGATTCATGCTGGAAGTTTAATTTGAAATGAACAGAAAAAAAGATTTAGCAATGGCTTGAATCTAATAGTTGCTGCATGCTCTCAGTTCCCCTGTGGATGTTGCACAGAGCTGGAAAAGTTGTTTTCTGTTGCGTGTTATGATTTCTTCTTTATTCAATATTCTCCTGTGTAGTTTTATAGTATCTTTACAGGCCTGGATTTTTTTTTTTTTTTTTTTTTTGTCTGGGATATTAATTAAAGCCTTTTTTATAAACAAGACTTGTGCATGTTAAGTACAAGGGCTGCTCACTCGAAAGGGCTGCAGTGAGTTTTAAACAGAGCAGACAAGAGTGCCACCACTGTGCATGCAAGGCAGCTCTCTTAGGGAACGTCATGTTTGCTTAACTGGGTTTTTGACTGCTTCTTGGGCAAGAGTGTGTTTGACAGTATGAGACCAGCAGAGTGCATTGAGGAAAAATTAAAACATAAAGAACACTTTCTTCCTTCATTTTAGTGGAAAGCAAATTGATCTTCCAAAGCAAAATCAAGATCTGATTGCAGGGATATCCCCCATGGGACTTCATATTCTCTGCTCCACTTGGCTGTACTGAGGTGACCAAAATATTACTGGGTTCACAGTTTAATGTTGCTAATGAGAACTGAGAGAGTACAACATTTCTCTTCTTGAAAGCCTCTCATAATAACTTTGCACAAAACTCTCTCCAGCTTCCTTCAGTGGGCCCTGAATCAGATAATACATCACATCTGTCCTAGTCACCTGTGAATGTACATAGATAACATGCTGTAGAAGGTGCTAAAACTGTGCAGTGCTGTTCATGAATTTTGTAGAATCTATAAAATCTTCCCTGTATGATGAAATCCTTAAGAAAAAAAAAAAAGTAAAAATAAAATAAAAAACACACACAGACTCCCAAACCCAAAACAAAACCAAGCACACACAAAAAAATCCATCTGGAGGACTGAATTGATGAAGGCAAATCCTGAAGATCTGCTTTGAAGAAACACTCTCTTACTGTGTGAAAACTGGAGTAGAAAAGCAGTCCAAAGGAGTTCTGTGACATTAAAAGAAAACAGAATTTCCTGTTGTAATAAAGCATCCTCAGGGAATCTGTGGAGCACTGTGTTTGGAAAGAACAGGTATATTAGCAAATGGATTACAATTGCTTCATAGACTTGCTTGCTTTAGTGTTCTGAAGCTCAAGTCATCTCTGTTGACAAGAGGTTTCATTACACAGGTATCTATTTCCTGCTAATGTTAGTGAGTGGATGTTACTACTTATTGGCACAGGATTTAGCTTTATGTATTCCTGACTAGCTCTCAAGAATGAGCATTTTGTCAGTAAGCTTTAAACTCTTAATAAATCTGTGCTTTTCCAGCAGCGGTGCAAAAAAGCAGTAACAGTATTGCAGTGTTTTCATGTATTGATCTTATAGCGTGTGTGTATGCACACACATATATGCAAAAATACAATTAATTTTAAATGGGGCCAAGTACCAGAAAAACTCTTGTCCATGTTGTCTATGGGCAGTTTAACGTTAATTTGAAGAATCACAAACTTTCTCAAATGGATACTGCTTTTTGTGTGGAGTGAAGTAGGGTGTTGTTTTTATTTAGTGGCTAAGAAAGGTAAAGAGAGACTGGTCTGGTGCTTTACTTCTCCTTCACTCTTTAAAACATGGTGCCTCACGCTTTAAATATCTTTTTTTTTTTTTTCCTGGTATCTTCAACATTATTTCAGACCCATGGTGCTGAGTTTCCATTTAGATGCCTCTGACTAGAAGCTCATGAAATGCTTGTTAGAATGATGTTATCAGTCATCATTAGAAATACCTTTTGAACCTTTTAAGGTTATTCTAATGATTCTGTCAGCTAAGAGGCTGAAGGAGGCAGAGGGGCAACAGCAGCAGTCCTGTTCTTACAGCACGAACTAAGCTTTTTCTTGCTTATTAGCTGTGATATCTGCTTGCTTAAGACTCTTATTTTCCTTCCACATGCTGCTGATCTTCTAAGACCTTTCTCCCCAGTGCTGGAGATACGCGCTGACAAGTTGGTCTCTTTAAAACCTCTTTGCATACTTTTTCAGTGCTGGAGTGGAAAACTTCACTAAATTAATGACAAGCTCATTTTCAGAAATAAGAACATTCTCCTTTTAAGCCTCTGCTGGGGGAGGGTGAGAGTTGATATTTTCTTCAGCTGTTATGGTTGACATTTGAGTCTTTTTACTTAAATGGCTTGATTTATTTCAGTTGTCAGAAGTTTGCACAGTCAGAGTTCTGGTAATATGTACAAATATTTACAGATGGCAGCAATAGTTTGGTGTAATGTCCTGATAAATAGTCCTCTTCACAGCAGTTAGCAGGGTATCCAGAAAGAACTGCAAATACAAAAGGGTTTGCTAGACACAACCAATAAGAGACAAATAGCCTATTCAGTGAAGATGGCTTATCTCCATCATGATTTTGGGTTTTCTTTTTCTTCATCTTACTAGCATCTTATTAGTTCACATATTGGAGAGAAGTGTTATCTAAACCAACTTTCTTCTGACAGAGCCCTTTGTAGAGCAATTGCTTATACACTCTGGATTAGACCAGCTCAGGGTTTGAAGAGAATTTCACATCTCGCCTCCTATTTCAGGAGTTTTCACTGTGATAAAATAGACACTTGTATGTACACAGTGAGGCTGCTTCTGTCCACAGCTAAACAAGTATGCGCCACATTGTGTTTTTTTGTATCTTTACGTGAGACATTGTGTCTTCTCCACAAGAAAGAGGGTTAGTCTAAAGAGACTGCCCGTGTTTCCGTCAGGAAAAATAATAGCAATGGCAAGATCTCATAGTCTAAAATGCAATCCTCTTTGCTCACTTCTTGGAAGTCATGAGTTGCAGAAAACAGCCTCTGGATCACTTCCTGTGGAACTTGGGTCATGGCGATACTGATGCTTTCATCAGATGAAAGACTGCTGCTGTGACTGGGGCAAACCTGCACAAATGAGAACTAAATCTGGGGGGAAGAAAGGAGAGGAGAAAAATGTTAATTTTCAGCCTGATAATCTCCACTGTTTGTCTCATAGTTTCACTGTTGTTGCTACTCGTAAAGGAAAAGGAGAATCTACAACAGGCTCTTCTGACAGCAGCCCATGCTTGTGTCAGAATAAGGCAAGTGGAAAGCAAGTGGTTGCTCAAATCATGGTCTGTACAGCTCTTGCATTTGGCAGGAGAATCAGAAGCATGGTTCTCCACAGCTTTTGGTTTGCTGTTTTAAGCATTTGGCTTAGTCAAAAACAGTGAATGAAGAGTTGTCCTGTCATTGCTTGTAACTATGAAGAGCATGTGTTATGGAATTAATGCAAATTATTGATATTCGAAACAGCCTCAGATCTCCAAAGGGCCTAACATGCTCTGAGGGCATAGCTGTATTCTGATTAGAATATGTCCACAAAATCCACAAAATGCCACAAATAAGATGCTGCAAGGGCTAGTTAATTACCGAGTGTGGCTTTTACAGCCCTGTCCCTTTACCTTCCTGGAGGTGAAATTATAAACAGATACTAACAAGAGCCTGATTGTTGCAACCTGAATGGGTCCTGAAAATACATCTCTTTCTGGAAGCTGAAATGAGCTTCCTAAAATCAGGTAGTTCAGTTCATCAGGAGGAGTAAAGTGCTTGGGATGTGGAGGTGACTGGTTATTGAAGTCTAAATACACCATTATTACATGAAGGCTTCTTAGTCTGCTGTAGCATCGTAGACGTAACTTCCATAAACATCCAGTCATGTGTCAGTCTACTTGTTCTTCTTTCCAAATGCTCTTTTGTTTGTTTCTTCCTTTGAGAAAGTCCATTTCAAGTTACTCTAATGTTTTTGACCTTCGATACCCATGAGCCACCAGCTGTACTTGTCTCTTATCAGTACCCAAGTGTTTGTAGAGACCATACCCTGCCGTCCCCTCATCTAGTTATAAAATAAACATCCCGGTAACTGTGTAAATATTGAAGATTCATAGTTGCAGAGCAGCTCCAATCCATCACAACAGGATCTTGATAAGGCTAAAGCTTGTCCTCATGAGCTGTGTTGCAGCAGAGCTCCTTGACTACACTGTATTTGTAATATGAATCAACCATTACCCTAGCATGGGTTTATGAAATTATTTTGTCATATGGTAGCCACTGCACACTCTGATACAGAAGCCACACTGGTACCTTGCTAGCATGAAGTACAGCAAAATGCATTTCAACTGATGGACTGACTTAGGCTGTTATTGGAGCTCAGTGCTCTCTGACCAAGGTCTTCCAGATGTGCCATATGTGGAGCATTTAATTTTTGTTACCAGCTTTACTTATCTAAAGTTATTGGGCATTACAAACAAAAACTCAGTTGTAAAGCTAATCCTGCATTTCTTGTGCATCCAGTATTTGTACTGAAGCTGGTATTTTTGTGTGCACAGAATGAGAAATTGAGTTTCCACTTTTACAAAGTGCTCTACAGAAATAATTTTAAAATTCCTTAAGAAAAGTCAGGCTAAAAAACATCAGTGGAGTGGTACATTGTAGCCATGCCTAATATCTGAGAGCAAAATGGTGCTGTGTGATAGAGCTGGAGTTGATCTGTAAATACAAGCAGCTGCTGCTACCTGAGGAGTACAGTGTACCCAGGTACTACTGACAGGTTTATCCCAGAAGACAGCACGCAGATGATTTCAGGATGCATGATAGTGCCTTGCTGCCTTGCACCTGTGCAGCATAATGCCAAGCTCTCTGTTGATTTCCGTACATACAAGTCACTTGGAGACACTATGTCAGGTTAGCATAACACAGGGATGTGGGCTCTTTCAGTGTCTGAGCAGAGAACAGAGATCACAGCTTCTTTCAGAGATCAAAAAATGAGTCCAACATGCATCTAGTGATCAAACAAGAAGTGACCATGCTGTTTTCCATGTAGCACTTAGTGCAAAGTTGCTAAGAGTGATTTCAGCTTTAAGATGTCTCCAGAAAAGCTTTTTCAAAGCTCTTTGGTCACTTAACTTGGCAAATACAGTCTTAACCAAGCTAGGAAAAAGTATTACTTAACCTGAAGATATCAAAAAATCATTTGTGTAGTTAAACTAAAATGATGGAAGATTAAGTTCTGACAAAAAAGCATGTTAAATGAGGGTCAGGTTGCTCTCTTAATCAAATGACTTTGCCAAATATTTACTAAAATAGGACAGGCTCTTGTAAAAGTATAAATAGTTTGTTAGTTATTTAAATAAAAGATTCTTACAAACCTTATTTGGTATGATTCTTTGATAGTGTTTATGAGGGGCTTTTTTAATAGCAGGATTTCCATTGTGATTTTTCACTAGTAAAAAAAAGTCACTTTTTCCCCTGGCAAAGCAGATTTTCCCTATAAAAATTTGATAGAAAGCATACAGCTTACTAAATGATATATTATAAACACTCCATACATGAACTTTACTACTAAATAAATATTTAATTATAAAGGATGTTGCCATCTGTGGGATTTGAGTAGATATTTTGTTTCTGCACAGCAACTTGTAATCAGCAAGTTCTGAACCCCTGATAAGAAAGGACTTAGAAATGCAGTGAGGAGGAGGAACGTTCTGGAAGAGAAGGCTTGCAGTCTTTTGCCCAAGCGTGTTCTTTGTGCAGGCTTGTATTTTGCAGAACAAAACATATCCAGAACAGAGAAGACAGAAGTTTTTAAAAAGCAGTATTAGAGGATAGGTATAAGACAATGCAACATGAATACTGAGAGCAAACATGGACATTTTCAGTGTCCTTGATCTTGCAGATCTGACCTCCACTATGCATGGACCACCAGCAGTACTTGTGTATCAGCTGTGTACTTCTAGCAGGAGTTGGAAAACACGAATTACTCTTTCACAGTCCTGCCTAAGGAATATAAGCACTTGTGACAAGTCAAGTGTAATTACGGCTTAGACACTTCTTAATATGTGGGAGGGAGCAGAATTGTTTGATTAGGTCTTGGTGGCATAGATGTTAACACCCCATATCCAGTGTAACTACAGATGGGATGAGGATGGGAAAGTGGTAAACATTACCAAATATGAACACATGGGGTTTTGAAAGTATCCCTGATGAATAGATTAGGCAATGATTGTTCACCAGAAGGCTAACCTGAATCTTCTTCTTGATCACCTTCTGTCTAGTATATCTCAAAATTCAGCAACTGTAAGGCCATGGTCCATGTTAGCTGAATGGAGGATTACTTAGGGTAGAAAAATGTCACGTAAAAAAGATTGGGTTGTGTTGGAGAGACATTAAAACAGAGACTCGGCAATTTTTTTCAGCCAATCTGTGTATGAAAAGTGATTTGGCCTGAAATCATGAAACCTGAACTGAGTGAATATTTGAGAATAGTGTAAGTCTGTGTAAATATTGCTGCTATTTTAGGATTCTTGATTGTGTAATCTGTAGTTGTGATGGTGAAAGTTTGTGTAGGTTATTTCTTTGGCCCTGGTGGAGTGGTCATGGGAGTAAGATTTACAACACTACCAACTTCTACTTTCTCATTTTCCTATTTCTGTCCAACCTTGCTCAAAGCATCTATCAGAAGTAGGTGCATCTTGTACTAAAGCACTGATCACAAGTATAGAGACATTCATTTTTTTCTTGATAAGAAAATGGCCTGCTTCAAAGAGATTTTCACACAGGACTTCATAGTAAGTGCTGGAACTATTGGAAGTGACTTAATCCTAGAAAGGATAGAGCCTGCAGTTCTTCAGGCAAGGTCAGAAAACCAACCAGAGTCCCAGTTGGAAGCCAACAGAAGCTAGATCCATGGAATAAAATGGTGGCTGCAGAAGCTCCATCCTGAGGTTCTGCCTGTCTGCACATCATAAAGAGTAATAGGATATAAAATTACTTTCAGTTGAAAACAAAAAAGATCATCGATGTGGCCATAAAAATCTGGAGTATGTTACATTCCTAAAAAGACTTGCAGTCACCCAATAGAAAACTGAAGGTAGCTAAGAGCTAGACTGCCATCTGACTCAAAGCGTAATCTCCTGCAATATTGTTTTAAAAGTCTGGATACATTCCAGGTATGTGATCAGATGGTTTGAATCCAAATGATACCTAAGCAACTGAGGCAATAGAGAGATTAACTGTAGTTGAAGCAACTAAAAACATGTCAAACTGACAAAGGACCAGTAGAAATGGAAACAAATATAAGGGGTACAAAACCATAGCAACAGTCAGTGTTGCTGGCTACAATAAGCTTTTATTAACTGAAAATAGAACTAAGTAATGCAAGAGATTGGAGAATAAAAGATAAAGGCTGTTTCAGTATTTTCTGTTGTAAAGTGTGCCATTTAGGGAGGAATACAGCAGAAAGCAGTGCGGTTCAAACAAGCAATGTAAGAAGATGGCAATAGATAATTCTGTGAATTAAATGCCTTCTGCATTTAAAACTCTTTAATGAAAGAAAATTCAAAGCTTTAGCAGTTTGTGCTTAACAGGGAAAATCCTGCTGATGTGAGCAGATTGCACAGGCTGTTTCCTGTGCAAACGTCTGCAGAATGATCAATCATGATTAAATGGCAATTTTTAACCAGTGACACTGTTTATGTGAAAGGCAATTCCTGCACTAAAGCCATGTGAAATATAATGGCAAAGTAGGAGAAAGGAAAGACAAGCAATAGTAGCAAAATTACAATACTTGAAAAATTAGGGAAAAAACCAACCCCAACCCTGAAAATAGGCAACAGGAGAGAAAGTGAACAGCAGGATTGTGCAATTCTGTTAATGTATTTCAAGGGCTTGGGAGTTTGCCATTACCATGTACTATATGGCTCTACTTCAGCAGATTTTAAAGCATGAACGTGCCTTATACCTGTAGGTATTCTTGAAAAGCTGAGGTTGTGCATGTGGAAATCCAGCTGGGCGCTGATGTAATGCTTCAGGCTTTGTGCTCACGGGTTTCCTAGCATGCTTGTGGGTGGATTTCTTTGCTGTCTTATACTGTACTGCCATACATGCTACGGATGGTCCCCTTGTGGGCAACAAATCTGGGTCTTCTATCTATGGGCCAGCTATTAACATATCTTGGAGATTTCTACACTTTAGCAGATTTTGTAGAAGAGGTCAAAAGTGGTTTTGTGGAGGGGGGTAAACAAGCGATAGATGTACAAACAGAAAAATCACTAAATCCTCCTTACTGTAGGAAACCAGACTAGAAAGCTAGGCCTACGAATGAATGCAAGGGGGAATGTATCAGTTCTGTAAGTGAAGGGTGTGTTGAGTTGAGTGAAAGAACATGTTGGATGGGGGAATGAACGGCTGGGACTCATTTGATTGTAACACTCAAAGCGCCAGACAATAGCGTCAGGATTTCTACAAAGCAGAGAAATTCTCAAGAGAGCATGTTCATCTGCTGACTTGAATGAAATAGTGGGAAGAATAGCATCAGCCAAATTACTTTCATCTAGATTTGCTCCAACAAATACTATTTGATGAGGCAAATTCCAGAATATTTGCTATAGATAAACTATTTGAGCAGCGTCAGTTCCTGTCTTCTATTAGTGTTCTGTACCCACTGTGCCACAGGACACAAATCCAAGTGCTTGATGGGCACACAATTTGTTTTGACCAAAAAAAACCAACCAGAAGCACACCAAAGCAGCATCTTAAAACCTATGTTCTCTATTTGGAGCTGCCTTTAAACCACCTCAGCAGTGTGGTTACTTTTCCAAAAATCAAACTCTTAATCAGGTATTTCTGCTCTGAACTTCAGCACCAACACAGTTGAAGTTGTAATACCAGCAAAAGAAAAATTTCCAGCAAACATTACTTCAAAAGTGTTGAGCTGAGCAGAAGAGATCATTTGTGTTTTAAAAACCTATCAACATGACTGCAGTAGATATATGTGCTATATATATGCTTGGGTTGGGATTTTGATGTGCCCATTTTAACAGCTGTGTTAACCATGAATTTGGATTAAACAAACTTGAAATTATAGCTTGATACTGGCTTTCCCACACCCTAGTCCTTTCATGCCCCTGTGCTTTTCTTGCAGTTTACTATCCCTTTGGTTGAATTCTTGCAAGTGTTGGTGCAGTTGTGCACTGATTCTGCCTCTCAAGTGGTGCACCAAAGTCTCTCAAACAGTGGGGGGCTCCTTTGTTTCAGTGGTTCACTTTGCAGCAAGGACAAAAAAGAAACTGTGCCAGTGTGAGAGAAGGGGAGAAGGAGGGTAGAGGATGCTCCACTGCAGGAGGGGTCCTCTTAAACCAAATGTGTTTTGGGAAGAAAGTTGTTATTGCTGCATTCTTCCCCCATTGCATTCCAAGTGTTTGAAGTCTGGAGATTCCTGTCACAACCTAGAAGGTAAATGTAGTGAAACCAACAATTGTTCATACTATTATTTGTAAGTGATGCTATCAGTGATTTGAGGAAACTCACCAAAAGCTATATGCTGTACTCTGGCTGTAAAGGCCTATGCCTTTTCTCCTTAGGATACAGAGATTATCTGTCAATTCCTACTTTATTTAGGTTTTAACTTGAAACTGAACTGTTATTGGGGACCACAAATAGCTTAGTCAAGTCTATTCTACAAAGAGTCTCAGAGCAAAGAAATCAAGAGATTAGTCACGCCAGCTTGCCAGGAGGCTATTGCCTTATATGTAATACAGAAATTGTGAAGGGGAACTTCTGAACTATGAAACTGTGCACACTTACAGAAATACATTAATAGCAGCAACAGCATAAGGCACAAGTGAGTCAATGTTGGAGTCAGCATTGCTCCACAAAGCCAGGAGCTCGCAGCTGAAAGACTACGCTGTTGCTTTGTACTTTGGATCAAAACTGTTCTGTCATGGCTGGATCACAGCATGCTCTGAAATACCCAACTCTGAATGGCTTGTTCAGAGAAAGGTTTTTATTCAGAAAAATCTTTGTTTATTACTCCTCTTTATCATCTAAGAGGAAGCGGTTTGCATATAGGAGATTGTACCCAGCCCAGGATACCTAGACTGAACTGCAGTTTTAGTGGCCTGAGCATGGAGATGAGTCAGTGCGGGGCAGAGTTTAGGTAGTGGTCCTGGCTTTTTGCATCTCTGAAGTCCTCTGGTTGTACATGACCATGTACATAACCATCAGAGAGATGAGGCTTCTGTGACAAATGTGCATGTGGTGTTATATACATCCTATAGTGGGGTAAAGTAGCCTAGTCACTGTGAGGGGAAAGGGGGAAAAGAGATTGTTCTTCCTCTGGTAGTTGCTAGCATGTGAAAGTTGGCAAAATGGGTTGCCTAATATATGCTGGTATCTTATTTAATATAGATCAAAATATTTTCAATTACACTAGTGAAGGAGATGGACAATCTGGGAAGCTCCTTCTCTGGTCTGAATATCTCCATGTATTTCTTGGACTTGTTTGGGTCTTTTTTACAAAGCATGGTCAAATATACTGTGCTTTGAAACCTAACTTTAAGTGGTTGTTAAAGTTAAATGAGCAATAAAAGCTTGTTCTGTGTCTGCCTCAGTGCTCAAAGATACTCAAAACTTTACAAGCCTAGATTCTAGTTTTTAGTATCTAGATTATTATTATTGTTGTTATTTAATTTAGGTTTAGAAACACCAAATACTGAAAAATAATAGATTTCTGTGGTGGTTTCCTCCACAAAACCACCCACAGTCCTCTGTATAGTATAACATTACTTTCCATCAGGGCAACAACTGTCAGGAGCAAAAAATCACTACAGCCAGCTATTTCCCACTGCCTCCACCCGGTCAGAAGGTGGTTGGATAAATGTGATTTAGCCTGCACAAAAATGGAAGCAGGATACTGAGGGAGTTTGGGGGTTTCCTCCATTTCATTGGTATGTCAAAGAAATAAATAGACTTGTTAAACTCTGAAAAGTTAAACTGTATTTGATTCCAGCTTCAGAAGCACAAGCAAAGGTCTAGAGAAGTAAAACTTTCCCCTCTTTGATTTTTTTTCTCTGTGAGATATTAGATATAAATATTCTAATATTAATATTATTCTAATAATAAAAACCTAATTTTACGTAGAATTTAATTTTTTTTGAATGTTGATTGTAAAAATAAATTAAACTCAGTCAATGAAAGTATACATTTTGGCCTTTTAAATATATTAAGTCATATAATGTTGGACCCAAACTCTTCTTTCTGAGTTAGACATACCTGGCTTGGACATGTCAAAGGCTTTGAGTTTGGGGTGGGGTTTTCTTTATTGCTTTTGGGGATTTTTTTGACATTTTTCAAAACCAGCTCTTCCCTATGAGAAACTTGCAAAAAATCAGGATTTTTTATTATTTTTTTTTCTCCCGAATTGAAAACTTCCTACTAAGACATTGGCCAAAACTTCTCACTTCCAGATTTTAGTTTAGGAACTTGAGCTATCCCTAATCTTATAGCTATTTGACAGAATGCATCCTCAAAGGAATGTTATAAAATGAAATGAAGGAAATTTAACTGAAGTAGTCCATTTAAAAAATTCCTTGATTAAGGGGTAAATTGCCAGTGCTAGGGAAAATCAGCCCTGAGGTTTTGCAGCTATTCACTGGGAATCTTGGTATGGTACAAACAGATTTGGGTGAAAAGCCAGACATAGAACAGCTGCTGCTGGAAAACTGGGAGATCTTATTCTAAATATTTTAAAGCCAAAAGAAATGTTTTAAAAAAGTCTGTTGTGCTTCAAAATGGTCTCATGTGTGCAGTCCCATTATCTTCAGGGGAATGAGGACTATTTAACTGTTGCTAGATCGTGTCCTTAACTGGTGATGTATTTATAATCCTGATTCAGGAAGGAAAAAAGAAAATGGAGAAAATGCTGAATTCTGGAGAATATAGAAGTTACTTGGCTCCTTCACAAAAACAACTTGTTAAAAAACAAAGGAAAAATGATCTGTCAAAAATCTGAGAGGATTTGATTTCTAAATTTATCATAACAGATGTAGCTATTTCTTACAGGTTTTTAAATGAGTAACGTGCATGGGGAGGAGGGGTCCTGCTTATATTTCACTTTCCACCACCTTAGTGCTGGGGGGAGCTCAGTCAGTGGGAGTCCCACGACGGTGGCCCCCATGCCAAGTTAGCAGGAAGCAGCAGAGGAGTGGATGTGAGCTAAAGGGTCAGATGCTGCATTTTGCTTACAGCAAATGGTGAACTCCTTTTAAAAATATGAGAATATACCAATGTTAATTGTTAATCATTGACTCATTGTCAGTGCTGAGCAGAGGTGCTGTGTCTGCCAGTAACATGCTGGGTGGCACAGAGTGGTGGAACCCTCAGACAGTGAAGAAATGATCATACCTTGATCCTGATACAAACACTTGAATTGGGAAGAGCTGGTTTGGGTTCCAGCTCTTAGGGAAAGTCATCTCACCTGGGAGACGCAGAAATGAAGAGGGTCACTAATGCATGCTTACTAAATAACAGTTTGTGGCAAGCGACACTGGTGGTAACTCAGGCACTTGCTTGGTATCAGATGGGATGAAATTCAAAGAGCAGTGGGATTCAGGAGGTCAAGTCTCCTGGGAACAGCAGGTGTGGGGGTTCTGCCACCAACACCGTCCCTTTGCAGGGACATTTCTATGTGTTGGACACGGTTGGTTCTGCCAACTGTACCAGCTGAACTTATAAGAACTTACTGCTCTTGCAACTTTGCATGTATAAATTGTTCAAAACTATCCAGCTAGCCTTCCTTTTCCAGAATTCCCAGAGGTGGTGATAACACTGCTCTAAATAACCAGTATGAAACTTACTATCTCTGTTATACTTCAGCTTTCATGGAAAACATGAACCACAGGCCTGGGGTGGGGGAGAGGATGTGTGTGTCTGTGTGTGCACTGAGAAATGTAGCCGTTCATGTTTTGGTGCAGCAGTTCAGCCCCGTTCCAGCAGATTTGCAAATACTTGACCTATCTGAATTTAGCCTATTGAATCCTATATCGAATCTCTCTTTGCTTAATGTGCTCCATTTCCACAGTGCTCGCGAGTACTGCGAGAAAGCAGGTAACATTTGCAGGTCAGTAGACCTGCTCTGGGACTCCAGGGCTGGGCAGCCTGTCCTGCAGCAACATCTCCTGGAGACTGGAAACGTTTGGGGTGCATGGTAGCAGAGCCTGAGAACAAGACACCCCTCTGTAGATCCAGCACTCACAAAAGTAAACTCATTCTCCCTTTGTTACTCAGAGCAGCTGTCTGGTTAGAAATGAAGCAGCTTGGAAATATTTGGGCATGGAGAAGCTGGGATAGGACTTAGGAGAGGAGAAGGAACAACAGAGCTGGTTCACTCTTCTGAGTCATGTTGAGTTGGAGTCCTGCTCTTGTATGTTTTCCTGCAGCCCAGTGACCCACAGGCGATTTGACTAGAGTGACCACTTACTCATCCGTGCAATGTGGTGTGCTGACCTACTTTAAAACCCTTGATTCCAGCTGAGTTCCGCTCTGCAGACCTAGCACTAGGCTTTCTTCAACGTCTGCCTCATTTTCCTTTCCCAGAGTAACTCTTTAGTGGAATAATTACTGTACAAATGCCAAAGCCCAGCAAACTGCTCTGCATTCCAGTTCCACAGGAAGTAAAATCTGAGCTTGCCAAGAGTGCTCGCTCATCCACGGCAGCTCAGCATCCCAAATTCCTGCTCCTGTTAGTGGGGGTTTACGTAACAGGAGCATGCTGGGCCCCTGACTTCTGTTTTTTATGCAGAAAACTAGAAATGAATGAGTGTGATGTGGCAGGAAGCAGCTTGTATGAAAGGCACAGAGATTGAAAGAAGACAAGTAATATGTTTTCAGTACTAAGTTAAAGCAATAAAATACTCATTTGAACAGCTACTCTGGGGTCCCCCAGTCTGGCTTTAAAAGGTATAAAAGAAGTAAACCTAAAAAATTACATGGTCAATTTATTTGACAGCATAAGTTTAAATTACTCAAACAGCTGGTTTAAAAACTGTTCTCTTAACAGAGACACAAAGTATTGAGGCAGCTGCCTTTCTGTTTTGAGAACATGACAGTAAAAGCAATAGGGTTACAAGAGTGACCTCCTCCTACAAGGAGGTGAGCAGTTAAGATCTGAGCCATTCTGCTGGGGTCCCCAGTGCAGCACCAGCCCTGACCAGCCTCCTCTGAAACAGTGCTTCAGGTCAAGTTTATTACTGCTCCTGTCTCCAGTCCTGGCCCTGCTTCCTGGATAGGTCCTGGGTCTGTGTTGTAGCCTTGTCTCCAACTCCATCTCCTTTTGCTATTGACTGGACCCTCTACATAGACACTGGACCCAGTTTATATCCCTTTTGCTTCACCGGTGACTGCCCATGTGCCAGCACCCAGCTCTGCCTGTCCTGTTCCCATGCTGCGAGATTGTGGCATGTTGGTGAGGGAGCTGTTTGCACTGTGGTCACCTCTGCTCTTGCCTCCCATCCTCTCATGGAGCAGTGCTGCTGCTGCTCCTACTTTTTACTGGCCTTCAGTAGGCATTTCCTTGCTGCTGAATTGCAGATGATGCTGACACTGGGAGGTACCGAGCAGCTGGCACATAGCAATACATACCAACTGTGCAGTCATGTGCCTGCTGAACTCTCCCGTGCTTCACCAGACTACAGAAGCTGATGGAAACCAACTTCATCCTGAGCAGGACTGTGCCATTTATGCATCTCAAGGGGTGTCAAACCTTCTCAAATGGCTGTGCATGTACTGAGACTGAGCTGATTGCCCGCATGTTTCCTGACCTCTCTTTCCAGGTCATATCTTTTTCCTGTGTACTGGGGGCATTGATTGCTTCTTGGGATGAAATCAGACTTTTGTTTAACAAATTTCCTGTTGTTGTGGGGACCAGAGCAGGAACGACGCTCAGTTTCATCAGTGTTCTTCCTACAATGTGCTACCAGGCTCTGGGGCTCTTGCTGCAAATCTGAACCTTGCCGATGTTTTTTGAGAAGTGTTTTACAGCCTGTGGTGACATTTGGAGCCCTTCAGAGCTCAAAAGCTATAGTGCAGATATCTTAGACTGGAGTAAACAGAACTCTTGAGCAAGATGAGGAGGAGATGATATAAGGAGGGAAACTTCTTTCTTCCCCTGTATACCACGTGTGAATGATGCTTGAGGTCTGATGGGTAGGGTTGGGACAGTTGTGATCTCCCCTGCTAGAATGCAAAAAGACAGTTCCTGCCTACTTCTTCTGGTACAAACAACCCAGAACAAAAGAAATAAAAAAGCCTGGCAAGCAAGCAATCAAGAGAAACTGGGATCCTGCCTCCCCACCTGCGGCAGCAGAGGATGAGGTTGGTGGCGTGGGTGTTAAAGAACAGGCTGTGCTTTACTAAAACCTGGTGTTGTGTGCATGTTCCCTTCTCTCCTTCCCTCATCCTGGCTGGCCCTAAATGGCTCTGCCCCAGAGGGTGAAACCTTCCCTGGTAGAGTCCACCTGAGCCTTGGTACCTCCGTGGTTACCTGCCAAGGCTGTGCTCATGTATCAAAGACAGGCTAGCCTGGCCTGAAGCAGGACCTGCAGCTCCAGCAGCACTGCAATGACTGGAAACAACCAAGTGCTATCTAAAAGCACACCTATGTTTTGAAAGGAATATATAGTAAGGTCTTGCTAAAAATCAGCAAATTCTGAACTGAGGTGTGGGATGGTCCTTTCTGAAGATTAACTAGTAATAGGAGGGGGAGGGAAACTGTGTGCCTGTCTATAGCATTAGAATCAAAATACAAAAAAAGATGGAGGGGAATTGTGCCATAATTAATCTACCAGGATGCTATAGATCTCATTTCACTGTGCTACAGTAATAACTAAATGAAAATCCAGATCATGGCTGAGCACATGAAGAAATAAACAGTTCCTGTGTATTTCAGAGAAGAATGAATTTCACGTTGCAGTGGTTCCCAGTGGTTCTTCAGTTTACTTGGGAGATGGCTGTTATCAGGATAGTGCATTCTTTAGAGATGAACTAAACTTGTTTTTGTTTTGAAATTGCATATTTCTATCATCATCAACACCCGAAGCAAGACACTTTGTAAACTTTTCTTGTACAACTTTATCATGACAAACCTGGGCTAAAATAGATGTATGAAATTTAGAAGGTCATGAAGTACTGCCCGTATCTTTTGGGGTATATTCTCTGGTTCCTCTGAAAGGATCTTTAACCCAATGCTGCAGAACTCTGGTGCCTCCAGAACTGCCTCATCTGAGAGATCACTTAAGAACTATGGCTCTCTAGGGAAGAGAAGAAGTATCTTATACACTTCTAGTGCTGTTTGTTATTATGAAAGCTAATGGGAAAATCAGGTTTGGAAAAGATATTATGTAGATTTGTGCTACTAGAAATCCAGCATTTTTATAAGGAATTTTAATCCTTTCTGCTATGGATCTGCTGTCCCTTTCCATGTGCTTGCTGTGGGCTCTGTCTGTATGGAGGCTGTGGAAATTATGTGAAAATCCAAGCAGGGCTTTTGTCCTTTCTCCTCGCCTGACCAGCAAAGTACAGCAAAGACTTACACAGGCTGTTAATCATCTTTAGATCAGATTTCAAAATCATGTGTATTTAATAGAATGAGTTTCATAAACATTATAATATAAAAGTAATCTTCCATAAATCTTACAGTCTTTTGTTGTTGTTGAGATGTTTAAAAATTGCAAATGAAAATATTTCATAGTACATTTTTATGCTCCACATTGCATGCGTTTCTGTCTAGGGCATATTTCTGATTGCGTGCACTTGTGGGTGCATTCATCACCACGACAGCTGAGGTTTTGGGGGGACCAGTCTGTTCCAGCAAACTCAGCCAGGTAGGAAAGGAAGAATCTGTGAATATCGTTGCAGCTCTCACATGTGAAGGGACTAAATTCATTTAACCTTTTAAGAGAAAGGCTTAGGCTTTCTTCCATTGATTCTTCTTAAATGGATCATTCATCTTGCTTCTGCACTGTATGCTTCAAAAACTAGGAAGAATTAGGAAATAATTCCTTTTTTATTCTTTTTTAGCTGTGGCAAGACTTGAGCATTTGTGACCATTTTACCTCTTCCTCCCACATGACATACGCATCTGAGGCTTTGGGGATACTAAAACTGTAAGAGGTTGCTCAGTTGCTGTGTGTCTGTAGTGCTAGTGAAGGATCTGTGTGCCAGTTTGTCTTCATAGTCAGTAACACTTTGCAGGAATACGCTCATTTATTCAGACTGCTTATGTACCTCTGGCACACACACTTTCTTTAACCAGCAGATCTTGAAATCTATTTCATAACCACTCTTTTCTCTTATATGTGTTACTTGCCAGCCATAATTAATAGACTGAGTTTTATAGGCAATGCATGAGCATGTTCTCTCTCTATATATGCCCTAATTCTGGCAAAAGTTGCATTGCCCAGGCCTCCCTACGAACTATATTTCTGTATAAAATCCTAGCATGCATGTGTGTACTGAGATGGCTGTTGGAAACTTATCTTTAAAGCCTTATTGCAAGCCAGAATATTCTGAAACTTGGCATACTGCTTTTGGAGTGGGTGCAGTTCATTTAGTTAATATCTGGGTCTGTCTCCTGCTCTCTTTTTATAGCCCAGGTTCCCCAGGGTAGAGGGAAGTACCTAATTGCAGATCTGTCTTGCCAAGTGCTTGGCAACCAGAGCTTCCCCCCACAATGGAGTTTGTCTCTAAAGCAGATAACGTCCATTTGGAATAACCTGATGTTTTAGGCTAAAAAAGGGCAGAGTTTTGAAGAATGGTTTAGAGATTAAACTCAAGTATGTGTAACACACTGATTTGTCTCCAGACCCTGTGGATACAGTACTCTTTTAACATGTCACTACTTGAAAAGAGTGTCCTTTAGCAATCATAACTCTATATTTTTTACTTTCTCTTGCATTTCATCCTTTCCCACTGTTGGTTTAATATGGCATTACAGGATATTTGTGTCAACAATCAAACTATGAAAATATTTTGTACCTATTTAGCACACAAATACCTATTTCATTTTCAAGAAAAATATGTGCTTTATTTGAATCAGGTAGAGTGCTAGAGTTTGAGAGGTACTTTTATGGCTTTGTGTACGTTACAGAGATCTGGCATCTGGGTCAGGGTTTGCAGTATGTGCATACCAAGGAGCCCGTATCAGCAAAGCAGAGGTACCCGCAGAATTCAGGGCCTGCAGTTGCTGCTAGTCAGTCCTGTAAATCTGCAGTACTGCAGAGTCAGCACAGGCCCCACTCGGGCAGAAACCTAAACATCTGTTTAACTTTAGGCATGTGCTTTAAGCTTCTCTCACATGACCTGCTAAGTAAAGGGGGGGGGGGGGTGTGTGTTGTTTGTAATCACTGTACTGAGTGCTTTACTTCATAAGGTTGTGCTGGCAAAGCACTTTTCAAGCAGGATAGAGTCTGTTCCTTACCTTCACACTGTCTTTTCATAGTGTGGCAAGACATAGGCATGCAGTCCCAAAATTTATCTCTTCCAAAAGAGAGAAATTCTTCTTTCTCTTTTCTGTCTCTCCATACATTAGGTTTGCAGAGGGGGGGAACCTTGGGTGCCCCAGCCTAAAAGAGAGCTGTAGCTTGTTCATATGAGTCTCCAGTCTGGACAGCCAAGAGATGAGGACTGCAGGGCTGCTGTGTGCACACCTGCCCCAGCATACAAATAGCCTACAAAATGCTCTGAGTGTTCTCATTTCACGTTAGGGTAGGGTGGTGTGCTCAGTAATACTTCAGTGCGTAGGCTGACCAATATTCCTGCAATTATTTGAGGTATCTGGCTGTGAAAACTTGCAGTGGGCCTGCTCCTTCTACTCCTCCAAGCTATGAAAACAAATTGCTCTTCCTTTTGGATTGAATTCCATTCCCATTTCATTCTGTTGCTGCTCCTCCTGTGTGTTTCTCTCTCATCTATTTTCTTCTGGGTTTTTTTGCCTGTTCAGGTTCTTCCTGTGCTCATTCTGATTATTAGCTGGAATAGTCTGTGTAGAAATATTTTATATATTATTTATAATAAAGGTCTGAATTAAAATCTCAGTTGTCCCAGCAGGGTTATAGGGAGCCTTTTGAGAAGAACTATGGCTGAATATATTAGGAGGAGATGACATTCTTGCCCTGACACTGATGTGATACCTGAAAAACTGCTGACAAAATAGCACTAGTCTGTTGAACACTTTTGGTTGAGCTCCGTTCTCCCAGAGAGTGGAAACTGTTGCTTTGTTCCATCCAAATGATAGAACTCAATTTGGAGGCCTCTTCTGACTCTTTAGTCATGAGCAAGTTTGGAAAAGTTACATATTCCTCCTGTCCTTAGGTCTACTGTACTTAATTATGCATTACCTATTTGATTAACTCATTTGGGGGAAGACAAATGTAGAAGTGAAAGGAAGGGTGCAGGGGGGAAAAACATTTTGCTTATTGCTGTTAAAAAGACTTCATTCTGAACCAAGGGAAATACAGCTGAACAACAAATGGCATGTTTCTGTGAACAGACCAACATGAAGATCTCCCTCTATCTGTGTGGGGGATGTTAATGACTCATTACAGCTTGTTTGATGGGAGTTGGAATTTATTGTGGTATCTGGTAGCATCCATCCTTCAGTTCTTCATCTGTTCTGATAAGGAAAAAATCTTGTGCTGCTGTATCCAGCTCCGTTCCTCCTGATAAATAAGCTGCATATCTTTAAAAGCCATCTATTACCCTCTGTTTGTCAGTTTTATAAACTGGCAAAGATTAGTGGGAACAGAAAGAGAGGATTGCCGGTTATCTGAACCAGTGTCAACTGTTGAAGAACCATTTCTTCTGCTGGGCCATAAGCAGTGCCCTGGAAGAGCTGCCCTCTTGGTAACCACCGCCTCAAGAGCCTGTGGCCAGCAGAGCTCTTCCTCTGCGCCCACAGTTCCCTTACTCAGTCATACAGGTCACTTTAAACTGTGCCAGCTCCAGTGTTTTTGGGACCATGAGCTGCCTCTGCATCCAGACACTGAAACTAGCAGAGGTAGCTTAGCTCTGTGTCCTGCTTTCCTTCATCTCTTCCTTAGCAGACTTCCCGAAAGTGATGGGCATGGGATGCCTACCATCCAGGCACATAAAGCTGGAGAACAGTCACAGCCATCTAGAGCTGACCTACTCCAGCTTTGCCATCTGACAGTGCTTTATGAAACATGCACACACACAAGAACGAGGCGGTGAAGCCATCTCAGGGCACTGCTGATCAATGTTGTCCTGCTCTCCAAAAGGTGAGCACTCCTCTACCATTGTCTGTAACGATTGCAGGTGTGGTGTTACCTGAATTTTCTTTTGACGTCTTATTTAATGTCGTCCTCTTTTTACAGAAGCTTTTACAAAATCCTTTCTCATAATTCCCACAAAAATCATGAGGAGGAATTATTTTCCAAACTCCAGTTTGTAGCACTGGAAGATACAAAATAGACCTGCTGGGATTAACCCAAACAACACACACTTGGATGAATCACAACACTGAATTTCTCCCCTGGATATTCTGAGGCTTCTTTGAACACTGCAAATTAGCATTTCACTTAGGCTGATACCAGCAACAGGAGATGAGTGATGTTAACATTTGAAAGTTACGTGGTAAATCTAATTTTCAGGTTTGCATGCCAAAGCTTAGCATGTACTGAGGCACTTAAAACTGACATATGGATGTTGTAGCTACAATTCAAATGTGTGGTATATCTCAGCATTTCATGGCCCTGATACACAAGTCTTAGAGGTAAAGCTAGTGGGTTATAAGCATGATGGTACAGCTTCCTCTTTTGAAAGAGTAAGTATTTGTACTTTTTCAAATACCACCTCACAAACTGTGGTTATGGTCAGTCAGCATGTGAAAAAGCATTGGTTAGGTAAAGGAATTTTAAGTTTTCGCCTCAAAGTTTACTGTGAGGCCGTAGGCAGACTTAAGCATGTCCAGAGGATACTCTCATCTCCAAGGTTCAGCATGTAGTCCAAAAGGGGGTGTGAGAGCAGGACCCGTATGGTCCAGCAGCAGTCAGCTGAAGTGGCACAGTGATGTCCTACCAAATTCAAGAGGATTCAAAATCAGGAGAAGCAGTTTTATTAAACAGCTTAATGTGTTCTATGGAATTTGTAGGTGATGGATCATCATGGGAATGTTTCAAGGAAAAGCTCTAGATTAGGTCTCATTTTATGAGCTCTGACACAAGGCCAGGGAATCCAGTTCTGGAGCACTATTGGTCCACTGTATTTGCATAAACGTCCAAAATAATTTACCAGGGATTTTGCAGTCCTCATTTTGCTGGCAGTTGGGAGACTTACTGTACATCAGTCATAATGCATCAAGTTAATCAAATCATTGAGACTTAGCAAACAAAAAGCATAGCAACCAGGCGGTAACCCGAACCTCTCTCCCCTCCCAGAACAGGCTGCCTGTAAGTGAAAATTCCACAATACTGTGATTCTTTTTAACAAAGGCAACTGGGGTATGTACCTATAAATCCAAACTACACAACTGTAATGAATGAGACTCAAGTTACAGCATTAGTTGCAAGCAGACCCACAATGGAAAACATATGCCAGGTTACACATGTGAAGGATCCCAGCAGGCAACAACCACTGGGCTATAAGCTGTGTGCAGGACAGTTCTGCGCCATGGTGGATTTACTGTGGTAAACTACCCTGGTTCAATCCATTAAACCAGAAAGTACTAAAGGAACAAAAAGATTCCTGATCTGAGCCCACAGGAATGGAAAAAAGTACACGAGATTTTATCAATGAGCTGCCTTCTGCTAGACGTGACCCATCACATTCATTAAACCAAATGATATAACCTTTTCTTATAAAAAGGGAATTCCCTTAAAATATTCCCATTTTCAGGCTACATCCTATCTCTTCACATGAAGAAGTAACACTAATTACGCACTGTTTGTTACAAGTAGTTTGTTCATGCCATATGAAAGAAATGGATTGAATGGGCACCTTGGGTAAAGCACTTCTTAGCACTAGTATTTTTGGAACAAAGGTATAATTAGGGCTTAGATTAAAATCTGACTCTTCTGACAACCATAGAAGAACTTTCTGCAAGAAAGCAAATAACCACCCTCTTCCCTGCCATAGCCCCACAGGAGGATTTAAGTCCTTCCAGAAATGGAATAAACAATACCCTGGGGATACTCAGGAATGTTATTAGTGGTTAGTTTTTAACATGATACACTAAAGCATTGTATAGGGATAAAATTCCTACAGAGTCAAAGGACATGAAAGTGAAATGGGCTGAGTCATGGAGAGGCAGAATTAAGTACACAACAGGCCCATTTAAAACCCCTCTGTTATCTGGGTTATGCTGTGCCTTCCTGTTGCAAAATACCCAGTTTACTGGACCCTCACCTCAGTGGTTCCAGCATACTTTTGTTCCCAGGGTAGCAGGGCCCTATATGCTGGCCTTCAGAAGCATATGATCAAAGGGACTATCCGATTTCCACCCACTGTGTGCAGGCTGCCAATTTAAATATTTACTACCCCTTGAGCTGGCCAGCCAGGAACGCAGCAGCAGAGAGGAGTATGAACCACGTATTTACTGCCACTGAGCTGGTACATGTTCTGCTCTCTGGAAAAGGGATGAGGAATTTGAAGTGAACGTTCTGCGGCTACATTAGTAGAAAAACTCACTGTGCACTTTAAGAAACCCCCAAACATACAAACCCAAAGAAATTAAGCCCCATTTACAACTCTGCTGCAGTAAGAACACTGCCTGAGTAATGCCTCAGAGAACTGTCCTTGCTATAAGCCCAACAACCGAGATCTATTGTTTCATTATAGAAAACGAATTCTTGAAGCCATTAAGTATTAATTTCCTTTCCAACACTGTTGTTCTATGAGGTACACTCAATAGTTGGTAATTTTCTCCCTGTAGCTGAAGCAGCTTTGAAATGCGGTGATAAACTGAACAAATGGGAGAAAGCTGGCTTGGGTTTTTACTTCTCTTGTGTGCTCTGCCTTCAGAAGGTAGGAAAATTTCAGGTGTGCCTGCTAAATGCAAACACTTTCTTTTCCATGTGTTATCTAGCTCAGAAGAACGTACCTCTTCATCACCAACAAATAGTTGAGGCAAGCTCTGAAGATTTTGTCTTTTTCTGTGTATTTTACAGCCTGGTAGAAAGTAATGGTCAAAGATGCTAAGTAAATAACACATCTTCGTAAAGGAAGTATTTTCTTGCTTGGCAGTCATATCCAAAATGAGCTGTTGGACTGTAGCCAGAACAGATTAGAGAATCCACTGTGAGATCCATGTGTTTTATTCCTGCAAAACCACACCGCACCAATTGCTAGATTACCCATGTCAGAGGCGCTCTGCAATGAAAATCTCCTTTGTGTTCTACCTTAAGGTCCAAGATAGTTCCTGACCATAGGAACTTGGCTGGATATTGGGCAGTTATGGAAACACTTGAGGATCCCATCACACCTGGTGGCCTCAAGAGGCTACTTAAGGATAAAGGGGAGCCTTTTGCACCTGCACAGGAAGTCTCAGCTGCATATTGGATCCACATTGCTTTTACTTTCTGGAGAGCAGAGTATCTAAGCTCTGCCTGTGGCAAATGCATGAGAAAAGGAGCATACTGATTATTTCCAGACAGAATAGTGATGCCTCGTTTGTTTCATCTGCATAGTACTTTGCTTTAAATAAACACTTGAGTATGATCTCAAAAGTGATCTGCCTATAAACTCAATAGAATTTCATTTTATTTATCCGCTATTATCAGTATTAGCCAGAAAAACTTCATTGCTGTCTTGCAGGTGTTTCCTTGGGCACTCTTTAATAGGATGCCCTCCTGTTTGCTAGTTTTCATTTACAACTAGGAAAAATACCATAAACTTAATGCATGCCACAACTTCCTAACCTGGTCTAGCTTAGCACTGAGACTAATCTAGTGTTCTCTCTGGTAGATACACAGATGGATTTAGATTTGTTCCGAGCATTCTGTTCTCAGGATTTAGGTATCAGTTTCTCTTCATCTTTCCAAGTCCGTGCTGCTTTTTGCTGCCGTTTTTGCTTTCTTTCCAATCAATTAATATTGTTGTCATAGCATGGTGGCCAGCACCTAACAGTAACCCAGCTGCGGCCTCACCACCACTGAACATGTGTTGCAGCAATGGCATTTCTATGCAGTTTCTTCTAAATGCAGCTCTCATGGTAGGAGATTCACATCCAGTTTATAAACATCTCAAATAGTGTAATTAAACTTTAAAGGAATATGGTACTTGGCTCTTCCCTATGGCTTTGAGGGATTCTTAGAACCACGGGGGAGAGCAGCAGAAACTCAGTGACAACCACTGCTCACCTCTAATGTTTCCTTAATTCTCTCTCTCCATTGAGAGTCTATTGCATTTTACTTCTGGCTTTCATTCTTTTGTGGAGTGCTACACTAAGTATTTCATAAGCATATGCTTGTTCACACATATTATTATTTTCACTTTATCCTTCTCCTAGAAAAAAACCCCAACCCTCTCTGGGGTTTAACCTATTTATTATTTAGCCTACTTAATAGGTGTACGGAAGCAGGAATAACCATGTGTTCTTCTAGCACATTATTGAACATACAAAGCTCAGAATTGTTCCTTACAGACTTCTGTTTACCCCAAAAGTTTTGATAAACACACCATCAGCAATGATTTTTCCCTGTTTGGCTGTTAAACTGCAGCAACGGTAACATCTGCAGAGCCGGCTGCAAGGAGCTGCTCAGTGCTGTGCCTGGCAGGAAAGCCTGAAGAGCTGAAGCCCTTTAGAAAGCTCAACAATAGATAGTTAACATATTTTTGCTTCTTGTCAGCTAGTGCTCTCATTAGACCATAGACAGTGTGAGTGAACGTAGGAGGAAACAATACATCTGGAGACACTGGCAAGACAGCATTGCTTGCCAAATTTGGCCACAGTTCCTTTAGACAAATAATTTCTCAGTGACGTGCTGTGTTTAAATTACATAAACAGCAAAAATGACCAAGACCTGGGCCCCTGGGGCTTGTGGGCTTCAAGAGTTTCTGCAATCAATATTCTGACATCTGCAAAGATTTTTCTCCAACAGCTGATGCCAGGAACAGAGCAAGGTCACCCCCACTTTGTGTGTGTTGAAGGGTCTGAATAGACTGAAATGATGACTCTGCAGCCCCAGCCCTGGTCAGGACCTTTGCACTATCAGAACCACCAGCTCATATGAGAGGACTTACATAAGAGTTATCAAAGCAATGGTTTGTAACCTCGTATAGCAACTTCATTAGCATTTCAAGAAATGCACATGGAGAAACTCTGTATAAAGTTTCAGTCTCCAGAACTATCAAGGGGTTTAGAGTAACTTTTGCTGAGCATAATGTAACTTACTTTGCACATTTAATGTATGGGGCTATTGGTTGGTTTTCCTATTTAGGACCAGCAAGTAACTCTGTGGTAAGACTTCCCTGATAATTAAGTTACTTCAACAGTTGAATACACTAGAGCTATCTGAAAAGCACTTCTATCACTGAGGAATTTATGCAGGAAACAAATGCGCACGATTCTTCCTGAACAGCACCATCCCACAGGAAGACCCTACCTGACTGACTTTTACAGAACATCTCTAGACAATCCTCTGAAGTTGTAAAAACAAATCCTTTATTTAAAAGCTATTATTTTTAAAAAATCAGTTTCCATAACAGAAATCAAACCTATGCACATCACATGAGACATTCTGAAGGCAGGAGCTGTTGAATATTGACAGTTACCATGGCACTGAGGAAACATGGGCTATGCAAAATTAGTAACTGCATTTATTACTATTGCCTGCATAGGAAAGCCCAGACAGGAACAAAAAATACACTTTTAAACCAGTTATGCTTTCCTTTGGATGATACGACCCCCAGCACCTGGCCCCTCCTCCAGCAACACTCCCAAAGAAACCCTGCTCTCTGAAAACAGTCAAAATGAGCACACTTTGTTCCGTTGTCAGTCCCCCATGTACTAATGGGGAACAAGGCAGAGAGATGTAAGTACGGGAGAAAGACTCTCAAGTGCTTTCATATTTCAGTTGTACCTTAAGGCAAGTTTGTAAATTTTAAGGGAATATCTTGAGGATTAAGCACAGAGCTTGTGAAATCCTTTTTCTTTGTAGTTTTTGATCAAAGTTAACTTTTTCAGACAACAGGTACTCACAGCAATAACCCCTCACAAGTGTCTTAGGATAAGACCACGTTAGTGATGTTTATGTCATTTTTGCATCTGCAAGTATTTCTTAAACTGACATTTGCAGTCCAATTGTACAAGACAACTTCAGGAGTTCTGTGCACAGTGCGATGGCATTTCACCGAGTGTAAATGTTGAGAGCAACGAGGCAAAACTATCTCAGTATCCCATTTCCACATAAAATGCATGAAAGAAAGAACAGAACATGGGATCTTCTCAGAGTTTCATGTCTTTAAAAAAAGGATGCAGCAAAGCCTCTTTTGCAGTTATTCTTGTTGCAGGGTTTAAGTCTAGTAGCTTGTCAAGTAGGTCATATGCTTCATCAGGAACCTGATCCCATCCTTTCATGTCTGTTGCCTTCATTTCTAAAGCACCATCACCTTCCTGAAAACTCTTTAACTGTTGAATTTGTTTTCCAAGTGGCTCAGGAGCACACAGTTTGTCTGGCAAAGCTGAGTCATTTCCAGCCTTGCTGGGCACTTCATCCTGGGATCTCATACAGCTGCTATGTGTTCCTCTCAGCTTCTCACAGAGGGTTCTTAAGTTTTGTGCTGGGACAACTTGAGTACACAGAACTGATTTGCCTAGAAATAAAATTACAGGAAGCAATGTTACATTTTCTATGCAACTGTAACAGAATTCTAAGTTTGTTTCAGAGAAACTTCATGCCTTACACCTCTGGAGAATGAAACTCTATGCTGTGTTACACTGCCAGGTAGCAAGTGCTGCAGCATTTGGCCTGCAAACAATTCGGTGAATGGTTATTTCAGTTTTTCGTGTGTTTGATGCGGGCTTTGTTGTTTGGGGTTGTTTTTTAACAGGCCATCTGTTGGGGTTTGGTTTTGTGTTTTCTTTTCCTAGCCCTCTGGGGAGGGGAGGTGGGCAGGAAGCAAGGTTTACATCATCTGAATATTAAGTCATATTGACATAATAAGCCTCCAGGGCAAATTTTGCAGGAATAGAAACATTTCCCTCAAGAATTCTAACTAAATGCCAGCAGAAAACATTTAGTTGGCATGTTTCACCTTGAGTGGCCTTGGCTTAGTGAAAAGCAGTAGAAAGGTTGGAAAACCTATGGCATGAAGTGCCCCGTATGGGAATTACAAAATATAGCAAAATACAAAGCTTCCTTAAAACTCTGTACATATAGACCAGTGCTTTCAGTGTTTTACATGCAGAAAGTGTGATTTATCTCCGAGATGACTTACAAACCTATAAATGTATTTATATGTATATTCAAAACCTTATAGATTGTAAGCCACTGCACTAAACTGCAGACCAAGCACACGTCTTCCCCTCTTCCCCATAATTAAGGTTTGCATACCAAAAGTTTTAGCAGCTTGAATGGTTTCTCTGGATCCACGAACTGTCATGATTTGTGCCAAAGCAGTTAAATCATCACTTGCTTTGTAAAATGGATACCGTCCGCTGAGCAGAGAAAGGAATACGATTCCTGCAGACCACATGTCAATAGCTGGAATTGAAAGCAAACTTAGTGATAACTAAATGCAGGGCTTCATCGCAAACAAAATCACAACTTTCTGTAAAAAGATACTATGACCTGAAGAGCTTCTGTCAGGAGAAGGTTCTGTTCTGAAGTACTGACTTTGGTCACATAGATAACACTTCAGCAGTGGAAATAGCTATCATTAAGACTGAAGATGCAGAGGGAGTAATTCCGTTAACTTGCTAAATTTATGATGTGCCAAAACAATGTTTGAGATTGTTTTACTCATGGTGATGAGAGGGGGCAAAAAAAATGACCAGTTTTGATATGAAGAAAACCTTATCCAAAGATCAGAAATAAAAATTAACTCACAAATGAATGCAAATCTGACTTTTTCTGGTGCTGAGGCTGCCACAGTTAGGCAATACTGAAGAAATTTATCTTGCTATGAACTTTGTTCCTCTTGAATATGAAACCATTTGACAAGATAGCCAGCTTAAGAACTGTAATAGTAGAAGTTATTCATCACTTTCATTGTGTTATGAAGAGTACAGAGAGTGCTCTGGGGATGGACGCCAAAGCATGATGGAAACTTTAATACTGAAAGTTATGAGAATACCTGTCTGCCATAAGTTTTTGGCTCACTGAGGTGCACGGTTTGTGAGATGGCAAGGAAAGTGCAGGAGAGAGTTTGAAAGGTTCTCAAACTCTGAAGAGAAAAAACTAACAATTGAGAAATAAAGTCACAGTTATTCTCCACTTCAAAAAATAACTAGTAAAATAGGCAGTAATTAATTTGAATGCTTTAGTTAGAAATACTATTAGCACAGGACTTAGGAGAGAAGAAGAGTTCAGACTTCAGCTGCAAAACCAGATTCTAAGTCTTTTAAGGAAAAAATAACCCCCAAGTTAATAATTTGGCATAATTTACAGCGGAAAAAAGTTGTATCTTCGTAGTTCCTGTAAAAAAAAGTTACAGTATTACTGTATCGCTGTTGAAAAGACCATACTCTCTGTCTGAGGTGGTGTACATCACCCCAACTATGTGGTAGGTCAGGATCTTTAAAGAAGCTTAATTACTCATGGTGAAATTCATAGCCATTATGTATCTGAATGGCTGGTAAATCCTGGCCCTTCAGTTCTGGTAGAGCTGGGATCATGAGCACACTGCAAGATCCTGTGCAATGACATCAAAGTCATGACTCCTTTGTATGCTTTTGTCTAGTGACAACCAGTGGGGCAGACTGAGGAAGGGGGAACAGAGGGACAAGCCAAGTGTCACTGGTGCTGCATAATGTCAGTTTTGGGGTTTAGGTTGTACTCCCTGCACTGCAAGCCTGGGTCAGATGCACTAAAGTAGCTCTGGATAGAGTCAGCTGGATCCATCTGGTAACTTGGTCTCAGCACAGAGACCAAAACTTGTAGTAAGACTGGCAAAAATACAAGGAGGTGACTGCAGCAGCCCCAGATGGAAGTGGACAAGAATATTTGTTAGTTCAAATACAACATCATCTCATAAATATTAGTATTAGTCTACCCAGCTCTAATGAAGGCCTTTGTTGACATACAAGAGCTTGGGACCAATGAGTCAGTACTTTCAGGGCTGCCTGTGCCACACCCAAGGCTTTCCAGATTTATCCATATTCTCTGTAATCTTGCTCTCCATTAGAGAATAGAAAGCGGTCTGAAAGTGTATTTAGCACCAGCATGCGTCCAAGATTTCCTAGGTATGTCTTCTTTCTGCCTAAATTCTGTCTAGACAGACTCAGAGATTGTCTAAACTTGTCCTGGATTTCTGGATGTCTTCTGGCCCATAAAGCTGGCTGTTACAGCACAGGCATACTGACTCCAAACAGCCTGCCGTGCCTCTTGAAACCCCAGTCATGCCCCCAGCACAGATGTTGTTTCAAATAACATTAAGCTATCTGGGGATAAGCTGATCAAAGACATTGTATGCACACTCAGAAGAGACTTCACACACTTTAAATACTGCAAATTGACAATTCTGTCAAAAGGTATTCAGTAAAAAAGTGGCTAATTTTATTTTAAATCAAATTTTTTACAATGTTTGTATTTATTCCCCAGGAGTGAAAGCTCCTGTCATACACCAAACGTTCAACAGGTAACTTTGCTTTTCTTTGTCCTCCATTCTCCAGGTAGGCACAATCTCTCTTATCCTACTTGTATCAGTTAATGCATTAAAGCATCCCTCTATTCTGCACTGGTGTTTCCCCAGACTAGTGAAACTTCACTTGCTAATTTTTAACCCTGAGAAATTAAAAATGCAGTAAGAAAAGAATCTGCCCTTCACAGACCAGCTATTCAAAGCAACAGCAAAAAGGAAAAAATCTGATTAAAAAAAAGTATTAACCAATGCTTTCTAGAACACATTTGTAATTATACCATTAACTGCCTGCTATGACAGCAAACTACATGTGACAATCTGACTAGAGAAGTCTAAAGTTACAAACTCTCCCTCAGATTTATTCGTGATTTTATAAGAATAAACAAGCCCATAAGCCAAGAAACTTGATAAAAATTACAGCTTAGTTTTCTTTTAAAATGCACTGTGTTCAACTCCTGCACACGGCACTGCCCTTGAAGTGAACGACATGTTCGGGTTTCAAACACAGGAAAAACATTCCTAACTTGTTCTTACTCTGAATAATACTTTTAATTAAAATCAGGAAATGCTTCAGGAGTGTTAGAAGGGATGATAAAAATGAATCTCATAGGTAAACAAAAAATCCTCCCATAAAAAAGACAACATTAATATGCATAAGTAACAAGGATCAGAAGGTGAAAATGGCAGTCTGTGGTGCAGTACCTGTGGTCTGAGTGGGGCACTTTGTTAATACTTCTGGTGCTCTGAATCCGGGTGTTCCTGCCCTGGGAGCAACTTGCTGACACCTTGTAATAAGAGATAAACGTGTAGAATATAAAAGTTGATAGATTAGTTCTAACTATAATAATGCTAAATATTACTCATGTAAGATGTGTAAACAGCCTAACCCAGTCTTACTCTAGTTGTACAGGTGTTTGAAGTGTCTTATAATTACCTAGTATAAAATTATGTTGCATAAGATAATTATAAGCCTTATTCTACCATTATATTATTTTTATAGTATTACCTACCATAAGGTAATGCCACAGAAATACTTATTGCGTCCTTCACTCACAATGAGCTTTTTTAGTTTCATTCAACAGCAGCTTTGTTTTTGCTAAAGGCTTCTTTCCATAGGAAACTTTATAGTTGAGACTGATCAACCAAAGGCAAAAATATGCACCAGGTTCTCGAATGAGGCTGCTCTGGCCTCAGGACTTTGTATTAGTCCACAGCAAACTAATGTTCACTATTTCCCAGTGCTGACAAGAAATCACTTTTCATTAGATTACCTAAAAGGTGTGAGATTATCATTATTTAAAAAACCCAAAAATACTTTCCAGAGCTTTCTTGTATAACACCTCCTTCTATGGCCACTTCTCTTTTGAGTTGGGCAAATCCCTCAAGTTTGAAGTTGATAACACTGTATTTTGACAGTCTGGGAAGAGGGGACCCCACAATTTCACGGCTATGCCTAGTAAGCAGAATTCTCTGCCTTAATCTGTGTGCCTTAATGTGTAGATAAAAGGCAGTAGCAGATCCTAACCAAAGCTAACTGCAGAGGGATGTAGTTGAGCTGAGTTACTAAGGTTCTCTAACCTATTATAAAAAATTATAAGAAAAGCAGTCTTTTTAAACGAACAAATGGTCAGATTTCCTTTTTACGTTCCATGATTTCCAGAATCCAAACCATTGGCATGACTTAGGCCTCTTAAACAGGTAACTACTAACGACAGATTGATGTATTGTCTGCTTTAAGTGTTGTAATTAATTCAAGCAATTTTCTACAACACATGAAGGTGGATAATTAAATAAAACAAAATCACTAGCAGTGAATCCTTCTTGCTGCAGACAGTGAACCAACTACTCCATGAATTCCATGAACACTTCTTATTTAAAAAGAGAACGCTCAGCATTTTAAGGGTTGCACAGATCAAATGCTATCTTTTACCTACTTAATCAGCTGTCCAGAAATCCACGTTTCTGACCTTGCTTGACAGCACACAGGCAATTTTACAACGTTATCAAAGCGAATTACCTTGAAAGGCAAACACTGCAAACTCTGTCCGTTGCGTAACAGTCACAGGTCAGGTTTGAGGGACAGGCACTGGCAGCTTTCCTGGCTGCCCCATTGCTCACTGCTTTGGTAGAAATAATCTTCTTCTTTGTTACTAACTTCCTAGATGAAACATCTATCATCTTGGATTGTTTTATGAGCTGCAATGTAGGTATTTTAGAGAAGGTGACATATTTAAGAAACTTCCCTTTTACATACAGATAGGCCAGTCCCTAAAATACTAAGACTGAAGAGATGCTCATGAGCAAGAAGCTGCTATTCTAGAAAACAGCAAACCTTTTCAATATCACAACATCTATAAAATAGATACTGGAGCTTTCTACATACCCTGGTTTCCTCCCATTTCCCTTCAGAAAACATTTTCCAGTATTTACCAAAAACCAACATACATTAGATATTCTGAAGCTACAACACAGGTATCTCTCAGGTTAGTATAGTGCTTCACAAATTCTTTTGCCTCAACATAAGAATAAAATAACAAAGTATATGAAATGCCACAGCAGTACACAGCCAGTACCTCTAATTTAGAATAAGATGATCACTGTTGGACAAACCTTCTAATTTAATTGGGTTTCCCCCCTGTCATATTAAATACTAACTAGAAAAAGTGCAGAAAAGTATTTACTACAAGTTTTATCTCCAGCTTCAACTGCAAAATAAAAGAGAAAAGAAGTCTGACAAGATAAGTGTATCTTAGTTGTACAGATACATGTGTAGCAGAAAAGACTGATTCCGCACGCAAACAAGATCAGCTCAGGGGACAGCTACATAACCAGTTCTTGAAGACTTTCAAAAGAGGCTGAAATAGACATGAAATATTATTCAAGCCTTTCACCAAAGACACACTTAATAATCTGCCCCAAAACTTGTAGTTTCACAGCATCCTGGAGTAGCGTCTAATCTTACAGAACAACCAGTTCTGTAATTTTTCAGATACGTAACAGATTGCTCTTACTGGTAAGTCATACTTCTTACTTTTGTACTCGAGTTCTCTTGGTATGTCGAACTATAGACATTGAAATTCCTCTCTCCAAAGACAGAGCGCTGGACAGAATGGTGCACAGAATCCTCCTGCAATACCAACAGAAAGGACAGTGAGGATCCTATCTAACACAGCTGGATGCTGACAGGGCAGAAAAACAAAGTGTGAAGTGACATAAAACAAGAACAGTGGCATGGTAAGTCATTTTCAGACATCGGTTTACTGGGAATGAGGAAAACATGGTCTAGACAGAACAGCAAACATGCTTACAAGACCAATCATATCTCAGAAGTGCCCCAAGACAATCTGAATGTCATCTGTGCTGTTGTTATGCAACTTAGAAACTAAGCACAGATGAATAATTATTGGCTTGGAGAGGATTTCCAAAGCACACCACTAAAAAGTTAAGGCTGTCTAAATAGAAACCCATGCTAGGGTTTTTTACACAGCCTTTGGCACTGTATATCTAACAGGTAATGAATGATGTCAGTAAAACCAGTCACTTTGATGTGAAAGCTGAAAGTGTGCATCACATTACGACCTGCCAGACATGCATGTACAGCTTTTATTCTAGTATTATATCTCCCCCTGATGGATGAAGTAATACATTAAGCATAGAACAGTATTAATGAAAAAGTCTGAGAACCTTTCCTCCTCTTCCTTGTTTAATCTGTATTTTTGACAGTGAGCTGGACCTTTTATCAGCTGCTTTTGAGGCTGACTGTTGAGCTATCTGTGCAGGTGCTGTGACACTGACAGAAACCCCATTTCCCAAGGCTATGGTGGGATTATTTTGCGAACAACTTCCCTGCTGATCTTCACAGTGGGCAGTTTTGAGAAGTTCAATTTTTGTATCAGGGGTTCCTTGTGCCAAGCCAAAATCTACCAAGGCATACCTGAAAGACATAAATTTACTATTAGAAGTCACAAAGTACCCATCAGTAAGTTCAATTTACTATTCATTACTTGTTTACTTATCTTTCTTTCAAGCTTTACTCAATATTTTGCTTATCTATACTACTCAATATTTTGCTTATCTATACCGCTGCCAGCATCAGAGCCTTATTTTCCTCCTCTTCCTCTTGTCCTTTCTTAGCTATCCCCTCAATGTTTTCACCCTATACCCATTTCATTCTGCTGGTTTTTGCCTCAGAATTTGCTCCACTTTCTCCAGTGGTGTTAAAAAAATATTCCCAGCAACTCCCTTATGGGCTTCTTCTAATTCTACAGCTCCAAGCCTGCAGCCAAGTCAAGTGACTTGACCCATGCAGGATTCCCATGGTCAGAGGACAAATGCAGGAATGATGGAGAGAAGGCTAAAAATGTTGAGTTTTGTCAGACTTCAAACAATACTACTGGAATTAACTTCAGTCTTCAAACAGGTAAGACCACATTCGCTCACACTTCAGATCTGTCTTTAGAAGAATTATTTTCTGCTACAAGCAGTACAGAGACAAAACCCCTGTCTCTGGGTCTCAAACTTAACTCCATGGCCTCCGCACCTGAAGTAGAGACTAAGGCTCAAATAAATGCTGGAAGAGCAAAACACCACTACAAATTCATTTTGACAGAATGAATAAATAAATAATCAGTACTTCTCCAGTTTTTAAGCTTACGGTTTGGCAAAGTATAATCAACTCTCCCTTACAAACTTTTACTACACAGAATTACAGAATCATTACCCTCAAATCCCTAAACACAGAAAGAAAAGGTTTACAAATGAGTATTTTTTAGCTTTATTACTTAAGCACATTTTATGCAGCTGGAAGGGGAAAAAAACCCAAAAGCTTAACTGACTGTGTTCTGCCAAGGCACACATCCCCACCTGAGATCACAACGTGGGCATCTGGACAGACTTACTGCTTTAGCTGCCTGTTGTAGAGGAAGTTACTGGGTTTGACATCACGGTGAACAATCCCAAAGTGGTGAATGCGCCTCAGTGCTTTAAAGAGATTAAACATGTATTCCCTCACTTCTTCAAAGGAAAGAGAATTCAAAATGTCCTGAAAGATTATATGGATACTGTAATTATGCAAGTGCTTTCAATTAAAAGGTTTTACTACATGTAAAAAGTCTGGGACTCACCAGGAAGGATTCATGTTCCAGGTATGGCATAACAATAACCACATGATCATTCTTCCTAAAGCAGTATTTAACTCCCATAACATTATCTTGTCCCCTAGAAGATAAGTAATGTCACTGAATACAGACCAGAAGATGGATCTTTATTTCCCTTTATTTCTTAAAAACTTCAGCCAGGCTTTCTTTTATAATCTAGTTTATATAGTTGAGAGCAGTCAGTTGACATCCTGGTGCCACTCACTGCTATGTTCCATTTGCAATTTGCAGTAAAGGATCCACAGATTATTTCTGGGGCCGTGGTTTGTAGTTACCACTGTAATTAAACATAGGACCTAACCTTTATGATACCAACTCCTTTAAGAAGGTGTTATTCGGCACACAATTATTAATAACCGAAACCACATTTTCTGATGAAGACATTTTTTTTCCAAGCATTTCAGACCTGGAATTTTTGTTATCAGAGATACCCCATAGAACTTCTCAGATGGAAAACACATCTGCAAACTGAGACTAGCAAAAAAGGGCTTCCATTACAGGTAAGACACTCCATTTCTTATTTGCTCTTGATAAAAGGAATATACATTTCTGTGCTTAAAAAAAAGGCAAGTGAAATGCCAAAACTTAAAGAACAGTGAGACAACGTTCAGCAGCTGAAACAACCACTGTTTCTTTGTTTATGTACCCTGCTACTGTGAGGCACTGAAGTTCAGCAGCAGTTCGCAGAGGGTGGCTGGTTGGAATCAAGTGTTTCAGAGCCATTTTTTCCTCATGTCCTGTTTGTAGTTGAGCTGTGGCCAAGTAAACAGAACTAAAAGTACCTGTAGGGAAAGAAGAAAAACACTGTCTTCAGCATTTTTAATTAGGTCAATTCAGATTCCTACAGAAGTGATCTAACTGTTCACAATCCTGCTGCTGTATATTTGATGCTACATCAAAAGCCAATTCGAGAAGAGAAAAATGCAGTTCCTTTTTTCTACTCCTGAATTTAGTGATCTTGTATACACGTTTTTTATGTCAGTAAAAATGCAAATGTAACACTATCTAACTTGCCTGGGACACAGAGCTCTTTGAATGTAAATTTCCTATCTTTGATTTACGTTCTTGTTTGGGTAGCTTACTTTCATCTGACATCTAACTTCTCTCCTTACAACGTAAGTGGGCTATATAATGCTAATCTGGAAAGCACTGCTATTCAAAGCACCTCTAAAATTGCTACATTTTTCTTAATTCTGTTACCTTACCTATAAAATAAGACTTCTCACACGATGTATAACTTTACTACTTGTTTGCCCAGAGCACTGCTGCATAGACAGAATGTGACACTCACTTGAGAAAGGAAGTATTCAGACTCACCCATTTCCTTTTAAGTATATCCTAATCTACCTCTGAGAAAGTTAATTCATCCTAATGATCTGAGATACCTCAATACACAAGTTTAAGCATTCTTCCACATGAATAAACACTACAAATCACACTGATTAAATATTGTGTTTGCATCATGCCAGTTCAACAGTCTGTAAGTGCATGCATACATGCAAAAATGCCAGCAAAACCTCTAAATGCTTCTTGCTGTGACAAAACCCCTGGAGTCCCCTACATTCAGTATCATTGATTACAGCAACAGGGGTTATCAAGTTGACCTAAGACATTATTTTTGGTGGTGAGAACTGCTAAAATGAAAGTGATTCCAGAGTGGAATCCTAAGTTGTTTTCCCATAACGCTGCAAACTGCAAATGGTACTTCTTAAAAGCACTGCTTGCTCCCAAGAGCAAAAGCAAGAGTCCTGTCCTTAACCAGAGACTTACTTTAATTATACTGTCTTTTTTTATGATAGGCAAAACTCCTTTTGAGGCTGTTTTGGTTTTGAAATTGTTACTGCTTAGGTGAACGGAGCTGGGTTTGGGAGGGTTTTTTTGAGAGGATTTGAGACAAGAATTTTTACCCATGTAGCCTGCCATCACAGGTATTCCATCATGACACAGCCACAGAACAATCCAGCTTCTTATCAACATCTTTGTTTAAAGTTTGGAGCGTCATAAAGCATTTCAGAGATCAAGCGGGTAAAGTTCCAAAAAGTGCTGAAATCCCTAAGCGTCTACTTACAGTCCTGCCTAACATGAACTGAAGGTATCTGCAGTAGTCTCTGTTGAAGGCAAGGTGTACACAAGTGTTCTGAAATTTGATACCACATGTCTTTCAAAGAGAAAGTAAGTTTTTGGTGTTTTAAATAAAGCAGCTATAATCTTTTAGTCTCCTCCAGTTCTGCCTACAGGGTTTTGGGAGAAACAAGGCCACCTTAGGGAACAGTAGTTAAATATGTCAAAACTCAGCTGCGTATGAACAGATTCCTCATGTAAAAGACATAAAGAATGGAGCGTTAAGGCATTTACTCGAGTCTACCTCAAACTTCGTAGCTGTCAAAACAGGAATGCTGGTTTTTTGAAAGGCTTTAATACCCCATATTTTCAAGAAAATACCTTCCAAATATCCCTATGTAACACACATATACCACCAGCAACATATATACAGAAACTAAGAATCAAATCAAGTAAATTTAAGTAAATGTTTAAATTGCCTATACTGGCATCCCAGCTTTATACTTTTTAAGTTAGAAACACCAAAAGAAATCTAAGTTTAAGGTAGCTAAAATAAAACATTTACCTTCTCCAATTTTCTCCTTGATTTTGAACACATTCACAAGCTGTGGCACTGCTTCGTAAAGCTTTTCAATATCTTTTTTGATTCCTGCTTTGGAAAGAATGGGGAAAATATGAACTTTTTTGCTTGATTCAATATGCGATTTCTATTTGAGCTCACAAATCATAACTTGAGTTCATAGGACAGTGACTTTACATACACAGAGGAAAAACCAGCAGAGACAGGTATCTGTCCCTACTGACATTGCCATTATCTGCAGTTCCTGATGGGGCAAAAGGCTCCTGGTTCATAAAACATCACATTACAGCTCACTGATAAATGTTTTCATGAGATTTGCAATGTCAAGTACATCAATAGACAAAACTACAACAGCTGCTTCTGCAAGCACCGGAGCACATTCATTGGATGCAAATCCAAAATGTAGGAAATTCCTTTTTTTAAGCTCAAGAATACAATCCTTCACACTGTTACCTAAAATAGCAAACACCGAACCCCATGTCTGCCCTGCATTGAAGTTGCTGCACTTCGTGCTGCGATCACTAGATGGCAGGAGAAGGACGTTGTACCGTAGTATTGCAAAAAATGAAGTAGGTTTCCATTCAGTTTACAATCCTTGCAGTTTAAGTGTTCTCTATCCCCTGCATAACAACTCACTTCTGTTGAATCTATGAGGTATGAAGAAGCTGTGACTCATTTCTGTAAAGCAACGGTGGGGAATATTTGGTTATACAGAACTAAGCATAAACTGGTATTTGGAAAGTCCATCAAACGGAAGGAAAAAAAGTGTACAGATTTTTTTCACCCAAAAAATAAATAATAAATGAAGTTTAACATAAATACATAAATTGTACTGTATCCATTAAAATGTGCTGTTCTACCACGGCAGGAAACCATCAGCAATGAGAATGATTTTTAAAATATCACTGATATGCCAGGAACAAAGTATGGGTTAGCACCAAACCACAACCTCCTGTGTTAGCTCACTTCATACAGCAACAAAAGCCAAAGGATGCCTAAAGAACCCTTTCTTCTTAGTAAAAGCACAAGAAATCATTTGGTAATTCAAGTTACAGGTAACTTCTGACTGTAACTTTTCTTGTTTCAACAATTTATAAAACCCAACATACTAAAAATACTTCTGAGAACTGGAGCCTGCTGCCTCTCTTCCTACATCCAGTTACTTACTGTTTTCCTTTAAGGTGTCCCCTCTGCTTCTCCAGGTTCTTTTAAGTCATTTCAGGGGAGATATTTCAGGAATGGAAGAAAAAACCAAACCTCTATGCTATGCACCAGAATCTCTAACAGTCATTTAAGATGCTTTTGCTCAACAAATACAAGTAAAAGGATAATCAGTTATGCCAGGAATTGTATCTAAAAACTGCAAAACTATCCTAGGATAAGAATGACCAGACTTGACTGTTAGTACAAAACGTACAGGGCCCTGAGTCCAATAATCCCTGAAGGAAAAGGCTAAGGTCATCTGGACAGTTATTCTGGGTATTCCCCAGTTTTACAGAGAGCAATCACTTCATTTTCCTGTCAATGTAGTAAATACTATTGAAAGTAACACTGAAAAGTCAGGAAGTTACTACATAAAATTTTTTGACTTGATGGTATTCACATTGCCCGTGTGCTCAGAACTCTCTTAAGAAATGTACCTAGTATTGCTGTAATTCTTGTTGCTTTGTCACTAGAAAGTTTTATCATTTAAAAAGTGGTATTTCCAGGTAGTTTGTGCAGTAATTTCCATTTTTCACACAAATGCTCATGTGCTACTTGCAAGTATGAGACTCTCACAAAAGCTTTCTGAAACCTTCAGAAAGGAATAGGCAAGGCTGAGATTTGCACTATGCTCTATTTTCCTCACAAGCACTCAAAGACATCAAGAGATGAAACCATGTACCAGAACTATAAAGAACTTCGCATTGAAATGTTATTGCATCACTCAAAGACATAGGCCTTTCCCCTCAGGAAGATAATCCTGCTGCTGAGTTCTGAAACATCCTACGCAATCTTCATCCCAAAAGGTCAGCAGCTACAGGACAGAGGTTGTTTAACAGCAACACAGTTCTAACAGGCTCTCTGTATACTCATCACCTATTCTCTTCCAGGGCCTGAATCCCCAGCTGGGTATAGAGAACATATATTCATTATTCCATCAGAGTGTAAGAATAAATAATATCCAGCATTTCCTGTGAGAAGATTTTAAAGTAATTTCCTTTACTTCCAGAAATGAAAAGCATTTGCAAGAAGTGAGACAATTAAATGTTATTCAGCATCACTCTGTAATTCCAGACACGGATGTGACGGGAAATGACAGGACTACCTATTTCTAGGAAAATCAACAGTCATTACATATACGGTTTCATTCTCAAGGGCTGTCTTTTTTGAGTTCCGGTATTCTCTTAGAACATTCTGTAATAAATGAATATAGGGTGAGCAAATTGTAACAAACTGCTGCTGCTGATGTTCTGTAACATACAAAATATGCAGGAATAAACTTAAAATCAAGAACCACCTCAAATATTTCCATTTCATTACTGCTTTATACAATAGGGTCGCATACAGAGAGGCTTACAATTGATGCTGAAACTTCCTGAAGCGATGAAGAAGCATGTCAGCAACAAAACGTAGCTAGGAATCCCTGCGTTAGCACATACCTGAGAGCCTGCCGTTCTCCTCGTGCTTTCCATGGAAGTCTTCAGCCTGATGAGGGTGCTGTTCATCACAGTGAGACCTCAACACTGCCTCCATCACACAACACACCTGAAGTGAAAAACCCAAGACTGAGGACCACTTTGTGACACCCTGGGAAGCCAGCAGAGCAGCAGATCAGGTAAGACACTTCCTGGCCCCACACTCAGTTCCTGAGATGAGATTTAGGGAGTCTGAGGAGTTCTGTGCTACCTAAAACAATGGAGTGTCACCCGTCATTCCAGAGACAAACCAGTAAATCCACTCATCTCTAGCAAGAGGTAAAAAAGGGGGAAGGGAGGGAAGATGCAGGATAAGCTTAGACACAAGTGATCTTCTTTCATCTCTTGTGTGTTTCCTCGTTCACATAAAAGCATTATCTTTCCCCTGAAGGTTGCTTTGAAAGGCAAAGAACTGAGGCACACATAAATAGCTGCACTGCTTTCTGCGACACAGACATCCTGAAAGAAACTGTAAGAGAAAAACAAAATACCTTCTCAACATGAGAGATTTCCCTCTTCTAAGTAAGACTAACAAAGGGCATAATTAGGTGTTGTGCTCCCCAATAACAAGAAATCATAGAATATGCTTATTTTGAACTGCTTCTTTCCAGATCTTGGAAACACTGTAATAAAACTGTGAATTAGTAAAGTGTACTCATAGTGTACAATCAAAAACCACTGATAATCCTATTTCATTAAGAAAAGAAAGGCAGAGAGCCTCAGGGCAGGATAAGGGGTGATCATTGTGCCGGGAAGCACCACCTCTCACAGCTGCCCAGCCCTAGTTCCATCCAAAGACCTTCCTTGCTTGTCACTTTGCCAAACCTTCCAAGTTCTGGCTGAACTTTTCCACAAGGGGGTAACAAATCCTGAAAAACTTCAAATCAAAGGATTCATTTGTTTGAGCTACAGAGCTAGGAATGTATTTTATCCCCGAAGAATTTGAGCTACCTTTAGTCTGTCATCCTCGTGCAACAGAACAGGGACAGGGAACAGCCTCTTCTTTTGAAGGAGCTTTGCTGGAGAGTGGGACTTGGAAACTAAAGGAATGAGATTAGAAGGATTTCTGGTCTCTCACGGGTAGACACTCCCTCTGCTACTGCTGAGTAGGCAGATAAGCCTGTTCCAACCCTGAGTAGCACGGCCTCATTAGCAGAATAAGGAGTGCAAATTAACACAGAACATCCCCACGGCCTCCTTCCTCTATTTGGCCCCATGCCAGCCCTAGCTCTTCCAGTTCAAGGCTGGCTGCAAACACCTTGTTTGGGAAAAGCACATGAACGCTTCTGCCTGCAAACTGCCATGGGAGCACACTCAGGGCTTGCTGGCCATGACAGGGTGAAGGGGGCTCAAAACCCCGCGTATCATTTCCATTCATTTACGGTAAACACACACGCTACAAAGTGCAGAACCCTGAGTATGTGCATACATTAACAAATGGTTTACTGATTTGGAAGTGGGCTTAACAGGTATAAAATGGAACATGAAATCCGATTCAGTCGGGCATTTAGTTTTATATTAAAAAACATCATTAGACATAAAAAACGACATCATTAGACATAAAAAATTAAGACAAAATGATCCAAAGTTTCAGCTCAAAGAACCTTCCTGCGGTTAAATCACATCTCCAATGACATAAACCATAAACCCCATAAACAACAGATAGTGACAGACTCAAACAGCCCACACAGCTTCAGGGGTTTCTGAGTCAGGTACCCGAACCTTGTACAGAGAAACTGGTGATTCTGCTGCTGAATCCTTGGCTAAAGCAATGCTGCTACTAAAACGCAGAGCTCCTTTAAGTGGGAACTCACACACGGACACCCCTGAGAGAAACAGAAGTGTGACCAAAATAAACGTTGACATCTCTGCTTTGTTGAATCCTACAGTGGTCTGTGTTGGAAAGGCCCTTAAAGCTCAGCCACTTCCAGACCCTGCCATGGGCAGGGACACCTTCCACTAGAGCGGGCTGCTTCAAGCCCTGTCCAACCTGGCCCTGAACACTGCCAGCGATGGGGCAGCCACAGAAAGCAAACGCTGTGGCTGGATGAAGCCTCGCGAAGAGCTGATGTTGTGTCCACATGCACAATAAACCCCTTTACTACAAGACAAGCGGCAGAAGCCGCACACCAGAGCTTCAGTTTGCCCAAACGATGCCACTACCGCCAGGCGGGAGGGGAACACGTGGAGCCCGTCACCGCAGCTGGCTCAACAGGGCAGCCCCGGCAGCAGCCCCCCGCTCTCCGGGCTGCACTCTGAGGGGCGCGAACTGCAAACGGGAGGGACCCGGGCACCGAACGGCGGCTTGGGAGCGCGAGCGGTTATAACGGGAGCAGGAGCGGCACGGCGGGGAGCAAAGCGGGGCCTCCCCACAGCCGAGCAGGCCGGGCCGGGCCGGGCCGGGCCGGGCCGGGCCGGGCCGCTCCCACCCCCAACCCCGCTCCCACCCCCACCCCCACGCCCCCCCCGCCCCCCCGAGCGCGGCGGCGGGCCCGGCAGGGCGCAGCCCGTGGGGCGGCTGCGGGGCCTCGCGCCGGGACTCACGCGGAGCGCGGGCTGCTGTCGCGGCGCGCGCCGGGTTTTTGCCTGCTGCCGCCTTTCGCCGACCGCCCCTCCGCCACCAATCCCGGCCCGCGGCGGAAGCCGCGGCCTCGGCCAATGGGAACGCCGATCGCAGGAACGCAAGCCGCTATTGGCTGGCAAGCCCGGAGAAGCCCGCCCAAAGAGGTGCGGCGCGCTACGTGCTCGGGCTGAGGCCCCTGCCCTGGCCCCGCATCCGCCGGGGCGGCGGCACAGCCCCCACAGCCGGGCCTGGCCGCCTGGCCTCGCACCGAGCCCCGCGAGGTGGGGCCGCAGCGGGTCCCTTGCGCCAGCTGTGGGCCGCGGTCTCCGCAACCGGGCGCCGGGGACCCTCCGCCCTCAGCGCCCCGCTGGGAGGACGCGGCCGGTGGCACCGGTAACTCGGAGCTGTGCGGGCACAGCTGCTCGGGATGCTCGTGCTATGAGCAGCAGCACCCAGCCCTCGGGGTGCTTGCTCTTCTGCATGGGATCGTTGTGAAGCGACTGCAGTCCCTGGACAAGAGCTTGGTCGCGTTAGCTCTGCCATAAATTACGCTACGGAGGGTCCGTGAGACACGAAGGCACAGAATACAACAATAAGTATCTTATTTTGAGCTGTGCTATAGCCACTGACCAACAACGAGCACGAGTAGGAAAAGTGACTGTTGGAATAATGGTTTGCTGTTGTTCAAAGCAGTTGCTGCATTTTACTGAAGCTGATGAAGTTGCACGTTTGTAAATAAAAGAATTTAGCACTGTCTTTATCTGATTTGGGTCATTGTTTCTTTTTAATCTAAGATAAAATAGCACTGCTCTTACTAGAGACTCGCTCTCCGGCATTTGATAATGAATAGCTCTCTTGTTCGCTAGAATATAATGCTCTCATTTAATGCATGCTTCATGTGGAGGTATCTAACTGCACCCCTTGGTAAGTAACAACAAGCAGGGGTTGCCAGAGTTCCGAAGGCAATGCTAGAGCCTGGCTATTTCCTTACAATAACTGTGCTCAGGTTAACAAAGATGCTAAAAGCAGAAACAAGTTCCATCACTTTTGCTAACTTGTGTTGTTTCCCATTACACAGCTTAGAAGGAGAGTGCACGACAGAGCTATGAGCTGCTCTGGTGGGTTTTGTGGGGTTGTTGCGATGTGGGGGGGGCTTTTTTCCGACACTTGCCCTAATTTGCGCTTATTTAGACCTCTAGTAAGCCCCATGCAGCAGCTGGGATTTACTGAAGTACTCTCAGAATTCCAGTCAAGGGTGACAGTATTTAGAAGCAGATTGTAGCAAATATGAATTAAATGAAGGATCATGACAAAATAAGGCAGGCCAAATTCCCCTCTTGCTTTTATCCAGGTAATCTTACGGAAGTTGGAAGGGCAGCATAAACGTTTGGGAGCGCTCGTCCTAGTGCTGGTGACAGGTATGGTCACTCTAAATTAACCTCTTGGGACAATCTGACCTGCAGCGATTTCTGAATCCTGTACTGAATCATCCCATCCTGTGCAATATGGAACTGTCAGCATTTCTGTACAGCTCCATTACTGGCACTGCTCTGTTGGTTGTATCCACACCACTTTTCTCCCCATCACTCAGGTTGCATTCATACACCGGGAGAAAGCCATTTCATTATGTCTTCTGATCTAAACCCTGCCTAGCTGTGGTTCCTTTCCCTGCAATACCTCAATTTATCTTGGTTGGATCTGAAGGATGAGAAGCCAAATGACAAGCCAGGCCCATGCAAAACCTTCCTTACAGCTGACGAGCAATTGCCAAAGCCCACCTCCTGGAGCTTGCAGGAAAGGTTCCAAACATTGCTCTGGATTGCATCCACTGCTGCCAGAATCCACATCTCGATCCAACTTTTTGTATCTGCTGACAGATCTAAAAGCATCCCTGCTGACACTAGAGCACATCTATTAACCTTTCCTGGGTCAGTTAAACCAGTAGAAGAAACCTAGAATTAGAAATCAAGCTATTTACAAATGAGCAAATGAAAGTGGTTCTTGCCCTGACAGCACTAAAAATATACATACATATACACATGTATATATATAAAAATTCAATTTTAGTGATAGAATGGACTGTTAAATGTATTATTCAGTCTTCATTAGCCTAAATGCCACACGCTTATCCAACTTTTAATTCCTCCTTGTTAGGCAATACGAGTCTGCAGCAAAATTTTGTTCTCTTTAGCGCCAGGTTGAGACAAATCTCTTCATGCTATTGTGCCCTTTAGGAATCCTGTCAAATTCAATCACTCAGGACTCATGAGTCTTGCACTAACATGAAGAGATTGATTTGAAAACCATGGGACTAAAGTCCTTTTTTCTGTTTCTCATTTTCCATTTTCATACCTTAACCACTTTGCAGGAAGCTGAGATTGCCAGCTTTGCTCTCACATGCAGATGAGCACTTCCAAGAGCTCTGCAGCCCTACAATAATGCACTGGGATGTGGTAGTGACTATCTCTGCCAGTGTTTTCTGATCACTTGTATCTGAAATGTCAAGAATTACTGTGGTGTCAGGAAACATACTAGAACACAGCCTATTTAAAGGGGGTAAAAATAGATAGAAAAATGACCTCAGGCAAAGATGCAGAGGAATTCTTGACCTTTTCTAAACTGTGCCTCATTCAAACAAAGTATGTGGTAATAAAATCAACAGAAGACATACCTGGGAATAAACAATGCAGGCCCTCCTCCACAATGCAAAGTTTGAAAAGGATTGATGAGTTTACTGTAGCAAAAAGGGCTCGTGCAAACCTTAGCTTATAGCCAGAGTGCAGAAGTTCATGGTGGCAGTTTTTACTTGTCTGTGCAAATTCTGAGGGTGATTAGGGCATGGTGTGCACAGTCCTGATGCTCACACTGCAAGATGGATACTGAGTGCAGAGAAGAGCTACAATATGATCTGAAGTCAGAGAAAATGCCATGTAATTGAAGATACTAAAATCTTAACCTATTCACTGGATCAAAGAGAGTTGATAACAGTGTATACATTAATGCACAGGAAAAAATACTGAATGTAAGGGCCATCTGAACCCACCAATTCAGTGCAATCTGAAGGGGCAATGCCTAGCGACTGGAATCAAGCAAATGAAAATAGAGAATAGTCTTCAGTACCTGATTCAGAACCACTGACGATAAATAAATCCTTGGAACAGTCGAGAGCTATGGTTGGTTCCTCGGCTCTTGATGCCTCCTGCAAAACACAGGCCAGCCAAATGCAGGCTGTGGTGCGTTTGAGTGCAGCCGGCTCAGTTTAGGGTAAGATACAGCTGCTTGTAATTTACAGGAGATCGGACTACATGCTCCCATAGTCCCTCTCTTCTAGGCTTCATATACAAATTTCTACACTTCACAAACTCTTCAGAATCTCTATAAATACTTATGTTCCTCCAACCACCCCAGGTTTAGCTTTCCTTTCCATCTGCACCTTTTCCGTATTTGACTATCCTGCCCCACTTGCACAGCACTGTGGCCAGGAAAACATCACTGGCAGGTAATGGGGACTTCTTGTCCCGGCTGCTGAGCTGCTCAGCAGCCCTCAGAGGAGTTTCTGACGCAGTGTCCTCGGCCCTCACCTTTATTTGTCCTCGAGAAGAACGTACTTCATCCAGCTTAGCTCTCTCCAGCCAGTCAGGGCTGCACTTTGGAGACTTCTTCAGCCTTTAGAACAAATCAGAATAGACAAAACCAAAGCTTTACTCAGCAGTAACAAGCCATTCAGAGTCATTTGAATGTTCTTAGAGTTGCTGCAGGTTTTGCTCAGAGTCTAACAGGAACATTAGGTTTGTCTAAACTGCTACCTGGGTAACTAAGGGGACAACTGGCATCTTACAGCTATGAGACAAGTACTTTTCCTTTCCCCTTCCCTATGTTGCCTGTCTTCTTTACTTGGAGCATCTGTTTGAATGCAGAGATACAGTTTTCTTTCTTCTTCTATTTTATCAACACACAAGGTTTTTCTCGTGGTTAAATAAGAGGTTCTGTTCTCCTAATAGATATGTAGATAACATTGTGCTTTTGCTCCATCTATCTGACATAAGGCTGACTCTGGCAACCTCACTTACTGAGTAACTGTGTTGTCACTGGGAATACTCACACGTGTAAAATGAGCAGGACTTGGCCCTTTGGTCATATTTTTGTAATAAAAGATAAAATGAGATTTTTAGGAAGCTGCAACTTATGACCATAATATTTATGAGGCTGTCAGGACTGCACTGTAAAAATTCCTATTATTTAATTCTTCACTCTGACACTAAAGCATCATTTCATTTATATGCAAATAAGAACATACTCTACTGCTGTTTCTTCACTGAAGAAGCTGTTTGAATTATTCAGATTTTATTAATAAAGCTTCATAAATAAGTATTTTTTCTACTCAATTGGTAGTGGCCAGGGGAAATAATCTATTTATCAGACTTTGTTATTATGAGCTTCATAACAAAATATGAAGATTTATGGAGTACATAATTAGACGTTATGTGATTGTAATGGAAATGCTGGGTTATCCAGATGAAATACTCTTTCCTTATGTACTTCTCCTTGGTAGAGGCACTTTGTGGAAAATGGCAGAGGAGCTGCTCTGCAGACTGAGGATTAACTGTGTGTGTGACAGCACAATTGACAGCCTGAAAGGGCGGGCCTCGAAACCACCACTAAGTGTCCAGCACTTGGTATTCCCTTGAGGTACAGACCACAGTCAGTGTGCTCCTGTAGTGAACTCAGTTCTACCCGTGCTGTGAAAGGGGCTGAGCCCTGGCACTGAACCCTGGTTTGGGACAGCCAGGTCTGTAACCTCTGAATGGGGTCAGGCAGAACAGGGATGCCCTGATGCCCTGCTCAGGCAAGGCATCAGCCTCTTCATATATGCAGCAGGGGGAATTTAGGGACCTAGGGATTTTCTTCAGCAAGTCATAGAGACTGAAGTGCTTAAGTTTGTGTAAATTGCTTTGTCCAAGTTAGGTCCCTATAGTGCAGTTAAAATAGGCACTTTTTGAAATACTGGCTCTGAATTCTCCCTGTGGAGTTGAAGCATGAGACCTACAGAGCAATACAGTCATGAGATACCCAGTGCTGTGGCACCTTAGGATCCTCGTTTGGTCAACAGAATCAGGAAGGCAAAGGATATGCCAAAAATTTTCAACTCTGCATAGCCATCATGAGCCTAATGCTGGTCAGAGCAACATTTAGTCACGTATGTTAATTCTGTGCTACTTTACACATGTTCACACAACGGTTAGCATTACAAAAGTCCTAAAATAACCACTGTTTATGATACCTTGGAAAACCAGAGATTTCATTTATGTTGATAACATTAAGTCCTGAAAGAACCAACCCTAAAGTACTCACTGCATTCATTTCTGAAGAAGAATCAATACTGAAGCACTCTCACTTCAGGGAGTTTGATTTAAAAAACAGGCATTACAGTAAACATTTTTCTGCAGACTCTTTAATCTATTTAATCTATTTAATTCTAAGCCCTAGGACATGTTATGATGCTTTATTTACAAAGAAAAAGGGTAGTAAAAGGAGCCGAAAAAAAGCTTGCAGTGCAAAGTGAATTTTGGTGTGTCTGATGCCCCATTTCAAACTGAAAATTAAACCACCTTGTATGTCATCTAGAAAATAACGCAGACTATATGCAATATTCTAGTAAGGCTAGAATTAAATGTAGAGTGAGTTCAGAAAATGTGCACGCGGTATTCTTCAAGTATAGTTTCACCTATGGAATTCAGTACATACTGAATGTGGAGGCATGAGTTGTTAACTTGCACATTACATCATTTTGTGGGCCTGAATGGAAGGGATAAGCTGCTGGTCCAAAAATTCATAAGCAGTTCCTAACTTGCCACCCCTGGGAGAGGACAGATACTAATTCTGAGTACTGAAATGAATGGGAATTTTACTCCTAGCTCTGCAAATGAAGGAAACCAGGGATATATTGACTTTTCACCCTCCATTTTTGTTGGAAGTGGTTATTTGGATTTGCCAGGGCCCTTGAAAGCACTGATGGGCCTGATCAGCCCCACCTGGGGTCTCTTCCCACCCTGCCCTGGACCCTATTTAAGCCCAGACGGGGCCCATCACTCTGCTTTGGTGATGCTGGAACACTGTTGGTCTTCTGTTCCCCACAGCCCTGCCTGGACATGGGCCAACCTATGCGTTGATGCCTTGGGCTGTTCTGTGCCCAGGGAGCCCTCAGATGGGTGCTGATGTCTGCCCCTGGTTGGGGCTGGTGAGGTTCTGCTCACCCTGGGGATCCCTCCCAGCATGAAGATAGCTGCCACCTTTTGATATGCCCTCACAAGACTATTACTATAGCTGGATTTTAGTGAACTAAAAATCCAGCACTCCTCTTCCCATCACTTCTCTCCTCCATTACAGAGATGTACAGGAGAGACTCTCCATGAAAACCTTCTTGACAGGTAGGTCTTGACCTGCATGATTCCAGCCTGGCACCTCTCTTTGCATGTAACTGTGTATTTCTGGTTCAAACTCCCAGGTCAGTTGGCCAAAGGCTAAAACCACAGGAATTTAAATCAGGAACTGTATATCCTGGCACAGGCAGCTAAGTAACCTGATTTTTAGGCTTTACCAGCTCAGCAGTAAATAAGAACAATTAGTCAGGGTTGTGATATACTTGTAGCTTGCTTCTGTTGCCACTTCAGTTTTTCCCTGGGACAACTAATTTCCTGCAGTCTGCTTGTGCTAATAGTAGCCATACCTCTAACTCAGCTGTCTCCAATACTACTGCAGTGCCTACCAGCTACTGTAGGGATAACAGTTATTGAACTTGGATACTATAACCTTTTCTTTCCTTCAGTAAGAGGAGAGGATAGCATGCCTTGGAAAGGCATTACTTAGGTGTGTAGTGGTGCATTGCAGAGCTTGTTCTGTATTAAACTCCAAGGATTAATTCTCTTGTGGGTAATTCCCGATTACTTGACTGACTCATTTATTTTTAAGGAGAATTGTCTGAGGTTTTTTTCCTTTTACTTTCAGCTGCAAGTAATAAAATTAAAATGAGCTTCATTGTTATGATATGAGAAACTACAATGAGCTTTCTAATTGTGTGAAAAGATGGCAACAGCTATGGACTGGCAGAGGATTATGTTGAAGTTCACTGTGGCTTTCATCCAGGTGAAGCTCTGTGTCAGAATACAGAAGGCCCTGGGTGGGTTCTAGCACAGATGTGATATGAGGGAAGGCTGCTCTTTCTTCTCCTCCCTGCATGGAAAAGCATGCCATCTTTTTAGTCTACTCTGGCCCCTGGCAAATAAATGGGAGCCATGCTTCCCTTGCTCTCAAGTTACATGCTTGGGTGTATGAGACAAGCTCTCTCCAGACAGGTACAAAGCAACACCAAGCAGCACATATGGCTGCATGTTAAACAGGCAGGATGGTCATTTTAAAATTAAAAATGAACTCTTTTGAGTCCTCAAATGCCACAGTTTCTAACATCCCTCTAAGTATAGAAACTAATTGAGAAAACCTTACTATGTCATGTTGCCTTGCCTGAATCTGTTTGCCTGCTTTCTGCCACAGGATGCTCCTGCGGGGTGGTGTGTAGTAAGTTAGTTTTTCCAGAAGTCCTCCCACACAACATCATTTTTGGAGTTTGTGGATCGTATCTTCTGTGAGGGAGCACTTCAAGTGCTGTATGTTGGTGTGGGCATGCTCCAAGTGGAGGGTTGGCTGCACATGAGCTTTCCAGGGCAGGGTTTTTAGGATTACATTCTGATTTTTATTTTGCTCTTCACTCTGTGGTATGCAAACCTGCTCCAGCAGTGCGTGAGCTGATCATGCAACTGCTCCCTGTTACAGCCACAAAATGTGGAAATGATGAGTTAAATAGATCAAAAGTAATGTCACTGTTTAAGAAAACAGCAAGCCAGAGAAAGCTGTAATACTGTTGTCCAACAGGCATTTCTAAAATACCTAATGTTAAGAACACAACTGAAAATGAATTTATGAATAACACAGGGAGGTATTTGAGTTCTTTTGCCTACTGGAAATGGACTTGCTACTAGCACCCCTGAAAGGGCAATGAGGGAGACAATGGTGGCTGCTCACACTTTGTCCATATGAGCTGCAGCTACCTAGTGACTACCTCATGTACTCAACAAACATGAGGTGCTGAGATGTCACTGGTGTCCCTACAAATGTGGCAGCAAACTGACATTTGTGCAAGTCCATGGCACTCTTCAGATGTTGCTCATTGTCACAGTGATCTCTTACTCTCTTTTGTGCCTCTGTTAACCGGAATTTGTAGCAAAATAAAAGGAGTTGCTCAAAAACCGGTATTATCATATGAAGCTTGAAGACAAATGCGAAAGCAGTAGGACTGGATGGAAGGACTGAGAAAAGCGAGGTGATTTTTGATAGCAGAAACAGCTTAGGAGCAGTTTCCATAAGCAATGCTGGTAAAGGATAGAATGGAGAATGGTGCTAATTGGGAATGTGGGGGGAACTCCCTGGAACATTACAGCTTTAATTTGGAATTGCTGGGGAAAGCTGGCAAGTCCTCGTATTTGTCCTAGTCACAAGGATCTTTAAGCTGTAGTGGAAGCATACAATTTAGCAGGGTAAATCTCTTCCTGCAGAGATTTATGAGTGAGGGAAAAGAAATAAGGCAACTATAATGGCACCCTCCCCTATGAACGCTGCTTTTTGTGCCAGGAGAAAGGCTGAGATGAATACCATCACAATCCCTTTATTACATTATTAAATTATATTCAGTTGCTTTGTGTCCTAACCAGTCCTTCTCAACTGAAACCCTATTTTTCTTTTGTGGTTTTTTTTTTTCCCCATCCAAAATACACCCTTTGGACACAGTCTGTTTATCCCAGGGCACTCCTGCATAGCACTGACCAATGGGACCTTACCTGCCACTGACTTTATCTGCATTCATATATATACAATGCAGATAAACTTGTGTGCAGTGCTATCTCTTACCCGACAGCATTTGGTACTCACACAGCTCTGATGAAAGTTACTTCCTAAGGAGAAGTGGAATGGAAAGTCAAGCTTTTAGATGAAAAGGAAATCTAAACAAAACCCATGGAAGAAACAAAGGAAAGACACTTTCTAACAGATTTTTAAATCGATGAAGAGATGGTAGGGATAGCTGAAGATGAAAAGGGTCATATTTTTACACTTATGTGGCCTAAGTGGATCAATTTTTAATGTTTCTGCTGGATGTTTATACTGAGAACCATTAAGGTCCAAATACAAGCATTTCCAATTAGGAAAGCAAACAGCTTCAATTACAACTTTAATCAGATTTCTTAATGAAAGATTCCAGTGAGGATAGAATTAAGGTAGCAAAATAGATGGCTAAAGCAATGACAGCAGTAATCTCCAGCAATAGGAGATACAGAGAGTGGAAGAAAGCTGGGGTCAAGGATGAAGTCAGCATCACAGATGATAGAGGCAACCATCAGGTCAGAATAGAGCAAAACAAAATAAGCACTGCATGTATAAGCTCAGGTAGAATTTGGCCCTGCCTTTCATATATATCAGTACAACTTCATTGGCTGAATCCTGTTAATGTCACTTTCAATATGACCTAATGACATATATGCAGGCTTTCATTTAAAATTATGCAAAAGGCTAGATTTTGACTCTTACACTGTTTTTGCTTGAACTGTATAGTATTTTATGCACATTTTGAAACTATGAATTCTGTCTACATTCTACCCACTGATGCTTATTTAAAAATATTTAGGGTTTGGTTTTGTTTTTTATGGTGTTAGTATTCTTGTTTTCTGTATTTTGGCATCAGTGGTGTAAAAAGGAGGGATAAATAGCAGAATCAGCTCCCAGAATCAATAAGCAGGAAAACTGACTTTGTATGAAACACTTTTCCGATAATACCTTTCATACTTGTAGGATTTATATTACTTTTTGAAGCTGTCACTGATGTGAGAACGTGATTTTGCATACTAGTAAAACTGTGTCCACTTGTCTGCTATTTAGCTTATGCGTATGTGCATGCACACAAGGTTTTACTACCATAAAACCAAAAGAAACTACACATATTTGTGCTTTAACTTGAACTCTTTCATTCTTGTTGCTTGGCAGAAACCCCCTGCAGATGATCTTTATAGACGGCCAAACAAAACCAGCAAGCCTTTCTAAGCCCACCCTTCCCATGATGAAGTGACTGGTATGGTTTCAGTCTTTGCCCCCACTCATGAACCACAGGAAATTGCCTCCAACTTCCACTGTTTAAGAGAACAATTAAAATTGTAAATCTCTAAAAGCTTCTACCTTCCTGCCCTGAACTCCAGGCTTTAGCTACTCTTATTTATGTGTATTTTATCTTAGTTTAGCATTATAGACCAGACTGTGTTTACTCCTTGTTTTTGTAAAAAAAAAAAAAAAAAAAAAAGAGGTAAAATTAACCCCTCAGTTCACCAATTAATGACAAGCAGCAGTGGTACTGTCTGGTATTTTCCATGTGCCTACCATACTTTCGGCTCTGAAGAGCTATGAACACAAGAACAAAGCCCCACAGCTTATAAGAGAAGTGTTCCATACCCCATGCAGAAGAAAGCAATGCATACAAAGGAAGCTGTGCTCTACCCTGCACAGCAGCAGCCATAGCAGAGGTGTGCCGGGGTCCCCATGGACTGAGCAGACAGCAGCGCTGGGGCCCCCAGACCAAAGCAGTCTAAGAAACTGTATACTGAAAGGAAAGTAATACATATATCACTTAAGGCATGTAGCTTAAAATATTAAAAAGGAGGACAGAACTATGGAAAAGGGAGTTCTTTTAGAAAACTGCCTGTGGACTGTATTTTAATGTTCTGAAGCTGTTCCCTCAAGCTATTTTACACAATACCCAGTTTTCTTGAGTTTCAGAAGTACTAATAATTCAACGGATGCAGAATCACAGAAAGCTCCTGAACTCATCTTATGCTTCCCACCACTGCCTTCAAGTCCTATTTCTAGCTAGTGTTTCAGAACTATAGCATTGCAAAGGGGCAAAAATCCCTCTGTAGTGTTAACTGTTACCTTCTTTGAAAAGGATTCATTTTAAACCAGAGAAACTGAATGTATATTATTTGAAATATTTTGTCTTTTTTCCTCAAGAACTGGTAGATTATTAACCTAGAAGCTTGGCTTAATGTAACAATTAGTAATAAAATGCAGAAGCATCTTTTATGTTTAACATTAGGTTTTTTTCTTAGTATTTCTACAGATATTTATTGTGGGTTTTGATGCTTCAAATAGCAGTTACTTGAAATGTTGTGGCTATCCAGTAGAAATTTGGTTAAGTAGCATGTCCCTCTCCCCCATTCAATGAATAGTTTTTAATCCTTTCTAAGTATACGGTCAACAGTTCTTAGCATAATGTCAAAATGTAACATTAAAAAATACTATTTCATGTAAATTTCAACTCTATATGACTTCAGATACATGCTATGTGCTGTCCAGCTATATAAGTCATCATGTTAAGGATATTAAGCAAATAACATTGCCAAGATTTCTGCTATTAAATTAAAACTAGGGAAAAATAAAGATAATGCAAAAATACAATTGAAATTTAAAAAAACTGTACCTGCAAAATCTCATTTTCATGTGGTTTTTCTACAAGACTGTTCTGAATGAATTGGAAATTACTAAAATGTTGTTAAAGCAAAGCGATCTTCTGCTAGATTTTCACTATTAGAATATTTCACTTGGGAGATACCTGCCACCTTTGCCCAAGGTTTTCATGGAAATTCTCAAAACAAAAGCAGTTGGAGTTATTAGAATTTTAGCTAATTCCTGTGTCATAGAATCATAGAATAGTTAGGGTTGGAAAGGATCTCAAGATCGAGTTCCAACCCCCCTGCCACGGGCAGGGACACCTCACACTAAACCATCCCACCCAAGGCTTCATCCAACCTGGCCTTGAACACTGCCAGGGATGGAGCACTCACAACCCCCCTGGGCAACCGATTCCAGTGTCTCACCACCCTAACAGGAAAGAATTTCCTCCTTATATCCAATCTAAACTTCCCCTGTTTAAGTTTTAACCCGTTACCCCTTGTCCTGTCACTACAGTCGCTGATGAAGGGACCCTCCCCAGCATCCCTACAGGCCCCCTTCAGGTACTGGAAGGCTGCTATTAGGTCCCCACACAGCCTTCTCTTCTTCAGGCTGAACAGCCCCAACTTCCTCGGCCTATCTTCATATGGGAGGTGCTCCAGTCCCCTGATCATCCTCGTGGCCCTCCTCTGGACTTATTCCAGCAGTTCCATGTCCTTTTTATGTTGAGAACACCAGAACTGCACACAATACTCCAGGTGAGGTCTCACAACAGCAGAGTAGAGGGGCAGGATCACCTCCTTCAACCTGCTGGTCACACTCCTTTTGATGCAGCCCAGGATACAGCTGGCTTTCTGGGCTGCGAGCACACACTGCTGGCCCATGTTCATTTTCTCATCGACCAGCACACCCAAGTCCTTCTCTGCAGGGCCGCTCTGAGTCTCTTCCCTGCCCAATCTGTAGCTGTGCCTGGGATTGCTCCGACCCAGATGTAGGACTTCGCACTTGTCATGGTTGAACTTCATAAGGTTGGCATCAGCCCACCTCACAAGGATGGCATCCCTTCCCTCCAGCATATCAACCGGACCACACAGCTTGGTGTCATTGGCAAACTTGCTGAGGGCACACTCAATCCCACTGTCCATGTCAGCGATGAAGATGTTAAACAAGACTGGTCCCAACACCGATCCCTGCGGGACACCACTCGTTACCGGTCTCCAGCCGGACATCGAGCCATTGACCACAACTCTTTGTGTGCGGCCGTCCAGCCAGTTCTTCATCCACCGAGTGGTCCATCCATCAAATTGATATCTCTCCAATTTAGAGAGAAGGATGTTGTGTGGGACAGCATCAAATGCTTTGCACAAGTCCAGGCAGATGACATCAACTGCTTTACCCTTATCCACCAATTCTGTAGCCCCATCATAGAAGGCCACCAGATTGGTCAGGCAGCATTTCCCCCTAGTGATGCCATGCTGGCTGTCACCAAGCACCTTGTTGTTTTTCATGTGCCTTAGCATGCCATCCAGGAGAATGTGCTCCAAGATTTTACCAGGCACAGAGGTGAGACTGACTGGTCTGTAATTCCCCAGGTCTCCCACTTTCCCCTTCTTGAAAAGGGGGGTTACATTTCCCTTTTTCCAGTCATCAGGAACTTCACCTGACTGCCATGATTTTTCAAATATGATGGCCAGTGGCTTAGCAACTTCATTCACCAGCTCCTTCAGGACCCGCGGATGGATTCCATCAGGTCCCATGGACTTGTGCACGTTCAGATTTTTAAGATGGCCTCGAACCAGATCCTCTCCTACAGTGGGCCCAAGGTCTTCATTCTCACAGTCCCTGCGTCTACCTTCTAAGACCTGGGTGGTGCAGTCAGAGCCTTTGCCAGTGAAGACCGAGGCAAAGAAGTCATTCAGAACCTCGGCCTTCTCCAAATCCTGTGTAGCCAGTTCTCCCCAAAGCTTCCTCAGGGGCCTATTTTGTCCCTAGTCTTTTTTTTGTTTGCTACGTACCTGTAGAATCCCTTCCTGTTATCCTTATCCTTATCTTTAGAGGTAAAGCCAAAGAAAACCAAGAGCTAAAACCAAGTGACAGGAGTGAAATTTATTTTTGTATCTGTTTAATTAAAATACTATCAAGAGAGTGCTATCAGCAACTTCTGAAGCAATAAAATAACACTTCTCTTCACAAAGAAATGCATCTTTTTTCACACTAGGTATTCTGTAGTTAGCTCATGAGACCAAATGTTAAAGTCATTTGTCTAGAGGTTGCAATTCTAGCTTGTTTTACAGGAAAATAGTTGCTGAAATGAGTCTGAAGTAATGAATTCTAGTAAACACCCAATGTCCACACCTTCTAGCATGTTGTGATGCTGCAGCAACAGTTTAGGTTAAAACTGACCATACTAACTCTTTTAAGTTATGATTTGCAAAATATCTGTTTTGTACTTGTGACTTCCGTTAAAGTATAACTTTTTTTCATACTAAAACAGTTTTAAAAGTTATATAAAATCCACTCCTGCAATCCAGTGTTATCAGAATGTGAACAAATTACATTTTCCACTTTTAAATATTGATTTGACCTTTTGGGTCTCCTTGCAAATGTTATCCATGCATCGCTGATGTCATTAAAAATGCTCTGCTTGCTTATAGTAGGTATCTGGTTGGGTTCCTTTGCATGAATTAAATAACTGGACAAGAGTGCACATGACTATATTCTCCTGTAGCCCTGGGGAATGCAGTGATTTGGTTGGGGGGTGAGGGTGTCTTCCAACTCAGGTGATTTTCCTGAGCCATATGGTTGTGTTGGCATGTATGTACTTTTTCTGTATAAGGCTTAATTATTCCATACCATTTCAAATGCTTTTACCCTGACAGAGCTGAGAGTCCTGGCCCACAAAACCCAGTAATTGAGTAACTGGAATTTTCACTCAGAAGGTGGGAGATCATAGAATGCTTCAACAATGGGTGTTGGACAGGACCTTAAAGCTCACCTAGTTCCAACGCCTGCCACAGGCAGGGACACACTTCCACTAGAGCAGGTTGCTCCAAGCCCTGTCCAACCTGGCCTTGAACACTGCCAGGGATGGGGCAGCCACAGCCTCTCTGTGCCAGGGCCTCACCACCCTCACAGGGAAGAACTTCTGCTCAGTATTTAATCTAAATCTCACCTCTGTCAGCTTAAAGGTGTTTGTTCCCTTGTTCTATCACTACATACCCTTGTGAAGAGTCCCTCTCCAGCTTTCTTGTAGGCCTCCTTTATATGGATTGAAATCCCTTCATAAAAAAGGAATGGGTCTTGAATGAGTGTTATAATGCTGTCTGAAATATATGAAGGAAGAACAAAGCACACTATATATTTTGTAGTGACTTGCTAGACTCTTGTGAGTTCCCAAGACTTCCCCAGAATTCTACAGGAAATCAAGACTTTCAATTTTCCACAGGACATTCCAGCAGAAAACACATCACCACCTTCCAACAAAAGACACATGAAGTACAATGGCATCCTGAGTTCTTCTGTAGAAACAGTCCACTACCTAATCCCTATTTTCTTCATGTATTTGCATTTACAGATCCTCTTCTGAGTATCTTACAAAAAATTAACCAGTAAGTATATATGGTCTGAATTAACATGTGAAAGGACTGATTAGTGAACAGCTGGACTAAATATGCAAATTATAAAGTTTTCTTTGTGCCTTTATATGAGAAGATGTTTTAAAAACTTTATCAGTGTCAATGTGTCAGCCTGCAGTTCTCTGTGAAATCTTGAAACTGCTCTTTCATCTATGTTGTAAACACATCAACAAGTATGTAGAATGTCTTGACTTTGAAATGCTGTCACCTACTTTCTGTATCGTTGTCAGTAGTCAGCTTGTTATAAAAGTGTTTCATATCTAACTCTGTTTCTTTTGGTAGCGTGTCAACACACTGCGTTTTTCAGCTGTGTTCCTTGCCTCATCTTCCATCTTTATCAGAAATGGTGTGACAAGTTTTCCTCTTTCTTCGCAACATGTTGATATCTCAGGTTCTCCACTGTCACCAAAGCAGTTGAGGATAACTTGAGCCTGTGTAAGCTATCTTCAGCATTTTGTGCCAAAGTGCAGTGGGATTTTGAACTCAAAACGTTTTTGTGATGGTGAGAAGTCCCCAAGCTTCAGTCATTGTCTTTACTTCCTGGTTTGGAAGCTTCCCAGAACATGTTCAACCTAATACAGTGCCTACTCCTGACATGCTCTGCATTGTGGATTCCACAGTTTGCTAGGAACAAACCTGTCTGATGGACAATTTGTTGAGTGTACCTGGGCTTTCTATTCTGCTGTTTCTCATGTAATTTTGTTTTATTCTGGGGTTTGTTTTCAGAAGATAGCATGTCAGGAAATGGTACAACTGCCTCAGATGCCCAAACTGAAAGTTAAACAAGTTACTGCACTGCAGAATGGAAGACGCTTGCTATTTTCAAGTTTTGAATTATACTTGTTTCACAAGGATTTTCAGTCCACTGCTGAAGTTTAAAGTTAAAAATTTGGCTAAATTTGAAAATATGTTCAAATGCTTTCAAGAACTGTGCAATAGAATTGCATAGATCAGTACATGAAAGTCAGTGAACCCAAAAACTATGCTGAAGTATTCAATGTAATAAATAATCATTGAATTGTTTAGGTTCGAAAGTCCTTTAAAATTGAGCCCAAATGTTAACCTGGCACTGCCAAGTCCAGCATGTCCTAAGGGCCACATCTACTTTCAAATACCTCCAAGGATGATGACTCTTTTAACCCTTTCAATGAAGAATTTTTTTCCTAATATACAATCTAAATCACCCTGGCATGATTTAAGGCTATTTCTCTCCTACTATTACATACTTGTATCATTCTTGTGTATACTATAGTGTCAGCATCTTGTTGCATGTACAATAGTACAGTTTCCTTGCACCTTTTAAAGGCCCACATCATGTTAATTTCCAAAACAATACAGTCTGAGTGCTGTAAAATACATTTTCCTGGTATCTGATGTGGAGTCAGGAGTGTTGGCTTATGTCCCTTCCATAGTCTGCAAGGACATGTAATAGTTCTGCACTCATACTTCCTATTGTTTATTACTTGCCCTGCAACGCTGCACTCCCTAAAGCTCTCCTCAGGACTAGATCAAACTTTCTTAGCTGTGTACAAGAAGTACAGTTTTGCACACCACCTTTTTGTGATGCAGTCGGTAAGTACTATTATATACAATATACAAACAAGTCTAAAAATACTAAATTTAAAGTAAGGCTCAAGGCAACGTTCTTTATGACCATAAAAGCTAAAATAGATAGGTATGGGAGAAAATACAAACTGAGGAATGTATGCTTTCTACCTTCATGCAAGAATAAACATATCTGAAGAAAGATCACTGCATGAACTCCTCCCCCCCCCCCCCCCCCCCCTTTATAGACTGCATTCCTGATAACTAAGATATCATAAAGAAATACCTTTCTAGTTCAGGTGTGTTTCAAAACCAGGTTGACATGAACCAGAGATCAAACAAAACCTGTATACACGGACCTACTTTGAAAAAGCTAAGGATCTGTAGGGTGTTCAGATCATAGTCTGCAGAAACTTAATTGGCATGTTGTTGCTGTTTAACTTAAAATGCACAGCATAGCTGCAGTATGGAAGATTATTAGAAATAACGGAGTAAGCAGGCTGTCATCCTAGGAAAGGCAGTTTAAAATTATCAGAATTATCTCTAGCTCACATAGGTGTCTTGGCCTGACTGAATCAAGCTATTAATCATATCGGCTGGACCACGTTCACTTCACGTGTGGATCACACTGCTGCTTTATCCACAGTTTATGTGGCTGAATTGCATTATTTCACCTTAATCAACCTAAGTTTAGCAATTAAGGATGGGACTAGGGAAGGAGGCGGGAAAGATGGACTTTTCTAGAAAACTTGGGATAAGCATTTCAAAGTGGACAATAGCTAAGATTATTTCTTCCTTAAAGAAAATGGACACAAAACCAAGAAATGAAGCTCCCTTGAGGAAGAATCAGACATGTAGATATTAAGTGGCCAGCTTTATGCAAAGAATCAATCTCTCCTTACCTCTTGTCTACTCCTCTAATTTATTATCTGCTAGAATAAAAACACTTCAACAGATATGAACCCTCCTGTAGACTAAAACTGCTATGTGTAAAACCAAGCATATTCTAAAAAGTCTATCAGACCCATTATTTCAAAACTCACAAATTCTCTCCTGTCTCTGGTATGTGGATAAATACCTCCATCATATAAAGATTTCTGTATTAGCAGATTTTCCAATATGAGAAACTTCCTTTTTCCTGAGAATTACATTTCCTGACTTACTCTGTGGACATTCTCTTTCCGTGTGTGGGGTTTGCTGGTTTAATGAGCAGCAGCAAGTTAGCAGGCTTCCACCTACAATCCTAACTAAAGCCAACTGGTCTGTGAGTGTTACTGAGGAATATTTGTACAACTGAAGATTTGGAGGATAAGTACTTCAGTCATTTATTCAGAGTGATACATGAAGACTACTGTGAGTAAACATTTTTTCAAACTGACAAAACTGTACACAAAATCAAGTTCATGACCAGTGCATATCACTTCAAAATACGGGCAGAAGAAAACTTTGTTTTCTCCAGGGAATTAGTCTGATAGAGTGGTAAATAGCCTCACACTAAAATAGGAAAACATTATAACTTAAGTTCCTGCACAAAGCCCACCACAGAACTAAGGCTCTTCATAACATTAATTTTTATTAGAACTGTTTATATTTCCAACAAATGAGAACTGTTTGACGAAAAACTGTAGATTTTATGTTTATCCAATAAAAAGAAATCTACAAATGTCAGATGTTTCTAAATAATTTTTTTCAACTACAGAATTATAGTTTCCACTCCAAAGCAAGAAATTATGCTGACAGGAAGCCTTGTCAAAGTGCATAAACCATCAGAGGATCTGGAATCCACATGTTAGCCATTGCATAGTAGTAAATATCAATGATTTGCAATAATTTAGAGCAAAAAGCTAATAAGAGCATTTTGTTACTCTTCTTTGTATGTCTGATTTCAACAAAACGGGTCCAGCTTACAAAAACATCCATTCCCCTCCTACCTTTAAAAAAAGTACAGCATTGGAACTGACAGGATGAAAATAGCAGAAGTTATTTTCCGAGACAGTGGTTGCAGATACAACTTTCAGGTTTATTCATAATTTGTAAAAAAGCAGACTCCATGGACGTTGTATCAGTGACACCTTCTTTACCTTTTACTTTTAAGGGAAGTAACGATGACTTACCTCCTAGGAGGTACTTGCCAGAGGAACAAGTATCACCACAGCATTCATTTCCTTTTCTTTCTGCATGTGTCTCATTTTCTCAACTGTGCCTATGTTTTAAATACACAAGAATTAAAAAGTATCTGCTATGAGAACTGTAAAATCTATACTCAATGTTATATTATCTCCTTTGTCTACAGAATTGTTAACATCTTTAGTATATGCCATAAAATAATGCATTTGTACATGAGATTTGTGCATGGTGGAGTTATGAACATGCCAAGTCCTTGCTTTGTTAATTTGAAGATGTTAATACTGTACATAATGAAAATAGCCCTTGTGGTTAGTCTATGCTCAAGGGGTTCAGTGGGAGTTCATCTCTTAAAAGAAAAAAGCAGATGGGTAAGGGATTGAAAGATGATACAAAGGTAAAATAAGCACAGAAAAGAACCTCACCATAGGGGGAAAAAATAGTGTTAAAAATATTTTACTTTAGCCACACTAAAACATCAAAGTTCAAGAGCTCAACTTCCTGGGGAAGCATATGTTAGGGGCACAGTAAGAGCAGGCTGCTTGCTGCAGCCCTGGGGAGCAGTGCCTTGTATCAGGACTGGGAGATCCCCTCCAGCAGACATGCAGTGCAGTATTGCCAGGTCCCAGCAGGAGCTGCATTTAGCTCTCTTAAGACCCAATCTTGCAAACACTTATGCACATGAGTAATTTCAGCTGCCACAAATCAGGTTATTCACTTGGTTTAAGTTTTTGCAAGGCTGGTGCAACATCAGGCCAATGTTTGTAAATGCTAGCCAACAGGATAAAATGCAAGAAACTGCCTTTGCCTCATCTAAGCAACTTGGGGTTTATTGTATTTTTATTCCCAAATTTGACTGGGAAAGGTTACAGCTGCAAATATTTACGTCTTGAATTTTACAATTTCTTTAACAAATGAACCATTGCAACCATGTCAAGCATAGGGTAAAAAAATCATACAGCTCAGGAGTGGCCTGTGATTTTAAGAACTTCTAACATTTCATTGTCATTTCTGTTACCAGTTAGGGCCCTTTTTAGAGACCAATGGTTTTGTCATGCCTCTTAAATTGTGGATAAAGCCAAATGAAGGGAACAGAAGACATCAACACTTCTCAGCTTACTAATGTCTTCATACTTTTCTGCATTTCATTTGTTTGTAGCTGATTTGTTCGATTTGTAAGTTCTGGAGAAAACTGAATCTTCTAACAGATCTGTATTTAGTAAGTACGAGTATTATTCTGTTATCATACGGATCACTGACCAATGTCTGGTGTTTGTGATTTTCTAGTTGCATTGCCCCAGAACATGCAGGTTTATGACTTAATATGTGATCTCCCTGAGCTGGAAAGACTCAGAACATATGGCAGATCAGATGTTAGGCTTGGGGAAAATCAAAAATTAAACTGTCTCCGAGCAGTTGAGAGACTGCTTTGCTATATATTTTATGTGATTTGTGTGTGTGTGTGTTGAGGGAGATGTCACCTAGGGAGGGGAACTGAAGGAAAAAATAGCTTTAAAAATGAACTGTTTGTATTATGGCTCTAAACATTAAAGTCTGGTCAGCTAAAAGCACATGTTGTGAACTAAGATGGAAACTTGCCTGAGGTAAGAATTGAAGGCGGTGTTCTCTAATGCCTGTCCTTACTAAGGAGTAAAAAAATGCTTTCTGGTCTTGGAATTTATTATAAGCACAAAATGAATGCTTATTGTATGCTTATAAACACAACTATTTTCCCACTTTTATTCCAATTACTGCGTAACATTGGTGGCTTCAGAACTGAGTTTCAGACAATGGCTTCATAAGCAATCCTGACTGCATTCTATGCTCTTATCATAAAATCTTTTGTTGTTCTGTGCTGGCCAAGATTCTGTCATGTTGGAAACAGGAATGAAGTGCTTCTTACCCCTTGGCTGTCTGCCCAGTAATTAGATGGGGAGGTGGATTAAAGCATCCAAACATGTGGTGCAAATTTGGGGATACTGTAATATGACACAGTTCTGATGAGAGACTTCTTAAGGTTAAGAATAATAAAGTCCTCATATATGTTAAATTGCAAAAATGATCATAACCTTTACTGCATTCTTTTAATTGACCTAGGCTTGAACAACCTCAAAGAATACACTTACATTAAGTAAACATAAAGTGTCTAAGAATTTGAAATGCAAAGTTTAAAATCAATATTTTCCAGAAAGAAAAATTAAAGTTTATTAAATAAAAATTATTTATGTTAAAATCAATCAATATTTGAGAAAATCTGTCTCCTTTTCATCTATTTATGTATGAGGAAATACATATTTACAGTAGCTGCCTCTATAGTATTTGTTGACTGGCATGAAGCTTTGAACCAGCTTAAAACTTAAGTCTTTCCGAGACAGTTCTGCTATTTATTTTAAATTTAATAGTTCACAAGCTTTGCTCTAATGGCAAGTCCAACACTGTAAGTGCAAATAAAAAAATAAAGCAACCTACTTCTGCACTTTACAGTATTTTATGTGATGCTGTTTCAACTCATGTGAACCGGAGCTTTGTTCCTCGAGTTCAGCAGCAAGGAAGAGAATACTTTCAGAAACTCACTAGAATGTATTTTTAAGGATCAGTATGTTCACTCTCTTTCCTTTCTATAGGAATCCCTATGATATTCCAGTCATACGGCGCAGGAATGGGCCACCTTACCCAATCTATGCCAGGGGAAAAGTAAGGCCTTTTAGAGTAATACCCCGCAAAAAATATCCATGTTTGGGCAAGCTCTAAATCTGGCACCAGCGGAGTCCCTCCACATTCCTTTCTTACCGTTTTAAGGACAATTTAGCCCTTCCCCATGGTTTTCAGCACTCACGAGTGTAGTTGGTCCGTCAGGTGCTACGGCCGCCCCTCACCTCAGAGGAAAGGCGGCCGGCAGGGAGCGGGCCCTCGTCCTCCATTTCGTGACACCCGGAGCCCACAGACCCCGGCCGGCTCCTGCGAGCCGTGGAGGGCGGGCAGTGCCAGGGAAGGATCGCCACGGGTGGCTTCTCCCGCTCGCCTGGCTGAAGGGCGCTGAGGGCGCTGCCGGGGCGGTGCGGTACCGCCTTGGCCCCTCTGAGGCCGCCATTTCGCGCGGTGCTGGTGGGAGGCGCTGTTGGTGAGGTGGGAGTGACTCGGCCCGCTTCTTTCTCCTGGCCGGGTCGGGGAATGAGCGCTGTGAGGTTGGGATGGCCCTTGTCCCTTCCAGGCACCTGGTGCACGTCTGGAACTGAGCAGCTGTAATTGGTTTGGGCGGAGACCCTGCAGGTTCTGACCTTCACTTGGCCCCTTGGAGAAAGCGCTGAGGTGAAATACAGGGGTGTGAGGCAGCGATTGGGTTTTAGCAAGGAGGTGAGAAGCAAAGCGGCTTCAAAACTGAGCAAACCCCCTTGTGGCCTGCAGTGTTTATAGTAAGTTGTCTTAAAGTAGATACATGAGAGGACTTTGCTTACAGTGTTTACAGCATTCGGCAAATATAAATGTGAATCAGCGGTCTGTGCTGCTCTGCAAATGCCTGCTCATCTCCCTCATTCTGCCATCTTGAATATGCATTTTTTCCTGGGCTAGCATACTCACTACTGAAAATATGGAAAAGACCCCTGGATTCGTGTCCATCTTGGACATGTGTTCCCCCGCATCATTATTATTGTTATTCTTCTTTAATTTTTCTTCCTTTAAAAGTCTGAGAGACTTCTCACTATTTCTTGGCTGGGGATTTTTGAGAGGGATATCTCAGCTGACTGCCAGCAAGCAAGTGGATGAATGTAGAACTGCCCAAAGGAGTGCTGTACCAGGGTTTCCAGTCTTGTAGAATGACCTTGACATCTCTTACTGTTTTTATTTACATTATAGAATCATAGAATAGTTAGGGCTGGAAAGGACCTTAAGATCATCGAGTTCCAACCCCCCCCGCCATAGGCAGGGACACCTCACACTAAACCAGCCCACCCAAGGCTTCGTCCAGCCTGGCCTTGACCACTGCCAAGGATGGAGCACTCACAACACCCCTGGGCAACCGATTCCAGTGCCTCACCACCCTAACAAGAAAGAACTTCCTCCTTATATCCTATCTAAACTTCCCCTGTTATCAAGCAATTGGAATTAATGCAGTCAGACAATGAGTAAATTATGCGTAGAGAGCAGGGGCCTGAAGAGCTCTGGAGATTAAGTTACTGTATGTAACAGAGACTGTTCAAGGATGGGAATCCAGATTCTTTAAATGGGAGTTGCATAATCATAGATTGACAATACCTGAGGTATGAAAAGCATTTCATGCTGGTGTGCAGTGTTTGCAACTCCTAGGAGCTGATGGAGCGGTGGTTATTCAGTGGATAAGCGCTTAACACAGATACTACTACTTAAATAGCAGCAACTTGATAGTACTAATGACAGCCGCTACTGATACTCAAGCCTGAGAACTCTTGCTTTGGATTACTGACATTGAAAGAGTGTGCAAGCATGGTGGCAGATTAACCAGTTTTGTTAGATTTATGAGTGTGATTTCTAAATTCTAGGTTTATTAGTGTGAAGGAAAAAAGTGGCAAACCCTGGCAGTGGGGGACTGGCAGAAACTGGCAGAAGTGGTGTTGCTCAGAAAAGGAGTGTGAAGGGGGCATTGACAGATTGTAGGTTTTAGAACTTCAAACAAATCATCTTCACTGTGCTCACAGATTAGATTACATGCTCTGTGTTCTGCTGGTACTGTGAAATGTTTTCTGGTTTCAGTTTGAAACACTTCTCTGGAATATTTCAAGTTTTGCAGCTTCTGTAGAAGAAAAAATACTTTTTAAATGTTTGATTCGCAGCTGACAGTATGCGTAATTAAGTAAACCTGAAGCCTGTTTGCAAAGTGCTCTGAAAGACTTCATTCATGTGTTACTAATGAGATGCTAGAGTACAAAAGAAGAGTTGCCTTTGGTGTATCTCTGCAGGTAAAGAAGATAGCTTTGCTTTGTTATTTTGTCATCAGATTTGGCCTTATATTGAGTTGTGTAAACTCTGTTGGTTTGGTATTTTACCATTTCTTTCAGTGACTCTAAGATTTTTGCCTCAGCATTATTTGGGGTTTTTTTAGTGAGATCTTTGCTATATGAAGTTGTTCTTAAACAAAATTAAGAGCTCTGGAACTTATCACAAATACATAAAGAAAATATGTCTAATGCCTTGAGTTGGTGATAATTGAAAAACATTTAACTGGAGTATTTTTAAAACTTGTATATGATCAATTTAGACATAACCTCTGGTCTTGATGTTTCAGAACAAAGCTACTAACAACATAAAGGAGTTGGGCCTGTACTCCAATTACTCCAGTCAGCAACTTGTACATAGTTTACAAAAAATAATTAATTTGCTTGTAAATTGAAATGATTGTTGGGGTTTTTTTAGATAATAGAACTATTTTGTTTTGCAAAATTTGATGGAATATGTTCATAAAACGGATTGTATTTTTCCTTCAGAACAGAAACAATCTGGAAAAAAATACAGTCTGCAGTTGTACAAGAGAATCTTAGCATTATTCTTAGAAATTAGATAACAAACTTTATCTGCATCTTCACTGTTCAGCACTTTTCCCTCCTGACATATCATAGTAGTATAAAGATTGTTTAGGCTGTCCTATAGTATTTTTTAGTCATAAGTAATAGGATCCATTTTTATCAGGAGATTCTCTTTTTGAAGAAGAATTAAGGATGCAGGCAAGAGCTCTAAAAGAAAAGAATCTAGACATAAAATATTGGCACTTATAGCTAATAAGATTTCTATTGCTTATACAGGTTCAATTCTAGTCATTTCAGTTTCATGGTTCCTTGTGCTGCCTTTTACAGATTAAGAGACTTCATATTTGATCAAAAAATGTTCAACTCTGCAAACATGGTCTTTTCACTGGATAATTTTTTTTATGAAAGACCAGATAAAAATCAAAGGTAAATCTTCATTGTTAAATGCATAGAATTGTTTTCCACAGTCTGAATTGTTTCACAGCAGAATTATTTTTTGTAACTCCCTTTTCTGTCTACCAGTAAAAATGGGGCAGAAATTTCCAGGTTCATAACCCATACTTTGAAATGTTTTGCCAAGCACACTGAAGTTTGAATATTGCAGGTGTGTCTCAGGCTATAAGAAATATGGGTCAGCAGAAGTTTTGCCTGTTAAATTTTTCTGTGATTAAAAATCATACAAATTAAAGAATGTCTTTTAGCAGGAGAAACAGTAGGTTGTTTATAATTAGTGATTTTGAACTAAATGTTGTGAAGGGTGCTTAAAAATGCTTTGACTTTACATTTGTGCATTAAAAATAGGTATCTAGAAAATGAAGAGCCTAAGGTTTGGTGTATTGCACCTGCTCCGTCTATTTCTGAAATTCCAGCTGCAGAGGAGTTGCAGAGGGAACTGGAAAAAGACACAGCCAACACTCATAAGGGTAAAAGATCATACAATAAAATGATAGAATCATGTAGGTTGGAAAAGACTTTGAAGGTCATGGAGTCCAACCATAAACCTAACCCTACCGAGTCTTGCTAAGCTATATTTGACGTTCATTTTGAATGGTTTAAGAAATAATTAGCTTTACAGATAATTCCTCCTCTCTTTTCTATTGCTGTGAAATATGGAATATTCTAGCTATGCAAATACAGACAAAGAATGTGTTTTAGTTGAGAGTGATGATCTTCCATATATTCGGAGTGTTAGCAGTCATCTTTGGGCATATACAAGCTACATGTTTACTGTGCAGAAGTGGGCAAGGTAAGAAGTATGATCAAAATTTCAGCTACTCTACATTGTTCCATGAAGCATCATAACACAGTGGAAAGCAGCTGTTAAGAGCATAATGCAACACATGGATCTGATGACCTGTCTCCCACCCAAGGAACAGAGAGTTTGCTTGAACCTAACTTTCTTCTTCCCTTTTATGGCTTTTTTTTCAAATTGCTGTTCAGGAGGCCAAGTTTGAATCTGGCCATTGCTTGCTGCTAAGTGTGGTATTCCTTCCATCTGGACATTCAGGATCACCTTAGGGAAATTTATTTTAAAGAATTCTGTTGCTTTATCTCTGTCAACTAGATTTCTGCATTTCTCAGCTGCTGTGCTGATTTATGATAGTCTCTGTTTAAGAATTACATTGTTAAGACAGAAGGGTTTTTTTCCTAGTTTCTAGATGGATAATACTGAAATTTATAGGCTGTGGAATACAGCTGTTCTGTAATCTTGTTGCATTCAATTGCTCATTTCTGCTCTTGCTTTCCTTCTGCTGACAGAAATGCTTGTTTGGGCATCTGTATCAGGACACAGATCCTGCTGAGAGCTAACGCTTCAAAATGTGATAATTAACCAAGATCACTATGAAACCATGAATAGGAATTTTGGCTGTTGAGATTTCAGGCTTTATCTCATGGCTGTTCATAGTAGGAGCTTCAAGCTTGGTCACTGTGTCAGCTTTTTTAAAGACCATCTTTATTCTGGGACAGGGTGGGGAGTTTCTATCTTACAAACTACTTTGTAGTTCTGAGGAATAGTTTTGCTCCATTAGTTTGTGTATAAGGCATAGAAAGTGACCATGTATTTATAACTTTTTAATTAACAACACACATTGCATTCATCAGCATGAGTCATAAAATACACACTAAATTTCTTGCAATAAGATAGAAATATCAGTTCATATAGGATACATGAATTTGTCTTATTCTGTGTGGAAAATATTTACTAAGATGAGTATGAATAAGAAATTTAATATTAATAGAAATACTACTCTATTGTTTTCGCAGGAGGGAGAAAACATGAGAAGTTTATACAACAATGTAAGAGTACTTCTGAGGAAGGACATGATAAATCACCAGCACCAGTTCAGTTTGGCATAGCCTCTAAAAAAGAAGTACTCCAATTTGGTATAGGAGAAAGAGAGAAAATTAGTTTTTGCCCTGAAAGTCTAAAAATGGTTTCATTGTTTCTCTCTTCTGACCAAAATAATTCTAAAACAGGAACAGGGGTTTCTTGTCCACCTGGTGCAGATTTTTCACAAAACAAAAGAGAAAGTAGTTTTCCAGAAAACAGTGATGATGACGACGAGAGTGCCCATTCAACATTAAGAAAAAAGTATGTGTCTAGTCAAGTCTGATCATTTATCCACTGTCAGAATCATATTACTATTTTAGACACTTTTGTTAAACACAGAGCTTTGCACCCTTCAATTGAAGGTACATAAACAGGGTTCCAGTCACTAGTTCTTTTCAGTATAAGGAAGAAAGATGTTTCCTTTTGTCAGTATTTCAGTACTGTAATTAAATGTGTCCTGAGCTCATCCTCTTTTATGAGAAAAGTAAGGATGAGGTTCGTTGCTTTAATTTTAAAGAAACTGTTAGATAACAAAGGATTTTCCAAATACTGTTTTGAGTTCTTTATTGACATGGTAATGAGCAAAAAGGCAAAGATCACTTGCTTTTCAGAGCAGAGGTCTGCCAGGCAGGTATACCTTGAGCAGTTCTCAACATGTGCTTCAGTGCATCCTGGGAGGAGAGGTTTTACAGATAAACTCATCTTCTGCTCAGCTCTTCTCATTGCTCAGAAGCTGTGTGTCTCTATTGTTCCTAATTATGCAGAGATTGACAGTTAATCTCTTACTGCGATTCAGAGCTCATCTGGACAAGCAGTTAATTCGAGTTTTTTCTGGAATGAAAGTTAAAATGTATCTTGAAAGGAGTCTTCTTTCGGTAGAAGGGTGTCAGATTAAATAAAGTTAGAGACTTTTCTTATGGTTGTGTCTTACTAATTCTGCTTCTGATACAAATAGACATAATTTTAAAATGTTAGAGAAACCGTGTAACATTACAACAAGCTAATGAAATTTTGGATCTTTTTCAGCTTATTTAAAATGCCTGGTTATATGCACACAAATACAGAATTGAAAGATAGTTCTGTTGATGTGAAAGGAATTAATACTTACTTAAATACAACTGAAAACATGAAAGAAGTAAAAAAAGAAGGTTTATGGAGAAATAATCATCATGCCTCAATAACTGAAGACTCAGATTTAACTCTGCCTAGGGTAAATAATGAGAACATTGCGCCTAAAAATGGAATGAATATGAAATCATTTCCTAATGCTTCAGAGATTCTAGATATGACAGGTAATTACTATTACTTTCTTACAAGAAAAATAGTCCACTGTCTGTCTTTGGTATGTAATAGTGAGGGATATCCATGATCTCAGGTAGAGTGAAGAACATTTTCCCACCAGCTCAAGGTGAGATAATTGGCTCAGCGTGGAAGAATATAATGCATTTTTATGCAACTTAATTGCATTGGGTTTTAATATGAACTGGGTAAACAATTTAAGAAGAAAGGTCACATTTTCAAAAGTGCCAAGTCATTTTGAAAATGTCACTCCAAATCAGTCCTCTAAATTTGAGAAAGAGCAGCCTCATTCCTTCATGTGGTAAATAGTCTCATCTTCATTTGAAAATGGAATGTTTCTTTGTGATGTGGTTTACATCTAGATTTTAAGCTTTTTGGGACAGGGACTCATTGCTTCTGTGGAATGTACCTTGTGTACCTGGCTAACTCCTGCAGAAATACAGAATACAAAAATAGTTCTAGCAAAAAATTGTAAGGCAGAGCTGTGGCTTAGGATGGGATTTGGAAGCTGGTCAGGAGTGGAAAACATGATTCCTCTCTGCCTTCTGAGCAATGGTGACTAGCTTTGTATATGAGTGGAGAATAGTGGATGTCATGTACTTTGACTTAAGTATGACTTTTCATAGACTCATAGAATGGCTGAGAAGCACTGTGTTCCACAGTGTTCTTCTATCTGAGTTAGGACTCAGGATTAGCAATGGATGTCCAACTGCATGGGTAGAATAATGGTTGGATGGTCAGTCTCAGAGGGTGAGTGTTAACAGGTCACGTATTGCCCACATGCCGGCTGCAACTGCAGGGGTCCATCCTGGTGGAGGGTGATCTCATGAATTTCAGTAGGAACAAATGCAGAGTCCTGCACTTGGGAAGCAGAAGAACTGTGGGTTCCTTGGGATGGACTGACTAGGTGCAGCTGTTTGGAAAATGCTGGGGTCTGGCAAGCAGTGCTCTGAACGTCAGCCAGCAGCGTGTCCCAGCAGTAACAGAGGTCTACAGCATCCTGGGCTTTGTTAACAGAAGCAGAGCCAGGAAAGTTGAGGGAAGTGATTATCATCTTCTTGGCACTTTTGAGACCACATCTAGATACTGCATCAAGTTTTGAGCCCCTGGTACAGGCAAGACATCCTTAAACTGGAATGAGTTCAGCAAAGGGCCACCAAGATGGTCTTTCCAGATGATGAGCTTGTGACCTGTTTGTCCTGTCCTCTCAGCAACTTCTGTATTACCTGGACCTTGTTACAGCCTTGCAGTGCCTCACGGAACACACAGCTTGGGGTCAGGAATGTACTTTTCATGGGTATTGGTTGAAAACAAATCTGGTTTTATAAATTTGCTACTTATATTTCTTTAGGAATTACAGGAAGAAAACTGGAAATTTTGAGGGCTGTTACAGAAATACGTATCCTTATATTTGCTGTATCTGATTTACTGATTTTATTACAATGCTTTTTACATTTACAAAATTACAGTTTTAATTTGTAGCCATAGGAGCTCTTGCATTACACTGTAATAGTTTTGATTTGTAACATAATGCTGGGAATCAAATGATGAATAGGTGTTTACCCTTTGGACTTCCAGAGCTAGAAGGAAAATAGGACAACTTATGGCTCATTCATTGCTAAGCAAATTTATTCTTATTTCAAACATTTGAAATTTATCCTCAAAACTGTTTATTTTTAAAATGTAAAATTTTTTGTTTGCATAATACATATATTTCAGGCAAGTTTTTATATGCAAACACATATATCCCCATATACTTTAAATAAAGGAAGAGTGAATTATTATTTAGGCTTATTAGGAAAACTGAATCTTTTTGTCCCATTTTCTCAGGAGAAGATAAACTTCACCTACTCCTTATAGGTCTGTATTTATGTTATAGTGTGCATACAGTGTATTTCCATTCTTTAAGCAGGTTTCACAGTAATTTTCCTTCTTGGCCCTGCCTTGAACCCGTGACACAATTAACCATCCATCTGTAGATGTCAGTTTACTTCTTTTTCTGTTTTTACATTGTCTTTTCAATATTTTGTTTCTAGTAAGCTGTCAAATGGTACGTTAAATAGCAGGAAGAGGAAATATCTAAATTTAGGCAACTTAAATTCATGTGAATAACTTTAAGAAGTGTCATAATTTACAAAATTAATAAAGACTCAGTTGGTCTGAATTTGCCGTAGTCAATGTTCTTCATTTTGAAAACACAGCACTTACTTAGGGAATTTTAGAGAAGTTTTTTTAAAAAATCCTTATTTTATTGAGTCTAATACTTGCTTATCTTCACCCATTTTTTATGGTTATACTTAACTGCTTTTATTTCTTGTTCTACTCCATTTCTTTTTCATCTTCATAGTCTCTGAATGTAACATAAATCTGAGGCCTCAGCAGTTCATTGTTCTTGTTATTGGAGGTGTTATGTCTGACTGTGTGCATCCTCAGCCTGATCAGACATTACAGTTAGTCTGCTTGTGGCTTCACTGCAAGTCCAGACAAGGATCAGCTCACTTACTGGATGTGTAATGTAACAATGCTCTCTTTTCCTCTTAATCATTTTTGAGATAAGAATGTTGTTGTTTGATGAATACATGATATTAGACAATGGAAAAAATCTTTAAAACCACTGATGTAGGTGAATTTTCTTTGCTACTGTTATGACCAGACAGACAAGATTATGCCAATTAATTTCTGCTATAGTACAGATATATTGTGACCATTGACACGTTAGATACGCAAACAGCAGTGCTTTGCTTCTCATGTCTGGTTTGCAGTGTAGAATAAAGCTTTTATCACTTAACAGTTTCACTCTCCATAATTGTATGGCATTCCAGGAAGCCTATGCCAGGGAGTAGGTTCTTGATTATTGGTATAATCCTGAGACCTCTCAAATAGGTAGTGGATTTTTTTGTCAAAATGGAATTATATGGCACACCAAGAACGTGAATAAAGCTACTAAATAGTTTAATACGTTGCTTTTTGGTAGTGTTTCCCAAGCCTGTATCAGTGAAAGATCGTTGCATATGTTTTGACATGTACTTAAATTATAAGAAAGATATTAATTTACAGTTCTAAAATAAATTTTGTGACTTTCAACTGTTTTAAATTCCTTAATGCTGTCAAGCAACCCAATTTAGGAGTATTTTTAAGGAGTTCCCATATTTCAACTATGCACAGTCTAAAGCTTTGGATGATGTAAGTATGAAACATTAGATGCAGTACAGAGCAATACTTAGTAGACAAATCTAAATGATAGTTTGCTGTTCAGAACTTAAAAGGAGTTAGAAAACTGTAATATATCTAGAACCTCTTCGTGGAATAGTTGAGCAGGGTTGTGCTTAGCTGGGAGAAGGGACCAGAAGAGCTTTTAAAGAATGTTGTTGTCAGTTTTAAATACATTTATGTGAAGATGCGAATTCTCTGTGGATTTCTGCATACGGATTAGTAATATTTTTTTTTCTCATAGGAAGATTAAGAAAAGCAGAACGTTAGAGAAAGTTTTACTTTTGGAAAAGTGATGTTTATCCATCGCCTTTTATATCATCTGTGCTCTCTTTAAAACCAAAACTTCTTTTGAAAGGGACCAGATAAAGATTGTATTATAAGTATTGCAGAGAGGAGATACATGATCCATCAGTCTTCATCAGAGCATTTGATATCTTTATTCAACACTAGGGGAAATCCAGTGTCATTTACAAGCATTTATAAGCATGTGTTTTTCAAGCTACTTTTGATGTTGCAAAGGTTTCAATTTCTTATCCACTAATTATAAAGTGAAGTCTTTAAGAATGGTGTTTATATGCGCAGAATAATCTTGTATTAAAATTACACAAGGATTTTTAGTTTTGCCTTTTTTCCCCCTACATTTTTAGTTTTATGCGTAAGTTTGGGTTATTTTTTGCTTACTTCCAAATTTGCATTTATTTGCTGAGGAGAGCTATACATCATATTGGCCTGTAAAATAATCTTGTGTGACTGTCCCTAGAATAATGGGAAACAGCATGTAATTGAGATTTACTTTCATGGAAGTTGCAAAAACAGGGAAATAGTTTTAGTTTCTCAGGGAAATAGTTTTAAAAACTTAACATTCTATTAAAATGGTAGCTATTAAAATTATACATATTCAACAATGTTGCAAGTTTGAATTACAGAATGAAAACAAATTGCACTTGGAATTTGAGCACAAAATACCTCTTTGTGATGAGCCTACGTTTGGTTCCAGTCGGACGTTGGCAGTGATTCTGTTTTAATGCAATATAAAGCTAGACACTGCTTCTTTTGTTTGCTGCAGAATGGTAGACTTCATTCCATAATAACCTTAAGATGAACAGTATCTCATTTATGGTTCTTTGGCAGGTGTGTGGCAGAAGATGATGTGCTGTATCATAAAGTTCATGGCTAATGCAAACATTTTTAGAGGAGTACATATGTCAGTGTAATAATAATTTCCCTCTGTGGTTTTTCCCTAACAATGCTTTTGGAATATATGAATAGGTACAATGGATAGCTGTGTTATATTTACTACTTTGCAATTCTTTCCTAGCTTCTGTATACAGATAGGAATTTTGTGATTTGTGCTCCGACTGGCTCTGGAAAAACTGTAATGTTCGAGCTAGCTATTACCAGATTACTCATGGAAGCCCCACTGCCTTGGCTAAATATAAAGGTTGTTTACAGTAAGTGTTATGCAGCTTTAACCCATTTGGTAACAGCAGTAGAAAATGTCATTCTCTAAATGTGGAGATCTAGAGTGACTGTGTGAATTATATGGAAATTAAATATGTTAAGAAATTGTGGCCTACCTTATTCTTTAAGAAGTTGTTTGGTTTAGGGTTTGTTTCTTTGTGATACCATTGTAACTCTTACTAGTATTTAACAGCACTGTATAATTGTAGTGTTCAGCATTGCCTATACAAGTAAAAATAAAGAAATCTTGTGAAGAGTTTGTCATCTAGGAAGGCAAGATAGACACTAAAAGGGAAGAAGAAAGCAAAGAAAACTAAAACAAATTCTTACTGGCAGATGCCTGTCTGTTGCTCTAAGATGAGGATCAAAATCCTCCATTTTTATTTACCTGGCAGGGTTTCTGTCTACTAGTTCAAAGGCAACAAAGCTATGATCTTTGAGTTTAATTGATCTGTGCAGGAACTAATGAAAATACTTGAGAATAGTCACAACCATTAACACCTTTTATTTTCTTTCCTTTCTGGAGAATTGAATTCATAGCATGTAAATCAGGTGAAATTGGTGGCTTTGTCCCAGTTTTAATTAGTTCACACAGTGATATATTTGTCAGTCTTCTATTTGTGGTTAATCTGTATATTTACAAAAGTTTCAGCTTAATGTATTTATCTTAATTCCAATGTGTTCAAGTTCTTAAAATAAAGCTAGTGTAGAATTTACTGTGTATTTTTACAGGAGATGTATAAGCAGGCATGTATTACAGTTTCTGTCAGCATATTGAGATGGAACATTTCAGTGAGCTGTAATGGGTTTGATTGCCTTGGTAGAACTGATACAAATTGTCCAGTTGGAACTTCCAGTAAGGAAGCCAGTTACCTTCTGGTGGAATTAGATCTGCTGACTTTTCCAGGTTTGACAGTGGTGTAGAAGGAGATGTAGTTTTCCAGATGTTGGAACAGAGGTGTTAATCAGATTATGTACTGCCAGAGCATGCTGTGCTACCTGCTTCATCAGCGTCCCAATCTATATGAAATAGCTTGCAGTAGTTTTGTAAATTAGAGTTGTTTCCCAAGAGCTTTAACACAGGTTGAGGATTGGTGACTGAAGTCACCAGAGCAATCATTAGCTTCTTGTATTCTTCCACAGCAAAAGATCATTACTTTTGCAATTTTGAGTTACTTTCTTGTACCTTAATCTGTTTTCTGGAGCTGGTGATTTCCCTGCTTTATAGACCACTGATAACATGAGATTTTATACCTCTTTCTGAAGCAGAAACTGGTTCTTTAAATCTCTTCATTTTGGGAATCACTTGTCAACTGATATGATGCTGATGGGTCATATTCCAGTTGCTCTAAAAGCCTAGTATGCGATCACTGCAAGATCTATTTTATTACTGCTGTTTTCAGATCATGCGTAGATCACTTCTTCCACTTAAATCACTGCATTTTCTGTGTAGATTACCCATCCAATATAGACTTACATGTGTTGCTGGTATTAGTCTGTCTAGAGAATTACTTCTGATTTCTAGAAATCAACTTCCATCTGCAAAATATAGTAAGTGTCCAGTGGAAAAAAAATATGAAGAAATAGGTTGTTTTAGGAGTCTGTTTTTGTAAGGCCCAGCATCAGAACTGCTACCTGCCGTGTTAGTTGCTACTTGCTGTGTTAGCTGCTTGGTGCTGACTACATTTAACTGTACATCTGGTTTAGATAGATTTTGATTTTTTTCTAGTATACTGTCTCTTGCTTGTGAATGGTTTCTCACTTATGACCCTTTTCCTCTCTTAATACAAAGTGCTCAAATAATTCTGAACTGGAAGAAGGTTGGTATTTATATGATCTTCTGTTGGAAAATATGTCTTTCCTGTGGTTTCTTCCATGTGTGAGGAAAACCTTTGGTAGCTGAGTAATTGTTTCCATGTGGGATTGAGGAAAAAATTAGGATTTAGAAAGGGCATAAATAACTGTAGTAAAAGGGTTCTGTTTCTGGTTGCTGATGGGGAAGAACTGGGGCCCAAAGCTCACCACTGATCTGTGCACATGGAATAGGATAATAAAGTTAATACCAATTACAAATTTTATGGTTCTGGGAGCAAAGCTGAAAATTAGGGAAATAAGATTCAAGAAGACATCTTAAAAATCTATGCATTTAGCATCTTTAGCAATACATCTGAAGCTTTGGTTTACCTGATATAACACTGCTTATTTTGTGTTGGTTTTAGTGGCTCCAATAAAAGCTCTGTGCAGTCAGCGTTTTGATGATTGGAAAGAAAAATTTGGACCTATAGGACTCAGCTGCAAGGAACTGACAGGAGATACAATGGTGGATGACTTATTTGAAATACATCACGCTGACATTATTATCACTACACCTGTAGGTTTCAGTCTCAACTCTTACCAAAACTAGAATAAGCAGACAGTAGTAGTCTACTCATTGTATTCTAGTAGGACTGATCTTTTTTTATGATCCTTATACTTGCTCACACACTGCTATGCATACTATTAGTTCATAGAAACAACAGCTAGTAATATAATTATGTGCCAGATGAAACAAAGATGGCATTAGCTTGAACTAAATTGATTTTGTTTCAAGACTAATTGAAGTTTGGGCATGTCTGCCTGTACTGTACTTTTGGCTTATGTTGGCCTTTCAAGCATCTTTTGCCCTTTGTTGTTATGGGTTTTCTTTTTCTCCTAGGAAAAATGGGATAGCATGACTAGAAGGTGGAGAGACAACTCTATAGTCCAGCTTGTACGACTGTTTCTCATTGATGAGGTAAGAAAATCAATGTTTTATATGCACTGGTTTTCTTCTTGAAGATAAAAGGAAACTTAAAAGTATAACATTTATTTAACACATGTATAGATTGTAACTGGAGAAATATTTAGCAAATCTTTTAAAATTCCCAATAGGTGCATGTTATAAAGGATGAAAGCCGTGGTGCAACATTAGAAGTTGTAGTCAGTCGTATGAAGACTGTTCAGTCTTCTCTTTGGCATCTTTTTGAGAATCATGACACTGTTCCTCCCTTGAGATTTGTAGCTGTTTCTGCAACAATCCCAAATGCTGAAGATGTAAGAGCTACATTTTAACTTTATTTGAATTAATGTAGTTGTATTTTATAAAACTTACCTGGATTCATAAATTCAGATTGATAACAGAGTTGTGTCATTTCGAAGCTGTCACCTGAAGGCAGCTGTGAGGTAGATGTTAATGTACCACATGCAACCATATGGAATTATTAGCCAAGTATGGACATGCTTCAGTTTTAGATTTGTGATTTTTGTCTTTAAGTACAACTCCCAACTGACTTGAGATTTCAGTACAAATTATATTGGTCCTGTAGATAGCAGCACTTCACCTGTGTTTTTAATGATAAAAGTAATGTCAAGTGTATTAATAGTTTACAAGTGACAAAAGCTATGTTAATTATTGTGTGATGCAGTTAGAGTGCAGTGAGATTAAAAGCAGAAAATTTTAATTTCTATTCTATTTCTTCTTTTTCACAGGTTGCAGAATGGCTTTCAGATAGTAAGATGCCAGCTGTATGCCTGAAAATAGATGAGGATCAACGACCAGTCAAGCTACGCAAAATTGTTCTTGGTTTTCCATGCAGTGACAATCAGACAGAATTCAAATTTGACTTAACTCTTAACTACAAGATAGCTAGTATTATACAAGCATACTCGGAACAAAAACCAGCACTTGTGGTATAACAGCTTTTCTCTTCATCACATTTGAAACTATTTCTTTCTTTTAAAGTGTTGATTAAAAAAACCTTTTATTTATAGTTTTGTGCCACAAGAAAAGGAGTGCAACAGGCCGCTTCTGTTCTTGCAAAAGATGCTAAATTTCTACTGAGTGTAGAACAGAAACAAAGGTATTTGTATGTTGCGATGTTGATAAGTGTTTGTGTGTTCTAGTAAACCTGTGATGTCTGTGAAGACAGCTATTGAAGTAATATAGTTTCTAGCAGAAGAGTGCAGCAAAATCATCCTCACAGTTGACATTCTTTTTGGTAAACTGGCACTTCTTGGGAAGTTATATTTGCTTCTCGGATTATTAAGGTACTTCATACAAACAGTTATTTCTAAAAGCTGCCTTCTAAGTATACAGACGTTAATTCATATGGACCTATAAAGCCTTGTATTGCAAAGGTTAAGCATTTGAATAGTTGAATTGGATGTGGTCTTACTAGTGTTTTAAGTTAAGCCATAAGAAGTCTTTGCATTATCAGGAACCTTTAATAAATGCAGCCCTGACCCATATTAGTTACTTACTTCAGGGTTGCTTAGTCCTGGCAGCTGCAGGAGCTACTTCCTGATTTTGGACCTCAGACATAGTCTTCTTTGCCGTATGTGAACAACATCTAGATTGTAGGTTGTGACGTGGAAAGATAACTGACCTGGAAAGGCTGCAGCAGCTGCCCCAGAGAGTCAGTTTTTTTCCCTTTGCAAAGATGGGAAGGGTGGTGGTTGAAAATATCCAAAGAATGTATACTTTAAATGTTATTTTAAGACTATGTGCTTTTAGTAGTCTAGCATGTAATTGAAAACTACAAACATCCTTAGAAAGCACAAAGGTAGTAGAACTATGGGAAAGTATGTAAAAAGCGTACATGTCAAGGAATACATCTTACAATCTTTAGGTGGGGTAATGGTGTATCTAGTTTCACGTGAAGCTTTATTTTTGCATTTTAAAAACATACTTAGTCTTTGTATATTGCACTTAAGATTAGTGAATGTGCTTTGTGATTTTGAAGTATTTGGGTTTTTCTATGTGTGTTGCATAGATTACAGAGGTCTGCAAATTCACTGAAAGATTCCAAACTGAGAGGTAAATATAACCTACTACTTCTCTGCTCTGTGAATGAATCCTCGCTTGAGTAGTATTATTTCATAACTGTAATTATTATTATAATTATTTTACTATCAGATCTTTTAATGTATGGTGTGGCTTATCATCATGCGGGTATGGAGTTATCTGACAGAAAAATCATTGAAGGAGCTTTTACTGCAGGAGACTTACCAGTACTTTGTAAGTAAACGTAACTTTTAAAGTCAAAATGCTGTTAATGTATCCTGAGAGGATTGCAGTTTGGAAGTGGTAATATTTTATGCTTCTGTGGTTTGTTTAACGTTTGGAATTATTACTTTGTGAAATCCAGGTAAAGAGGTGTTTGTGTTTTAGATACACTTTCACCCTGTGAGTATGCATACACACTGTTACTAAAGACTATAGAACTTTCCTTCTTTACAGCATACACAGAGGTCATCCTTCCTCATTTGTCCATATAGGTCTACCAATGTCCAGTTCCTTTTCATACCACTGAGCCATCCTGTTGAGGTGAAACTGTCTGCTAGTGTATCTTGTCACAGAGTTCACATGATGGGTTTTTTTTGTTTGAGTCCTTTGCAGCAGTGATGCAGGTTAAAATACAGTGATAAAGGTAATCTTTTACATTTATGCTTCTTAGATTGGCAGGCTACTGTGTTCAACCTCCCATGCAAGGTGTTTTGATTGATGGGGAGGTTCCTAAGTATTCCATCTGCTGTTACCCAAGATGAGAAGGTACCTGTTTGAGACATGATGGTTTCATTTCATCCAGGCTTTTTCTGTAAAAAAAATTCAGACCCTCTGGGGAATTGTCTGTGTGGTTCTTGCACAACACTGAAAAATTCATGGATTTTTTCTTTGCTACCCAATGGTCATGACTCACTATGAAAATTTAAGGTACATACCCTTACCGTGACCTGGCAACCTTGCTGAAGTTGCAGTGTCCGTGACATTAAAAAGTCTTTGCATCCCTGCAGTCTACTGTACTTTGGCTGCCTGGTGCACTGTGTATGGCTTTGCCAGCTGTAGTGCCATTTCTGCAATCTCAGGAGACTGGTTCAACAATTGCTTTTTGCAAAAATAACTCTGAAAACCTGTGTCACAGCTGAGCACACCATGAAGGTGTATGTGGACTACCACTGAAAGAATGCAAGGCTGCTTACTGGTACTTAACTAATTTGAAATTCGTAGTTTGTATGAATGTTTTGGAATCTTCTGAGATACTAGAATTACATTATTACAACTGAGGGGAAACTGAAAGAGTATGGGGCATATTCCACTTTATATATCTGAGGGTAGAGTTTTAAACACACATTTCACAGATACTGCAAAGGGGAAAAATTCTTTGGTCTTGAAATAGAATGTATGTATACTCACAGTGTGTGTGTGCATACATGTATGTATAAACATACACCTGTATGGACTGAAGTCTGATTGCACTGTAAATAACCTCTCTTTGGACTTTTTTTATGGTTAGCTCATTTTGCTTTGACAAATATCCCATTTTGCAACCAACACAATATGACAAAACATAATACATAATACTCTCACAAGATGGGGTGGATATGTCTTTAATTTAGACTATGGTTTTCCTTCCTGATGCACCTGAATTTTAGTTCTGCTTTCACTTCAAAAAAGAATTGGAAAATTCATTGCTACTTTGTTTTCCTAGTGTGATAGTTTTGTCATTTGGCTTTTACAGATGTTTTTCCATGTTCAATTCCTGCCACCCCATATATTTGTTGGAGAAAGTGAATTAGAAAACATGAGTGTGAAATAATTTGCCACAACCTTGATTGGGGTTTTCTGTGTGAGAGTGTGTATTGGTAAAGTAGTGCAATAGCATTGGTGGTGATTCTGGTTTGGTACCATGGTTATGAAAATGCTAATGACTGATCAATTAAAATACCTTAAAGAGATTGATCACTACAAGGTAAGATGTAGTCAGGGCTGTATTCAAATATCTATCCATCAAGAAATATGAATAGGATTTCTTCAATGTGTATGTGTCAAGTTGAAGATGGATTGGATTCTGGATTATCTTCAAATGTTAAGGAATGTTTAACTAAAAATATCTAGGATGTAATTTGTTAAAGATTGTTGTGCAATGTCTGTAATCTATGTCTAAGTCTTTGTGGTGCAGAATGCCCACTGCCTTCACAGAAAGTAAGAGCTCTTAGGAATCAAGAGTTAATTGCTTATTTGCTACTTTTGGATGGTTTTCATCTTGCAATCAATATACTTTAATCTGATGTAGTTACTACTAGCACCTTAGCAATGGGAGTCAATCTACCTGCACATCTGGTGGTTATAAAATCCACAATGCACTATGTTGGAGGAGTGTTCCAAGAGTACAGTGAAACTGACATTCTGCAAATGATTGGGAGAGCAGGAAGGCCTCAAGTAAGTTAATGCTATATTATATCAATGCTATATATGGGTGGATCAGTAGAAACTATTCATGGCAAAGAAACTACAACACCAATAATTTTACTGCAATATTTGGGTTTGAAAGGGTTGTTATTAATAGTTAAATTACTCCTGGGTAACTTCATAAAGGAAGAATTCTGTTTGCTTTTGTATTGTTCACTAAAATGTACTGCTTCACCTTGCTCTGGAAGAAGATCTAAAGATCACATTTGGGTTACATAATGAATAAGAAGTAGAGAAAAAGTAGGAAGCTGGCATACAACTTACAAACGGCATGATAAAGATTCTCCACTATTGAGTAGTATTGAATAATAGCATGGAGAGCCATGTGCTTTTGTTCCCTCAACATCAGACTAAGAAAACAAACATGTAATTAAGTTAGAGGTGGAATTAGAGGGGGAGGGTCAGAAACAGTGCCTTCAAAGAGTTCTAATTCATTTTGCTTCCACAAGAGGTTGCTGATGCCAAGAATGCTGTGTGTTAGAAAGGCTTTAGACATTTCTTTGGTTTTAAGAAAGAAGAGGGGGGTGGGATTTAAAAATTATTATTTTAATTTTGCCCCTTTCAAGTCTTCAAATCGTATATGTTAAATCTTACACTTTTAAGCCATTCAATATTTAGAATAAAGATAGATAAATAGATAGATAGAGCCAATATAAAGCCTAATACAGGAGATAGTTAGGAGATAGGCTGCATATATTAGCCACTGTGGTATGTTGTGTACATGACACAACAGTATATTATCTGGACCTAAGATCTAAACTTGTATGGAAATGCCAATAATCCTCACTTTCTTAACTGATTGGGTTTGGGGGTTTTTTGCTAGAGTAAATTCAGTAAGATTTTTAAAGTTGTGACTCAGAATCCTAAGGCACTTCAACTTCCTGAGTCAAGACCTGAAATATTTACCAAGATCTGCCTTACAGTAGTACATATATTAATCTGATCTTAAAAAAAATGCAGAAGTTAGGAAACTTCTTGTATCAAAAAACAACAAATCAGTCTAACGGTATTTTTTTCCCCTCACAAAACAAAATAATGTGAGGTGGTTCGAGAGTAGATACAAAGATTATAGAAATTTACCATAAAAGGGTTGACTGTTCATTCAATACTTTCTGATGTTTGGAGATGATGAATAAAAATTTGTCAGAGAATTATTCTCTGTGGTTGTGGTCAGGAATCCTTTCCTTAGCTGTGGACCTTGTAAGGAGGTCAGTAACACTTTGTGTTTGTGGTGTTTCTCAACATATTTCTGTTGTATGTACATTAGCACGTAAGGGCTGGTGTCTGCCAGCCAGCAAGGGCTGGAATCCCGGGTCCTGCTTGCTACCTACAGGAGTTGTAACTCACCTTTAAGTTAGAAAAACCTTGTCATTCAACAGCCATTTCAACAAGGATTTTAAGAAAACAGTTTTAAGGTTTTCAACACATATGTGATGCATATTCAACTGGAATTTCTTTGCTAAGCACTAAAGAGCAGGTTTTGTTTGTGGTCTTATTTTTCAGTTTGACACTACAGCTACAGCAGTTATTATGACTCGCTGGAGCACAAGGGAAAAGTATATGCAGATGTTAAATGGTGCTGATATAATAGAGAGCAGGTAAGTAAGCATTTTTTATAAGACTATATAGATGGTACCAATGTTTCATAGTTTCTACAGAATGTGTAGAAAGTAATGTAAGAAATGGAATCAAACCAAGCTATACAGAAAATAACAGCCTCTGTTTTATTACCTAAAAACATCTTTTGAACATCTTAAACTAAACAAAAAAGTTGTAGATTTCTGCTGGAAAACTGAAGAAACTGAAATAGTACATGTTGCAAAGACAAAAAGCAAGAACTGAACCAAGATTGTGTCTCTGAATTTTTAGATTGTAGAGCCTGGAAAATACCAGGCTACAGAATTCACTTGACATGAACAGAGTATCAAGAGAAACATGTAGGAAAGTTAAGACTTTAAAGGGTTAAACATGAAATTTTGCTAAGGTTTAAATTTTCAAATATATTCAAAATACCAACACTGTGCTGTGACTTAAATGTATTCGAACTTACAAAGCTTTATTTTCTAATGAATGTGGAGCTTTACAGTTGTGACAGGGTTTTTATTTTTGCTTGCTAGACATTAAGCCATAATAACCAAATTACATTGTTGATTATTTACATATTCTTTACAGTGCTCTGATGATTTCACTGCTTTAAGTGAGCAGTTGACAGGAAAACAAAAATAAAATAAACCCAGAAAACTGTTGGCATTTGGTGAGGGTTTTGTTTTCTTTTGGGCACTTTTTGTACTACTGATTGGTAAATGTACTTACCTTTTACTTTTTTGTTTCACTAGCTTGCACAGGCATCTTGTTGAGCACTTGAATGCAGAAATAGTGCTGCGTACTGTCACGGATGTCACTGTAGCTTTGCAGTGGATACGATCAACATTCTTGTACATCAGAGCCTTAAAAAATCCAACTCATTATGGTTTGTTGGTTGTTTTTTTAATTTGTCTAAGACTAGTATGTGTTAGATACGTGTTGTTTCTTTCAGTTCTTCATGCACTATTATTTCATAAGGGCTTCAAAACAAGATGTGTAATATGGCTTGTGACTTTTTAGGAACAGTTTCAGCTGCTTTAATAAAAGTAATAGGAGTTTCAGTATGGTATAACATTAAAAAACTGTGAAGAAGGCATTTACAGCTTCTCAATGATCTATTTCTTTTGAACTTAATACACTTTACCATGTATTAATGCAATATTGAGCCATAATGTACTTTTCAGCGCTGATTAGATAATGTGCTGCTAAAAAAAAAAAACAACCCAACTGTCTATGATAGTTTTTCTAAAATTAAAGATCAGTAACCTTAATGCTGATGTCCTCAGTTTGTCTTGACCAGAACAGCCCCCTTAGTCCCCAGCCCTGACCATGTCTTTGTTCCTCGTCACTTGCTCTACACCTGATTATGAAGTGTCCTGGTTTTGTTGCATTCAGGTCACTGGGCACTTGCTGGAGACAACTTTTTGTAAGGATTTATAGATGGGACTGGCACACATCCAGTGCTTGAAGGGATGTTATAATTTAGGTGGCTTCCTGTATTCTAAAATAGGAAAACTCTGTATGTGAAGTTCTGACATTTCTGCAACTTTTAGGACTCTAACATTTTACATAGGGGAATATCTGCAGCTTTTACCTCTGTACATTTGCTTTAACAGTCACTTGCTGATACTTAGATACTTACGCTATGTAAGGCTTTCAACTTGTTCCCAGTATAATAAATAAAATCTACCAATTCGAGGTATTCTTCTGGCTCCCCAAAATCAGTAAATCAGTTCTGATGAGTAAGGATATCAAGGAGGAGTATATCATTATATTAGGTTAAAAAGCATTTTCTCTTTTCATGAAGGTTTTTCATCTGGATTGGATAAAATTGGAATTGAAGCAAAATTACAAGGTAAGTGACGTTAAAGTTTTTTTGGGTGAAATGTTACATTTTAGGACAGAGTCATCCATGTATATTATATTTACATTAATTTTAATAGATTCATTCACAGAACAAATGTAATTCACTATGTTGTGTTATTGATTTTATTATAATACTTTCAAAATGTCAGTACATTTTGACTGGTGGAAGGGTTTTTCTTGTGTAGAGAAAAAAACACCTTTACCTATCTCATCTCCATATAGATACTCAGAAATGTGTGTGGAGCAGAACATTTACATTTTGATTGTTTTTCCTTTGATGGTTCTCATTTGCTTTCACTAATTTCTGTTACTATACTTGCCAGTTTCTGAAAGAGCTTTTTTGCATCTTCCCTTCATCATAAATTTAGCCTTGATAACAAAGGATATAAAATGCAAACATCTTCACCTTGTTCAGAACCAGTTTAAAATTAGAATTATAGGATCATTGAATGGGTTTGGCTCAAAAGGACCTTAAGATCATCTAGTTCCAACCCCCTGCCATAGGCAGGGATGCTTTACCCTAGACCATGTTGCCCAAGGCTCTGTCACCTGGCCTTCAGGCACTGCCAGGGATGGAGCATTTACCACTTCTTACTTCCCAGTAAGAAAAGTTACCTAGTTCCTATGTTCATTCAGTTGTTTTCTACCTTTTCCTGTCTTTTTTATCAGAACACTTCTATTTTTGGCACTTAATGAAGTATGTTACTTCCTAAATAAGCTTTTATGTGAGAAAGCATGGTTTGAAATCACCTCTACATATAGTGCTAGAGTAGAAGGCTTCACTTATAAATGCTTTGTAGGTGTGGATTATATTTCTTTGAAGTACTCTGATCTTAAAACCTCTTTTTACAGTTCTTGTTTTAGCTCCCTTTTCCCTGCACACATGAAGTATTTTGTATTAATGTATGTAGTTATGTTCTCATACATTTCACTGCAATGTGAATGATTTCTGGTTGCTATCACTTTGAGTGCTTTCCCAACATACTTTTAAATTTCGAACATTGAATATAATTTTTTGCCTGAAAAAGAGTTGTGCTGTCCTGTATCAGTATCCTTCAGTGAGCTTTCTCCAGGCAGAAGTTAACCACCAACTTTGGCAGAAGCAGTTTCATATTCCAAAACCTTTACCTTAGTTCTATGGAATTAGTTGGCTATGCATTCAATGCAATTTCATAATGTTTCTGGTTTGTACATAGTTTTTCTGCATATACTAAACCCACATATATTTTCAATTTGTTGATAGAACTATGTTTGAAGAACTTAAATGATTTATCATCTTTTGATTTGATCAGGATGGATGAAGAAAATAAATTCAAACCAACAGGTAACACCTTTTAAGAATAAACTGATTTTCAGCAGTGATGTTGAGATAGTAGTGAACTACAACAGCTCACAACTTAATAGGACCCATTAATGGAAGTACAGAAATGTAGTAGAGAGTAGAATCCGAGAGATTGTTTGACTAGAATATATGAACATGTTTCTTTAGCAAATCATGGAAGTTCATTCTCTTAATGTTTATCCAGGAACAGATCTCTTGTTGCTGGAAAATTTGCTGCAGATTAGGAGAAAATTATGGAAAATTATCACAGAATAGTTGAATGTGACACAGTGCAATGAAGGATGGGTTTTATCAATACCTGCTCTTCTCTACAGTCCTCTGCTAGAGGTGGTCAGCTTCTCAGCAACCACAGTTCACATTCTGGTATATTAGTGTGAATTCATCTTCATCAGAGAAAACTGTACCTGGCACATGCTTCTTTCTGCCACTCTGTGATGGGGTCAGTAATGCCCATCAGGCAGCTGGGGGGCAATAATATACCAAGTCAGTGGTGGTAAATGTCATAGACCCCTCTAATAAGAAAATCACTTTGATTTTGTGATTTTTAAAAATACACGAAAAACATTTGGCATGTTTATTTTTTAAGGTATGTTCTTCTTTTACAGAGACTGGAAGATTAATGGCGTGGTATTATATTGCATTTGATACAGTGAAACAATTTTTCACAATTAAGGGAACAGAGACTTTAAATGAATTGGTAATTTAACTTTTCTAAGAAAATTTACATATGATCAATTGATTTTAAGTGGATTCAAAGATAAGCAGAAGTTTTAATTTGAACAGCTCACACTTTGTCTATGTAAAGTTTCAGAGACTACATCTAAATAAATTCCTTATGGAGTATTTTTGAGGCTTTCTACTCTTTGAGATCTTCTGCTTTCAAATTCTTTCTACCCTCACTTACCTTGCTTATGAAGATAAAAGTTGCTGAAGCTGTTCTGTTTATGTGTCACTGTATTGTATTGTGGCTTAGTAGTTATGTTTTAGTGCCAAAACAAGCTGTATGGAGAGCACATTTTGCTTTTAAAGGAATGTTGCTGTCTTTCTGGTTTAAATAATTTTCCTCTCTCAAATACCAGGTGGTTATCGCCACTGTCAAGTGACAAAAGACATGTTGTTCTCATGCAAATACTATGGCAGAACAGATTGGTCATGAAAAAATTGAATGCCTTTTCTCCTAAGGAGACTGTTTTGTTACGAAAGTACGAAGAAAGTAAACTGAAATACATAAGAGAACAAAAATTACTTATAGTTACCTTTATATGTCATGACGTGTTAGCTCTGTGGTTGATTCTGAATAACTTCAAGTGGGATAGTAATCTAAAACCAAAGAAGTCTTCCCATTTAATAGCCTTTATAGGAAGATGAAGTTGGCCAGTATTAGAAAGAATCAACTGAACTTCCTTCCATGGTATAGGGTTGAGACAATAATGTTTTTTTAAAAGCTTTTTATTTTTAAAAAGTAGGTAATTGGAAGAAGTAGAAAAAATGACAAAAAATGAATAAAAAAGTTAAATTGTTACAGATTACAATGATCTCCAACTGCACAGAATTTCTGGATGTCAAGTTAAGAACTAATGAAAAGAAAATACTGAACACATTGAATAAAGACAAGGACAAAATAACTATCAGGTATAAAAAATAAGTAAATTGAAAAAGGAAAGTCTCTTTTTAGTAATAAATAAAATGAAGAGCAGAAAATCTATTTTCATTCATAGGTTTCCAATGGAGGGGAAGATAAAAACAAGAGAAATGAAAATAAACTGGTAAATATGATATTGTTTTGTTACTTTCCATTGAAAAGCTGTAATTTTAGATGCTAAAATTTGCATCATTTGCATTTCATTGTTTCTATTCTGAATTGTTTTCAGTAGAAAGTTTTATGTTGTTATACTTTGCTTACAGTATGGCTTATATACCAAAACAGTCATCTTTTTTTTTTTTCCCAGTCTTATTCAGGCTCAGCTCGGGTGCATTCCTGTTCAAGACTTTACTTTGACACAAGATACTGGCCGAATATTTAGAAATGGCTTAAGAGTCACTAGATGTATGGTGAAATTGAAATCTTTTTTGGTACATATAATAATAAGCTATATTTTAGTTTATTAATACAAGTAAATCTTATTTTTACAGGGTTAACTGACTTTCTGGCATCATGTAAAGACAACTTTTCTGCTTTATTAAACTCTCTGATTTTGGCAAAGTGTTTCAGATGCAGACTTTGGGAAAATTCACTTCATGTGTCTAAACAACTGGAAAAAATTGGTAGGTAATAGTCACATATTATAAGGGTGAATCCAACAGGAAATCAAGACTCAGAATTAGCCTGCTAATTTTTGAGTTGTCTGCATACATAATTAAATAAGTCTCCTTACTACTTACTTTCCACAATTGAGTACCACAGTTGTCGGAATAGTCTGTCCTAAGAAGTAATGCATTCAGTAACCTTCCAGGCTTTCAAAGTATTTCAGAGTTGTTCTTCTTTCTTAATGTTCATCTCAGTATCTTGGGCATAGTCCACATTTGTGTAATTGCATATCTCTAAATTATGCCTTTCTTTCCAAACAGCTTTCACTATAGGTCCTGTAACACGTATGCATGAAAGCCTTTTAATTTATTTTGACCTGGACAGGAATCATGAAATAGAAATAGTTTACTGTGGATGAGGTGCTTACATGAGGATCACAAGTTTCTTCTATCACTCTATTCAGTTAATAGATGAACTTCTGGCTCAAGTAGAAACTTGTCATTTGTGAAGGAGTTCAGAAATTTTGGAGTGTTCTGTATTACAAAAATGTAGTTATACTTGTTTGAGGTAATAGTATAGCTTCCTGATTTATGTCTGATCTTATAATTTCTTGCTTTTAGAATTCAGTGCACTGTTCTCTATATTTCTTTTGTGAAGACACATATTCTGTACAGAGATCTGCAAATTAGAGAACAGCTAAACCAGAAGATCCACATTGCGCAGTACATTACAGCCTTGCCAGCCCAGGTGCAGAAGCTATATAGCTTCATTCATGTGGATTCAAAGCAAGGGACAGGGCTTGTTAGCTTGTTTGCAGCACGGTACAGCATGGTAGGAACCCGTTTCCACCACTTCAGGATCTCTGCTGATGTGCACATGGTCATCTGGAGGGTCTGTCTAATGTTCAGCATTTCTGGCAGTTAGGATCAGTGGAACAAACATGGCACTTACAGTGTAGTGAAATCCTTTCCTGTACACTATATTGAATAGAATATAAAGACAGTTTCTTTTTCTTAATAACAGAAGTGCTATATATACACATCTGTCCTGTTTTCTTTTTTTGCTATCATTGCTCTCCAGCGTATGTTACAAAGAACTGCTGACTTTCAGAGTTCCATTTTTTCCACTCGCAGGCTTCTTGTGAACCATCTGCTGGAAGTTCACTCTCTTCTCCTGAATCAAATACTGAATTGATGCCTACATTAGTATGTCTGATTCTTGACTTCTCTCATGCTATGGCTGCTAAGCCTGTTCTATGTTGTTATGAAGTTAACTGCTTGAGCACGCAGAAATTTATTGAGAACCTGTAACATATTCAGAAATTCTTGATTTCTAAACTCTTATCTCAATATGGGGTTTTTAATCTTAAAAAAGCCTTAGTAACCTGTATTTCTTTTATAAGAGTCGCTGTTCTTTAACTGAGATTTGGCCTTACTGGGGTTGAGGGTTCAGCTGAATTCTTACTGCTGTTAGTTTTGTCCAGTAATGGTACTCTCTCTTGTTTGCTATGCTTGATTTCTGTTTGCTTATTCTGACAGACAGGTTAACAATCACTTGCCATATAGGATTTTATCACTGTTACTACTTATTCAGTTTTATTTCCACCTCTGTTTTTTTTTTCTTGCTCAGAAATAAAGGACAAAAAGTCTTATTGTGTTTCTTATTCTCTTCACTGGCAAATCCCTTCTGCCATTTTAGGAATTATGACAAAAGAACTAGCATTCAACTTCATTTATAAAGAAACAAGGCAACAGCTTTAACTGAAGTAGCTGCAGTAGCTGAGACTCTTTGGACTGTTTGCAGAGCTTTGGCAAAGGAGAGGGGAGGTGGTAGAAGACGCTTTCCCTCAGTCAGAACCAAAGCGTATTCAAATATATATATAAGAGGACAAAAGGTCTTCTGTTTCTCAAATTGTTACATTCCTGAGTTGAAATGAGTCTTTTGTAAGATTGCAGTAATGTCTTCCAAGAAGAAACTTAAAAGTCTTTCGAGAGGTTTCCCAATTAATTTTCAGATCTCTTTTACTGTTCCTACAGAATTACATGTGAAGAATCCACATACTCATTCTTTTATCTGAAATTATTGTAGTTATTGTAGAAGGCTGTAGTGTCAGGTTAGGGAAATGCCTTCTTCTATGCTGTGATGACTTTAAATCTCGCTGGAAGTTTGAAAGAACTGGGAATCGTGGAAAGGGGAACAAGATTGTGTGGAATTCTCTGCCAGTTTGCTTTTGTGGCAGATATGCCAGAGGAAAAAGTTTTGCTATATCTGCAAAGACTCCTAAAAGATTATAAGAAGTACTTATTTTTCGTGTATTTTATTATTAGCTTGCTCAAAAACATTGAGATCCTTATGACTTTAACATAGATAAATAATTCCTTACGTAGGGAGAAATATTCTGAGACAATGTTATGTGATGTGTTTTTTTTCCATCGTATCTATGTAGGACCTGTTTCCTGGCTCTTGCAGAAAGTGATCTAAAATCTGGTTTACTCTGGAAAATGTATCTTAAAGTTGTCAGTGTTGAAATAGTAAATGTTTTTGTGTTTGATTTATATTGCATTTATTTTTACTAATGGATAAGAGAAATGATACTAAAAGCAATCAACTGGAAAAAAGTTTAGTGAATTACTGGGCAAAAAGCTGGGACAAACATACTATTAAGTGATTTCTGCTTTGGTTTTAACTGCTATAATGAAGCTGTTGAGAACAATTTGAGGTTAGTGATTGTCATTTAACAGCATAAAACTTCTGTTTTTCCCAGGTGTATCACTTGCAAACGCTATGGTAAATGCTGGGCTGACATCATTTAAAAAAATAGAAGAAACAAATGCAAGGGAACTTGAATTGGTAATTTATTACTTTGTATGAAAATAAGTGTAAGGAAAATAATGAGTATTAATACTGTTACCAGTAAAAGTGGTATGGTTAATATATATCTACTGTATGATTCTTAGCAAAATTGAGTGGTTTAGAATAATAGACTCATAGAATAGTTTGGGTTGGAAGGGACCTTCAAAGCTCATCTAGTCCAATACCCCTGCAGTGAGCAGGCACAACTAGATAAGGTTTCCAGAACCACGTCCAGCCTGGCCTTGAATTTGCTTATACTGGTGAATTAGAAACTTACGTGGCTGCTGCTGTTTTTCCTTGAAAATATGTATGATGTTTCATTCTAGCAAATTAAATGTGGAAGATTTCACTGTTTTGGCTAGGTTTGGAGAACAGTTGCTTAAATCTGTAGAATTTCATCATTATACGGTTTGAAACAAAAGACAATATGCATTTCCCTTTTACAAGTGTTATAAAGGGCATATATATTTCAAGTTTCTCTTCATGTATGTTAATTGAGAATCCTGAATTTCCATTATTGCTAGTTTTAGTTAAAGACAGTCATAAAACAAAGTTCTTCTCAATCATCTACAAAGCACTTACTATTTTACGGAAGTTAGACCTCAGGACAAGTTCTTTAGCTTTTGGCTTCTTTTCTGAGGAAACTCTTTTTCCAGTGTTCTGGAAGATAAAACAGATTTCTAAAGGAAATCAATCTTACTTGGGTTTTTCTGTTTTGGCTTTAGGAATCTGAGTTCTCTTTTCTGCCTCCTTCTGCAGTTTTCCTGTCATTTGTTTTGTTTTGATAAAAACTAGGGCAAGATAAAAGAGTCACCTCATATAAAACCTGAGTAGTCAGGTTTTTAGGTTATTGGCTAGTTCATTGGCTGTTACCTGAAGAGCAGTGGTAGCAACATGAAAAATACTGGAATATTCTTTTGGTTCTGTTGCTACTCTGGGCACTGCTGACAGGAAAGAACCAGGAGTGATAAGGGCTTTTGTTGATAGTATAACTACTCTGGTGACTTTGATTCCTCGCATTTACATTTCTCCTGGCATCTCTGATCAGCTGAATGTATCAAACATGAAATTAAATTTTTGCAGATTTTAAACAGACATCCTCCTTTTGGAAACCAGATAAAAGAATCTGTTTTGCACCTTCCAAAATATGAACTTGACGTTGAACAGGTAAATGCTTTTCTATTTAGTTTATTTTTATGCTGATATTATTAAATGAAAGAGCAAATACTGACTTAAAGAAGTTCTGAGCCTTTGCTAATAGAAGATAACACAATATTAAGGCCTCTGTCCACCTTAGTGTGTACAATCAAATTCTTAAATATTGAAGGAGAGCCTTGGAATAGACATTCCATGTAATACATTGGACTCTCTCTCTCATTAATAGCATTTTATGTTCCAGATGTGAACCAGTATATTCCACATTCTAGCATTATATGTAAGCCTGAGAGTTCTCTTCTGTCTTAATGATAAACAAATCCTAGAGACAGAAAAAGCATCCATATAAAAGTTACTGAAGGAGCATTAACTGATGTTTATTTTCAATGTCACATTTAGGAATACCGAGAAACCCTACCTTAATGGTTACATTAAACTAGCTGGTACCCTTTCAAAGGAAGGGTGCAGTTCTATGTGAAAGCAAGAGCTTTGCAGTTCTGATACTCATTTTGTCTTTAAACAGATCACACAGCCATGCTACCTTTCTGAAATGCAGAATTTGAAACATAGCTTTAAAGTGTCTCATGAAGATACCCTTGAAGTTAAAAACTCAATAATGTGTGAAATCCTATTGTTGTAACAATCAATTTCTATTTTAGTTTGTCATTTGACATAATACCAGGTAAGTATCTCTAAAGTTATTCTCAGAAGGAAGATTTAGCAGTTAAAAGTATCTTTTAGAGGAATGTTGTGCTATCAAAACACACCTGGATTTTCTTCTTGTATCTTTCTGTTTGCATTGAACAGAGGAGAATTTTTTTAAGGGCTTAACGTAAACTGTCTTTTACTCTCAATACTTGATCAAATTTAGAATATTCAGCTATGGACAAGTTAGTACTATATAACAATGTCTCAGAACAACAAATGAACATTGTACCATAAATTGAAATTGCTTGAGTCGAGTTTGTGTTTGTACCAGCAGTTAAAAATTGGTGGTAGAGCACATATGTTACTTTGCATGTTTTAGCAGTTATGTCTTCTTCTATATCATTTTTTTCTAGCTTCCAAAATACAGTGATGCATTGGCCGAAATCTTAGTAACCATCAGATTAACAAACTATGAGCAGCTACAAACAAAGAGAACGGCGACAGACTTCCACTATGTTACATTGGTTATAGGAGATGCTGACAACCAAGTCATTTTTAATCAGAAAATTATGTATGTATTATCAGGGGGGTTTGACTCACATCTTTTAAGGCTGTTGGCTTTTAATCCTTACTGTGATTCGTGAGTTTTCCAATTCTTTGTATTGATGATAAATGGTACAAAATCACTCTTTATCCTACAGCATGTTTTAGTCACTGTTGTCATTTAAAATGCTGCACAAGATTCAGAAACCTCCAAAACATGCCAGTGTGCTTGTCAGTACAGAGTATGTGTAAGTATCTGTACAAGACTGATGTCATATTATGGAAGTCATAATAATTTCCATATCAATATAAGCCATAAATACAAGCCTATTTAAAAAACACCTTCTCAAGTTGTTACTTCCTCTTCATAGCTATATTTCTTTAATTATATCATATTGTCAAAATTGTTTCACTCAGAGATGTAATTAAATTCTCCAGCTGGCTTAAGGTATGCTTGGAGCAAATGGGAAAGGAGAAACAAAACCTTTTCCAACTGTGTGACCTTCACACGAGTTCTGGCTGGTGTGGTCTGGTACTTCTGGCAGAACTGAAACTTACCTGCAGGATCCTGGCTTTCTTACGACCATGGATCATGTATTATTGGAAGTTTTTTTTTTTTTAGGCCACTTAGCAAGCAAAATCCAAGAACTAAGACCAAAGAAAGGCTCTTTCACTTGGTTACAGATGTCATAGTATACAGTCGTGTTTTCACTGTCCATGCCTAACAAAACTTCATGGATGCATTACAGGGATTCTGTGCTGCTGAAAACTGGCAACTGGACAAAGAAAATTGAAGTGAAAAGATCTCTTAAATCAGAGGAAATTAGTATAAATGTAATTAGTTCTGATTATGGTAGGTTGGTTGATATGCTTTTAATATAAAAAGAACTGCATAACATTTTGAATAAATGATTAAAACACTTTATATCAAGCCAAAAATTACAATAAAATGAACTGATCTAGAAACAAAATTTATTACATGAGTATTGCCTAACAGTCCTAGTTACATATCTGTTTCATTTACTAGTGTATTAATGAACTGGGAAACATCAGAACTGTTACTGGGAGATAATATTTTACTCTTCTACAGATTAGGATTCTCTTTTGCCCTTTGCCTTGAAGTTGAATTAACTTTCAGTTGGGATAACCTATCATTTTGATGAGTTATTTATGGTGGGAGGAGTTGTCTTTGTGAATGGTTAGGTTTTGCATTGTGATAGAAAAAGTGTTAAATATGGATTCATCTTCACTTTAATGGCAAGACAGTTCTACAGTGGAAAATTTTGTCCTTTAATGTGTGTAGATTTAAACACAGGTCCCCTCAGTGCAAATCACAGTTATATTGGCAGTGTAAAGCCATAGATAAATGTAGTTTTAAAACAATACAGAAAAAAATCTGTTAAAGGGACTAATTTTGTTACTTGTCTAGTAACCATGTCTTTAATTCTGAAAATGTTTGGGGTTTTTTAGTCTTGATCAGACAGAATCCATTCATATAATAGTGTGCTTTTAATGGTACATTACCTTAATAAATCTCCATGATCCTTTAATAACATTTATACTCTTTTAGAAAACTGAAAGTAATCAGTAGTTTAGAAATAGTTTATAGCGATTTTAAATATTTTTGTCTTTTTCTTTTCTTTTCTAAAGTTGGCCTTGATATACAGCAAGCATATACAGCCTTTTACTTAACACCAAAACCAGTGGGAAGTAAGGTAGTTACAAATCAAAACCTGCAGGCCAAGTCTTCACTTGGTATGTGTTACGGCTCACCACAGAGTCTGTCAGCAGCAAAAGTGGATACAGGTAAATGGTCAGATCATATCATCTGGCTAATACCAAAGTCAACAGAAAATTGAGGTTTGCTTTCAGTAGAGAGCTACATCTTTACCCACATTGTTTCTTTCAGAAGTATAACAGAAATACAGTGGCACTGCTTCCACTTGTCAAGTGCTGCAGTGCAGTTCTTTCATGAATTTGAAGATAAGAAGAATTAAGTATTTGGTATTTAATATTATCATTTGAATATGGGAATGTGTACTGCCTCTGTCAGTACCGCTGATTAATATTAATATTGTTTGAGCAGCCCAAAGTTTTGTTGAAGGCAACAAAATTCTAGTGACCCAGATTACTTCTAGCATGTCTTTTACTGCCTGAAGTACTCTCTCAACAATACACATGAAATAAAAAACTGAGTATTTCTGTACGTATCTAGGAGGCAGATCTAAACAAGAGATTGCTTACAAGAAATATGGAAACAGAGAATGCAACCACCGCTGTAAAAACAAAGACGTGTGTGGACATGACTGCTGTGAGTTTCCTTAAATCTACTATTTCTGTTAATTTTAGACAAATATAGTTTAGAATAGCTTAATTTATAGCAATAGCTACATTAACAGAAGTGTCATGGTTTAAACCCAGCCACACAGCCCGTCTACTCACTCCCCCCCAGTTCTTTCCCTTCCTCTACTCCTGGAGGGACGGAGAGGAGAATTGAAAAGAATGCAACTCCCACGGGTTGAGATAAGAACAGTTTAGTAACTAAGGTATAACACAAATCACTACTGCTACCACCAATAATAATAATGATAAAGGAAATAACAAGGGAAGAGAATACACGACCTCACCACCAGCCGACTGATAACTCCCCTCACCCCACCCGACCAAGCACCGACCGCTACTTCGCCCAACCCTGCAGTGTACTAGCCCTTCCAGGTAACTCTCTGTTACATCCTGGGCATGACGTGCTATGGTATGGAATACCTCTTTGGCTAGTTTGGGTCAGGTGTCCTGTCTCTGCTTCCTCACGGCTTCCCCTCCTCCCTGGCAGAGCATGAGGCTCAGAAAGTCCTTGGTCAGACTAAAACATTTGTGTTATCAGCTCTGTTCCCAGGCCAAAAGTCAAAACACAGTGCTGCACCAGCTACCAATAAGGAGAAAAATTACTGCTACTGCTGAACCCAGGACAAGAAGCAATATGTCAAGAGAGTCAGGCCTCAGCTGCTGTTATCATACAGTCATAAAAGCAGGAATATCAAGTCTTGTCTTTTACGCTTTTATAGGAACTACATGATTAATAATACCTTTCAGAACATGCAGCATCTGATTAAAGAGCAATGTAAAGCCTGTTACACTTTTATATAAATATTGGTGTGTTATATCTTTTAAGATCTTTTATTAGAACATACTAAGCTTAGTGGCAAAGTTCACATTGATCTGGGAAGAATTAGGATTTATCACTTCTAAATTAATCTGAAGATTATTTTCATTCCTTTTCTTTTCAGGTAAAATTGGAGTACCTCCAAAGTCTGAGATGAATGGAGATGCAAAGTTTTCTTTGTACCTCGCTGATTTAAGGAGCAGGAACTCAATTTCATGTGTACCCCCAGTAAAACGGTTAAAGGTTCATTTGAATACAGTCAGCCATTGAACAGATTTCTTTTAATCTGTTATGTATTTGTATGTATTGTTTGCAGAGAGAATTTTATAACTAAATATGAACACTCAAGTTTGTCTTTTCTGTGTGGAATGCAAAAAGCAAAGAAGTACAAAGGTACCAAATGTCCAGGAATCTTTGAGAGGTTCTGCTGCTGTTTGGAATACTTCGAATGATCCATTTCTGTACATGTACTCTTTGGTTTTACTCGTATTGCATTTGATAGATTGTGGTGGGTGAGGTGCAAAGGCATCACTGGAAGGTACTGTACTCTGACTTGGTTTGGGCCAAGTATGACCTGAATGAAAATAGATAGTGGTATTTATCAGAGTAATGCTACAAAGAGATCTTTTTGCATTGACAGTTAAATACACCTATTATGAAAAAACCAACCATGTTGGTTTTTAACCTTTGAAGGGTTTCATGGGTTACACTTTTTACCTTTGAAAGTACTAAACTAGTTCTTTCTGCAGCAAGAATGGCATTTGAGATATTGGAGTGTTTTATTTCCTCCTCAGTTTTGTTTGCTTGTTTGTTTGCAATAGAGAATGATTTAGCCCGTAGCTAATACAGTTGAGAGTTAGTGATAACCAGTCTGACTTTGCCATGCTGCTTGGATAACTCCACTAGACACAAGTAATTCAAACCTTTTTAATTGATTATGTTACATAAGCAAACATCAGATTCTACATATGATCTTTAAAAATTATGTTAACTTCATACAGTATTAATGATGTCATTAAAGTTGTTAAAAACCAATGGTTTTCAATATCTTTACATCTTATCAGTTACAATAATCTGCTTTCTTTAGATGCAGATGTTAAATCAAACTCAAACTGTGGATCTCAAGCAATTTGTTTTTACACCTAAATCTTCATTGCCGGCATTGCTGAGGTACTGATTAATATAAGTAACAAAAGAAAACTGCCTTATTTTAGATAATATTAAGTTGTAAAAATGAAAACCTGTTTTCTGACTAAAACTGTTTTGCAATTTTCTGCTACTGTTTTACTGGCATGTCAGTGATTTCGTCCTTTTATTTTAATAGGTCCAGCAATGGACAGTCATCTTCATTACCTTCAGTGGACCAGGCAGATAATATTAATAGCTTAGGGGGATCTCAGAAACAACTGCAATCCTGGAACTACGGGAAAAGTAGTAAGTTATTGCATGTTTGAAATTATGATTTTTACTGTTTTGATTTGAATGTATTGGTAAATTCAAACTTGCTGAAATCACTATGACAACCAGTATAACATTACAGAACACTGAATGTATAGGAGAGATATAGTGGTCTTAATTGGGTTTCTTTCTGGTATTGCTAAGAATTTCTAATGTGTATCTAAGTGTCTAAATGTACCTTTAAATAAAACAGTAATGACTGGATCAAATATATGAAGTTCTAAATCTATGAAGTCTACCTGAAAGGTATGACTGTAATGTATTTCCACTGAAGCCGCTTGTAATACAAGTATTTTACCACTATATGTATATATTTTCTTCTTTTCCCTTTCTGCTGGAAGAAGTTAGTAAAGAATGAGCTTTTGTTTGGTAGTTGACAAAATGTAACCATTCAGTAACTGAGTTCATAATTAGTAAAACATCCTTATCTGGAAAAAAATTTCTATTTCTTCTCCACTGGAAAGGCCACATGGTGTTAAATTATTTGTCTTCATTATCACTATATAACTATGACGTTCTCACTGCGTGCCTTTTGCCTTTGTATTTGGTGACAGCAGATCTATGTGAATGAAGCTTTGATTAACTTGGCTACTAAATAGCAGTTCCAATGTTTTAAGTCATACTCAGACTTACAAGAAACACTACGCTGAAATGAATGGAAACTTTTTTTTAGTCTGTACTGCTTTGAGTGTTGGCAGCTATACTGCATAATTTTAACATCCTTGTCAACAAGGACAGTGGGATTGAGTACACCCTCAGCACATTTTACGACAACACCAAGCTGTGTGGTACAGTCAACACTCTGGAGGGGATGTGGAAGGGTTGCCATTCTATGGTTCTGTAGTTTCATTTTTGCTTAATATTTTGATGATGGGATTGTAATCCTATTTCTTTAATGCTTCATATTTTCATGCAATACTAATTTACCTGCTATAGTTGTTCTCTAGTCTTAAGATGGAAGACTGTTGCATAGGTGTACCATGGTTTGCTGGGGGGAGAGAGCAAGGTGTTAATGTATCATATGATTGTGTTAAAAGAACAAAGTCATGGGATGACTGATGGATATTCCAGTATAGCTATAGTCTGTGCTCAAGAACATCTTGAGGCAAATCATACAGGATCAAGGGGATGTAGAAGATATTGCTGACTAAAAATCATCTCCGTTGAATAGCAGCAGAAAAGCCAGCCTTGGCCAGTTTGTTTGGGCTGGCTGGATTTTACAGAAATGCCCCAAAAATAGTTCTAATAAAGGCATCAGTTCATATGATTTTTATAGGATTAACTGCATCTGTAATACACTATCTTTTTCCATTTCGTACAGAAAAAAAAAAAAAAGTAAGTGAGAAAGGTAATTAAGAATATACAGTGAAATTGTAGTAACCTAAATACATAATTTAAAGTCTGTGTAGCTGCAGTAATGCACTGTGCTGACTGTGCACATCCAAAATGACAATGGCAGTCCCTTCATGGTGTTGCCATGTCTCTGGAACAGGATTTCTGATTTGAGCCTGTTCTGCTCCTCTTGTATTGAAAGGGACACCTGGATCAGGATTTTTTAGGCATGTTAGGGCCATGGCAACAGAATGAAGTTTCCAGCACGGTCTGATGCTGGAGGGTAGTTTGGCAAAAGAAAGATGAAAAAAATAGCAGAGAGAATGGCACTGCTGATGAAATAACACAACAAACAAAAGGGAAAGAGTTAAAGGAGATAGGAAAGTCATTTTTGCAACAGAAAAGTATTTTAAAATATTAACTCACATTTTAATTAAGAATTTTAACAACAATGCTTGAAAATGTGTTTGTGATGGTTGTTCTTAGGCATTAGATCTGTGTGGAGGAAGAGAGCATTCAGTGTGTTGAAAACTGGAGAGAAGGACAGACTGAATTAAAAGTACTAAGTTTGGAATCAAGCAATGCTTCTGACAAAGGCAAAGAATGAAATAGCAGTGGTTTTCCTAGAATCTACACTGAGGGTGACTTTTCTCAAAACAATGCTGAGAAAAGTTGCATATATTACAATCCTCCTTTCAATAGGTTGAGGAACTGGTCATAAACCAGACAGGTTTTGTTGTACTTGTCCATTACAAATATATTACATCTTTCCCTTGGGAAAATTCAGTGTTTGAGTGTGAGAAAAGCTGAGACAATGGCATAAAAAAAAAAGTTTAAATCTTTAACGTGTAACTTGATGGATGCAGATAAAAGCAGATCTTGTTTTCCAGATGCTTTCGATGTGGACTTTGAACTGCAGGATGACGTTTGGGATGATATTGATGATGAGAAATTAGTATATGCTAGCAATTTTGACAGTAGAGATTTAGGTATGGTTAACAAAATTCTTTGTTTCCTATGTAGAAATTACTTTACAGGCTATTATTTGAGAATAATGTATTACAGTACACAGTGAAGACAACTACCTGAATTTTTTTGGTTAGTTGACTTTACCACCAGGTTTGTTACTCTCCCTTCAATGTCACCTATATTGGGATAAATGTAATACATAAGGGAGAGTTGGGAAAGTCATAATGAAATATCTTTTGGATGGCCTGCAACTGCATAGTTGTTATTTTATTTGACTGCTTATCTCTGCTATCTTTGCATTAGTTCAAAACCTACAGAAGAAATACTGTGTTAAGACATTTGTATAATTTTCCACCTATTATTTATCATATTATTTAAGATATTTACAGGGGGTTTCAGCTGGTTTGTGACTCTGTTTTTAAACTTTCATTCTTACATGAAACATGGAAATATCTGCCTTTAAATTCCAGATGATTGTGAACCAATTGGCCAGTATATAAGAAGCAAAGCCACAAATGAAATTTCAAAACAGTAAGCAATATATAATTTATTACCATTTTATTTAGTTCAAAATATTGTTTGTATTTCACATATAGCTTTATAATTAGATGTAGAGAAGGATATTCACTCATAAAACTGAATGAAATTTCAGCTTTTAAAAGGCAGGAATTGTTCAATGATTTGATTTTTCTTTTTTTTTTTTCCTGTTTAAATGTGAAGGGAAATAAATAGAAAATTCTGAACTGAAAAGTAAATAATTTTGCACTTCTATAAAAATACACATTATTCAATTGGTATTTTCAGTTCATGCACATTACAAGATGAGAACAGTGTTCAGAACTCCACTGTTTCAGTGGTTAATAGCCCATCAAAAGTGAATTTATCTGCACAGCATGGAAGTATAAATATGGTGAGTAAAAATACTTTTTATAAAATAATTTCCTATAATTTCCTAGGTGTAAATATATTTACCACAGCTGACTTCTGAGTCAGCTTGGACATAATGATTTTCTGAACCTTTGTGTTGTCCAGATATGCATGCATGCTGTGTTCAGTGTGATATTCATGATACAAAAAACTAGGACCTGAATTTACTTCATATAGCATGACTTCAAAACTCAATTTGATTGTGATTCTGCAAGTTATTCAATATCTAATTAGATTAATAATGTGCTTGGACCTTATCAAATACAAGAATATCAGTATAAATATCTGTACTACATACTACAGCAGTCCAGTAGTTTCTCTTTTGGATTGTTATTTTAACCAGATACATTTTTCACCGTTTACACTGCAGTTCAGTTTTCAAGAGAAAAACTGTTCAAATCTTTCACAAGAGCTGAAAACTGCACAATGTTCTTTCATCTCAGAAAAGATCCCAGACTCTTCAAAATTCACTAGGAAAGAGGATTTCTTTATTTTCACAAAAAAACAAAAGGAAGCAGATACCAGGTAATAAAAAGTTGCATTCTTCTGTTGCCTCAGTGTTCCAATACTTAGTTCCTTATGGAACACAGACTTTTAGGCAAAGTGTTAATATATAACCTTAGTTTTATAAAGATGAATTTTCATAGTAATAGAGGCAATTAACTTATTTTTTTAGAAAGGAAATACTTTAAAGTTATTTTGCTTGTCTTGGTATTTCTTCACTATTCTTTGTATAGTGTTCCTGATTACATAGGTTTTGATGTACTAAATGTTTTTGTTTGTTTCATCTTCATTAGATGCCTTCTTGATGATGAAATCAATGATGTCAAGCCCTTTCTTGGTATATTTGATGGCATTTTGTAAAACATATAAACCAAAATACATTGTAAGAGTTGGGGAAAGAAGTTACAGTCATCTTTACAGAGGGAATCCTTCAAATCCAGTTAAGTGAATGATTTCGGTTGTATACCTATTTACCAATAGCTACATGGCTGCACAAAGGAGATGATAACACAACTGATGTAAGATTTATGGAATTTTAGGTATATTATCTTGTTTTGAAATATACTTAAATACTCGTTTGTTGGCTTTGCTGTTTTTAAGAAAATACTGGAATGTGTCACAGGAGAATAGTTTTCAAACTGAGGGTGCTGTTATAAAGTGAAAAACACATGAGGGGAAGTGAGCTGTCTATGACATGCCCTGCTTGCAAGTACCCTTTAAATGAATGAAAGGTTCTTTCCTCAGAAATTTCTTAATGCCTTTTGCTGTTGTCTTTCAGTTTCTCTAATGCTGATTTTGTTCATAGCACTGATTCTGTAAAAATAATTAGATTTACAAATAAAAAGAACAGAATGGTAAGCTACTCGAGACTTTTGACAGTCTAAAATGTCTAAAAACAGTACTCATAAATTCTGTTTGCCTGTGCACTTTTACACCAAAGGTTGTAAAATGGACATTTATGCATCTTAGTTAGTATAGGTTTAGGCAACCAAGCATTGGATTTGGCTATCTTATTGTAACTCTATTTTTTGAACAGTAGACCTTGCAAGTTCGATAGTTAGAAAAATACATGATATTGCCTAAAGTCCAAGAAACTTCTAATTTTCACTGTTAATTATTCAAAGTGTATGTAATTAAAATGTTAAAATCATGCCTGGAACTTTAGCTGTCTGTTCTTGCAACCAAATGCAACACTATTTTGCTGCACTATGTGGTTGTATTTTTCTCAGCTAATAACATTTTACTTAACTGTGATGTTTCCTTACACTTTTTATTTACTCTCTCCATATGAAAGCATGGCCTAGCATAAGCAGCATCAGCACCCACCACTTGCTATGGTTTTGACTGCACAAATTTCAACAGATCACAGCTTTAACTCACTTTGCTGTACTTCAGATATTTCACTGCATCTGGACGTTTGCAGTATGTCAGATCTCTTTTTGTCTCAATTGTTTTTTACATTAAATTTCCAAACTAAGGTAACTCAGAATTACTATTCTACTACTATGTTTAGCCCTGGAGTCCTGGTCATATACTTCCTAGTCATCTCCCAGTTCTGTGTCAGGGTGAGATTTAAGAATGCAAAGTGCCAAATGTCATTTTAGGTGATCCAGAGAATCTTCCCTCAGCTCCATCTACCGTGCCAGAGATGTTCCAGATCCTCTAGGGCATCTAAAATGTACTGGATGCTAATGTTTAAATGCCTGATTCTCTCCCTGCTACTTGAAATACATGGGTTTTTTTCTCAATGTATAGTTCATATTTACATGGCATTCTTTAACTGTCTTTGTATCCTGCCTTTCCCTGGCCTTTTAGCTTGCAACAACTAATTGAGCAGTTCCTCAGTTTCTTCATGTTGGACAAAAGCTTTTACACAGCAACACAAGGCTGAGCTTCAAACATGTAAAATAGGAGAGGAAGCAAACAATTAATATAATCTTGAGATTATATATCATTTATATCATATTGTCATTATACAACTTGCAACTTTCCAAAACCTTACTCACCTGCTGGTTGCTCAGGCCTTGCCTGCAGACCGGAAGAGCTTCTGATGGCAGGTGCTGCACCTTTTCCTGCTGGTCTGCATGAAGCTGTTTCTGAAGGTTCTTGAGCTGTGAGGCAGAAACTAGTGGAAGTTGATTGTGCTTAGGGCTTCATAAAAATGAGTAAGGTAAGCTTCATTTATTTCTCTGTACTAAGGAAGCATCTTTTTGAGGTATTTTTTTTGGCCCCATTACTACACTGAAGGTGTATTTCCATTTTTCTGTGGGGTATTTTTGTAGTTTATGTAATGTCTAAAAAGTAATTGATATTATTGCTATTTTTGGGCTTTTTTTTTTTGTATAGTCTAAATATAACCATTTGGCTTTAGTTACTTTATAGGAATAGGTTTATATCTAGACTACTACTCCATAGAAGATGACCTTTGCAGGCAGGTATTTTATTTTCCTCTTATTTTTCTCCAGTGCAGGAGTTCAGAAGTTGTTATTGGGGTACTTCAAGATTCAGACTGATAAAAGTTTCTGATACTGTATTTTAAAAGGCTTTAATTTTCAATTTGACCCATAGTCAGAACACATGATAACAGAAGCATTTCAGTACTTTTGAGACTATTCAGAGTGCTTTGCAGGTGGTTTATTGGGTTGTTTCCTGTCTGTCTTTTTCACAAGAAATACACATCCTGTATTATCCTTGGAAAATTGCAAACTTCTGCTATTGCTGCTGACAGCATTTCACAGATTTCAGACTATAAATCTTTCAATACTGCAATGTCTTTACAGGAAAACTGAACTTCTGGTGCAAAAGCATTTTTCTAGAGATAAGGGCTTTATTGGGCACTGTTGTTTCTCTTCGTTATTCATATTAGCTCCATGACTCTTAAAGTCTAATTCACTTTCAGAAAACCAATTTGGAAGTACTTAAATGCTGAAGCGTTCTTTATCTCAGGAAAAGGAATGACTGTTCATATGGCAGCATTTGTTATTGTTCCAGTTTCCAAATCAGAGTAATTCAAAGATCAAAAGTGATAATCATAGTAGGTCTCTATGGCAACAATTACTTGCAGATACACAATGACTATACTTCAAAACAAATACAGGCAGAAAAAAGTAAACTGACTACAATTAGAAAAATCTAGTAAAATCTGAATGATTTTTTTTTTTTGTTTGTTTTTAAATTCAATTTCCAAACTAAGGTAGCTCAGAATTAGGATGCTACTACTGAGTCCTACTCATGTACATCCTAGTCACTTCCCAGTTCCATGTCATGGCAAGGCTTAAGAATGCAGAGTTTACCTCCATCTTCTGACTTCCATGGCAATCAGATGGCTTCCAAGCAGAAACAGTGGTGTTTCTCCACAGATGCTTTTATATGAATGACCAGGGGCCAAAATCCCATCTTACGCGCTGAAAGTTAAGTACAGACGTAGCTACAAAGAGCTGTAATTTTAGTCATTTAACTAAATCACATTAGGTGATAACCTGGTTCACCTGGGCTCCCTGTGTAGTCATTACAAAGAGGCAGATACTGTCAGAAGATAATTCAGATTATAAGAGGGCTGAATTGCTCTCAGTTCAGGTGGAACTCACCAAATTAGTTATGATGAAAGTGACCACATCCAGTTAACTTGGAGAAGCTGGTGTTCTGTAATTTCACAGCCAGGCTCACTGAGTATTGCTTTTCTTGTGCACATGAGGTGTCCAAGTTCTTTTATCCACATAAGGATTCAACTTTCCTAAGTTGAGTAGTCTTATTTCTGTACAGCAAAAGATGGCTGTGCTCCACTAATGTTGCTGCATGCAGCTTCCTTTTAGTTGTTGTCCAGATGATAAAACATACTGATTAAATTCAACAGGATAACATCAGACAATTTCACTAAGCTACTACCAACAGATAAAATACAGACTAAAATACATAAAAACATTGTTAAAGTCTGAAAGGATCCTTGTTTTTAATTCTGCATAGAGTTGTAACATTAAATGAATGGCTTGATTTTCAATCAGTGGGATTGTGTAAGTAATTCTTTGGGGATACAGCAGAATGCCACAGACTTTAGTCTGGGGATGATTCTATAAAATTTACTGTTTCCCATAATGGAGCAGTGAAAGAAAATTCAATGTGACAAGAAGTCAGATTTTACTATCTTACTTGTCTGATTCTCTTGTAATAACATACATGCTTATACCTGCTTTTAATTTAACTTCAACTTCCTTATATACTTCCTTGTCCTATCACATATATTGGTTTCAAAATGTAAACTGAGATCAACCATATCTGTGCCTAAAGAAAATGCAATATCCCCTCAAACCCCATGATCTTACTGTTAGCAGGAAAATAAGTATAGTGTTTGAACATGTTACCAGACGCATTTTTGTTTAAGGTACGTTCATAGCATATGGAATACTGTAAACGTGACATCAATATAATTGTATGCAGCATATCTCATGATCATTTTAACTATGTAGACCTTATTGGGTTAAACATTACAGTAATTACTAAAATAATGATAGTGGTTACAAGTCAGACTCTTGTTATTTGGATGTGTTTTTACTTGGATATACCTTCACAGAATAGTTACGTGAGGTATAAAAGTTGGTGCTCTTAAAGGCAGTCAGCATAACGATAAGGAGTGAACAGAAGTCACTGTATGGAACCAATACACACCTGAAAAAGAGTTAAAATCTGTTATTTTGTAAAGCACAAATAATACATCTCTAAGGCATCATTATGACAGAATAACTGGTATCCCTTCTAAAAGAAAGGCTATCTTGCCTTACCTTTTTATGTCACTCCTGCTTTTTATGTAGGAGAGCAATATCATGTCAATTGTTTTACCAAAAGAATCTCTAAATTATATCCATGAAATGAGACCCATGAATGCCTGTTGGGTTTTAGGGGTCTTTCCTAACTTCTTTGCTTGGCAAGGAAAAGGAGGTACTAGTCAGGGTAAAATTAACTTCCTGCAGAGGATTACCAACACAATGAATTTATTGAAGGCTTAGATGAGAATAAGCTAAGGCACACACAGTGTGCTGATAGTTTGTGCTGATGATCAGCTTGACTGAAAAAAGTCAGGTGGAAAATGGGCAGTGGTTTATTGGCTGCCACTGTTTGTCTGACATAAGGGCCACACTGGCTGAACCATGTTTCTGTATTTGTTCTCGAAACCTGAATGAGAGAAAACTGTACCTGTCCAAACTGTTGCTTTTTTCCCCAGTGTTGTAACTCTTAGTCTCCATGTGCTCTTGACAGGTATTTCAGATGGGGTGGGCTGGGGTAAGGACTGCATCCTTGTAAGTTATAGAGCCTTTGGGGCCCTTTTGTCTCCTGCCTTTCAGTGGTGCTGATCACTGTTGCTCTCTCCTGTGGTTGTGAAGTGACTGGAAAAGCTGTGCTGCTGTTAACATGCAGTCCTGCACTCCACATCCTGTTCTTAACAAGAAGTCCCAACCCAAAAGTTTATACCAGCTGGAGGAAACTGTTTCCCAATTCACTTTAGTATGCTACCTACCACGTTAAACAATACACTTCCACACTTCCATTCTTCTTTCATTCTAGTCTTGTGGGATGTGCTTTGAGTGTTCCTGAGTCTGTCATCCTGTCGTTTTTAGATGGATTGTTTCCATGTGCCAGGACTTGAGGGGCATATCTGATTGGTGGTGTGTGAAAATGTCACATGTTCTGCAGAAATGCAGTGGATTATATGGGGTGGACATACTTTGTATAAAGAAGGTATATTTCCTTCAAATGTAATAAAAGTGGCTAGACACAATAGCAAGGAATTTCTTCCTCTATTCAAGTTATAATAAATGGAACTAGCATGTAATGATGATCTAGATTGTCCTTTTTATTGATAAGACATGGCAATTTCTGCATTTTAGATAGTTGAGCATAGGGAAAAACGCAAAACATTTTGCTTTGAAGTCTGTAAGGGTATTTTGTTTATATAAATTAAACAGTGTTTCTTTTGCAGCTGTGAAACTTCCTATTAAAGGATGCATATAACTTTCAAAATAAGAAGATACCTGTAACTGTAAATGGCTATGATATATTTGCTGCTCCCCCACCCATTTAGAGACAAAACCTATTTATGAGGTTTTATTAAGTGCAAATAATTCCCATGGCTTCAGCACAAAAGAAACAGCTGCAGAATATAGTCTGATTTGCATATAAATTACATGATTTCTGCTCAGGAAAGGATATTGAAAAATATATATTTCTACAGTGAAAAGCTGATAGTCACACATATTAAGGTCAGCTTGTGTAACTTGTTTTAAGCTGCTGCATGTTGATACCTGATGACACTTCCAGCTCGATTCAGGCTCTATCAGTTGTGTCCACTATGAAATTGTTAATTTCTTCTTTTGAGCTAATTAAGCTATGGTTTGTAGGAACAGATTCCAAAGCATTTATCTCAACAGTTTTAAGTACTTAAAACTGTTCAGAATATTTATCAATACAAGCAGACAACTCCACACTTCGTACACTTCCCTGTCTTCTAGTACTGTGAATTTGTGAGGCCAGGATCCTGTTGTTTAGGTAACACAGTCCTGCTAACTGGCTCTAGTCACTTTAATACAAGGTAGGATATAATTAAAGCAGACACATGGATATTACTTTTACTGTCCCAAATACTTTCCTCAGGTTATCTTTTCTATTAAAGATAAGTTCATACTTCTAAAACTTTTGCCTGATGTAGACCACCACTGACCAACTGAGATGCTTGGCCAAAACAGAAAGTAACTGTTTCAAAGCTAAGGCTATATTATACCATTTTATCCCAGTTGTTTCAGCTCACAGATTCTCTAAAATATGGTATTTCAGTAGAAGTGTAACTCTAGAGGATTTTAATAATTAGCTGTAGTAGTCATCTAATTGCTGAGCTTGGATGTTGCACTATCCAGCAGGGCTTCAGAACCAGTACTGAATACAGAGCTTAGGCACAAGCACATAACAGGCCAATACCATTCCCAGGCAAGCTGGCAGAGCTCTCCCAGACCCTTGAGGAATACCCTTGGAAAGTCAGTGTGAGAGAACATAAACACAGGGTACCAGTCAACTAGCCACTTCCCTCCCTGAAAGGCTGTGATTGTGACGTTGCAATGTACTGTTCATTTACTAACAGGCTCCTGCTTCTACTTAGATACATAACATGTTGGACAGTCAGGCAGTAAAGGCTTGGAATAGACCTGCAAAACCTTTGTTTTCAGTCTCTGCTTGGCAAAGGCCTTAGTGAGCTGAATGCCGTTCCCAGAAGCAATAGCTGTCTACTGAGTGTGAATGATTGGTCACGGTGAATTGTCATTAGTCTGAATGCCCCTTGGAGACACTAGATGCTGTTTAGTTAAGAAAAAGTGAAGGTAGTGCTGTCTAGAAGCTTGGATGTGCAGGTCAGAACTTCCTTTTTAGCAGTTTCAGTTTATAAAGGCTATTAATTTATCCAAATGAAAATGGGGCAGTAGAGTTCAGTACTAGGACTCTGTTGGGTTGTGGGGGTTTTTTCTCGTTGTGGTTTAGTATTTTAGCTGTTGTAATCCAGACTCATTAGGTTACTGGGTGCACGAATAGACTTCTCTAATCCCAGAGCTCCATTCTTGTATCTTACATATTATGCCTAGATGAGGTTTTTCTGTCTAGCTGGGAATGTCTACCCAAATAATAGTCACCCAGCAGCTGGATCATTAACATTTTCAGTGTCTTCTCAATTCTAAAGATTTTAGGCTCTGAGGTCAGTTGGGTGGTTTCTAAAAATTATACTAATAGATGTAAAAAGAGCATTCACCAAACCATCAACACATTATCAAATAGTTCTATTTCAAGCATATGGCAGTAGAAGTGATTAAGAAAGTGTGGGCTACAAAATAGATCTGCTTATCTTGTAGTACATCGCAGAGATGCATTTCAGACTGGAGGCTTGCTTAGTGAGGAAAATAACCTGTATTAGGAAGATAAGAGGTACAAGTGGATATACCTCCCTCCCACTCTCTTGGGTGTGATTGTCTCAGGCAACCATATTAGCAGAAGCTTAGACTCATTTTTAGCTTCTGGAACAGATTTGCCAAAATGACAGTGCTACAGAGAATGACAGTAATAAAATGGGCAGTGTGTTGTGGAAGAAAATAAAGTTGGCAGCTTGGAATGGTGGAAAACAGCTTCGGATAAGCATGTGCTTCAATAGAAATTAGTCTCTGTCCATAGACATGATAGCAGCCAGTCAGAACTGCTCTTTCAGTTCAAGCAGTTAATAATATCTTGGCACTGGAGCTTAAGGGATACAATTTGCAAAATTATAGTAGTGTGGGAGCGATAAATTTCAGCACAAAGCAGGCAGCATTCCATATAATTTATTTTAGATTTCCATCCAGGGTATGTTCTGACACTCCACATGAAAGTCAAATTGTCCATGTAAAATGGTTTTCAGGTGATAAGCTGACCCCTGGGGTTTTAGTAAAGTAATAGATTCCAAAGTCTCTCTGACTCTCCAATCTAGAAAAGGCAGTTATCAGCTGTTTGAAGGATTTCAGAAGAAGAAGAAAAAAGAAAAAAGAGCTTTTGTTTACTGACATTTTTCTCATTAATGGGGACAATGTTTGAATCACAAAGTCCTTCTGGATTTGGTAGTAAATACTCTTCTGACATGTTTTGGGAAGCGGTTGTTCTGTGCGAGGACTGTATGTGTCTAATCTACTGTGATATGCATATAAAACAAGGAATATCTCTAATAGACACAGCCCTTCAGAAGAGGGGTGTTTGCTGTGCCACCATCTGGCCATCATTTCTAAATGCATTCTATCACCGGAGCCTACCTCTGCAAAAGTTTTGCTGGGGAGTGCCTATACGGTGCCTATAGAAACACCAGGAGAGTAACAGCAATGACAGCTTTCTTGCCAGCATTCTGAGTTTAAAATGTAGTGCAAAACAAGCAGTAACCTGAAAAGAAATGAGGCATCACTTTAAGTTCTTGTCTGAATATTCTTGCAGGACCTGCTATGATTTTATTTTTTTTTTTTTCCTAGTGGTTCTGTTTTATTTAAGTGTATTGTCTTGAGAATAATTTCAGGTACTTCCTATTGTGCCGTGTGGCTTCACTGACAGTTCAAGCAGATCCACAGTTGGGTAGAGGCTTTGTTGCATTTTAGTTTAGTGGATGGGTGTATCTGCATATACATGGATTGAAATGCAGCACTAGTAAGTAACAAGGGAAAGGTGACAGTAAGATAGGACTAGTCATAGTGACAGTAGAAAAAGCTTACCTAATAAAATGCTAAAAGCATGTTTATATTTAGTGCAGTTGAGTGTCCCTTTGAATTTTGAGCAAAGAAAATACTTCCTGCTTTTATAAACAACTCTGCCCAAGAAAACAGGATTTTCCTACAGTCTGTGTAAATAAAAATTACTGTCTCAAAGAAAAACCCAAGTCCCTTTTCAACTGTTTCTCATGTTAAGCAATGTCCTGGATTTTCCCAGCTTGTGTCTGTGATGAACGTCTAGTTCACTGCAGAAGTACTGCCTGTTACATACACCCTGCTGCTGGCACTTCTGCATGGCATGAAGGTGGCTGCAGGGAAGGCGCCTGTTTGACTTCTGGGTTACTGGGGGAAGAGACAGATGTCTCATCTGAGAGGAATGGAGCAGTGCTGAGAGGTAGGGTGTCTGACACTCACAAGTGGGGTAGAGCAAGGGGGAAATGCAGTGAGCTAAGATCTTGTAGGCAGTGCTGTGGAGGAGATGGGGGTTTTCTTGTGAGACAAAGCAAAGCTTTGTAAGCAGTGGGAGGACGGAGAGTTCCCTAGAGCAGGCTGATGGTGTCTGTGGTGCTCTCTGAAACATTTGGAAATTTTCAGGTTGGAAGTAAAACTGGAGCGAAGGAGATGCTATGGAGAGAGATGCTATGGAGAGAGTAATTTTCAAGCATTTCTATTTAATCTCACTCTCCAACACATCAGACTTCTCATGTTTTAAAGAATAATTCTGTCCTGTCATTCTAATAATGCCTGTTCTCAGAAATCTGGATTCTGTGGATGTGCTTGTCAGAAGGAAAAGCCTCTACCTGACTACAGTTGTTAATTTAGGGTCCCTGCAGGTAAGATTAAAAAGAACTAACTACTCTTAAACCTTGCTTTTCTCTGGTTTTGGTTGGTCAGGTTTAGCTTTACAGAGGTAAGTGGGTGCTGGTGCTGCAGGTGGGTTAAGTTGAAACACATGTGAGACCTATTTACTCACTTGAGTGGACTCCTGCTCACTCCCATATGTGCTCTACGGAGGTCTGCTGCAGCATGCTCAAAAGTAAAGTGTCTGTCATGTTCTTAAAGTGCTTTTCTTCTGGAAGAGCAGATCTGAGGACCACAAGAGTTTATGGGTAACTCTTGACTTTTGCTATTGACTGGATTTAATCTGCATTAACACTTTCCAGAGTAGCTATGTATTTTCCTTTATATTGTTTGTCACTCTGAGGCTGATTTTGAAAATGTGCCATCCCATGTCAAGGTTGCAGGTGTTAGCACTGAAATGTTTACCTGTTCATTGAGCTGATTATCAAAACGTTTGTTATTTGTGGCCCCAGTTAATTGTAGGCCACACCTTTTGCTTACTTAAAGCTCTGTGAGAAATTGTTTCTTTTTTCTGGGATAGGATGATGCACAGAAGGAAGAACTTCATCTGTATTTCTCCATACCCTTTATAGGCATCATGAAGAAGTGCTAGGCTGATCCAGGGTCAGGTGGTGTAGCTGTGTAAGTGCTCACTGTGACTGCAGCTATAGGTGGAGCTGGTGTCAGACATGGAAACGTGATTCAGGCCTACAAGGAGAGTCAGAGGGCTTTGGATCAGGGAAGGCACACAGAGCAGCCATTTGGCCAGTGTCAGCCTCCTCACATCAGCTTGCACTGGACAAGGACAGCAATCCATTCCCCCAACAAAGCAAAATCACTAAAGAAGCCTCTCTCACAGATGTGCCTTCATGAAAAAGTCCCTCCCATAACTTTTAACGCAGGTGTGGGGCATCTGGCCCAAGACTTTAACTCAGTTCATCTTGTAACTTTAAAAAAGGAGGAAAAAGAACAGGTCAAAGTATTTTCATTTTCAGAGGCCCAGCTTTAGGAACCACCCGTTGCTTACATGAAGCCTCACCTTCATTGCCTATACTTTGCCCTGTCTCTCCTATGGATAACTTTTACACAGATGCTATGTTTCACATGGCTAGACAAGGTAGTGCTGCCTGGTCAGACTTTTTTGGAAGTCAGTATGACTGAAACATGCTTGTGGAGACCTGTGATGAAGGTACTCACTGAGTGTGATTCTGTGTTAAGCATGCAGGCTGTCTCCTGACCTTTGCCACCCAGCTGTTGTGACAACCCAGTTGTTCTATAGGGTGGTTGTGTGAAATTAGCTAAAACAAATGCATGAGTAACCACCACCCCACATCTCCTGTTGAGAAGCTTGTGTCTTACCTCCTGCCCATGCGGTTACTGCTAGAAAGAAGTGTGTGTGTGCAGAGCAGACTAATGCATTATCTTCTACAGTTACATTTCGAACTGGAAAATAGCTGCATGTATATGGCAAGTGAACTACATAACATCAGTAAAACAGAGATCCTAAATCCTACTTGGAATTGCCATTGGCAGCTGTTAATGTGTTTTCAGTTGTATTTGTTATTTGTAGCTTAGCAATAATCCACCACGATGTATTCTGCTTGTTAGCTTTGGAGGAGTTTGAAAGTGGTTGGGATGCTCCAAGATGCTCCCAGCTTCACAGCCCTCCACACTGCCTTGAAACTGGGCTGGGGTTTGTCTCTCTTGAAAACAAGAACGGCATTAGATTGACATGTCCAGTTGCTATGTGAATGGAACGGGCAATGATCCCTTTGCCACCAAGCGGAATTCAAAATGTAATTCCAAGTACCGGCTAACATCTGTGAACAGCTGTGCCTTCCCACACACTCCCGACAGGAGCTTCCAGAACGTTTTAAAAGGGTCACTGAGGAATACAACCCCCAGGATGCACCGCACACTGTGTGTTTTAACGTGTCTTTCACACAGGCCTCATACTGGACGTTGCTCCTCCTTGGTTAAGGGTTAAATGCAGTGATTACACTGGCCGGCCTGCGGCACACTGCGCGGAAACGAGCCACCGCTGACTGGGGCGGTGCTGCGCGGCCCCTGCCCGCACACCCGCTGCTGCCAGCGTGGCCCGCGGCAGGCAGGCAGGCACCGGCGGAGGCCACTCGACTGAGGCAAGGCCGCTGCTCGTCTCCTTCAGCCCCCCATCCAGCGCCGCCGTCGCCATGGAGACGGGCGGGCCCGGCCTGGCGGGCGGGGCGCGGGGCGGCCGCCATCTTGCCCGCTGCCTGTCAGCGGGTGGCCGACCCTGGGCGGGCTGTGTGGGGTATGGCGCTCGCGTGTTCCCAGGCCCCCCGCCTCGGTGGTAGTAGCACCGGGTGCCAGGTGAGTTGGAGGCTGAGCAAAGCTGGTGGTGTAACCGAACCATGGTGGTTCTGGCTGTCAGGTCACAGCAGGACGAGGCGGCAGAGCTCTGGGTGGGAAGCTCGCCACAGCCACTGGGCGCAGGGCCCTCTGAGGGACCCGCTCCTGGGCACGCAGCTGGCCTGGGGCAGGTTTTTATGAACTGGAAAGAGGTGGCCCTAGGTATTAAAAGCTCGCACAAAAATGCAATTTAAAAGCCAAGTTGCCAACTTTTTACCACAGCACCAGCAAAAGGTGTGATTTTTAAAAGGGGGAAAGCCTTAAGTAATAGAATGGCTGGCTATGTAATGTGGGTTTGAAATGTATTCTAACAAAATTGATTAAATCATTAAGCGAGGGACTAATGTGCTTCAGGGGGATGGTTAACATACCGTGCTCAGGGGATATGTCCAGATGAGGTGGCCCACCTCAGAGCTGGAGTTCCCTAATGGCTGTTTTGCATTGTCATTGTGCCGGCCAGGAGGGGAGGGCCGCCATTCTGTCACCCTCTTTTCCAGCTGCTGCTGCACGAAGCCATCTTGGTGTGTGCCTTTGTGTGCCCTCTCTGCACAGAGCCCATCTCTTGTGTCTGCCTGCCCTCAGCCAGCTGATCATCCTTTATCATGTGGAAAACAGGAGAAGTGCCTTTTCACCCTTTAATTAATGCAGAAATAGGTTATGGGATTTCGTTCATCTCCTGAGAAGGAAACTGCACGCCCAAAGCAGCTCTTGGGCTGACCTCCCTTCCCTGCGTGTGTGGCCCCAGTTGCATGCTGGTGGGGGAAAGGGAGACATAGTAAGGCTTTGCTTTGCTCTGCTCTGTGCTGTCCTGACCTTGATGGAGTTGGTTCCACAGCTGAGGGCGAGTGGCTCGTGGTGACTCTTAGCCTGGTGAAGGCTTGGTTGCGGCTGTACGGGGGCTGTAACCAGCCATTTCCCTCTACAGTAGAGCTGTGTCAGCACCTCGACAGAGTTCATAAGACGTTAACTTTAGAAAGGGGAGCCCCCTCCCGCACCCCCCCCCCCCCCCCCCCGTATTTATGTCAGTGATTCTGGGTTTTAAACTATTCATGCATGAAAAACGACTGTAGGAACTGAATACTCCCGTGTATGAATAATGACTACACAGGAACACAGATTACAGCAGTTTTGCAGTGAGGCTGCAGCAGTTTACATGCTCTCTTTGGGAACGTTATGAAACGTTTTTAAATGCTGGTGCATGCAAATGCATTGATTTCAGTCAGTCTTTTTTTTTTTGTCCCGTTTGGATTTGTTCAGCTTAACAGTGTGTCTCGTATTTGTTCTTAGATATACCCAGCAAATTAAGGAAATTAAAAGATGCGTGCAAAAATACGGTGCTATGCACATGTATTCAGTTTTGTTATTTATAGACTCCAATTTTCATATGATAGTGTACTTTTTTTTTTTTTTTTACTTACTTTGGCTGAATGGATAGTTTATGCCAATTACATGTAGTTTAACAGCTTTGAAATCTGGTTTTGCTTTTGTTGTGCATAAAGACATGGGTTCTGTTTCAGGTTTTAATTAAACTCTACACGGACTTTAAAGATTCTATTGTCCTTTTCATTTAAATAGGATTTTTGTTAGATCTTTAACAAGACCTCGGTGGGGTTATAAATCTTAGCAATTGTCCTTATTAGGAGTAGATTATCCTCAAGAGATGGAAAGTCACAGAAGTAACTAAAACCATTTGTAGGGACTGAACTAAGGCTTTTTCTTCCTAAACATTAAACAGACTTGCAAATGACTTGCTTGGGTGCTCAAATTAAATTAAATGATACTTTGTTTATTTTTCACAGTGTCAGTGTAGGCTATTTGCATTTACTTAAACTTTGAGTTTCGCTGAGCAAAATTCACTCCTGGGTATGGATCCTTACTTTTAGTATGCAGGCTGCAAATGCTACACGGTATATCCTGCAATTTCTTTTGTTAGTAACCCTTGCAACACTTGCCATTTACAGGGCTCACTTGACTTAGTATATTCTTAATTCATTGTGCATGCCACAGTAGATGAGTTGTGGCTGAAGAATTAGTCCCGCATCCCAGCCAGGTAGATCTGCAGGATATGTAGCAGTGTGCAACTTGTCCAAAGATCTCACATGCTGGACTAAAACCACAAGTTCTTAAGTCAGAGAAAACTTGCCACAAAACCAACAGTCCTGCCTAAGTTTGGCCTTCACATGTTTACAGCTGCTAAGAGGTGAAAGGGAATTTGTCTCTAGCTGAAGCTGTTTGCTTCAAGGGTATTCTCTATTCTGCAGGTGCTCAGGCCTTGTTTTGTTCCTGGTTTTAATCACAGGTTGGCTTCTGATGGGACATGGCCTCCTTTACTCACACAATAAGATGATGAATTTCTGCTTTCTGTTTCATTTCCACCTTTGTTAAACACATTGTACTGCAATATTTTTAAGCATCCAGTTATTTGGAACTCCATTTTGGGGTACCAGGTTTGAGACACTCATTCCTAGAACTTGGTTCTACCCAGAAACCAAGAGGCAAAGGCAGAGGTGTTGCTCAGGGACATCCTCACAGTAAGACGCCTTGTGAGACAGGCAGGGTTTTTTTCCTGGCTTCAGTTCCTGTCTGACTGAGCTGCTGCCCTCTGCAGAGCACGCTGCAGGAAGCTGGACTCCAGGGACACAGCTGCACGTGACCCACCACGTCCGCCTGCACCGGGAAGGAGCCCACAGCCCTGCTCAGCAGATGAAGACAAATCCTTCTTGGTTGCTGCAGCTGCATCAGCTCTCAGCCACCAGGTATTTAATGTCTCAAAGCTCTTCTATCGGTGGGCTGCTCTGTTCCTGTCCTGCAGGCTGGTGTCTCTGTAGAGCCCAGTACTGTCAGTTTCCAGTCTGCTTCTGCTTCCCACATGGTACTCTGCAGTGTTTCGCTTAATAGTGATCTCACCTCCACCCTTACTGTCTTCTAAGTGACACTGTAGTGATACTTTGGGGTAGAACAAGTTAAAGTAGAGGAGCTTAGCTCATAAATACTAATTTATAATTGCACATTTGCTGCATATTTGAGGTAAAATGGCAGAGTTTGAGCCTTCGTTTTCTTCTTATCACTCAAATTGCAAAGATTTTGGTATGACAAGTCACAGAGGGAGGTGTAAAATCTGGTAACATAGTTCTTCAGTATTATGGTTTCTATGTGCCCTTATGGGAAACTTAGAAAAAATAGAAGGTGCTGACAGCAGTTAAGTCACCTGGTTGCTGCTCTGCTTTTGGTGTAAAGCTGGGGGAGGGCAGGGGGAGGAAATGCATACCCTAGCTTTTAGTCTCAGATTGCAACTCTTCCTTCCTCCCAGTGTAGTGCACATTCATAGAGCGGCAAACCTAGGCTGAGTCCGGCTACTGATTTGCGCAAGATTATGAGGATGCTAAGAGTGCTTAGCCTTTGGGGTGGTTTCTGGGGGAATTAAGAGATTCTCCATCCTCTATTGTGTGTCATTTAGACCTGATCTAAGTAATGCTGTCTCTCAGACAAAAGCTGTGGAGCATAATTTTGCTCTGGATTTTCACTGGGATGTGGGATTTTCCCTTTGTTTTCTCCAGCAGCAGGGCCAGGAGCTAACCTGTTCTTGACTCTGCAGGGTGAGATTGACATGGCCCACTCTGCCAAGGGATATGTCTCAACTCGTCCCTCTACCCGTGTTTCTGGGGATGCATGCTGTAGTCATAGGCAAGTGCTGGGGCTCTGTGCTTGCAATATGGAGGTGATGATGTGCGTGCAAGAAATGCAGGGCTGGCCAAATATATTTCCATTGCTTGCTGATGTGCATGACCAGACAATTAAAAGATTCCCTTCTGCCTTGCACTCTGAAGGAATGCGTGTTGGTTTCCAATACCAAGTAAATAGCGCTGCATAAAACATGGCTACATGCTATTTGCACACTGGCCATGAGGTGAGCCAGCAGAGTTCTCCCCTGCTTGCAGCAGCCTCCCTGGAGGGGGAGCAGCCTGCTCAGAAGGTCAGGGGGGGTACCTGTGCATCACAGGCGTGAAAAGCTGTCCTCTTTCTGCCCGGAGGCACAAACCTGCTTTCACTCAGTGAAGCAGAGCGGAAAGCCTGAAGTCCTACAGTGGCAGGTATCCCTGAGTATCTGCAAGATGAAGGGGGTGTGTGGTATAAGAAATCCAGTTTGTTTCTCAATGTAAGTAGGTGAGGTTTGGGTGGGAGAGTAATGGGAATGCTAAATGATTGCTGGTAACGCTTAGTAAGATGACAGCAAATCTCCTTTATATTAATGTTCAACTTTTGAGACTAGTTTGAATCTTACTTTATTAAAGAAGGTAGGAAGCCTAGAAGTAGCTCTTTAATCTTCAACTGGAAAATACAATTTTGAAATCCATTATCTTAGGAATGCAGTAATCAAACAGAGTAATAACTGATGTTAAGCCTGCTTTGAATGTTATTTAAAGTATTCCTCAGGTGGAAACAAAAGTTGATAGGATGGTGTCAGGTTTGCTTGGAATATGCTTTACTTATGCAGTTGCCCACATAAGGAAGAAAGGTTGATCAGCATGTATTTTCTGGCTGTGTGATTGTTTGGGAACTATCAGAAGCTAAAAAATCATTATGTGATTCAGAAATTCTTCTGTTTGGTATTTGACCCAACAGAAGGCTGTTGGAACTGAATCAGTGTTATTTTATAAGCACAGCTCTGCCCATGGGGCCTTCACCACAATGGGTACCCAGCATCCTGCATCTTCGGAGATCTTCAACATTAGAAATGACCTGTTACTCAGTCTGTCCCCTACTACTGCTGGACTGTTCCCCTTGGCACATTTTTGATCTCCCCTGATCAGTCCACACCTGATGCTGTTGTACACGTGTCCTGTTGCTCCCCACACTGTAATGCTCTCCTCTTTTTCCCAAATGTTGTCACGTTTCCTTTCTTCCTGTGTTTTTCATCTCTCTTTGCCCATTTGTATAACACAACTGCTCTCTGTTGTTTTCAGCTTCTAATTTAATACCGCTGGTGAATTTATCAGTCTCTGCAGATCATTAAAAAGAGGCTAAGTGGGACTGCATGTAAAAGAAAACACTGCATTCCCAAGGTAGGTCACAGGCTGGCGTGTAGCAGTGGTCATTGTTTTGGAACATTTAGCTTTGTTTAGCTCTTTAACAGATGCAAAATGATCTCTGGATCTCTTGTTTGCCACTTCAGTGTGAAACCAGGAACACAAATTCAAAACTTGCGGGACTTGAAAAGACCTGTGCAGCCCTAGGGAAAAGGCAGTTTGCCATGTAAGCAAAACAAAAACCCAAATGAACAAAATCCCAGCCCAGCCACAAAACCAGTCTGCCCCCAGTGTGTGAGCAGGTGAGGAAAGCCCTTTCCTCCTTCTCACTCTCAGTCTATTTCAACCCACCATTTTGCTCCGTGGCTGGAGAGTTGGCAGAAAGGGATATGTGTGGGTCCCATCTCACAGTGAAAGGTAGACCTGGCACGCCTGTGGTGTAGGGTGAGCAGAGTTCTGCTCTTTGTTGCTGTTTTGGTACTGCTCCTGTGGAAAGGCAGGAGCCACATGATTGTTTTAATCCAGCAAAAATCTGTGCCCAGTGCTGCCAAGAGGAGCATTTGTGTGCCATGGTGGGTGGCGGAGTTGGATGAGGGAACAAATCCAACTGCGAGCAGCTACCTTGCTTCATTGGGTGTGTGAATGGTGGTATTGACACAAAGAAGGGAGTTGTTAGGGCATTAAGGGAAGATGGGCTCATGCAGACTGAGCAGTGTCACCACAGGGTGATTGGAGAGGGAGGCTCTTGACGCATCTCTTCTGAGTGCCTGGTCCTAGGCTGTGGGTGGTACTGCTGTGCCCGTGAGGGCTGCACAGGTCAGGTAATGCCAAAGTGTTAAAGCTGGGCTAACAGACCCATCCCTTACTTCATTTGTGCTCCCTGCTGGAGTTTTTCACTGGGAAAGCTCTCATTGTCATCCCAGTGTTAGGCCAGGGAAGGTGGACTCGCAGTTGCGCCTCTGACTGGGTTAAAGCATGGCCTTGGGTAGGGGCAGAATTTCTGCAAGCGCCCTTACAGGCTGCATCTGCTGGCACAGACTCCCTGCACCCGTGGTCCTCCTTGGCTGCCTCCACAGCATTGCCAGGATGGTTGCTTTAACTCTTTGTTACCCAGAATTCAGACAGTGCCCAAGCAACACAACAGTAAATAAGCCACTGGCTCCTTTGTACAGAGTCACATCCTTCATGTTGCCCCTGCTATTAGTGTTAATGTTGTGTGCAACTTCCCAAGCACAGACTGGCCACTGGGGAGTGTAAAGTGTGCCTCAAGGGGTGGGTTAGCAGCAGTGGGTGTTTGAGGCTTCGTGAACTAACTCTGTATGAAAGATGTCCAGCTTTGGTCAACAGTAAACTGAAACAAATAGCGCAGTCCTGATTACTTTTTCTAGAGGGGATGAGGCAGAAGAAAATTGAATTAAAAATTAACTTTGAAATGAGCTCTACAGCTTTTCCCCAACCACTTAGAACTTTAAAACATCTGATAGTAACAAAAGAACCTATTTAAAATAATGGTAAACTGCCATCTGCTGGTAAAAAAGTAACGCACATAATAAACGAGCAGACTTTCAAAGTGATAATTCTTTTGTATTTGACGTGCTGCAGTCAAATATATACATGACAGGGAAGCTGCATATATTTATTTTACTGGTTTTCCTCTCTATTTGCATTTTCATATAGAATATGCTAAACAGATGCTTATAACATAACTAACTTTAATGACAAGCACAGAAAACCAAAGACAATAAGAATAAAGAATGAGGACTAATAAAAGCCAATGAGTGATCAGGATGGTGACAGCCTCCGAATGTGTCCTATTTACATTGCTAATAATGAATCACAAGCACTTCCTTTTTTGATTTTTCCCCCTGCCACCAAACCCTCCCATATGACCAGAATTGTAGCACTGAGAAGCATTCCTGGCTGCTTCAACTTGATTTGTGTGTGTGTGTGTGTGTGTGTGTGTGTGTGTGTGTGTGTGGTTTCTTAGTCAAGCTTGTAAATAGGAACTAGGTCTTTAATTGTTCCTGATTTAAGTAGGTCATCTTCACCAATACACAAATCTCTAGTCGTCTTGTAAGCCAGGTCAGCTATTGAAAGGATATGGAAAATACTTATTATGTAAACATGACCAGAGAAAATAATTTAACAAAGGACCACTCCCAAATTATATGGTGTTACCAACCAGTTGCCATAAATCATAACTATGAGTGCACTGTAGGGGAGAGACTATCAGATGTCATGTTTGTACAGTGCTTACCAAGTAGGTGTGCTGAGCATGACTGGATCCCTAAGGTGCTGCCGCACTATAAATAGCGGTATTAGTGTGAATTACCTCCAGTGCAAACATCAGGCCACTCGCCTTCGTCATATGCATGCAATTTTCTTTTATGATTGTGGTTATTCCAAACAGAACCCATTGTTTTGCAAACTGATCTTGTCATAGGAAATGTTTAAAACGGGCAAAGAAAAAATAGGTCAGTTCTTCCTTTGAAATCAGAGAGAAGTGTGTATTTGTAATGTTTCCCAGGTTTATTTCCTTCAAGCAGGTTTGGCAGGTATGAGAGGAAGTTAAAGATTTATTTTTGGTGCTATGTACCAGATGTCATACCTGCTCTTCTGAGACAGTTGCTTTTATCTCCAGCAGTACCTGCTCTAGTAGCAATGAAAAAAGTGACTTGAATCCCATTTAATGCATGTAGTGTGCACTGTTTGCATGCCACTAAAGGAAAAGGAAGGCTTGTTCAGGAGACTCCAAGCAGAGTCTTTATACATCGTCATAAAGTGAACATGTTTGCATCACTTTCAGCAGGTTTTTTTTTTGCCTATTTGAAGAAGTAATGAATTAATGTGCCCAAACCCAGGGTTTGTGACCCCAGCAGAGGCTGGTGGTTTACAAAGATGTCCAGTTTGGAATGCCATTGTGTTTATGAGGTCCCCTTATGTGGCTCATTCTGTAGCATCCAGGCGATTCTTTGCAAAAGACTGTTCCTGGGGAGTGTGTGGTGCTGTGTGTGCTCCATTCATTCACACTGGTCTTAATCAAAAGCTGCTCAGCATCTTGCCTGATGAGGCCCTCCTTGGTGGCAGAGGAATATTAATACAGGGCCAAATCCTCAGCTCAGGAAACCACCACAACTTTTTTTTGACTTCTAATCTGTGAAGGATCTAGCCTGTGGTATGTATTCACAGGGGCACATACACCCTGCTCTGGGCCCAGTTTACTGAAACGCTCCAATAGCAACACAACATGATCAAAGGGAAAGAGAGTCAGGGGAACAACGGTGCCCATGGATACCTGTTAGCAAGCAGGAGCTGAAGCACACAGTTGCCATCAAAGATACTACTGTCCTCTGCTTTGCTCTGCAGCACTTCAATCTCCCTGCTGACAGGACTTTGCCTTCCAGCTGAAGCATGACTGATGGTTGAAATCACAGTCCCAGTTTATTCCAGGTATGCCACTGACCTCTATGACCTGTAGGAAGGATAAGGTAAAGGTAATCAAAGCAGTGCACTCCTGAAGCCTCTAAGGGCTGTAAAAATGGGAACATGGGAAGCAAGCTATTAGATATGTGGAGTGAAGAAATGAGGATGGGGGTTCACTGTTTCCTGCTAATAGGCTAAATCAGGAGTTCAGTGGGACTGAAATTTGACCTAACAAGAGAAAGGAGATGAGTAAGAAGTGATCAAAAGGTAGAGCTGGTATTTCCTTCATGTTATACTAGAATCACTCTGTTCAAAAAGTCTCCTGAATCATAGAGAGCTGGGGTGGGCAGGGGTGAAGAGGTGGGTTGCAGTGAAGGACTGGTATTGCCATTACATAAATTGGACCAGTTCAGGTCTGTTTATGTGTTTAATGCCATATCCCAGTTGGTTTTTTTGAGCTTACTTTGCTGTGGGATGGGGGAAATCATGCTGACACTACATCTGGTTGTTTGGCTGTTCTCTTCCTCTGTGTTTCCAGAAGATTAAGCACTGTGGCCTGCCAGTGTTCTTTTCAAGGTTTGGCAAGGCCTTGTCCTGGGCTCAGCTGTAACAGTGGTATGGAATACCCCTTTGGCTAGTTTGGGTCAGGTGTCCTGTCTCTGCTTCCTCCTGGCTTCTTGTGCTCTTCCTCACTTGCAGAGCATTGAGACTGAAAAGTCCTTGATCAGGATAATCACTACTGAGCAACAACTAAAAGATTGGTGTGTTATCAGCATTGTTCTCTGGCTAAATCCAAAACACAGCACTGCACCAGCTACTGAGGAGAAAATTAGCTGTTACAGCTGAACCCAGGATAGCTTTTGATGGATTTGTGATCCTTTTGGCCACACTTAATCCTGTTTCTTTTTCGTACTATCCCTCCTGTACTAAAATCGAGTGGTCAGGCTGTGTAACAAAAAAGCTACCAGAGGTTTGCCAAGGAGCAGGAATACCATTGTTGGCCAGCCTCTAGCAAACTGTAGCTCTCAAGGTGAATTGAGATCCTTGTCTTTGCAAGCATAGCTGCATGGCAGACTCAGAAGTAATACCTAGCAGTTAGGTGCTGTTCAGAAAGCAATAAAATATTCACTTTAAAAATCAAGAAGCATGAAATAGATAGTATTTCACTGGCCTGGAAAAGGGGGGGATGCTGCGAGCATCATGTAATGGCTGTGCAGTTGTTCTTTTCTGTGAATATAGTGATATTTGGAGACCTCTGGTATTCATTTGAAATAAACAACAAAAAAGACTCGTATTCTACATACTTGTCAAAGCCAGGCGTAGCAGTCAGCCAATATGCTTATTGGTCAGGCAGTGTATATGGAGATATTCTGCTTTCAAACTGTCTGGTGATTGGACTTGGGCCCATGAAGAAGCCAGGTGATTAATCTGCAGGGGTTTATTTTTTCTGAACGGTTAATGTCTTCTGTTTTAGAGCAACCGCCCATGGCTCATTAAGCAGGGAAGATTTGAATGCAAGTGTGAAGGCAGCACACAAAGGTTCTCCACACATCTCTTGTTTTGAGCCTTGGAGATCAGAAAACTGAGGTAGTGGAGAAAGTTTGTTATGTGCTGGGGCTGAAGCAGTACTTTCTGAAAAGCAGTGCTACTATTAGGAAAATGCTTATGTATTTCAAAGGGGATAAAATCTAAAGCTAAAAGGCTGTTGCAAGGTGGTAGTGGACACTTGGTACTAGTCCAGAAACGCACAGCTGCCAGTTCAGCTGACCTGCTGTGAGAACCATGCTCTTTTTAAGTCTCTTGCTCCGTTTCTTTGGTGATTACATCTCACTCTTGCTGTGTTCTTTCCACCTGTACTGTTGTGTACTCTGGTGTCAAATGCTGAGAAAGCAAATGGGTCTGCTGAGTCCAACTGCCTCAACAGGACTGCAACAGGGGAAATAAATACTCACTCTGAAAGACTTTGTAATATTAGATTAATCTTAAGGGGACCATCTTGACATTATTAGCCACCGTTTATAGTTGTAGCTGTGTTGTAGCTGTTTGTAAAATAAATTTCTGTCATCAACTGAAATAGTCAAAACCATGTTGATTTAGGAAAAAGGTTTTTCTGACATCTGGTGTTCTGTAAGTGTCCATTAATCTATTGAACTAGTTAAACCCTAGTACCTTTCTTGAGAAAGTATTTCAACATTGTTTTTACAGATGGGGAAACTTAAGGCTCAGATGTATAGATTTAGATCTGCATATTCTAGTGTCTATTGATAGGCATTTGGCCCTGCTTACTCTCACTCAAGCCTTTTCCTCATCTTCATTCCTGGTCATGGAGCAGCTGTGTCCTATGCAGCTCCTGGTACCTCTCTGCATCCTGTGAGAAAGTCCATGCTAGAAGGGAGAATAGCTTTGAAGATAGGTTATTGTGAAAAAGGGGCAAGGAAAATGAGTGAACAAGTGTCTTACTTGAGGCTGTAAGAAGGATACGCTGAGCTCCCATGTTGAACCTGGGAACCAGGAACACAGGGTGGCTGCATGGGAAGGAGCAGCCTGAGGCTCTCTGCTTCCACTCACACACATTCAGATCAGACAAGCAAAGACAATAAACCAATATTGGGAAGACAGACTGGAACTGCAAAACCATGGGCCCAGTCTAATAACATATTGGCTCAAAGGAACAGGAGGCTATTGTAAACTGTTGTAATTATCATGGACAACAAGGTCATTGGAAACAGGAGTGCCCAGTATGACAAAACAAAACAAGCCTCCCCAAAAAAACACTCAGTCCTATGTTGCAATCTTTCCCTGAAATATGAACTGCCCTAAATGTAACTATTGTATTATTAGATATTTACCCATCATCTGGACTTCCATGGGGCTGTGGAGATGCAGTGACAATAGGGAAGGAGTGAGGATGCTTGTAAGAAGGGTTTCAAGCAGGTTTCAAGGGTTTCTGGGCTTTACTCTCTGCTGAACCTCTACTGTTTTTTTTCTCTTATTTTTTTTCTCTCTTCTTATGCTTTAAAATTCTACTATAAACAATTAGAGGAAACTTAGCAATAATATTGCCTGTGGAGACTAGGAAAGTAAGAATACATTCTACATCACCACTTCCCTTTGTTTGTCTTTTTTATCTTATCTTTGATCAGCTGCAGATGAAATAACCAGCTAACAGATTTCCCATGCAGGGCTGCCACTCATGCTGATGAAACTCGCTGACATGGGAGTATGCTCTGTAGCAGTCTAGCAGTATCCATTTCTTATTCCAATGCACTGACAGGTCACTCAGGGAGACTAAGAACTCTATTCTGAAGTGGAAAAGAAACTGCAATTTCAATTTTGTTTTGATTTGAAATTTTCCAGCTACCTATCAAGGCCAAATCCTTGAACTATTTACTTAGAGTAACTGAAATACCCATATTTGAGATAGTGGATATGCAAGATTTAGCCATTAAAGAGTTGGGGTAAAATTAAAATCCCCTTCAATAATAACTAAAGTCAGAGAAAATCTTTCAAGAAAATTAAACACTTGATCAAAAAGAGAGAAGGGTTATTGTCGAGAGCATAAAGATTAAACAGAAGAGTTGTCTCAGAGAATAACCATCGATGATAAGTAGCAGGCAGTTAATAATATCCCCTCAGGGATCTTCTTTTACTCATGTAGGTTTTTGGACAAATACAATATTACATTTCTTATAGTTAAAGCATGAGAGAGCTTCATGTTGTTCCAGAGTAGCAATAAAACTTCAATAGAATAAGGGCAACTGGAAAGGTGAGGAAGGGAGTGACCCAGAAGCTTGAAACAGTTGGAAACCAGTGATGGTTCTGTCCAAATAACTCCTTTTAAACCCCAGATTCTGAGACCTGTTCTCAGTCTGCTTGATGTGCCTCTTTTCTTTCATATCCACAGCACTGTGTTAGTGCTGAGATTTTATGTGAAATTGCCCCCTCATTATATAGCATCTGAAAATGAAAGAGAGACCAGGTAGATTAAGGGTGTGATTCCATGTTGTAATTAAGAGCTGGCTTAAATCTTGAACATGCAAATGGTTGAATTGGCAGAATTAAAGGGATGGTAATCTGCAGCCAGGGTGGAAAGGATGGGGGCAGGAGGGTCTGGAGAACCTCTTAAACCAGCTCTGCAGCTGGAGAAACTGTAACATGAAACTGCTCCCTTGATCTCTCATTTTTCTTCTCTTATTCTCTCCTATGTAATTACAATAATAAATCTTTTTGTTCCTTAACCATTTTGTGGCTGTTGCAAACATTTAAGAATTAATGCAGTTCTCACACACGATGCACATGTTCTCCGTGTCCCCTTTTGTCCCTCCATTTATTCATTTATCATGTACACACAAAATTCCCATAAAATATTAATGTGAAATACAAATCTCTCTTTGCATCCTGGGAGCATTTGCATATAGTAATGTTAAGGAGATTATGAATTCTGCATGCGCAGCCTGTGGACTGCATACAGGGCCAAATCTCTTCTCAGCAAGTGTGCTGAAAGCAGTGACAATTTCAGAAACATTATTGTCATATTACAGGTTCTGAGTGGAAAGTGACAGTTTCCTGCAACTGAAGTATTGTCCTTAAAACTCAGACAAGAGGATTTGAAGCTTTGTTTTTAATTTTTCCTCCTAAGAATTCCGCTACAAAAGGAATTTTATACTGTATTTCTGCCCAGTGGTTCCTAATAGATTAGTACAGCCTGGAAACAAAGGGATTTGTTGGTCTGCTTTATTTTTGGATTTTTTTTTTAACAGTGCTGTAATCCATGGGGAATTGGAACATACCCTTTGCCTTTCCTCCTTGTTAGGAACATCAGGAGTAGCTATACTTCTGCCAGTTGGGGCTAGCTTGCCTTGGAAAGGGCAGAATATGCTGGTAAGGTTAATTTTCTCAGGAGTAACAAAGAGTGAAAACTGTCTGAGCAGGTGCTTGGTGAGATAGAATTGCCAGGAGGATTCTCCTGTAGTAGGGAAGCCCTCTGCAGCTCTCTCTGGGATGCAAGAATTGGCAGGGTAGTGCTGTACTGTCTTCCACAGAGGTGAACCCTACAGCACCTTGGAGGCCTGTGGGAGCTGTGGAGGGTGGCTCTGGGGCAGGGACATGTCTCCTGGCTTTACTCAGGAGGGAGGGAAGAAGGGGAACAGTCTTGTTTGAGCCTGATGGTCTGAAAGTTTTTTACTGGAAAAGGCCCTGCAGCTGAGGTTGGACCATTACTTCTGCAGGGACAAGGAGAGGGTGAGAGGCAACTGCCAAAGCAGAGCAGGTCGCCCCTGCCAGTGCTGCACCCTGTCGGGGGAGCCAAGGCTCTCAGTGGGTCCCAGGTTGCTGTTTCTGGGTCTTGCAGTGCTTGCTGTGTGCTGCAGTAATATCAAAGCCCTTCTTCATGTTTCAGGAAACAATGTATTTTCAGTTTGACTTTATTTCTACTCTGATATTTAAATTTAGATGTCTGTACATTGTGAAAACAATCAGTGCTTTACTGTCTACAGGAACAGTGCCACTGATCCCTCAGCTCCTAACTGTAAAGCATTCATTTAGCTATACAGCTTTAAAAAATACTATAAATGAAGCGTGTGAGACAATCTCCACAGCTGGAGTTAAGCACTTCCATGTGCTTGCTGAATCAGGGAACCAAGTTGTTAGATCTTTCAGGACTGACTGGAGATCCATAAGAAATTGTCTTGACTTAACCAAGCCATCATATTTCTCTTAATCTATGTCTACTACATCATCTTTTTTCTTTCACTTCCTTCTTATTCATGCTTAAATGAGAAACATCTGTTTCCATTTTTCACATTGTTCTGTTATGTGAGTAACAAAATCAAACATCTTTCTTTTTTTTTTCCCAGCACTGCAAAAGAATAAATTAGTGTTAAGTTTTGTGAAGTGCTTTAAAACACTAAAGCAAAACATCTGTTTCAGCTGCAGGTCATTAAGATGGAAAATCCCAGTCTGTGTGCAGGGCAAAAATGCAAAAGAAAATTAGCAGCCCAAGCACATTTCTTCACCTGTCTTTTACTGCAACAACTGAAGATGGAGAAAGGACAGTAAATCTTGTCTTCAGGGATGGGGCAATTGAAACTGCTCAGTGTTGTAATCCACAGCAGCACTGGGTAGTAAGGTATCCTGGTCTAATCTGGAGATGCCTGAAAGTTACTCCAGTGTCATAGACTTCTAGCTGAGAGTCTCCTTGACCTCCACATCTTCCAGCCAGGCACAGCATTGTGCAGGATTGCCTAATCCCCTGTAGATGTTTGTGTTACTGAACTTCAGCTGAAAATCCCTCCTCCTACCCTCAGTCATTTAAGAGTTGGAGATTGTTTCCAGGGGAGGGGGCCAGAGTAAAGCTCAACTGGCAAAGCTGCTTTACAGGTGATCTGAGATGCTCTTTACGTTGGGCCAAAGCCCAAATGTAGATGTCTCTGTTCCTTTGTTGATAATGATCTCCTTTGTAGAGCGCTTTGAGGTCTAGAGATGAAAAGCCAACAACTGCCTGGGAGCTTGGCTATTAATAAATAAATTAATGAATATTAACAACAGTGAGTACGTTCCCTGGATTCTATAGGAAATGCCAGACCTTTCAGACAGGTCCTGGCAGGCAGGTAATAGCTTATTCCTACAAGAAGCTGGGTCCACCCTCGTTTCCCACTGTCTTTAATTAAAAGGTCCAGATCCTTCCTAAGTGTAAAGGAAGTATTCAGCATCTGGCAAGAATGGGCTCCAAAACTGGATGGGGCTTTTCTGGCATCTTTAGAGGAAATACTTGTTTGTTCTTCAATCTCTTAGAGCAGCAGCCAGTGCAGTGTTGAGCAATTCTACTGCACTGTGCTCACACCCTCCCTGGAGCAAATGAATAGGATGATCTGGGGTCTCCAGCAGCCCTACACACTATGTATTTTGGCTGCCATTTCATTTTAACGCTGAGGTTTTGAGCCAGGAGGTTGTATGTCTGTTGCTGCACTGAATCTGTTCACCTGCATCTCTCCCCACCCCCAGCTTATGAGCATGATTTCTTTTTATGCACTGCTCTGTCACAGCTTGGCAAGTTTCCCAAGACAATCCATACCGGAGAGGAGAATATGGCTGCTGAGCAGCATAGACAGGAGAAATGCCTTATGCAACAGATTCATTTAAATACTATGAAATGTTGAGACAGGCAAGACATAACTGAAAGCAAAAAGCAGCCCTTAATCTCTAGCATCAGTTCTGCTTGCCCTCACCATCATCAGCATCTAATAGTCACTGACTGTCTCCATTCATGTCTCCATCTTTTCCAAGCAACTGCCTGCGGCAGAATGTACAAACAGCTTGGCAAGCGGTTTTAGGGGCAGGGGGTTTATTTGCTTTTTTCCCTTCTAATTCGTCATGAGCCTCATGAGCATTTCCCCACTAATATGCCTGTGGCATCATTAGGTGTTTAATGAGAGTGACAATGCCTGAATATTATTGTTTTTATAGCTCATTTTGGTTTGACAAGTCTTCAGTTTTGTGGCAGTTTCTAGTGTGCAGACTTCTCCTTCCTGTATCTGATCTTCAGAAATATTTATCACAAGAGGTATTGTCATAAAACCTGAAATAATTAATTGTCAACATTAATTATGTTTAAGTGCAATATGTGTTCAATGCCACAGTAGTTTAATGACATCAATTAATTATTTTAGGGTATAACTGAAGCACAAGGAATAGTCCAATAATGGCCATGTTTCGGATCACAGTTCAGTGCAGTTCTGCAGATGGACAATCCTGTTTGGCTTCTTTTAGCAGTTCCCTGAAAGACCAGCATGGATCATGGTTGTGGATCGCTGTCTTACTACTCTTCTTCCTCACATCCAGAATCTGGATCATTATATCTGTGCTCAGGCAAAAAATGTCAGCATTGTACCTGCAGAAAAGAAGGCTGCTAAAATTGTAGGTCCTGCATAGACGCATACAGTGTCATTTTACCCCCTGCATTTTGTCTACACATTGGCTGTGTTGCATCCATTTCTTTACTGATTAAATCAAATGGATGCAGTTTTTGTGTACAGACAAGACTATAATTCTTACTTAGGAATATGCCATCTTCATTTACCATGTCATCTGGATGATCAATGGTGTGCAGTGCATTTACTCAACAGCTGTATCTGTGCAAGAAAACAGTTATACTTTTAACACACTTAACTAATGCACATTAAGGTCTCACTTTATATTATTTTCCAAGTGATTTTACCCAGTTTAGGATGCCAGTGCATGTGTCTGCCACTGTGGCAGAGCCTTTACAACAACTAGCTGCTGTCATGAATTTATTTTGCTTGCCTTTACTAAGATTGAGGAGAGTTACTGGGGAGGAGGACAGTGAAGTTACTCTTGCTGCTTCCTTGTGTAATGCATGTCCTGCACTAGAGTAAAGGGGAAGAAGCTGCCTCTCTCTGCAGCCTCTTTTCTCCTCCCAGCACAGCACAGCACAGCACAGCACAGCATGGCTGCATGGGATTCCCCATTGCTGGTTAGATGCTACAGGCCCCATATAAAGGTCTATGCCTCTATTCCCAGCACAGATGCAGCCAGTGGCACTGCACAGCCCCGGGAGCAGGCGATGGTAACAAAACTGGAATTGTATACATAGCTACTGTTTTAAATGTTCGTATCCTGGCTTCCAACATCTCTATTTTTATGTCCTTGTTTATATTTAATAGCAGTTACAGTGGTTAACTGGCTTTATTTTGGAAACCTTGACATTTCTCTTGCCAATACTGAAGTTGTGAAGGTCAGAAACAAAGATGTGCCTTTTTACTCTGTTTCTTCTGATAGCTTTTGTCATTTGGCAACTGTTGTCCTATTAGACTTTGTGGAATTTGGACAGGATTCTGATCTCCTACAAAATGACACACACACTTACTAGAATGCAGGAGCAGGTTTGGGGCCTTTTTTCTGATATACCATGCTGAGTGCATGCATGAGAAATCAGAATCTGTCTGTTATTATGTGACCAAACAGCTGCAGGAACTTCTAGTGAGTGCTTTTAAATATCTGTAAGATAAAAATCACAATAGTATTACCATTACCATAAAGCAGAATGTAAAGCACAGGCTCTCCTTCTGCAAGTCTCCCAGGCTCTAGAAGAGAATGATCAAGTCTGGACCAAGCACTGTTACACTTACAGTTCCACTGAAGTTAAATCAGAAATAAGGAGAAATTTTGGATTCTTCTACAGGCTGTTTCATGATAGTTCCTATTTCCACAGTCTCTTCTCAATCTCAGCCCAGTATTTAAATAAAAATAGTTGTAATTTCTACATTAAATTGTATACAGGACTTGATATTTCATTCTCTGCCTCAAAGGCATATTTTTGGAATCATATAACCTTTGAGAGAAACTATTCCATGGTCAGGATGCATTGCAGTTCACTTCATTTTATATAAACTTATTTTCCCTTCTAGGTGCGCAGGTAGTTACACTGCATTTCCAAATAAGCAGTGGGCATCAGTTTTACTGCTCCATTTGGGAAATGGCATTTGTTCAGTGAGCCTCCCCTTCCTGCAAGTAAAATATCCTCATTCTGCTCAGAACGAAAGAACTGCCAAATGTAGGTAGGCCAGCTAGCTTTGTCCTTCTGTCCAGTGGAAGTGCTCCTGTGCTACCATTCGGGCTCTACTGCCTGAGCATCATAAGCGCTCTGGGGCTCCTCAGGAGTGCTCCAGCTGGGATGCTGCAGGGAAACTCCTCTGAAACCTTCTCTATGCCTCCCAGCCCCCACTTATAGTCTGGACCATCTCCACTCCTTTCCTTGGACCACCCCTGTACTTGTCCAACAAAGCCATATGGCTTGGCCCTTGCACCACAACTCTGCACCTGTATGTGTGCCATACCTGCCCAGACCTGTTCAGCACCATCTGGCCATGCTGCCCTCTGGTTTACAGTGACATACCCTCATCGCCTCCCAGCCCAATCCCTCCACCTGGCCCTGGGATGCCATCTGTAAACAGTTTGGGCTTATCACAGTAGTCCTCCACACTTGGGAGGCCACAGATACAAGCCAAGCCTTTCTTGCTTCTGTTAATCAGGAGGATCAGCCACCTTGCTTCCCAGAAGGAAGAGTGACCCCATTCTCCATATTGTCTGGAAAGCAAAAGGAGAGCGCTACAGAGTCTGTTCTGAAGTGAAGGCCTGAGTGGGTCGTCTCAGAATGGACTGTGAGAGCACAGAGGTGCTGGCTGTTTCCAGGGAAAGGTTCAACAGTCTGCTGCAGCATGATCAAAAGGGTGGTGACCAGTGAGGTCGGGTACGTAGGGGTGTGTAGGTTGTGGGTTATATGTGGTACAAATGTGCTGGTGTCGCGTGAGGACTAGAAAGGCTTCACATGGTATTCTGCTGATGTTGGGCGGTAAATGTGTCTCATTTGCTTTGCCATGCAGATGTGTCCAAGAGACCTGGAGACCAAATAGTATGTAGGGGCAGCCCTGTGCAGCTACCTTGATAAACTGTAACACATGAATGATGGAAGTGATAGTATACAATTCATACTTAGTGAGTACCTGTTACCTTGAATCACAGTAAGCACTGTTACCCACAGCATGTGCTATTTTAACAGTCATTGTGAAAGCCATGCTTTTTAATGTACTATCACAAATGGGATGACACCCTCCTCTTTTAGAAAGCATAATTGATAAATGTGACAAAACATGGTTATTGCTATTCATAAGTGGATTACTTTTAAAAGTACTCTCAGTCTTACATTGATTGGGTTAAATGACTTGCTGATTAAGACATCTACATGAAACATTAAACCACCATTATCTGGCTCCTGTCAAGATTCAGAATCAGGATTCTCTTTTGCACAGAGTAAGTAACAGCCATTCTGCTGTTTTAAAGCAGAATATAAACATAGTAATTCAAAGCCAGAGGTATATTTGAATGACAATTCACACATAACTTCTGAAAAAGGAATTTTAATATGCTCGGAATGGAATTAGATACATCTGATATATTAGTAGATAGACTGGTGTGCTTCCTGAGACTGTTCAGATACTGCTTCTTTTGCTGAAATTCCCCAAATGAAACTACTCTGCCAACTATTTCTGCTCTTACAGATACCCCATTTTTACTTTATGAATTATGTCCATGGTGTAACTATAAATACACTTCTAAAGCCTTACCTGAGTCCATTTCCACACAGTGACCTATGAATGCATTGTTGGAAACCAGAGCCAAGGGCTATGAAACTGGGACAAGTTTTAGAAGTGAACATTACAATTGTTCTAAGTTTCTTCATTCTTTCTTTTGTCTGAGAACCCTCTACTCAGCATGCATTTCAGGATACTGAAATAACCATCTTACAGTTATTTTAAATATGTAGATTTCTATTACTAGGAAAATTAGTGCTAGAATTTTCTTTCTTTGAGCCTGGTTGAAAGCTCATTAAAGTCTTTGCAGCTATTTCACTGAGTTTGTAATGAGACACTTTATGTTCCTCTGAGCTTCGCAGTAAAAGCAGTAGTGTTATAATACAAGATCTGCCTGCAAATCCCAAACCTAAGACAGTATTTCCTGAATGGGGTAATAGCAAATGAACTGCTGTTCAAAATAATTCAGCTGAGAGTTTAGGCAGGATATGATCTGGAAATACTGGATAAACAAGAGAGTAGCAAAAGTTTTAATACAGCTTTGATCATTGCACTGAAGATACTTTTTGGCAGCTCAGTGGTAATGGATGTGGCCTAGGAGATGCTTCTCCTCTGGCATAGAGAGGGACCAGGAGGGAGGTTGTAAAGAGGAATGTTACTGGGTAACAGAAGTCACATTGTAGTAACCCCAGGTTGTAACTTACTCTTTTAATTTTTGTCAACTTGCCATACAGTGATTCTGTACAACCACAGAATCTGACAAATAACTTCTCAACATTGCATATTAACTTGAAGACTTCATAAAGCTGTCATGGTTTTATACAGGTTTTTTTCACCTTGTTTTCAGGATTCAATTACAAAGATGTCTATTTGCATGCCCTGAAGATACATACTTATCTATACAGTACAATATACTCTAAAAAAAGCTTTTGTAGTTTTTTAAGCTTTATCTCTGATGTGAGAAAACTCAGCTATATTCATAATTAATTGTCTTGATCAAACCCAAACTCTTTACAATTAAGAAACAAACAGAAGGTATGGCATATCAAACAGACTTTCTGCTGCTGTGATCTTACCTAAACACAAGCTCCTCAGTACTTCTACATAAATAGTAATAAAGTGCTCTTTTGCTTTCTTTGCTTCTTTTTAAAATATTATTATATTTTCCTGTAAACAAACCTCTGGTGCTTTACAAACAAACATTGATAAAGATTTACATAATTGTTTGTGTCAAGTATAGGACAAGGGGATGTATGTCCATCTGACTTAATGAACTTATAACTGCTGAGGTAGCAATTGCCTACCAGGCAGAACAGTAAGTGGTTCTGGGGAAGGGAAGGCTGTTAGAAATCCTGCCTGGTATGTAGTTATGTACTTATACTGATACAATGGCAATGATATTGACAACTGAGAGATGCTGTTCAAGTGCATTTGCTTTTTATTGCAAAGGTTTTTGGTGAAGATGTCTTCACTTGGACCTTTGTCCTGACTTCTATCTGGCCAGATGACTTTGAAACACAGAAGTGGTGGGAGTTGGCTACTAAAATATTTTACTTTTTGTGAGGATGTTGAAATGGTGTTCAGTTGAGGAAGGTGACTTTCCCCATGTTATGCTACCTGAGTCCCTCCCTGGGATATGGAGAAGTCACAAATTCCAAGATGGAGTATACCCGAAAGGATTATTGTCACCAATTCCCTGCATTAACATTGCTCAGGTCTCTAATATGTGCTGTAGATGTGGGTGTGAGCTTAACGCTAGTCACAGAGGTGGGTGTAGGGACAAGCAGGGTGTGACACAACTAGGAGACCAGAACATGGCACTCTACAAGTCTAGTGCCATTTCCTGCTCATCAGTAACACTTTGCCAGCACAGGACAGGCATGTGGTTGATAGTCATAGCTAGGCTTTTCCATGCCCTGTCCTCTACAGGGATACACTAAGGTTACAAGGGTGATACCTGAAACAGGGAACTTAAAATTACTATCTCAGTCTTCTCTCTGTTATTTTGGCACTATAATGTGAACTGAATCATCAGTCTGGGTTAAGCAGAGCTATGATAATTTATGTCTGTTGTATCTAGGTCCTTTCCATCATCTGCTGAAGGCCAGGTTATTGCTACAGATTTCTTCATCTTCCACTGAATTACAATTCATCAGCAAACTAAGGAAGAAATTTGTTATGGTTTTGTTGCTCATAGCATATTTTCGTATATTAATACTTCCTGTGCATGATGCAAATGGCAACCATCCAAGGCAATACATTGTTCTTAAGAAGGTCAGTGCTATAATATATGGTGGTGTTTTCCTATACTAATCTGCTTACTTATCTTTGAATTCTGTGAGACTTGGGCTCGGTAATACAGACATGAGAAGACAGATGTCAGATCCTCCTGAAGGGAACAAAGATGTAGGCTTAACTATCATCTTTTTATTGTGGGATGAATTGGACTAATGCAAGATAAAATACAAGCATAAAGAGCAAGGTTAATTAATTACTACTGACAATTAATCAATCCAGTATTTGTTAATTGATAAGATTTATTATGGTGGTTACCTGAGGAGCAGCTAAGAATGGAGACTCATGTGCCAGGCGGATAGTGCTGCCCGAACAGCTGCTCCTCTCTGCTCCGTGGCAGATGACAATAACACTCCTTAGTGGTGAGACCGCAAACAGGGGACAACTGTGGGAGGCTGGGTAAGAAGCTGCTTCCTCCTGACAAAAGCTGTGTTGTAACTGCTGGTGCAGGCCTGGCCAAGGGGAGCAGGACTAAGCAACAAACATGGGTGTTTTCTTCCTGGTGCCCGTGGGCAGAAGCCTAGCAATGGGAAAACAGTTGTCTTCGTCATGCAAGGTGGGAAATTGTCCTAGCTGGAAGATTTAAAGCACTTGTAACAGTGTAACAGTTCTAAAGGCAAATCACAGGGTCAAGTGGCAATATATAGCCAGGGAGACCTTCTGAATATCCTTCTGTTGCAAAGTATTTTATCTGGGGGCTCAACCTTACCTTGGGTTCACTGTTAAAACAGCCATAGGTTTTAATGGCTAATGGATTTAATTTTATCTATATTCTTACTGTCATCTTACTGTTTTACTGGCAATTTTAACAGTTTCATTGATAGTGACAAAGATGACTGGAATATCTTGATTTGTGGCAGAGACTAAATTCATATTATACATAAAATACACTTTTGTTTTGCCTGAAAAATAGACAACAGTGGAGAATCCTCTTTAATTATCACTGACAACTGTATTTCAAAAGAGCCTCCGAAACAAGCAAGCCAAAAAACATGAATCAAGAGCGCAAACAACAAAGAGTTAAGAAAAGTAATTTTTCTTCTTTTAGATTTTTAGTGTTGAAATAAATCAAGGTGCTCCAATTCATTCCACTATTATAGAATCATAGAATCATAGAATAGTTAGGGTTGGAAAGGACCTCAAGATCTTCTAAAATTTAAATGGAAATAACGTTAGTTACTGTTTGTTGAAACAGACAGTGCACTGAGTTCCTAAATATGTTGAAACTGGTGAAATGAGTACTATATCTTTGTAGGAAAGGCCAAGAAACCAAAATATCTCTGTAGGATGGAAATAAAAACCCTGTGTCAAGTTGAACAACACCACACAGATACCTTTCACATCATGTTTATGGACAGTTGTTTTTGTAGTTATGAGAGTCTGAGGGCAAAGACAAGATGAACTTTATAGGTAAAGGCAAGACATTTTATTCAAACAACCATCTTAGCTGGAAAAAGAAAGCATTATGTCTTGTGTACTCAAAAACTCCTCTGCTTTCTCAATTTCTGATAGTGGATTTAAGAAAAAAATGCTACTTTTTCCTATAAACCCCATTTTTGTCTGAAATTCAGATATCAAGGAGCATTTCAATTTTGAAAATGTTATGGAAGATACAATTTTCTACCAAAGGCTACTATAAAAAGATGAGATCAAAGTAATAAATGGAGAGGGGAAACGGATGGGATAAATGCAATGTATCCATTACATGACAATCATACAGGCTTAAATTGTTCTACAGCTCAGAACTATACAATTTAATTTTTTATATGTTGGTGTTTGAGTTGCTATGTATGGGATAAGCAGAATATTTTGTTACTGAAAGAAATGTGTCACCTGGAAATGAAACGTTCAGAAAATCACGCTGTATTTCCGTGGTGAAGCTTTTAGCATAGAGCTAATGAAGTGATTGGGGTCCTAGGGAATAAAAGGTGCTATATAAATGTAAGAAATTATCATTAAAAAGTTCTTCCCTCCAGGCATTTGGGATTTTGCTGTGTGTGTTACAAGGAGGCATTTGCAATCATCTTTCATTCCAAATGCTTCAGCTTAGACCTGCTTCAACTCTCCCTCTGCAGCTTCAGCTACAAAAATGTTTATATGAAGAAACCGTTTCTAAATGGGTTTCAGTTAATCGTATTTTGCTGCCAACATGAAAGAGCCTGCCTGGGTTTAAGGTTTTTATAACCATGTTGAAGACCAAGAGGAACTAGGTACCAACATTTTCTCAAGAGGTTTTCAAATGCTGTTTTAATCATTATTAGGCCTTGTCTGCAATGGTGGAGACAGGACATTGGTAGAATACAGGACACAGCCAGAATTCCTGGAAACAAAAAGCCAGCTGAGCAGTATCTGGCTTCATTTTCAGAACTCATGTTGTATGGTCCTTTACTGGTCACACACTTTCTTTCACAATCTTCTATTTCATGCACTCCAATTTTATGTCATTTTGTATGTATTTCTCAAGTCTTCCTAATCCAACATGCAGCCTTTAAGATTGTCTACTACCTTTCACATATTATAAGCCTAAATGGCAAAACTGGTGGAGTTAGGAATCAAAACAAGTTCTGACACCACTAGACGTAATCTTTTACCACGCTGTCATTTTGATGTAACACTGCAGCTATGTGCTCCATGAATTCACACCAAATGTGGATTTTTCTTTGGATCCACACACTCTGTGGATCATAAGCATTTTTGGAGTCTACTACTGATTATGGAACTGGGCCTTTTAGCTCAACTAGTAAGGTGAGGGATTAAACTAAGGTATCTTTAAACTTTTAATAAGACTGTGAGATTTGGCAGCATTAGAACTAAAGTTCGTATTTCTTTATGCTGAGCATTTTACTTTCTTACCTGTTTACAAATAGATGTGAAATATAATAAAACACTGCATCTTCTTCTGTAAGGTAATGCTTTTATAGAATTTGGTGGTTTCCTTCAACTGTTAATTGCAGAATTGAAGGAAGAATTGTTGTTGTATAAAAATAATCTTCTCGGGGACAAAATATATGTAAGTGTGACAAGCCTTAAAATTATTTGGTATAGTAAAATACATGATATTCAGGAAGAAGTATAGGGGTAGAGTTAATATTTGCTTTTTCATGTTTCTATTGTTTGTATTTTGGCTAGCATGGAACACGTATGACCAAAAACCTTAGAAGAAATCTGTGCATTGCACGAAGTGATAATGTTTCTTGTGTTTAATTAAGTGCAGTGCAAAACTGTCCATATGTGCTCCAAAATACCAGAACTTGATTTTATAAATGTATCTTTTCAGAAAACAAGCTTAATTCTCGGAAGAATAACATTAGCACTCATTAGGGGATTGAGTGTGTTAGGGTACTGTTAATGAAATTCATAGCCTTTTGCCTATGGGCTATCAGTTTGAATTCAGTCTAACTCAGTGGAGATTAAAAATTGGCCTATTTAATGGCCTTTTAGTCATCTCTAATGAGATGAGTTTGGTGGGTCTCAGTCGCATTACATAAACCACTCACACCACCTTTTCCTAACTAGAAAGCTCTCCAGAGAAACCCAAATATTTCATGGATTCTGGGGAAAATTAGTATCTGGTACCATGAAAATAAACCAACCAAGAAACGAAGAGCAAAAGCTGTGATTCAAACTAACAAAGACATTATTTTTCAATGTGGAATTTATAGTGCAATATAAAGTTTGTAAGTTAACAAATTAGCTGAGTATGTGACATACGTTGCCATACAGCCATACAGAATGTATCATGACAGGGACTCCCAAAGGAGATATCTACACCTGTGCCCAAGATCACACAAACACATGAAATGTTTAAATGTCTCTGGGATTTATGTCTATCAGGAAAAACCAGGATCAGAACAGCTATCTGGATAGTAACTGCAGTTATGGAAATGACACTGGAAACAGTGATTACCTGCTCTGTCTCCGTTACCTCACAGCAGAGCAAATGCTTCTAAACATTTCTTAGGGATATTTAACTTAGTCTTAAAAATACATTAATGATATTTCCAGAACCCTCTAGAGGATATACCCCATCCACTTATCCGTATCATACAAAAACTTTTCCGTATGTCTAACCTAAATTTCTTTCAGTTAATTTTTGCCCCATCTGCAGTGCTTTGAGAACAAGGTCTTACTTTCCCCATAGTCTTGTCTTCTGTGGACTAAAAAATCTCAAGCATTCCTATTCTCAATTAGGGTCATGTCTTTTAAAAACATTGTTATTTTTTCCCCCTTCCTTGTATTCCCTTCTGTTGGACTTTTATGAAAGCAATTTTTCTTGAAATGCAGAGCCCAAACAGAATCTTACAGATGAGGCTTTACCAGTATTAAGTAAGAGAAGAACTTCTCCATATGTCCTAGATACAATAGCTCTGATTACACATCTCTCCTTTACTGCAGCTTTTTTCCACAATGGTGTGACATTGTTGATGAATGTTCAATTTGTTACATACTCTGATTCCCATCCCCTTTTCTGAGGACCCAGTGTTTATTTGTCTGTTCCCAGTCTTGCCATTGTGCAATTGTTATTTTCCTGCTTAAATGTTGAAGTTGGCACTTGTAGTTATTCCCATTACATCCTATTTTTGCAACCAGTTTGTCAGGAGCATTTTGAATTCTTTTCTTGTCCTGTGACATGCTTCCAGCTCTGCCGGTCTGGAATTCCTGGCAGATCCCTCCAATGTAAACTGTACTCTGTCATTCACACCATTAGACTTGGTACCAAACCCCAGACATACCCACCTCCGAGGAACTGTATTTGCTATATCCTGTTGTTTGTCACAATGAAGCACTGCTGATGTAGTTTTGCATAGTCATTTCATTACACTATGTCTTTTGCTTGCTCAGTTAAGAGTTCTCTGAGATGGTGTCAAAAGCCTTACCTAAGTCAAGCCACAACAGATACACTGCTACTCCCATCCAGTGTAACAGGATGAGTGTGGCTTGATATGCTTTTCTTGACAAATCCATGTTGGCTGTAACTTACCACTTCATTAGCTACCATGTACTTAAAGATGTGTGATTATTTGCTTCATTACTTTTCTGGGAATAGAGGCTGGAATGATTGACAGCTCTTGGCTCTACCTATTCCCCCCTTTTGATTCTATGTGCCGTGTTGCTCCTTTTCCGCTCTCCTGAAATCTCAGTTGTCTTTATGAGCTCTGGGTGATGACTACTCATACCGCTAACTCTAGTGTGAAATCCTTCGGGCCCAGCAAATCCAAGGAAAAAGATACAGTATCAGAGCAGGCTCTACACATTTTTTCCCTCAACCGGGGTTTGCCGTCAGTAAAGTTAATAAAAAAAGCATCGAATGCTTCTCCCTCCCGGTGTCTCCTTATGGCTCCCCCCCGAGCGGACCGAGTGCCCAGCTCGCCTGCTCTCCGCTCTCCGGTTCCCTGTTCCCCTGCAGCCCGCCCCTCTCCGCGGGCTCTGCGCAGCTCCCGCGGCACCTGACCTAGTTGTGCGCGCTGTGTGGGAAAGGTACTGCGGCGGGGCGCTCCGGCAGGCAGGTCCCTCCGGCGCAGGGCCGGGGGCAGAAGGGCAGGGTAGGCCGCGCCGGCCGGCACTGCCCTCTTCCCCCGCCGCCGCGCCGCTTCCCACCCGCCGGGGGCCGCGCTGTGGGCGCAGGCGCGCAGCTGTGACAGCCGCTCGCCACCGGCGCGGGAAGAACTCACGCATGCGTGCTACACACCCTCCCCTTCGCCGGGACGCGTGTGCGTGCGGGAGTCTGTGTGTGTGTGTGTGTGTGTGTGTATATGTGTTAGTGGTGTGGGCCGGGCAGCGTGCGCGGTGACGTCACGCCGTCGCGCGCACGACGTAACCCCGGCGTGACGCACACCCGCGAGCCCCGTGAGTTTCCCGTTATGCTGCTTCTATTCTTTTTACACCCCTCCCCTCCTCCCCCGCCGGACGCCGGGAGTGCGGGTGGGGGGAGAGGAAGAAGGACAGGGGGCGCGAGCGGCACCGCGGCGGCGGCGCGGGCTGTCTGCGGGCGGGGCGGGCCCGGGCCGCCCTAGCGGCGGTAGTCGGGGAGGGCGGCTCAAGGCCTCCATCCTGCCGCACCGGGGAACATGGCGGCCGCCTACCGACCCGCTGCGGCACCGCCGCTCGGCCGCAGCCGCCCGCGCCGCGGTAAGTGGCCGGGATGTGGCGGCGCGGCCGAGGGTAGGGTGGGAGAGAGAGAGAGAGCGCGAGGCGCTTCCAGCCGCCGCTGCCATGCCCGCCCCGGCACTCCTCATCGGCTCCCTCCGTACTCGCCGTCGTCCGTCGCCCCCTCCCTGGGCCGGCGAGCGGCCTTCCCGGTGCCCCGTTCGTGCAGGACACAAAGGGCCGTGCCGAGGAGGGTTTTGTTCGGTCACATGAAGCTGCGCAGCCAGTGAGCGCGGAGCTGGGAGGGGGAAGCGGGGCCGCCGCCATTGCCAGGCGCGGAGTTGTTGGGCAGCCCGGTGCCGCCGCGGCGGGGCCTAGGGCGCGGGGAGAGCCGCCCGGGGCCGGGCCGCCAGCAGCGCGGGGCCGCGGGGACCCAGGTAATGCCGCGCGTGTTGCCGCCGCGGCAGGAGGATGCCGTCGCCCCAGGGTGATGGCCGGGGTCGCTCCGGGGGGCGTCGGTCCCCTCCCGTCTTCTGCCCCTGTGTGTCAGGGCGGCACGGCGGGTCCTGCTGGGCGGACCTGTGCTCTGCTGCTCTCCGCTTCGCTGCCGTTCGCCTCGCTAGAGCGGGTCGTCACACAACAGTGCTAACCCGGGCTCACGGTCACCTCGGGAAAGGATGCCTGCAGCTGTTCTGGGGCAGGGGAAACGTGCGGTGTCCTCCCTACCCCTTCGTTCCCTTCTTTCTTGCGTTGAAATAGGGCGGCTCTAAAGTGCATGGTGTTGCTAAAAACGGCTGGCCGGTGTGCCCTGTGCACCGGCGCAATGCTGCTGCCTGTAGGGCGCTGGGCTCCCGGTGCCGAGGTGCGTTACAACAGCGAAGGAAAAGTTAACTGTTCAGGTATCAAAGCCGTTTGTTCGGGCTCGCATCTGCTTCAGCGTCTGTCGGGTTTTCTGGCAAAGTTTGTGTTACACCAGGTTGCAGTGATGAGCATCGTCTTGACCGTTTATCTGAAATCTGTAAAGTTTTTTCTTTCTTTTTACAGCTTATATGTAACCTTTAGTCTGCTGGAAATACTTGTGTTGTGGTAGTGTGGGCTGTAAACTGACAAGGTTGTAATGAAAACCGAGTTTGTTATATCAAAATAGGTTTCTCTCAGTGTACACAACTCTGTCCCTTTAAGCAAAATCTCATTGGCGGTGATATTCTGATTCCTGCCTCCCCTCCCTCCCTTTCTAGCACATAATTTAATTATGAAGATTGTGTCATGGAACTTAGATTTCAGACACATATGGGGAATAAATGTGCACCAGATTTTAGAGTAAGAAGCCATTTCACATTGTATAAACTAATGAATTAACACATGGGACAAAGACACTTAAGAGGCTGATAAGCATCTCTGGAATTGTACCTTTTCGTGAGTAGTTTTAGTATAAGTTAGTAGTTTTTGTATAAGTGGCAAAATAATTTTTCATTCCCATTATAAAACAGATCTTTAAAGAGAAGATTCCTCACAGTTGAGTGTGAATTGCTTCAGAGTTCTGGTAATTTAATGTGATTCTTCTACATAGAATTCTTTATTACCTGGCTGGTGCAAGGCAGGTGATTTGAGGGCAGAATAAATGGACTGATTAGACAATGTAGAATAGATCTGGAAGGCTTTTAGTGGGTCACTTATATGCAGAGAAAATGCAGCAGTTTTCTTATTTGAGAGGAGTTTAAGCAGAGTGCATGGAGGAGCAGCGCAGTGTGACAATCCTATTACACTGACTTACAGTCAGAGCTGATGCTGCAAACCTGTCCAGTGTAACTGCAGGGGATGTGCTGCAGAGTTATACAAGAATTGCAACAAGAATTGAAATCAGTAATCGTCAATGTATTGTCTTAAAACAGTTTCTTCTGCTGTCAGGTATTTATTCAAATAGGTTTATTTTTAATAATAAAATCTACCCAAGTAACAGGAGTTCTGTGGAGTAAAAGTTGTTCATGTCACCAAAGAAACTTTGCTTTTTAGAGATACATTTGTTTTCTCTAATCTGTATGGTATCTTGTGTATATATTATTAAAACGATGTCTTTGGCCAGTATTATTATATCAAAATCAGAGCTAAGGTGTACTACTATGACCCTTTTTTTTCCCTCCCAAAGTTCCATGAAGTCCAGAATCTGTTTCATACTGAACAGCACTAGAAGGAATGTGCCTAACAAAACGTGTATGAAAGTTCCTGAGTGAATGCTAAAAGAGAATACTGCTGTCTTGAAATCTCAACAGGTGACCTCGCTGGTGGGAGGAAAAGGCACAGATCATTGGGAGCATCCTCCTGAGGTTATTTACTACAGCAACAATTGATTGAAATGGGAGTATCAGCAATTGGATAAACAGGATGTTAAACAATAGGGCAATGCCTTCCACTTAAAAATAACAGTGCAGGCTGAAACTCAGTATGGACACGGAATTCAGGGGTTGTCAGTGGGATTTCTTGTGGAATAGTTGGTGCTTATACTTGCAAGTATTAGCAGAACCTACTAGCACATATACTGTGGGGTTTTTTTATTCACACCTTTTGAAGTCACTTCTGGAGAAAACAGCACTGCAAAAGAGAATGAAATTCTCCATGGTAATAAAACACACACGTGCTCACACACTGTTACTGATTTCAAACGCTTTCAGGCTTTGTACCAATCTGCAAAAGATCTGAGGACTCCAAACTGGAAGAAACACAGACTAGTGTCACTTGCTGTAAAGTTTCACCTGAAGTTAATTTGAATTAAAGATCTCTGAACAGTTGCTGACTGTCTGTGTGTGTTTGGCTAGGCAATAACTCACTTTCCACAAGTTTTTACATTTAAAACCAGCTTTTTATCATCAACAAAGTTCCAGTGATGCAGCTTTTAGAGGGCTGCCTTAAGATACTTGTTTTATTCCCTTCATTATTGTAATACCAAATGCACTTCACTAATGTTACAGTTATTTTAAGGCCGATTGAATTAGTTCCCTGTGTGCTCTGGGTTGTGAGTGTACTGCGCTACGTATTCAGAGATAGGGAGGAAAGTCATTTAATAAAATTAGGTTATATCTAAACAATTTTGCACTCACTTCAGTTGACTTTGAGACTGATTTCAGTTGGCATAGCCTCCAAAGCTCTATTCTGTCAGGTGAAAATAGCGTCCACCCAGCTTGAGAGTGTAAAGAAATCCCATGTGAAATAAACCAAAACAAGTCTGTCTTCTCTAAAAATATGTCGGTTTATCTTCTTGAGCACTCTAAGCTGATTTTTGGTAGTTAACATTTTTTCTTGGTGCTTTTTTTTTTTTTTTTTTTTTCCTGTGTAGATGCAAACTTCATATAGCTATTGGAAAAAAAGCATAAGCTACCTGAGGAAACTATGACTGTTGGTCATTCTGGATGACGTACATAAAGATACTGTCTGGGTTAAAGGATTTCATGTAGTTGGTAGTATCAGGAAACAATATCCTTTTCATGTTTAATTAAAACCCAACCAAACAAAAAAACCCCATACACTTTCATGCCTGTATACGTTGTGTCCCCTAAATCAAAACTGGTGTTAATGAGAACTGTTCACACAAGCAGCGATGGTGTAAAAATCCTACCCATATTGTCCACAGAACTGTAGATAGGCTTCTGTTTGATAGGCAGGGGTGTGCAGTGATTGCTCAGGCTTCCCTGGTGATGTAAAGATGGACACAAGCACAATGCATCTCTACAGTACGGTCATACTGTGAGCTGTAGTCTGATTGATGCTCAAATCACAGCTGCCTGTCAGGAAAGACCATCTCATGAGTTTGCATAAACTTCTGAGGTGTGTTTTTTCCTGACTATGGGAAAGGACATGATAGTCACGGGGTCAGTCATGTTACCTAGCTTGGGATGCAGTGTCGGGTAATGAGTATTGCGTCTTGGTATGAAGGCTGCCTGGGTTTCTTGGGATTTTCTCGTAATTGGAGTCACCTCATTGAAGGAGAGCAAGCTTTTTTAAATGTAAGGAACTAAAAAATCCAGAAGTGGATTGTGCTTCATTTCTGTCGTCGTTCAACTCTACTCAGCAGCTGTTACATTGACAAAGCATTGCAGCAACATCTTTATGTGTTGCCAATGAGGTTAAAGAGGGAGAAAGTGTCTTAGCAGTGAGTATGCATTTTTCGGGTTTTGTTGCACTAAATCTTAACTCAGTATTTCTGAGTGAACTTGGTAACAGAGACAACTCTCAGTCCAGTAGATACTTCTGGTGTGGGAACTGCGGGTTTCAGATGCGACTAAATCCAGCTACTGGAAATGGTTAATCTTTAGTTGGCATTTATTGATTGATACTGCGTGCTTAATCTTGCATATGAGCGACTGGTTCTAGGATGCTGGAATATTTAGTAATTCATTATTTCTTCAGACTTAATCCAGAGGATGCAAAGTTCATGCTCAAATCAGAATAAAGGTCAGATTGCTGGGCTTTGGAATATTTCAGGCCTACTGTTAGTGTGTGATAACTTTTCATTATGCTGATCATTGCAAGTTAGATACTTGCCATACTGTTTAGAGTACAGTCTTACTCTGTTCTGAGTGAAAATAAAAAAGGTAGAAGTTGTAGTCTGAGATATTTGCAATCAGAAGTTTTATATATATAAAGGGACATTATTTTGTGAGTATTTGAATGGTTATAGGTTTTGCTGCCTTAAATGAGTACTTGATAATGTTACAGTCTCCACAAAGCAGCTGGGATAGGGGAAGGGATACGTCTTGGGAAACAGGATGGAGGGAATTGCAGGTGCTGTAGTGATTTGCCCAATTGCACCTGAAGACAGGAGTGAGATGATTGTAACTTTCTTGGGCCAGCTGTTAACATCCCTTGTAAATGTACTTTATACAGCAAAGCAATGGAACATAAAACAAATAGGGTGTAAAGTATATGTCTCATATAATTAACCTTATTTACAGGCTTTTACCTGATGTATCTTTTTTTTAGTTTGAGTGGAAAAAAAAAGAGGAATTCCTTAACAAATGTAATCATTCTAATACTGAAAAGTAGTGATGAATGCCTCCTGCATGCCTGTTCACAGAATAATAATTTGGTGTGTTGATAGCATGAGTTGTGTTTTATCCCATGTACTTTCACAGTGTGACTCTGATGGGGACAGGGATGGGTTTTCCACTCAAGATTTGCTTCCAGAAAAGGCAAATAACAGTAGGTCAGGGGACTACCGTTGGAAAACTGTTACTTACATCTGCTTCTAAAGTGTGGCAGCTCTGAAGCGGCTCCTTGCTGCTGCTGGTAGGAAGTGGTAGATACCTGTTTCTTGTCTGGCTGCAGTCAGGGCGTGATGGGTAGTGGTTATGGTTTGGGTTTCATTTGTTTTGCTGCTTTTCATTGAGTATCCTGGTTGGTAGGTTCTTTATTATTATTATTAGTTATTATTATTCAGGTTTTGTTGTCTTGAGTGGCTGTCTTCTGAATAGTTCTCCTGTTTGCTTCTGATGCTGCTCAGCTCTCTTAGGAGCACTCTGTGATGTAATTCTTCATAACTACTTTTTGAGAAAGCCCTTAATGTTTGTAATACTTGTTGCTGATACTTTCTCAATCTTCAGTGTAGACTTGTGCAACAGTTTTGTGGCTGTAGAGTTTCAAAAACTGTCTCTTAATATTAACTTTATTTTCCATATTTCTCTTTTTCAGGCAGAAGAGTCAGGAACTTCATAGGATTTGTATCTTAAAATTAGGCTCTAGCAAAACAGTGGTTGTAGTTATTGAAGTGTTCATTGTGTTTATGATGATTTAGTTTGCAAAGAAACTGTATTCTTACATACGTTCTTAGGAGCCTTCACCAGAGACACCAGATTCTGTGTTCCCTTGTGATAATTGGTGGGGAGGAAGGAGAAAGGGAAAGTTTTTGTTGTTACTTTTAGTTGGTTTGGTATTAGAAATATTTTCAAGAGAACAGCCTTTGCCTGGAAAATTCCAATATAAATAAATCTGTTTCTTCACACAGAAGTGCTCCTTTTTGTTGGTTTAATACCGTAGTTGTTTTGAGTGTATCTTCTGTGAAAAAGTCTTGATTGTATGTGCTGTCACAGGGAGTGGGAAGTGACAGTTCTGCAGCTGGCTTTTCCCAGTTCTCTCACAGAGTAAAGTGGGTTCTCTGTCCTCTTTTGCTTCCTTTTTCCTTCTTTAATATATATATGTATTGACATAAGTGAAATCACATAATCTGTTTTCTAGAAATACTTAAAACCTAGAACGTGTGGCGTCTAATGAAAATCACTGCATTGTATGCAAATTATAATGAATGTTAGAACTCTGAAGTGATTTTTAAAGCAGTTTTTTTGTCTTCTGGGAAGTTGAGAACATAATAGCACTTAGTGCTCCCTATTAGGCTACTTATAAATGGAAAAGATATATTTTGGCAGTTTTCTTCTGGGGGAAAAAGGGAGAAGATGAGTTGGGGGAGACACATGATGGTGAATTAGCCTAGATAAGCTGCAGTGGAAAAAAAATAGAGGCTTTGGAGCAATTACAGAATGGGAGGGAGTAGAACTCACATGTCTGGTATGCAAACTGAACTGAAATGCTGATGGAGCTGAGGTGGAAATGTTGTTTGTGTGTTACATAAACCAAAGAAGACTGTAGATATTATTGTATATTCTTTTTGCATCCTTCCTTTGGGAAAAGCTCTGAAGGTTTGTTTTGCCTGACTTGTTTTCTTTGGTGCTTTGGGATAGTGATTGTCTTTTTCTGTGTCCTTAGAAAGACTTGAATGTGTTGGTCAACAGTGACGTGTTGTGCTGAGAAGTGGTAGGCTTGCTGATTAGCTACTTTAGCGTGGATTCTCACAGACCTTTCTTTTGTTAGTGTTTTGAACGTAGGTAGGTACATCACTAGCATTCAGTGCCATGTTCCTGGTGAGATTGTCTGGCTAAGTTCACTGTGATTGTCATTGCTATTACCTGTGGGTGAAAGTGGTGGTACATAAAAGAACTTCTTTCCTGGCCTGTGTGAGGCTTGGAGAGGAAGAGAAACAGTTTGTCCAGGAAAAAAACTGTTCCCTAAGTGTTCTTTTACTGCGACTGTAAGGCTGCTGTTGCTTGTCTCAATTTTACCACCAGTAATGTGCATTAGCAGGCATAACTTATTTCTGCACAAGAGAGAGAACCAAAATAGAAATGAGACTTGGGAGAAACCGTTCAGGTTCCTATGCAACCGCAGTGTCAGACTCTTTCTAAAAATGCCATACAGGTACTGTGATAATTCATTCTTAGAAATGTTTTCTAGATGCTAAAAAGAACTTGGGAATTTGCCTTCCAGTTTTGAATCCAGTGAAGTTCTAGCAGAAGTTACCAGAGAAGATGATGTGCAAGAGGTAGACAAGCAAGGATTTATGTAAAAAATAAACAAAATACTGCAGTGTTATAGTGGGAGAGGGTTTTTTTTTTTAATAATTGCAGGAGTTTTGTGAGAGTGTGCACAGTTTATGTGTGTTCCTTTCCCATCTATCCAGACAGATCTTTATAAACATTTCATAGAATGATATAATCATAGAATGGTTTCGGTTGGAAAGGACCTTAAGATCATCCAGTTCCAACCCCCTGCCATGAGCAAGGATGCCTCACACTAGGCCACATTGCCCAAGGCTCTGTCCAGCCTGGCCTGGAACACTACCAGGGATGGGGCATTTACAACATCCTTGGGCAGACTATTCCAATGCCTCACCACTCTCACAGTAAAGAACTTCCTCATTACATCTAACCTGAACTTTGCCTGTTTTAAGTTTAAACCCGTCACCCCTTGCCCTATGGCTACAGTCCCTGATGAAGAGTCCCTCTCCAGCAGCCTTGTAGCCCCCTTCAGACACTGGAAGCTGCTCTGAGGTCTCCATGCAGCCTTCTCTTCTCCACGCTCAACAGCCCTGACTTTCTCAGCCCGTTTTCATATGGGAGGTGCTCCAGCCCCTGATCATCCTCGTGGCCTCCTCTGGACTTGCTCCAACAGCTCTATGTCCTTCTCATGTTTAGGACACCGGAACTGGTTACATAGAAACAAACTAAATCTTCTTTATTGTTTTCCAATGTAAGAGTATTGTGTTAGGGAACGATACACTAAGTTCTATATTAAGGCTATACTGAGGGTAACATATTGACATTTACTAAAATTGTGATGGCATCCATGTTCTGCAGTCTCTTTGGTAGTCCAGCAATGTCCATTAGGGAATTACAGAGGGTTATACTTTTGCATGAAAAGTACTCCATATCCCAACAGAACATTTCTTCATGTCATTTGGAGCATTAAAGGTGAGTTGGGTGGGTTTTGTCTGTTAAACCATTTAGAGAAAAGTGGATTTGTTTGACTACTGCAGAGTGATCATTTTGATGTTTAGGATGTTGATTGCTGATTTAAATGAAGTTCTGCTTAATATAGTTCAAGTAACTTGGCTTTAGATCTATTTAGTAAGCTGATCCTGAAGCATGCTAATGCATTCTGTTTTTCAAAGGATGTAAAAATAAAAAAAAAATTGAAAATAAAATTTAAATGAAGTTCTGCTTAATATAGTTCAAGTAACTTGGCTTTAGGTCTATGTAGTAAGCTGGTCCTGAAGCATGCTAATGCATTCTGTTTTTCAAAGGATGTAAAAATAAATACATCCTTTTCAAAGGATGTAAAAAAATAAAGGAGGATTAATTAGTGATCCCTTGTGTTGTGGTTTCAATGATGATCTTAAAACAAAGTCTTCTTCCAATTTAGTGATACTAGGATCTAGGGTGATTTTGTACACAGTAGTCTCTCTGTGACTTCACTTTCATTCTGGCCAACAGTTTTACCTTAACTTTCCTTTCATTCTTTTTAAGTCATCTTCTGGAATGCCATTTTCAGCAGGAGAAAGAGCATTGTTTTTTACATTCCTGATGATGTCTTTTTTCTTCCTGTTTTCTGTCACTGTATCTTCATTAGCATTTCTGCTGACCTTAAAGGAGATTTTAGCATTCAGAAATAAAAACCAAAGCTGTGTGATCTTAATCAACAGCTTATTTGAAAGAGCACTAACATAAAGTGTTACCTTTTGTTACCAGTACTTTTCTACTCAGAATTCACACTTTGTTTTTTAATAGGGCAACACTATTAAGGTAAAAAAACAAACACCAAACCAGAAAACAACAGAACACCCTACTATGAAATGCGTCTCCCCTTCTCTTTAATCTCACATTCAGTACAAATCTAAGAGTTTTATGACTGCCTATACTTCATAAAAAATTAAGGACACAAATATCACACTGTTTTCCTCTAGATACTGTAAATTCTCAGCAATTTTCTGTTAGGCTTAAATATAGTCAAGGAATACCTTTGGTTAGGGTATTCGGAAGCCTAGCTGGGGAGAAGTTGACCTGTTCTGTGCTGTAACTTACTTTGTTTTCTATTTGTTCTCTGAGTTGTTTTGTGAATCTGGGGCTAAACATGTTATTTCTTAAATTTGTAGCAATACTTATGTATGTCTGCACTTCTAACAGAGTTCTGGAGAGTAATTCCTGGCTTTTATTTTTCTCAGAAGCTGTTTAAAGTTCATGAAGTAGGAATCGGATAAGTTCTGAGCATTCATATCGGAAGTGCCCTAATTAAGTGTGCTGCTGTGTGTTGTCCATGAACTTAAGGAAAAGTTCCTTTCTCCTTTAAGCCATTTAAACCAGAATATTTCACATTCATAGACATTGTCTAAGCATTTAGTGTTGATCAGAGTTTCTTTGGTGCTCCAGCTGAAAATAAACACGAAATACTAACCTTGAAAATCTTAACTTGCATGTTTACAAAATTACCAATACTGGGTTAGCTCGGGGACCAGTCAGCAGGCAAATGGTCAACTCTTTATGAGCCTAAAAGTGGTCACGGAGCCTCTATTGATGAGGATGACTTAAGTTTTTGGGACATAGTCAATACCTATGTGAGCTTATGAAGTTTTTGCAGGAGGTATTTTGGGGGTCATTGAAACTGTGGGTGTCCAGGACAATGGCAAAGTTTCCTTTATATTGGGGGCTTGCTTCCATTTGTTTTAAGAAGCTTTGTTATTAGTGCAAGTAACAAAAGCTGTTTACTTGCTAGAAGAAAATATTTGTGTCTCAGGGTTATGTGCTTTTTATTTAGGGTACAAGGGAGGAATGGGAAACATACAGGTTTCTTTGCCTCAGTGAAAAACCCTGTCATTTGCATCTGTATTCTGAAACGGAGTAATAATGTGAATGGCTTGTGCCAGCTGTGTGTGTATTAATTTTATACTCTTGATTTTATGCAACTTCAGCCCATGCAGATCTGGTTCTTTTGTAGTACCCCTGTAATCCAGTGTAAAGCATATGAAACAGGCTTGGACTATATGTCTTGTTTCTTGAGCTACTTTTGAAAGTTTGATTGGGAAGTCAGTTTTGGTCAGGAAAATTGACAAATCAAGTGTATATGTTATTTTTAATCCCCAACCAGATGAGATGCCTCAGGACAGCCAATTGGCTGGATGTGTACAGGTGAGAATAACCAACATGCTTGTTGCTGTTGTCATTCCTAAAAATCTTAACGGCTTCTTTGGGGGTGTACCAGAAGAATGCTTTCCTGTTGCCAAAGCAGCGGTATTCACTGCTGGCATTCATCATATGATGAAGACATCAGCATTTTTAGCATGAGGTCAGCATTTCATATGAATAGCAGTGTTATGTTACATGACCAAAATGGTGGTGATGAAGTGGCCAAACACATCCGATGTAATGGATTTTTCTTGTTTTGTTGTGTGGAAGTAATGTTGTGACCCTTAAATGTATCTGTTAGTAGCCGTATGCCCTGCCTCAGTTTATTGGTTGTGTGTCACCACAGCTGGCTAGTGAAAAGTAGGCCAGTAGTTATGTATTTGCAGGTGTGACAAGGTGGTAAAAACCAAGACACTTTGCTGCCTATATCCAGATGAACAGAGATAAGTCTCTGCAAGAAACACTGCCCACTTACACCTGCAATCCCAGGCATCTTATTACTAAAAAAAATGCAAATTGGAAGGACTGAGCTTGTCCATTGGTTGTTACATATTTGGAAGAATTAATTTAAATAGTAAAAGAATCAAATATAGAAGTCTTCTGATGGCTAAGCAAAAGGAAGTGAACAGTGATACAAAGTCCACAAGCGTTTAAAGCATTCCAGTTTGAAGAGAAAAAGATTGTTGAAGCCCTAACCTTGAAGTGAAGCCTGCCTAGGACTGCTATACTGTCTTGCAATCTGACATGGAGACTCCATAGAAGTTTATTAAACTATGTGGAAAGAGACCTCAAGGTACTGTGTAACCTGGGTAGAGAGACCTTGGGGTAGACCTTGAGAATATCTGCTTCATAGTAAAATGCTTTTCATGGAATAATTTTGAGCAAAGGCTTAGCAACTTTACAAAACACTTGGAAATGGTGTTATAGGAAACAGCCCTCTATGGAAGTTAATTAAATGTGTTAGTAATAAAGCTGGACATAAGGACCATGAAGAGGAGCTTGCTAATGAGACATAGATGTTGTGTCAGAGCTGATCTCTGGTTATTGTGGTGGTTCAATGGAGTGTTCAAAATGGTAACTGTTGGTCTCAGACTACATTTCAGAGAGGTGCGTGGAGGCATCTGCCCCAGTTTGGTTTGCATACCAGGTAGTATGACCTGGGTTGTAAGGCGTGGGTTGTTCCTATTAAAAAAAAAACCACGACAGGGGGGAATGACACAGACACACTAATGCAGCTATCTAGCATAAAGATAATAACAATAAAACACAATTGGTTTAATTATGTTGCATTGCTACAGCTTACCTAAAGTAGGAAATAGTTTTTTCCTACTTAAGTAGATGATGGACAATGTTGGAAGCTTAAAGTGCCACCAAACCAAGAGTGAACATTGAGTAGCTTAGTGAGGAATGGATTTTTACTTACTTAAACCCCCTGATTTTCAATAGCTATCAATAGCATATTTTAATTTCTTCACCAAAACCAGTCCTCTGTCACCAGTAAGCAGGCTCCTGCAAAATGAAGGACAGGCTTTATGTTACTAGTTATGTATATGTGACTCCCCAAAGTGATCTTTCGTGGATGATAAATAATAGCATGTATATGAATCCAGTTAGAAAGCAGAGTATTTTGTAGCTTCACTTTAAATCTGGTAAACAGGAGTTGAATCTTGTTGTATAAAATGTATGTATATTTGGACAAAACTATTGCGGTGAGAATACCAGTAGATTTTGTATTTTTAGGTGATTATTTTATATGGTTATTTTGTCATACTAGAACATTCCTTGTAATGATAGCTTAGTCCTCTGATGAGCAAGCAGGCTCTTTGGGAGTTAGCAGTGCTGTTTACCGACGCTAATACTCCAGGGTGTCTGTTCTGTCCTCTGCTGGAGGTTACTGTCATAGGGATATCAGAATATCATCTCAGCCACACCAATTCAGAGTTCATCTTAAACCTATCTTCATTTTAAGCTTAAGCCCTTACATATGGGATATTTATTACTAGTTTATAAGCAGAGGTTTACAAATACTTACGGAAATATAAGTGTGCATGAAAGGTCAAGGAAATCTATGTTAGAGTTCACATTTTCACATGCATAGAAAATACACTTCCGCTGGGGCTATGAACAAGGAGAATCCCTTTCCTGCCACGGTCTACAGGAAGAGTCAAAAGCACTGTCTAGACAGACAACAGCGGGCATGAGAGCTCGTGATCGCAGCATAGCTACCTGTTCAACTGGAACAAACTTGTGAGGAGCTGAATTTGGACTTGGGATCCTGCTCTATAGGATGCTAATAATACCAGCTCACTACTTCCTCCCATTGCTGTTACGAATGTTTATGTACTTCACTTTCTTGTTAGTGCCCTGCTGCCACATTGCTGTCTTTCAAACTGTCATGATACAAGATAGGGAGATTTTATATTTTTTTAAAGAAAGGAGTGAAGATAGTGTCATTTATCACTGATTTTGAGCCTTAGAACTTTAGGTTTAACCTGTTTTTCAGAACTGCATTGCAGTATTAAGCAAGCCTGGAAAGTTTTTCAGGTGTTGTGATTTTAAGACTGCAGAAATGTAGAGGGGTTAGAAATGAATGTGTATGTTAGCTTTGTCTTAAACTGGTTTTCTAGATACAGAAAAATCAGATACGTCAATCCACCAAGATACTGCTTTCAGCTACAGCACTTGCTTTGATTTTCTAATCTGTGATCTGAGAAGGGGCTCTCTGTGACTGCTGGCAGTGCAGTGACCAAGGCTATAAAGCCTGTTACCTGGTGATCTTGTCTTGAGCTGCATTCTTAGAGCTTGCAGTTTAAGTTTAGCATCATGAATTGCATCACAGTTCTGCTCTTCTGAGTGTCCTGCAGACCGTTTAGTCTCCAAAACATAGATAGGTTGTTTGTTTTTAAATGGGCTGCCATACTGTTCCATTTTCATTGTAAACTGAGACTGTGGGGAGTCCAGCATTAGGGAAGAGTGTTAGGTAAGTACATTAGGCTGAAGAGAGACTCCAGGGAGGTATCTGAAGTATGCAGGCGGAGAGAAAACTGCTGAACAGTTTGCCGCCTTTGGGTTTAAACAGAGATTGCAGTAAGGACTGTTGGCTTTGAAACAGTGTTAAAGCTGAAGAGAAAATGGCTACCAGAAATCATTGTTGCTACAGTAACAACATGGCTTGACTATTAATGTGCTGCCTTAACTACTCTTAGAAAAAATTGTGTGAGATACTGCTTTTAGGTAATAGTGTCCTTAATGGGAGCAGAGATTTAAATCCATTTAGGTATTAATGGATATCATCAGGCTTCTTGGTTTAGAATCTATTTATTGGAAAAACTAATTTCTAGTAAATCTTTCTTCAAACCTTATTCCTGCTTTTTCTACCCCAAAAAGATAGCTTAATGGTTTTACTAAACATGTCTATATAAAACAACTTGGGGAGGGGGGTGGGGGTGAAAAACTGAAACCAAACCCCAAAATACCAAACAGTACAGAGAATTAATCACTTATCATAATACTTTGTAAAAACAAACAACCTGGTACTATTTCATAAAAGATGTGGTATCTGGGAACGTAGTTCTGGTGTAAAGAAATGAAGTCTGTAATATTTGTGGGTATTTTTTATGCAGCAATGCTTTTGTTTAAGATATTTTTATATTTTGGGTTCAAAATAAGAAAAATGTGGCTGACCTAATTCCTGGTTGAAGATTTATAAATAAAGATCAGATTTTAGAGTAGAATCTACTCAGGGATCTGCGTTGTATTTTCCTTCATAAGGATGCAAGAGCGTGTATTGCAGAGTAAGCTCTTTGCAGTTGTTTTTTGTTTTTATTAATAGAGAAGAGTGTAGTTACGTTGAAGAATTTCAGAGATGTATAATGCAGTACATCAGGAAAGGGAAAAGTGCAGTGAATGTGTGAAGACCAACTGATGTATTTCTCTGTGTGTCAGGATTCCACAGGTGGCAGATTTGATGGCAGGTATGGACTGACAATAAACCGTCTGCTCTTCATCAAGGTCCCAGCTGTGTGCTGTGTCCTGTATACCTGTAGCAGATCCCATTTTTCTGTAGTTTTCTGGGCGGAAGGTTGGTGAAATTCTCTTGTCAGACTTCCCAAATGAAAAGGCACGGGATTCATTCAGCAGAGATGAAGCTGATAAACTGTTTTCTGTTCAGGACACTTACAAAGGCTTATTCAGTGGTCAGAATTAAGAAGGCGTTTACTTAAAGCATGCATCTAAAATACATGCTTGCGTATGACTTGGAATGCAAGTATCTATACTTGGAACATGGGTGTTTCTCAAATAGCACGTATGTTTTATTTACTTTGATTGTACCTATGTAGTATTTTTATGGCACAATCTTATTTCACAGTTTCCTTCAGTATCCTGTACAAAACAGTCTTCTGACTGATTTCAGTGGAATCCTGCCTCATTTACAGGCATCTGTACCCCATACATAAAATGCAAGTTTCAAGTTCTAGAACAATGCATAGTATGTAAAGACAGTAATTTGGACAACAGAATGTTGCTGCTTGGTGGTGCACAAAAGGGGCTGCACTGATTTGATGTACACAACCTTAACTAGATTTTTTTGTTACGGTTAGCTTTGCCTCCTTCATGTTTTTATTAAAATTCAATGGGGTTTGTAGTGTAATAACACTACACAAGTCTTAACACCACTGTACAGATTGGTATTTGAAAACAAACCTTGAAGTGTAACAGGCTGTTTTCTTACAATGAGCACATGGAAGGCACTGCCTCAGATGTTTCCAAAAGCTTTGTTTTGCTTTGTGGTTTTTAGTTTTTATTTAGACACAAAATACATGGGTTTTTATGCAAGGTAGTTGGTTCCTTAGAGAAGCACTTCAGTGAAGAAACTTAATGGTTTGGATTTCAGATTACTTGGTTTCAGATGAGAAAATGGGTGTGCAAACTTGGACTAGGAATTTGTAGGAAACCATCATCAATTTCTGTGAGGTGGGCAAGATCTCATGTAACTGTATCCTGAAATGCGCTCATGTGGTACTTAAGTAAGAGGGTGTGCCCCAGTGTATTTTGATGTGCCTTATGTAAAGCTTGTGTGATGATATGGTGAAGGAATATGTAGTAATTCAGACTGGTGGAGCGAGTGATTCTGTAGCTGAAGGTTAGAGGCAGTTCCTGCACAGGTGATGTATTGATGAGGTTTTGCTGACTGCGAAATGAAAGGAGAAGTGTTCAGTGTCAAGGATGATGCCAAGGTTATGTACAGTGCCATTAGTATGGAGTGGAATGATGTCATTCTGTGCTTTAAGCTTTCCTGATTCCAGAGAAGCTGTTGTATTTAAGGTATGTAAATGCAGCCAATGAAGAGCTAGTTTGTGCGGTCAAGAAAAACAGGCTGAAGGGTGGCCGAAAATGTGTTTGTTATGCAAGTGGTGTGTTGATCCGTAGCTTGAACTGGTAGAGAAATTATAACGAAGGTGAATTATTTCTCTGCAGCTTATTGCTTATGGTAATTCTCATTGTGAAGAATGCCAGTCAATTTAGTTGGATATTGATGGACTGTAAAGTTATTTAAGTATCAGTGATAATTAGAGTGTTACACCTAATCTTAGCTGAGGGAGAAACTGCATTGATAAATAACCTTCAGAAATAGCATCTTAGTATGTTCTCTTAAGGCCTTGAATTTCCAGATGTTTGCAGAATTCCATCTTTAAACTGATGCTTCAGTTCAGTGCTTTTATTATGCTTTCATTTGTATGTTGATAGTTACATATTTGCTTACTAAACAATGTATTCTTGAAGTACACAGCTCTTAAATTATGTTAGTTTCCCCTTGCCTCTCTCCAGACATCTTTCCATCTTTATTGTGGGCCTGTCGTGTACATCTTTAAATGCTTGCTTCTTTATCTGTTTAGTGATGGAAAGGAAAAGTAACCTTTTTGGCCAGTGTTTGTTTTGTTAGTCCAAACCACACTCTTCATAGGATATATTTCCCTCTGATGGCCTTTTTGATTGTTTCCATTTACATAATACAGATTTTCTAAATAGTAATGAAATCTGTTGTTTGACTTAACTGGTGGTAAAAACACAAGTTCTTTTTTTTTCCATTCAGGCTACTCTCTCTGCTTCTATTCCTGTAGTGATACTCCTGTTAATGTTGCATTCTTCTAGTTGTAATCTGGTTTGGAGTGAAGCAGCTTCACAGCCTGAGGTGTGATCAGTTGTGTTCATTCCTTACACTGTCACACTTCTCCTTGAAGTGCTTCACCATCCCATACGGAGTGTTGTCAAAAAGCACAACTTTCTCCAAGTAGAAAAAGGAGAGATTTCAACACTTCCACGTGAAAGCCCCACCACAGCTTTGGGAGCTGTGCATGTGGCTTTTGCTGTGATGAATCCACAAAGGAAGAGCTGTAACGTCTTTGAACTGATTTCAGATAACTCTCACAATCTGGCAGGAGATTCAAAATGCAGGAGGCTGTCTTCTTTCCTGCAGTCCCTTGCTTGCTTTTGTTCACTCACTGCAGATTCTTTGAAGTCAGAAGCATCTCCGTTAAAACGACTTAAATTTTATCTCTTCATATTGTGAAGTATTAAGTTGGTGCTTAATTTGACTTCTGGGTAATTCAGGCTTCAGTAGGTTATCCTGCACTTAAAGATTGCTTTTCATTAACTATTGTAAGAAGAATGATCTCTATTTTTTCCTTTACAAATTTAATTTAGGTAAATTTCCTAGTCGCATTTATAATTCAGTTGGTTAAGCTGAAGTTTGAATAGCATAAATGGAGAGAACTTCTACAAATCCTCAAAGGGAGTTAATTTTGTGGTATTAGAAAACCTCATGTTTACATTTGAGTGATGATTTAAATGGAGCTACACTGAATGTTAGTTCTAGATATTTGTGGGTACTGAATGTAGATGAAGTTATTTTTATACTGTTTAATAGAAATCAAAGAGCATCAAAGCTTCTGCAAACAGAAAGAAGGAAGCTACATTTTGTACAGACAAGGTCATTGCTGACTACTTGTTGAGAAAATGGCAGTATATCTTGTATTTAAAGAGCTTTTCTGCTGTATTAACTGATTTAGGAGACTATTGTCAACTAAGCTTTTGCTTTTTCAGTCCTTTTCTGAAGTGATTTTATCCTTAGTAGTTGTGTGTACAATTTTAGCTGGAGCTTCTTCTGGGTTTCTTGTAATAGCCTTTCCTTAGAGTAATCTCTGCTTTCTGCTGGCTGATTTTTCCTTCCTTGATTCTTAGAATTGTTAGATTTCTGTACAATTATGGACATTTATCAGAGCTGCATCAGATATTAGAATAAAATCATCCCATTCCCCCTACTCCCCCCCCCCCATTTTGAATTTAGCAGATTTTAATGCTGGGATGGCAATATCCTAATAAATGTAAATGCTGCATCTCAACCAACTAATCAAAGTTTGTAAGTCCTAGAAAGCACTTGAAAATCAAGCGTACAGTTGCAAGCTTTTTGCTGTGTTTTTACGTTAAGCTGTCGAAATGCACTGTTTAGCCACAGCTTACACCAGCAAAAGTAGTTTGCACTGTACGGTTTATTCTGCGCTTTGTTTCTTCCTCTTCCGTCCTTCTCCCACGAGCATAATCATCTATAGAGTCAAAAGCTAGTTTTGTATTACGTTACAACTCTCTTTAGAGCAACCAACCAGCAAAAGAAAAAACCCACCACACCAAAAGAACTTTTTTTTGAATTACGTTCCTGACTGCGGCCATTCCAGGAGAGCATGGTGGTTGAAGATGGTTAAGTGTCTTTTCCCACATAGGTGTAGACGTGTCAGTTAGCAGAGATCTGTTAGGAAATAAGGGCTAAATAGTAGATAAATGGATCAAAACTTCTGTTGGGATTACTTCAGATTTTATTTACTCATTGTACACCTTTGCATTCTCATGTTTCTCAGATGTTTGCCCCATAGAGGGGTGTGCTATAGGAGGTATTTCACTATAGCTGATGGAGGCCTAATAACATAAAGTGAATAGAAGTAAATTTAGTGTTGACGTAAGATCCAGTTCTAACAACAAGAGGAGTACTTCGGCAAGTTGTGTGCAGTAACTCACATTTGAATTCAAATTGTCGTTACGTAACCGTGTGTTGTGAATGGTTATAAGCTTGATGCAAGTCATGAATAACATCTGTTCTGGTATCTTTGCTGATGTGAAAGTAGTTATCTTAGTTGTTCTTTATGAACCTGAATTTGTAAGTAGCAACTGTAACTGTTGCTTACTTGGGAAGGCAGCATCATGGAAGCTTTTGTAGCTGCTCTCTAGCTAGCCAGAAAGATTGAAAATTCTGATCATCTGTATCAGTTATTTTGCAGCCTGTGTATACAGCCTTTTAAATGACTCAGATGCTTTTTGAGAATCTCTTTGTGTCTTTGTAGCTCAGAGGCACTTGAGGGTTGTTCTGTCTCTGAGCAGTACTCACCAATGTGACTCTGTCACTGCATATAGACTGGAGAACTTCTTGTGCCTACTTTGGCCTTTTTCATGTGTTGCATGAAAAGAAGTATCATTGGTATGATGCTTTCTTGCTTTGTCACTAGGCAAGGTGATCATAGTTGGCATTAAACCAGTCTTGGTTCACATTTACCAGTGAGTGAGAGATGCCTGTGCTTCTTTAAACATTCGCACATGTGAGAATCCATTTGTATTTCTTTAGTACCACTGGGGGTACACTTGAGATATCTCCCATCTCCACCACTGCCGTTTTCTTTCACTACCTGTTCTCTGCCCTTATCAGACCAGGCAGCTGCTTATCAGTGATCAGAAGCCTCACCATGGCACAGCAGTCCTTGTACCTGCTGTGGGCCCCTTTTGAGTGGCAAGGCCTCAAGGTAAATGCTCTGTAACTACATTTCCTACCTGCTTTTGAGTCTCTTGATGCTGTCTTTATTACTGGTGAGGGAGACTGACTTTCATTCTCGCTTCCTTTTCCGATAAGGAGAATTAAGACAGAAAAATCAGAGCCAAAGCATTTGTGATTTTGAAATCTTCACCTTTCCCTAAGGAGTCATGGAGAACTACCCCTCCTGGATTTGATGGTAAAGTATTTCAGGTGCTTAGTTATTCCAAATGTCAACACTCCTGAAATGAATGGTAGGTGTTAGAGTTTGATTGTACTGGCATGAGAGGAATCTTCTGTAACAGCAGAATGACCTCTGAGAGTTGAGTATTGGCTAAGTACTGTAGGTTGGATTGCTTTAAACAGTGAGAGTCTCAGTGCTGTCAGTAGTTTGGGGTAAAATCTGGTGTCTTTCTGTGGATTGCATTGACTTCATTAAGATGTTTGCATGCCATGGTATGACCTGTCACCCATAGGGTGGAGCTTTGAACACAAGTGGGTTTGAAATCCCAGAAAGGGGAGTCAATTCTGCGGGGCCCTTTGAAGTTTGTAACACAGGGCTGCAGTGGCCAGCCCTTTGGTGCTTCAGCAGTTTGCTTGCCAATCATCTTCTTGGTGAGACTTCTGTCACCTTTCCTTCAGCCAGGCAATATCCCAATTACAGTGGCCCATCTTCTCTCTTCACTTCTCTTTCCCTCTGTGCCAAATGTAGAGTACCCCCAGATTTATCCCCCAAGTGGTCTGTGAGCCACTTGGTACCCTATGAACCAAAGGGTACTTGCATTTAAGTTTCCTCCAAAGAGCACATTCAGTGAGTACAAGAGTAGTACATACCCTCCAGATAGGCAGTGTAGGGTAAGACTTCCCATCTTATGTCAACAGAGCAATAGATTGCTCCAAATTAACGTGTTTTCATGAAAAAGCCGTTACAGTGAGTAACTGTGTTACCGCACTGATCTACAGTTGTCTGGGCTAAATCCTTTGATGCAAAGATTTTGTCTGCACTTGAATCACAAACCATGAAATCTATGTTGAGAACAGTTATTGCTGATGTTCAGCTAATTGCAATGTTCAGAAGATGTGAGAATTGCTACAGTGGTGGTGTGAGATCATTTTGCAGGGAGGAAGACGTTGATGTAGTTCATACTTGCAGTGACAGAAGTGTTTGGCTGGGATTGACTCTGCCCAGCCAAAGTGCACACACAGGTTTACTGAGGTGTCTGGTTTAGTGCTGATATTAGTGTTTGATAATGTTAAAGCCTGTAAAGACTTTGGATCCCATTTCTTGAAAGGTGTTACGGCTCTTCAAACATACATGGTATTTTGTGGGTGTTTTTGACTGTAGCTTTACATTTACCTTCTGTAACGCACAGCAAGGCTCCGTTACTGTTTGGAAATAACACTTCTGCTTCTCCAGGCACGTGAACATTACTCTGAAACCTGAGTAAAGAATTTTTGACTTTTTTCTGTAATACATCTTACTTGAGAAATGAGCATACATTTTGAATAACAATAATGCATAAATGCAACAGGTTTATGTGGTACTTAAGAAATGATCCTGGGGCTAGGGAAAGGAGTCTGGAGACTTGTCTTCTCTTGCTTTATATTGCCAGCAAGACTTCTTTGATAGGTCTGTCTTTTCTTACTCTTTGTCTTTGTAATTTGGGGAGGTGGCTTTGGCACAGTTACGGGTTAACTGGGGAACTTGGAGTCGTAAAGCTGTGTATGATGAAATTGAGGGAAAGAATCTTAGGCAGTATTTGAGGATGGGTATTTCTTTCAGAGTTACTTTTGGTGATAGATGCATTGGTTTAGATACAAACCTTCTCTGTAAAGCTCTATGCAGGTTGTTCCGTCTTCGTTAGAAGTAGACCCAGAGATGCTGTACCCAAATCCATTCTTTCTTTTTTGCAGCTTCAGTGACTTTTGGGGTCTCTTCCAAATGTTACATACTGTGATTATCTCCAACTAGGAAGTGAAGTACTTCCTCTATAGTTAGTTCTGTTAAAGATCCATGAGCAAAACTGAGATTAGAGCATTTAATCTTAATTATCTTTCACAAAGGCAAAGTAAGTAATGTTTTTAAAATGGCCCAGCCAGCCTTAAAACAATAAGCACAGTTTTGTCCTAGGAAAGGCAAGGAAGTAGTGAGACCCAGGCTTAAAATTGTCCAACACTTGATCTTGGATATGTTCATCATTTTTCTTTGAAAGATTTAAAAAACATTTGTAACCATTTCCTTTATGTGTTTCATTCCCCATCCAGGGACCTTGAAGGCACTAGCAGAAAATGCAGCAGAGCTGTTCTGGCCTGTAACTCTTTTTCTCCTGTCCTGCTCACTTAGTTTAATAGCCTGTGTGTATTTGACAGGATTTCTTGTGGATCTTTAATTAAAGTACCAATATCTGTGTTATTTGAAGATTACATGTGTATTTGGGTGAAGGCCACTGGAACTTTAATGTTTCTACACTAAGACAAAACTGATGGAATACTTGTTTAGCTGTGAATTTCTTATCTCTGTGCTTTGTCTGTCTTGTCTCATAGTCTAGAACACGAGCAGAAAACAGTGATACTTGTACAGTAAGTCCTTGTTTTATTTTGCAGGTTTGTTTTAATGTGGAAGTGGATCTCACAGCTTCATGTAAATCAAACAAAGGTGAGTAGGAGTTTTGTGGGTGCTGCTTTTCTTGGGGGGGATGGGTGTGCTTCCCCCCCTACCCCAAATTCCTTAGGTCCATTAGCATATACTGCTAAACACTCAAAAAGCTGTCAAGGAATTCTGCTAGCTATTGAGAACCAAAATGATGAATACTTCAAATTAATTTCACCCTCTACACATTATCCACCTGGTTTCAAAGTACTGAAAGTGTACTTTGCATTGTGAAAGCAGCTGTTAAACTTGCACTTACTCGATTAATAAATAACTGTGTAGGAAACTTGACCAGCTACCAGAATAGTATCTCAAAATTTTAATAATGAAAGTCTCTTGAGTCTGGGTTTGGGTTTTGTGGGTTTTTTCCCCTCAGGGACACTTTTGAGTGCTATTTGAAAGACAAGTCTATGAAGATTTACTGCTGGTACTTATGAGCTGTAGAACTTAGGTGTCTATTTGCAAATGCAAAGTGTCAGTCTGGGAAAATTGTTCTGTAACTTTGGCATTTGTGTCACCCCCCATTATTTTGAGGGAAAAAAGAACTTAGCCCAGATTTTGTTTCTCTTCATGTTACTTGATATTCTACTTCAGGAAAACTTTGGACTGTAATATTAGTCCCTTCTCCATTAAATTTTGTGAAATGTAACAGGGACCAATGTGCTTTAGTCTGTTTTAGCTTGAGTCTTTCAAGAGTATCTTTAGGTAAGGTCCCACAGTTCAGTAAATTCTCTGCTGTGGGGACAGGGCATGATGGACTTGTGTGCACAGGCTTCCATACCAAACAAAAGCTGGCTTCTCAAGTTTCCTGCTTACTATTTGACCAATATGATACAGCTTCTTGTGGTGACCTGGTGTTTTTGAAGAGGTGAGAGTAAGATCCCGTTTACTCAGATGGGCTTGTTCTTTAGCTATAGATGTAGTTTTAAAAATCATAGAATGTTTAGGGTTGGAAGAGTCCTTAGGATCACCCAGTTCCAGCTCCCAAAATGTAGTATGTGCATTTTAAACTAGATGTGTCTGTTGTGTCTTCTGCTCTGCAAAGACTTTTCTTAGTGCTACTGCTGGCAGCTTTAAAATACTGATTACAGCAGAATGCTTTGTGGGGAATTTAAAACAACACTTTGTTCAATGTTGTTCCTTTGTATAATGTACAACTGATTCAGGACGTTTGATTATGGATTGTCTTCTGAACTATGAACAATTAGAAGTAAGCTGTACTGCTGTAGCATGCATATAATCAGATGTAGACAATGTTTACTGCCTTAGCTTGACTTTGCAAGTTTCTAGAATATGCTGCTTTAAGAAAAGGACTAAATACAACTCTGCAAAAGGAAATACTTTATCTGAGGATGAGTGCAAAACAAGAATCATGGCTACAGAAGGGACTTGTATTCTCGGTAAGATTTAGATTGTTCCCTGTGCCTTCTAATGCTTTCAGTACTTCATGTTACAGTTTATATTCTGTCTCTTCTTAATTTATGTATTATCTCATTACTGATTTAAGTGCAGAAAATTAGTTGAGAAGTCTATATAAATAACTATGTTCTTTAAGCATGAGATCATCTGAATGAAACTCCAAAGACCTTTCATCTTAATGGTGGTTTTCTGTGTATAATAGAAAAAAGCTGGTCTCTGAGGGGAAAGTCTCTGCTCTTGCATACATAACAAGAGGACAGAAAAAATGTGTAAAAGAATACACGGAAACAGTGTAATGGCATTTGATCAGTGTTGTTATTGCTTGGAGGAGATCTTGAGGTTCTGACAGTTCTGTAAAGATGACAACTGAATAGTCAGTAAATCAATGCAAATATTACGTGTTTATCAGGGAACAAAACAAAAACCAGAACAAAACAAAAACCAGATCCAGTTATACAAATCTGTGGTGTACCACAGATGCATTGCGTTGCTATGTGTATTGCTTCTTGAGTACTAGTTTAGTTCTGGGACTGAAAAATGAGACAGAACGTTCAGAGAAGGGCAGCAAGGATCACTGAAAGACTTAAAGAACAACCTGCGTTTCCCAAGTGCCTCTGTCTTCTGTCTCCACTCATGAGCGTGGTGGCTGCAGCATCTTCTAGACTTCTAAACAGTGAACTCCCACGACTCAATGCAAACTTGTCCTTTTGTGTAAGCTTATGTCATTTAAACCAATAGCTGAAAATGGGATTTAATGATTTGCTCAAACATTTTTCTTGTACACTTGACCAGAATGTATTTCTTAGTGACTGACAATGTGGTTTCCATGTAGCTTTTCTTTGAGTAAAGGATCTGGGGCTTTTGTTCTTTAATACAAATGCAAAAAATATGATATCCTGGGTTTTGGAAATGAAAAATAATAACCTTTTGCTATTTAAAATACACAGGTGTAAAATACTATATGCAGTGAATGTACTTTATTGGGATTACCATAGTTTTTATTCTTTAAGTTTCTGACTTCCAGGCTGTATCTCCTTAGCTCCATATGACATCCTATCTTATATTAAATATGGGGAAAAGTAAGGAAAAAATAATCTTGGTCTTAGTGTGTTAGTGTGTTAATAGAATTGTGGGTCGCTCTTCTGTGTAACCTGAAGGTGACAGAAGGTAAGTGCTTGAGCTGACTTTTCTTGTAACAGTGTGTAGAGTGAGATCAGATTTTAAGCGTTTGAGGTATCAGGGAAAAACACTTGCTTCCAGAAAGTATCTTGAATGTATTAAGTATTGCTGTACCTAAAAGCAGAGGATGTAATAAATCAATAATAGTACCGTGGATGCTGAAGAAGAATAGGTTATGTACATCATTCTGCACAGGATAAATTTGAGTATGTGGGATGTGTGTTTATTTGGCTTGTACAATGGATCTCAAACAATTTTCATCTTGTTCGTATTGTCCTGGTAACGTCAAGTTGAGTTTTCAGCCATTAAATCACTTATGGTGATGACTTTCAAAACAAAGACCATTTATGAGGGGGGTGACATTATCACATGGAATTGCAAGTTTTCTCTGTTCATCTGATCATGTACAGAGTTATATAGCTTAGGGTCTTTTAAAAACTCTTTATTTCATGTTTGTCGATAAAAGTGATAACTTTCTCCAAGTTGGCAGAATTTTTTGTTCTTAAAGCAAAAAGGTACAAGATGGTTTTTTAGCCTTAACCTGGCACTGCTCCTTTCAGTCTTATTAGGTTTTTAACCCTTGATCACTGAAAGATTATAGAGGAGTATGAGAGCTATTTTGCTGGTAAGGATGAGTGAATATCACTAATATAGTTCATTACACTAAAGTTCTAAATTAAATGAATGAAAACAGAGTGTTCATTTCAGGTAGTCTTTTTATATGTGGGAAGGATAGCATGCTTTAGGAGTTAAGAAGTCTTAACATTTGTGATGCTATTAAAATATGGACAGCAAATAGTTGCCAGCCAAAAAGCATGAGAAATTGCTAGATGTGTTTCAAATTGTGCTGGATGAAAAAGATTTCAACTTTTATTTAATAAGAAATAAGATCAGAATATTTCCAAAGTTGAAAGGTTTTCAAAGATCTGCCTCAATAAAATCAAGTTAAACTGTTCTTAATGTGGTCTTTCAGAAAGCTGTACTGTAAATCCATTGTGCAGCATCGTTTTGTTGTCATGCAAGTTTTCATCTGTGGTCTGTAGGACTGACACTAGCTCATGCAGGTAACTAACCATATAATGAATTGAGAAATATTCCTGTAAAAATAGTCAAATAAACCTGACTAAAATCCTTCCCGATCTGCTGTGATCTTTACAAGCTTAACAGAAGTACATAGAATAGCTTGTCCAAATAACAAGCTGGATGTTTATACTTTAAGAGGTCTTTTGCTCAGTTACTGAATTCGCCTTTCTCTGAAATTTGGATCTATGGTGAAAATAAGACTTCTGTGACCTTGTAGTTGTAGTTGACTGGGGATTTGTACAGTTACGGAAAACAGCTAATTATTAAAGTCAGTTTGTTGCTGTGTATTGGATTTGTATTGGAAGAAATAGTTCTTTACCCAGCTTTTCACAAAAGATGACTGAATTGCAAAAAAAACCTTTGTTTTAAACTGGAAGTCAGTTTTAGATTGGGATATGAAAATTCTGTAGGTTTTGCTTTGGTTGATGAATTTTAAATACATTAAATACATCATTGCTCACACTTGGTGGCCAAGGGAATGTTTTCAGTTCTGTGTGTTCTACACGTGGGGAGTAATTAGATTTGCATACAGAATTTCACCACCACTTGGTGGCAGTACCTGGCTTCAAAAGGACTTGTTTCTGAGCTGATGAAGTGGCTGATTCTGTACTAGAGGTTAAGGGGGAGTAGATTTGTCATAAAATTTCTAAAAGTTAGTGATGTGTTTTAGAAATCAGAATATTTTTTATTTAACCTACTGGAAGGATTTGCGTTGTAAGTCTCTATGGAAAGCCAAGCTATCATGCCTAATGCGTAATTTAAGCCTATTTCTTGAGTTAATACTATTCTCAAGTGATGTATTTAATATTCCCCACTTGAATTATTCTAGCATTTACTTCTAGCATTTTACTTTGATTGAGTAGCGTACTTAAAGTAATTTTAGAACATAAAATTTGCTTCATGGTAGTGTTCTTCATAAGGATGTGTTTTGCAGTTAAATAGAGGACTGCCAAAGCTTTTTTTGCCTTCTGAAATGTTCTCTGCATTTTCACTTTTTCATTTATTAATACAAGTTTTAGGGAAAGATTCCCTAGTAGATTTTTCTGTCAAGAAAGCTGCTAAAAGTTTGTGCCATTACTCATAGTTGTTGCCTCTTGGTTGTGCCGATTCAGCAGCGTGTGGGTCCCAGCTTTTTCAACTGGATAATGAAATGGTTGAAAGTGTGAAGGAACCTGGGGGAGTGGAGGAAGGCAGGAGTACTTAAATTGGCTTTGCTGTGAAGAAAATCATGATTCTAGTGTATAGCACAGTAATTTGACAGCATTTGGCTCCATGTTGAGACTACTTCCTCTTTCTTTAAACCAGAATCTTGCAATGACAGCAAGTCTTTCATTTTAGTATTATTCCCCATGTAAGGACTGTATGAGCCTGGAAGGATGCACTGAACATGTGCTGTTTGTGAAATGTGTCTCTCACTGTGACTGGAGCTACAGCAGAGCGTTCCTAGTAGGAGTGGGTTCTGTGAGGAGGAAGTATTACTGTCTTGCCTGAAAAGCTGATGCTGAGAGTCCAGCATCCTTAGGCCCCTCTGAGATGTGACATGTCAAGAAAGCGTCTAAATAAATTGTGACATAGAAGAAGGATACATTCTGTGGAAAGTCCTGAATTGTAGAAATAATAATAGAAAAGGAGGTGTGACTTGGGAAATGCATGTATTTACATTTGAGTGTGATAATATTACTTACTGGTAATACTATTTTATGTAGTGAGACAGCTCTGGAAAACAGCAGCACTGGAAGAGAGAGAGAAGATTGAGGGGCATCAAGCTATAGTTTTGCTGTGAATGTGTTCTGTATAACTTGGGATAGAGAGAATGTACTGCTGTTATATACCTAATTATTTTTGTGTCATTTTCTTAAGCTGAATGATAAATCAGAAGTTGGTGGTTGGAAACTTTAAAAAAGTAAAAATACTCTTGTAGCTGTATTGCTGGTATTTGAAATGAAAGGAAAAAGTGGATAGTCTGATCATATGGAGCACTCTGAAGAGGAGTAACGTGAGCAGGAGTTGGGATTCCGTGTGTCAAAGTGTACTAAAACAGAATCACAGAATAGTTGAGGTGGGAAGGGACCTATAGAGATCTTGTCCAATCCTCTGCCTTAAGTGGGTGACCTAGAGCAGTTTGTCCAGGACTATGTCTGGACAGCTTTTGTATGTCTCAAAGGATGGAGGCTTTACAACCTGAGCAACATGTGCCGGTCACTGTCACAGTGAAAAAGTTTTCCTTGCTTTCAGATGGAAACTCAGGTATCTCAGTTTGTGCCCATTACTTCTTGTGCTATCACTGAACACCACTGGAAGGTATCTAAATCTATTTGTACCTTCCCATCAGATGTTTGTACATGTTCAACCCAAACTATTCTGTGATAACTGTGTTAATGAGATCATAGTGAGCCTTGTCTTCTCCAGGCTGAAGAGTCCGAACTCAGTCAACTTCCCCTGATATGAGATGCTCCAGTCTCCTAATTGTCTTAGTGTCTCTTTTCTGGACTCTGTCCAATAGCTCCATATTTCACTTGGACTGGGCAGCCCAGGGCTGGACACATGACTCCAGATGCAGCTTTACCAGTGCTGAGTAAAGGGGAAGGCTCACCTCCCTCAGTGTGCTGGCAGCACTCCTCACAGGATATTATTGGCCTCCTTTGCCACATGGCATGTTGCTGGCTCGTGTTCAGCTTGCTATCCAACAGGACCTCTAGGTACTTCTCTGCAAAGCTGCTTGCCAGCATGTACTGGTGCATGGGGTTATTCCTTGTGTAAGACTTCATACTTCCCTTTGTTGAACTTCATGAGGTTTCTGTCAGCCCATTTCTGCAGCCTGTTGCTGAGGTCCATCTGAATGGCAGCACAGCCCACTTAGCTGCTCCACTCAGCCTTGTGTCATCAGCAGACTTGCTCAGGGTACCTTCTGCCCCATCATCCACGTCATTAATGAAGATACTGGACAGTGTTGGACAAGTATTGACCCCAGTTTATAGCTCCAGTTACTGGCCATCAGCTATACTTTGTACCACTGATCACAACCCTTAATTTTTTGGCAGCCAGATAAAAAAGCTGTCTCACAATAAGGATTTTTCTTAATAGACTGTAATGAGGAAAAACCTTCTTGTTTTGTAGTTCTGGTGGTTAATAAACTAAACTACTTGTATCATGTCTGGATAAAGGCAATTTTTAGTACCATACTTGGAACTTAAGAATACATTTGGCTGAAAAACACAGGTAATGGTGGTTTCCATCTGAAAGGGATGAAAAGTGTTTTCTCAAACATTTAGCTGCTTTAGAGAGAAAAATTGTGTGAGCATGTGAGATTGACATGAATTATCTCTGCATGTAAAAGTGCATTTTGGGGGAGAAATAGTGTGTCTTATCACAGAGCATTAAATCTGTATTTTTTACATTTCTATGTCTCTTACTGGAATGCTGCGAAGTCATGTATGTCTGCATTGAGGAAAACTCACACTGTAGTTCTCATCTTTAGTAGAAACTAATGGCACTGCAAGTCAAACTAGATCACACTACTAGAAATCCAAAGTAGACAAAGAGCTGCAGGAACATGGAGATTTAAGTAGGTGGCTTTCTCTATGAACAGGGTTTTGGGGTGCTGGGGGGAATTATGGAAACCTGTGAATTGCTAGACAATATGTGACTGTTCTTCAGTTACCAGATTCAAAGTCATGCTTCTTTTTTACTGGGTAGGCATCTTTTAGAAGTTACCTAACTCACATTGAAAAGTCTCTACCAATGAAACCACCTTAAACTGCTGTGTTAGCACTTCCAAGAGTATTTTTTTGAAAGTCGTACATCTGATTCTTTTGACACTTAAATTGTATTGTAATTTATTTTATTGATTGCAGTATTGAATTTTAGCATGATGCACCCCGTTGTGACAAACTGGTTTATTTTCCCAAGCAAATCAATATTAGAGGAATAAGATTAAAAATGGTCGGTGGCAGTAATGGGATTCTCTCCCTATAATTTCATTCTTCAGTTGTATACTGCTTCCTTTCAGATCTGAGCTGTTAAAGTATCACTCTTTCAACATTTTAGACCACAAGTAAAGTTTCTGAAATTTAAGGGAAGTTTATTTTGTTTCCTTAGTACCTGATACACAGCTTTTGAAGGTAAATGAACTTTGAGAAGAAGTGTGTTTCAGATCTGTTCCTGAATATAACCTTCCTGAAAAGACAGGCTGCTTGTGTGTGGTGACTCTCTGTAACTCAGAGTTTCTCTTCAGTTGATTTCTTCTACATAGCTGTGACAAGTCAGGGAATCTTTGAAGGGTATAGCAAAGTGTTAGACTGCGGGTGGCAATAACTTTGTGTTTCTTTATTTAGGAATAATGTAACGTCTTAGTGTGGCATCAGTCATTTTTCTTGGTGCTTAAAAATATGAGAGTCTTGATTAGCTATGAGAATTTCCAGTTTATGTTTTCATGTGAACAGCTGTGGATGTGAATTGAAGGTAATTCAGTTCAGTGGAACTCCTCAGACTGTAGTTATATTAATAACCATATGCTTGTATGGAAAGTGGGTGTGGGAGGGTAGTAGTCACGGTGTTGTGCATATTAAGCTGTCTCTTACTACAGAGATTTTCATAAAACTCCAGAAGTGTTGAGGTGAATTTGTAGGTTTCAAAGCTAAGTAAGGCAGTCTGCAAATAGTGTCTCTGCTGTGCAGGAGGGAGTGTATTTTCAACGCCTCAGTTTGCAAGCACAAGTAGAAGCTGGAGGAAGGCACGGTGGTCAATGACTCCGCTAGCTGTCAGGTTTTATGGTTCTATTTCCATCTGAAGGGTGGATCTGGATAGCTTTTGAGAAGAGAGAAGGTGGAAAATAAGTAATAGGTATTCTTCTAATGATCAAAATATTGTGGTTTTATTGACTTTGGGTATTCGTATTGCCAGATAACGCCCAAAACTCAGGTAGTGTGAGCTGTGTGCATTACTGTATGGAAGACGCAAAAATATTGTGCAGCTGTGTTCTAAATAACTTGGCTTTCTTGTTTGTTTTTCTCAAGATGTGGCTGGTTTATGCTAATACACTACTGATTCCTCCATTACTCTGTACAAACTTTCATTTTCCAAAGGATTTTAAACATTTCACCTTTGGAGCAAGCTCCATGATTGCTGTTTGCCATGATAAAGTTGTTAAAGGAATAGGCTGTGTAATGGGGCAAAATGCAAGGAGATGCCTCTCTAGTCCTGTGCCATGATGTGCTTAAGCTGTCTCTGGTCTGCTGCTTGATGCCTAAAAATCTGTGACTTTGGTTCCATCACCTTTAATATAATGTGTCATTTGAGAAAGCTTTATTACAGGAGTGCTTGTGGATAAAAATACAGATTTTGTTGGTTTTCTCTATCTACATAACAAAGTCTTGAAAAAAATCTAAATGGGAACAGTACAAATGTGAAACACCTTTCCTGATTCCTAAATATTTGAATAATCCCTTGAGTGTCCTGATCATTCACATATCTGCTTAAAGAATTTGGTTTATGAGGAGTTACTTAGCAAAAGATAAGTATTTTTTTGCTTTCATGACAGCACTGCTGAAAGACGCTGTATTTCTTCATTACTTCAACTAGACTGGTTAAATTCAATCCATTTAGGAGACGGCTTCTGAATTTTTGTCCTACTTAATACTCGCTCTTTTAGCTAATTTGCTTGGTTTTATGAATTTGATGAGAACCCTGATACCAAAACCCACAAAAGCACTTCCTGCTTTTCACAGATTCAGCCAACTTCTTCTGTGCTAATTTTTCAGCTCCAGTATACTTTCAAATCTGTTCTAAATCCTTGTAAAATAAGGCAGACTTTTTTGCAACAGAAACTAGATGTCTAACTACAACTGCTTGTAGGCAACAGTGTACCTCTGAAATGTAAGCTTTAATGAACTAGTATTACATGAAAGCAATACTCTTAATTTGGTGTGTGACCCTGTTACGTAGCAAACGTTGACACTTTGAAATAAGAACTTGGAGATGCTGTAAACGTACTGGTAATAAATACGATTAATAATGTACATAGAACAATGGAATTAAGTACATTTCTATCAAAAACAATTCTTAATGAACAGAAAGTGGACAGCATAGATCTGATGACAGGAAGGTTGCATCTAATCTAAATTACTGAGTGACCCAGGAAGCTTGCTCAGAGGGATTGCCGAATAATTATGTTAATATGCAATTATCACCTCATTTCTGCTGTAGTAACCTCAAGATGTAGTGTAGTAAGGGTGTTATAGCAAGTGCTGATAGTTTGCAAAAATACTGATGTTCAAGATTTTTGAGACAATAAGATTAGCTTAAGGCATTTAAATTCTGATCTGTCAGCTTGAAGATAGATCTGACCTTACACTTTTTTGATGCTTAGACTATCTGGCCACAGGCAGTCATATTTGCAGAACTCATTATGATTTTAAAAACTGGTATTTTATGAAGAAAACCAATATTAAAAAATACGTAAATTTAAAAGTACTTAATTAAATGGGGTGGAATGTGTCTTGGCTGAATAATTGATTGTTTTCTGCTTTTGAATATGAATTTTTTTCTGTATAATAAAGTGTATCATGTAAACCAGGAATAATGCTGTTAACTGCACTATGGTCATTCTAGGCTTACCTGACATAACTGAATTGAATTTGGCCTGGTCTTTTAGATAAAGTATGTTTCAAAGGTATGAACCTGGGATTGTGTGTGCTTGTGTTGGCTTTTTAAGCATTGCCATTTTTACACTTCATGTGTCTTAGGTATATAGCACTAAAGTGCTTAAATAACTGTATGATGTTTGCTCTGGTAGAGGATATAACAAACACTATTGACAGCAAATTTGAAGTTTGATCTCAATGTTTCGTTTTTCAAATACACTAAGGAAGGATTAATTACTGTGTTAGGCAGTGTTTCAGTTTGGGTGTTGCACTTCCTCAGTGATAAGAGTTAGATTATAATGTTTTCCCCAAAATTACAGGATTATGCAAAATACTTTCTTATATGTGTCTAGTTGCACGTATCATTGTTCCTGCATAAATTTCTACACACAGAATAGGTAACGTAAATGAAGTACTGCATCTTGTCTCGGTGTCATCGTAAGACTAAATTACTGTCATTTTATGTGCTTTCATTAGTACCACACTGTTAAAACTGTTTTCTTCTTCTTGTCTGGCACATAAACCAGTGAATTGTACCACCCTGATACCTGGAAAAGTATGACAATTAGTAGAAAATTAATAAAATGTTAGTGATATTATGGATACAGTAAGCATTTCAGGCTTCATTCAAAGATTGAAATCTTGTAGGAACAGCTGATTACCAGAGACGACTTCTAATCAGATCCATATGGAATAGTTCACAATCTCCATAAATACACAGTATGGAAACGAGTCTCTTACAAGATTGCACAGTGTAATGTTTTAGATTCTGCTCTTGATAACTCTGAAGAGAGTCTCAGTTTAAAGGTGATCGTATGGTGCCCCGGCCACTGTTTTAATTGAAGCTTTAACACTAATATTTAGCATCAGTATGGTTTTACATGAAGAGCAACATGGTTTTGTCTTCATCACATAAACCTGTGAAAAGTTTTCAGGAGCCATTCTGATAATGAGGATTGCAGTCTCCAAGCCGGCACGATATTCTCAGTTTGCCTCCCTGCTGTTCAGGGGGTACTAGTGTACTTGTTTTCAATGGGAAGCGTCTGTTCTTCCCCTGAACCCCTCACACCAGAGCAGATGGGTGGAACTTGGAACATGGAAGGTTTTACCTCAGAGATGGTAACAGTGAAGCCACTCATTAACACTGAATTTACCACTTCGTTAGCAACATTGCTTCCTGTTGGGAAAAGCTAATACAGGCTCTCAAATTGACTGAGCATATATTTGTCTACCTCTGCAGTAATAGAACAAGGAAAACACACATCTTTCAGGCAAAACTGGCTTACTAACTTTCTTCTTAACTTTCTGCCACCATGTTTGTACTTTGCTGCCTCATACTGTGTGAAGCTCACTCAGTTCACTTGTAAAATGGATGGAGCTGTTGTGCATCCTTGGAGGTCTCACTTCTTTTGACTTATGCATTACTGATTCTTAGTGCACGTTTGTACTGCCCATTTTTAACTTGTGTACATGATGTAAAGACTCCTGCTGGGTGGTGCATTATCACCATTTTAGGGTGATAGCTTTGAATGTGATCTTATTGGAAGTCTTTATTATGGTGGAAAATTACCCATCTCAATATTTTGTCTTCAGAATAGTAAATAAGTCATATTACATTCAGGCTTAGGTTTTACAAACGTAAAGGATGTTAAAGCATTTGTTTTGTCCTTTTGCCAGTTGTGAACAAAGCAAGCACTGTAACAGAGAATTGCCATGAGGCCGTAGGATTGCATGAATAGCTGTCAAAATGTTGAATTAAAAACTAATACAAATGCTGGATTTATTTTAGAGTGTGACGTATAAAGGTGAAAGTGTTGTTGTTTAACCAGGTTGTTTTCTCTTCTTAGGAGAAAAGGATGTCAAGAGTGATTTTCCTTAATTTTGATGAAGGACCATTGCAGGGAGCCATGGATATTACTTGTGAGTTGTAGCATCTTAATTCAGAGAGTCTAGGTAATGACTCCTTTTTACTGAGATCTATTAAAAATGTTAATTAGTGACTGAAACTAAGTATGTGATGGCAGGAATCAAATCCCCCAAAAGATCAAAGCAAGTAGTACTCTTTAAGGGTAAAATATGTGATTTCTGCAAAATATGGATGTTTCTGGCTCCTGGATGGGTGTTTTAATGTTATGCTTACTGTGTTCTGAGGTTCTATATAAGAGGTAAATGCCAGGGTAGAACTGAAGTTCATGCTCCAGTTTGTTATATACTGATTTTCATGTGTAGGCAGTTCCTTTGTGCTCACTAAGCATTGGGTAGATGCTTTTATGTATGAATGTAAGTCACTTGTAGAAAAACATACTTACGTACGCGAGGCCTCCTAGAGGCAATTAATATGTAGTAGTTGTCAGTACTAATGGATGGTGTTATTATCACACTCTGGATTCAACATCTTTTCTGGTAGGTAAATCCTAATTAAATAATTCTTTCTAATTGGGGGGGTGGAAAGGGAGTTCTCCACCTTTGAAAATGTGCTGGTTTAAGAAGAGCCCTTTTATAATAAGGGAATGGGAAGACATTTGATTTCTTCAGTGAGTTTGATCCTTTGCTGTGTCTCTATCAGTAATCAGATGTTCAAAGTCAGCTTAGCTTTCTCTTTTAATACCAAAGCGAGCACTTCCTCAGGCTTATGTATAGCATCAGGTCAGTTGTATACAAGCACCATGAAAAACAGTGCTACCTTGAGATACTTAGAGATTATTTTAGTTTCGTAGGTTCTAAAGGGAAGTATGTTTTAAAAGCAAACAAACAAAACGCTACAATGTCTAATAGGTATCTGAGTAGCCTTTACTCTGAACTTGTTTTACTTCTAGAACTAAACTAAACTCTGTTTTTGTTAATGTATATGTAGAATATATTTGCAAAAGTCTTTGACAATCTCATTTCCCCCATCTTGCTTGCATGTAGGTGTTCTTGCATGTAGGCGTTTTTGAGCTGGGGTACTGTGCAGTCGCTAGTTCGCTGTATGGTTAGTAATACTATATATATGTATATGTAATTTTTGTAATTGCTGTATTGATTTATTTTAAACATCTTGAATATCCTAAATTAAAAAAAATACATTTCTGACTAGTTCAAAACATATTTTAGATTACAGTGTAAAGAAGGCTGTCAAAATTGCCATTATTCATTTCTGTGATTGCCTGATTCTGTTCTTGTTTGACTTTTAGTGTAAATGCACTTAATGGACAGACCAGCAATATGGATGATTTAGAGATAAATACTGAAGTCACTGGTGCTAAAGAAGAAGAAGAAATCCTCTGTGATGATAATTTCATATCTGAAGAAGAAGGTGGCATTCTTAAACCACAGGAGAGTGACACGTCGTTTCAGAACAATACGTTGACTCTGCCTGAGGAGCTGTCAAGGGACGGATCTGAAAAAGCCTTAAGTGGAGGCCAGGCTTCTCTATTTATACCCACTGGTGCTCCTACTGTTTCTAACGAAAACTTTATCTTGTCTAGAGGAACTGCTGTTAACGGACCAGTTTCACACTCCACCTCAGCTAAGACTTCCATTATGAATAAAGGCAGTGTTTCATTAACCACTGGACAGTCTGTAGGTCATCACACAGATTCCTGCTCAACTTTGACAGTGGTTCATGATCTTCAGCTGCCTGCAAAGAGTACAACACAGAAATCCAATCAGCACCAAGTTTTATTTTTGTTACCTGATGTAGCACATGCTAAGAACCTGACTCATTCCATTAAAAATCTACCTACCTCTGCTTCAGTTGGTTGTGATTCACAGAAATCAGTAGGAAATAGTGTAGATAGCACTTTAGTAGGCCAAGTAGAAGTTTGTGAGGATGATAAAAATTTACTAGTAAAAGATGATTGTGTCGATACATTAACAGGCATTTCCTCAGGTACAGGTGGTTTCAGATCGGGATGTGATCCCAGCTGGGATCCACAAAAAGAGTTTATCCAGTTTCTGATGACAAATGAAGACACAATAGAGAAGTCTCCCATTCACTGTAAAGTAGGCTTAGAAAAAAAACGGAAAAGGAAAATGGATGTTAGTAAAATAACACGCTATACTGAGGACTGTTTTGGTGATACCAGTTGTATACCTAGTAAATCAAAACTGTTAAATGTTGACTTCTTAGAGCAGAATGAGGAGCTGCAAATGGTAGAACCACAAAAATACTCATTGAGTAAAGTAAAGCCTGAATCCCCAGATGAAGAGCTGGAAGCTGTTGATGCTATCCAGCAGCTCATTTACAGTCCTACTAGTAACTGTGCAGAAGATGCTTCTCCTGTTCACACTAGCACTTTTCTTACCAATACTTTACAAAATAAATGTGAACAGGATGAATCTGAATCGCCATCCACTTTCAGTACTGATGAACCATCCTTTTATCCCTGTACAAAGTGCAATGTGAATTTTAGGGAGAAGAAACATCTGCATAGGCATATGATGTACCATTTAGATGGGAACAGTCATTTCCGTCATCTCAATGTCCCCAGGCCCTATGCTTGTAGGGAATGTGGAAGGACATTTAGAGATCGCAATTCACTTCTTAAACATATGATAATTCACCAGGAAAGAAGGCAGAAACTGATGGAAGAAATCCGTGAGCTGAAAGAACTTCAGGATGAGGGTAGGAGTGCACGGTTACAGTGCCCACAGTGTGTATTTGGTACCAATTGTCCCAAAACGTTTGTGCAGCATGCAAAGACCCATGAAAAAGATAAAAGATACTATTGCTGTGAGGAATGCAATTTCATGGCTGTGACAGAAAATGAACTGGAATGCCATCGAGGGATTGCTCATGGAGCAGTAGTCAAATGTTCTATTATCGGTAGCGACATGTCCCAGAGGAAAGCACAGAAAAAGGCGTCCTTGAAAGATCCTTATTTAGGATCGTCAAAAAAGTCATCAACATATATGTGTAAGATGTGTCCTTTTTCTACGTCAACTAGAAGCATTTTAAAAAAACACATGGAATATTTGCACCCAGCATCATGCATTGATCCCTTTGGTAGCCATCTTAGACTAGACAAAAGAAAAGGCAGCATCATAGAAGAATCTTTAGAGTTCGGTAGCAGGACAAAACAGTTGATCAAACAATCTTCTACTTTTCCAAAGAACTCTGTTTTAAAACAGGATGTCAAAAGATCATTTGGCTCTACTTCACAGTCCAGTAACTACGCAAAACTTCACAAGAGGCCCTACAGGATACAGAAGGCTCGGAAAAGCGTTTCACAGACATCTGTAAGTGTGTGCAATCTAAATTCCACAAACAAGACCTTTTTGATTAGAAATAGCATTGACCAGAAACCTAAGTATTTCCATCAAGCAGCAAAGCAGAAAGCTAGTGTCAAAGCACGTGGTAATAATTTGTATAGGCACAAATATGAAAACTACAGGATGATTAAAAAATCTAGTGGCTCTTATCCTTTGCATTTAAAAAAGGAAGAGTCCAACTCTGTCAGTTCTTTACATTTATTTTCCTCATCAAGTAGTCCCCGTAATAATTGTTTTGACATGGATTCAAATAATCTTGATTGCAAAAGGGCAGAAGGCTGTAAAGCTCGTAGGCGTGTAGCTGTAAAAAGAGTGATTAAAGAATCCAAGAGGGAAGGCTCTGTTACAGGAGATGATTTGGATTGCTATCCAGATTTTCTGCATAAAATGACTGTTGTTGTTTTACAGAAACTTAACTCTGCTGAAAAAAAAGACAGCTATGAAACGGAGGATGAAAGTTCATGGGATAATGTTGAACTATGTGATTACACTACACAGTCCATGGAGGATGAATCTTACAGTGATATTAATCAGGAGCATGTAAACCTATTCCCCATATTCAAAGGTAAAATGGAAGATCATGAAGCTGGTGATAAATCTTCACTTAGTTATGAGCAGAATGATGGCTTTTATTTTGAGTATTATGAAGATGCTGAGGGTAGTAACTTCCTGCATGATTTGCATGATCCTCAGAATTTAGAAAACGTAGGATCAGCATTGCCAAAGCATAATTCAGTTTTCCATTGGACTGATTTGTCGCTTGAAAAGAAGTCCTGCCCATACTGTCCAGCAACCTTTGAAACAGGTGTTGGATTGTCCAATCATGTCAGAGGACATCTTCACAGAGCTGGACTAAGCTATGAAGCCCGTCATGTTGTTTCACCAGAACAGATAGCCACAAGTGACAAAATGCAGCATTTTAAAAGAACTGGAACAGGAACTCCTGTTAAACGTGTTAGAAAAGGTAAGTTTGGGGGAGTTCTGTGTTTTATTTCGGTTTTTAATTTGTGTATATGGTAAAGGGGACAAAGGGATTTACTGAGCACTAAGCAACACTCGCTTTATCTTGTAAAACCCCTTGTCATTGTGATTTGTTGTTGTGATGTTTCACTGCCTATAGTTGTCAGAAAACATTATTATTGTTTCCTTTGTAGCGATTGAGAAGTCTGAAACTTCCTCTGAGCATACGTGTCAGCTCTGTGGAGGCTGGTTCGATACTAAAATTGGATTGTCTAATCATGTGCGAGGACACCTGAAGAGGCTTGGCAAAACCAAGTGGGACGCTCACAAGTCTCCAATCTGTGTTCTGAATGAGATGATGCAGAATGAAGAGAAGTATGAAAAAATCCTAAAGGCTTTGAACAGTCGCCGCATTATTCCCAGACCGTTTGTTGCTCAGAAATTTGCATCAAATGATGACTTTTTATCTCAGAATGTTATACCTCTTGAAGCATACCATAATGGCCTAAAGACTGAAGATACATCTGTGTCTGCATCAGAGGAAGAAGGGCTGAGTTTCCTAAATGAATGTGATGAAACAAAAGCAGTACTACATAATGAAAAAAAAAATCAGTCACTTACACTGATAGAACTCCTGAAAAATAAGAGGTTAGGAGAAGAGAGGAATCCTGATATTTCTCCTCAAAAGATTCATAATCAAACTGCAAGAAAGAGGTTTGTTCAGAAATGTGTTCTTCCATTAAATGAAGACAGTCCATTGATGTATCAGCCGCAAAAAATGGACTTGACTATGCAGTCAGGTAAGAAGATGTTTCTAGCCATCTTGACAACATTTCTAAAGAATCTGTTAATTCCTAGAGAATGTACAAGTGCAGAGTATTTTATTTGGGATTCTGTTCATTTAATTCTTATTTCATTTCCAGAGGACACTGACTGCGAGCGGTAGCACAGCAAATTATTCTGACATGGTTTTACTAAAGTGAAAAATAACCCTCAGCAGCACTGAAGGGGTTTTGTATGGAACAGAGTTCCTGTTCTGCATGTGGCTGGGCATACAAACTCAAAGCGGACATACAGTGAGCCTCAGTAAGGAACGAGACACATCCTCCAATACCAAGCTGAAGTGTCCATGCATATTTGGTAGACTTAACAGTTCTGAAATGTTTGGGCTGCTAACCCTGTTTCTGGGCATTAAAACAGCTGGTTTGGGAGGTACTTCACTGAAGTCTCTCAGGTTTGTCCGAAGCAAAGTCTGCTCAAACTAACAGAACTGTTGATACTGTTATAAACACATAATATTGCAAAATGGTGAATCACTGTCAACTAATTCTGATGGTTCTAGGCAAATGTACTCTTACAACATAGGTTAATTCTTGTTTTGTTTCAAAATTGCGGCTGCTGTGAGGAACTGATGCTTGCTTAGGGCCTGTCTGTCCTGAGTGAAGACTGCTGGTTCAAGCTTTGTTGGAGTACAGTTGTAGCCAGCAGGTTTCTAATGCACAGCCCCTGACCCATAAGAACCTAGATTGCCCCTCCACTGAGAATTGTGCTAATGAAACAATTCTGTAATCAACTTCCTCGATACTCTGTATACTAATAGAGCAGGTTTTTGAAGTGATATTTTTAATCTGCTTGGCATAGTAGACATTCTGGTCTTGGGGAATTCTTACAACATCCTTTTTAACATGTACGTAGAGCTTGCATTTACCCGTTTCTTATTTGGACACCTCCTTATAGCGCTGCAGGAATCTTTAGATTGAGGAGCAGGATCTTATTTTTATACCCCTGAATATTTTTTGTTCTGTTGGTTTTCTTGTTGCTACCCAGCACAGGTTAGTAAAACTGGCAGTGCCTAGTACTTTTTCACCTATATTCTTGTCTTCCCTTAAACATACAAACACAACAATCTGACATGCTTGGAAGTTCTTTTAGGGGACTACAGAAGTGTGGCAGTCAGTTTCTTAACAAAGGTGGCTTTCTAAAATGACATAGTAGAGGTGGAACAGAATTACATCTCTTGTCTTCTGGACATCGGTGGTTGTCCTTTAAGACAGGAAATTGCTTAATAAAGGAAGTGTATCTTTGACAGGCTTAATGATTTGAAAAACAATGCTAAAGGAATAGCTTGCCAAACCTGACACTCTGTATTGCTTTCTGTTATGATATTTACTGCTGAATACTAGCTAGTTCCTGTTTGGTTGTGATGAACAACCAGGTAAAAATAAACACGTGCTCGTATAGTACTAACAGTTACGAATGGGACCCTGTAATTATCTCTGGCTGAGGTAACAGAATTTGAAACCAACGCACTGCGCCAGTTGAGTTAATACGAAAATACTTAATATCAAGTTGAAATTCTTCTGTTTTTCCTTAAAAAAGGCAAATATTTCTAATTCTGGTTTTAGTTTGTATAAAGGTTTTTACCAGCCAAGTATTCTTCTTCTGTAACTTGCCTGAAAAACCAGCATGTCTTCTGTGGGCTGCTGGAGAATAGCATTCTTTCTTTCCTGCAAACACAGGGTTTCCAGCTGAGTAGTTTTAGCTTTTTCTGTTTATTCTTCTAATAATTTATTGGTAGAGAACTTGAAATGTTACTTGACCAAAACAATGTCTCTTTGGTAAAACAAAGGGAGAAACATTACCGTGAAGGTGAACAGGGGATGAGTTATAATGGTTTCTTGGTTTCTTTGTCTGGTAAGTGAGGAGTTCAGTATTGTTTCACTGCTTTCCTGTGATAAATAGCATGTTACTCTGTTGATCATTTATTTAGCACAAAGATTTTAGTAAAAAACTTCAAATCATTAACTTTCGTTATTGATTGTGCAGCTAAAGTAATGAACAGAAAATGCACTGAACAAATTGTTCTGTCTTAACAGCTGTTCAATGCTGTGTTTTACCACCTTTTTCTCCAAGCCTTCGACAGCAGCCTAATTTAGTGTTGAGCTCTTCAGTCTTGTGGATAAAACACTTTTAATTACCGCCTTGTCAATGAGACTGCTTAAATTCCCTTTATGAGAAATGTTGCAAGCTCTGAAATTTCTCAAAAGAATTACGCTATTCAAATTGCAGGATTGTATTTTGGGACTAGAGCTTCATAATGTGGAGATCTGTAGGAACATGATAGTAGGTATTAACTGCAGAGTAGCCTACTGAGCTCAAGTTGCCTCCTTTCTGTTCTTTTTCAAATAACATGGTTTGGCTTAAAGCAGTACATGGAAAACTAATAACAGTTAACTTGGATCCTTCTAATATACTAAACAATTGCGTCAATGCAGTGAATATATTTTAAACCATCTTTATTGCAGAAAACTTTTTACAACGCTTTGAGAATTTCATTTTTTGAAGAGAGAACTGGATTATAGTTTTCTTTTGAATGATAGGTATGCCTGTGAAGCTTAGAACGTGTGTGCATTGCAATACGACGTTTACAAGTGCTGTTAGCCTGTCCAACCACTTACGCGCTTATGCACGAAAGAAGAGTGCTGGACTTTTGACTGGGACAGGTATGTTTTGTTACAGATGTAAAAGCAAGTCTGTCTATGCTACATTTTCCTCATCAGACTGGACAAAAGCATATGTTAATTCAGAATTATTTTGAAGCTTCTACTGGTAAACAGTTGATTTGCCATAAAACTTCAGCAACTTGTAAGCAAAGGTATGTTGCTGTTGTCCACTCTCATGCCTGATTTTCATTCTTATTCATTTATTTTGGATCCAACACTTAAGGTATGTAAGCAAAACTGAGAGATGGTTGCTTAAATTCATTCTCCTACAATATCACAACTTCCAAACCAGCCTTCTAATGAAGTGTTTAAAAGTACCTCACTGATGAGAGGGGGGAAATAAAAACCAACCCCACAACAAACCAACAAGTAATTTTTACAATCTAGCACATGAAATTACTAAAAGTACTGTTGTTCAGATAGGAAAAGCAAGTAATTTTACAGTTTGTGTATTTCTGGCAACATACTGTATGCAGCTGGTTTCATTTCTTGTTTGGCTCACAACCCCAGAATTACCTGGTCTGACGTGGAGTGAGTGCAGTGCAGCATTTGGCACTGCAATTAATGGTTTTTATTAAAAACCACTTCACTTTGAAATTCCTTGAATACTGCATATTTTGCCTGATTTCCAGAGGCCTGCAGTTTGGTTGGCTATATAGGCAGTTTCTGAGTTCAGTTGGATTATTGCTCAGATTAGTGAGACTTTGTATGATCTATAGCAAATTGTGGAGCAGAGGTGGAATATAGAGAGGAAGTCTTGGAAAGACTTGGAAAGAAATAAGGGCTATTCAGTAATTAAGAAGGGCAACCATCAGTTTTCTGTGTCAACAAGCGCAGATTTTAACTGCAGATGTAATTTATTATGCTAGGAATGACAAACTGAGTTTGGGGCTTTCTTTGCAGAAGGGTAAAAGAAATACTTCTACAGGCAGGGCCTGTGGCTGCCAGCTCTTATGTTACATTGAATTAATGATATAACATAATAGATTTAGAAGGAAGTCAGCAGATGCAGTAATACCCTATACGTAGGAGTATATGCCTTTAGTTAGTGAGTCTGAAAGGTTTCATACTTAGTCAGTAGAAAGATGATGATAGTGGACATCATTTACCACTGCTGTGATTTGATGTTAGCTGTGTGGTAAGTTACTTTGCTTATATACCTACTGGTGACTTACTTTCCAATAGCTGTATATTTAAATTGCATGTTGAGATCTCCAGTGGAGGACACACTGTGGCACACAGGATAGTACACAGAAATTGGATCCTGGGCAAGCTCCTTGTAACTCAGCTTCCCTTCTGCTGAATGGGAAAAGTGAAGGAAGCTCGTTCAGGTGCTTTCAGGGATATTTGTTTTATTTAAGAAATGTATTTTTCTAGCGAAATAGTAGCATACTCATTGGAGCAGTGGCCACTTTCTTTAAAAGAACTAAGAGAAAAGTCCTGAAGCTTGTATCATTGGACCTAGAAGTTTGTTTAAAATTAGGTTAGAAGCAAAATGAGGTTAGAAACAAAGCTGAAAAAGAGAAAAGAAAAAAAAAAGGTTAGAAACAAGACTTTAAAACAACCCAAATCTTTTGATTGCAGAAGCTGGAGCTGATAAATAAATTTGAAGATAAATAGGCTGTACCATGTGGTTAAAGGCCTGTCACTGAAGCCAGTGACTTAGGCTTAAGTTCTAGCAATAACTTCATGCAACCAATGTTAACTTAGTCATTACTATTAAAACTGCTATAACTCTGCAAAGTTTGTAAGCTTTGCTTGTTGTCTTTTCATTTGAGCAAGCTCAATGCATAGCTCATAGACCAGAAAAATAAGCTTTTAAGAAGTGGTTTTATTTGATATTCCACTTTATATTATAAACTTTAGTGAAGATAAATGTTTTAATGCAGCATTTCACTAGCACACACTACTTTTAAACTTTGCTATGAGTGTTGCTCTTGGGGAATCTCAGGGGTTTTTTTATTAAAAGATGGTTGCAGTTGAGAACAAGATGTCTTTGGTTTGGCTTCAGCCTGGAACCTGTATGGAGGCAACGAGGATATGTTCATACAGAAGGTTCCTTCTTCTGCTTTCACAAAGCCTTTGTTACATCTTCTAAAGTAAATGTAACTACCAAAAAGAGAAATCATGTTGCTTGAATACTTATCTCAGTTTCTTGCTGTAGGTCAGTAATTGTGTGTAAACATGGAGTTTTGTTAACTGGTAGTTGTTATGGAAGCTGTCTAGGCATTAGTGTTTAGTAACAAGTGCAGTGATCTCTGCATATCACCAAAGGGAGACCTTTCCCAGCACTACATTAGCTAACGTGACTAGTCTGCTCAGTTTTGCAGTTTGTCTGCATGTGGTTTTGATGTTGACTATTACATTGCTTTCCTAGCAGATCCCCTGCTTCTTCAGAGTCAATAATTGGATCACATTTAGTTTGTTGAGGGGGGTGGGGGGTGTTTTTATTCCAAATACAACTTGACAGTTTTAGCAATATAATACACATAGTTAAGCGTAATGGGAGATCTTAAGAATGGACTCAAGAAAAACATCCTAGATGTGCAACTTTATAGGCTGTTGGTGTTTCCTACATTAGTGTTTATTAAACTTAATTTGTGCCTGTAGTTACGTGGTATGGATCCACTGTATAGCAAATCCTTGTCTAGGTCCATTTGGATAGTTACTTTTGTATCTGCCTGCATCATGGCCTTCAGATGTCTGAGTGGAACATGAATTTGTTGTTGTTGTTATGCGGTCTGATTTTGAACAACATAATTATTTAATCGCTCATCTTTAGTAGATGACAATCTTGTATACCCATTTCAGTTACGAGCAACACATCAGTGTTTCTCAGAGGATGTGGCAGACTTGCCTCTTTCTTCTGATTAGAGCACTGGGCAGACTTATGCAAGATTTTCACAGTGCATCTTGCTCTTCTTGGTACAGTTGTATATCCAGGCTTCCTTTTCTTCTTTCTAGGCCTCTGTGGTCCCTCCTCCTCCTCCTCCCTTGAGTCTTTTGATACTCTCTTGCACCCTGGCTTTTTACATCTTCTCTTTGCTGGCTATTTTCACATTCTTAAGTCTCTTCTTTCCAGCTGTCATCTTCTGGGTATCACCATTCTTTTCCTTCAGTCTTTGCTTCTGTAGATGGGGACTGCTTTTCCAGAAGTTTGGGGGAAAACAATAGAATACAGAGCAAGGGGTTTGGCCTTTGAGCCAATAGTATGACTGAAGTAGCAGTTCATGCAGCCATTGTGCTTCCAGATAATTTCTAATACTGCTTTGTCAGAATTGTAGCTTTGGGAAGTTGACTGTAGAAGCATATGCAGCTACAGCAGAGATCTGAGATCCACTGGCTTTGCATGTCTGTATTCTGTGCTGCTACACTTAAAATTGATCAACTAGCACAATAAGCTGATTTTTAGTACCCCATAAAATCCTTCAGGTAGTAAATCACTGGAGGGGATTTTCAGATACATTTTACTGTGCAGTATTGATGAGAATAGATTGCAAGTGATTGAATCTGATAATTCATTATTCCTTTACTTTTTAATTGGCAATGTTTTTAAATGGTTAATTGATCCATTTATGTGTGCAGTTGTTCTGCTTGTGTTAGCTTAAATATGCTGTGGCAAAAGTAATGAAGTCTGGATAAAGACCCAGCTTCAGTCTTCCTGGAATGAGAAATGTTCCGTGTTGGGGTACATAAAGTGGAGCATGATTCTGTGCAATTCAGCATAGATGACCTTTAATTGTGAACTACAGGCCAAATGTTATGAAATGAGGGACCCATAATTGTGACTTTCCTAGTTCATGCTGTCTTAGGCATGCTCATTTAAGCCCCCCGTCTCCATCTGCTTATAGTCTTTATTGGTAAGCAGTCACAGAGTTAAAGAAGGGGTTTATGTGCAACCTTTTTACTTAGCATGTGTTTCTTGGAAGAGGTTTGATGAAGTGGTGTAATTGGTTGTTTACAAAAAGTTTTTGGAATAGCAACTAGGAAACACTGGGCAACCACGCTTGAAGGAAGGAGGCTTCTTCCAAAAAGAAGCCTTTATGGAGAATGAGGATAGTTTGGGAGCTCTGATAGCCACAAAGTAGGCATTAATGGTAGGTTGTTCCTGTGTCTCTGGCAATTTGCTGCAATTTCCCTGCCGCTTACTAGAACTGAATATCCTTGGGCTCTTCCTGAAAGTGATAAAAATACATTTTCTGAGGAGGTCATGCCTTGTTACAGTAAAGGATTGGAAGAACAGTAACTTTTTGGTCAGAACATGGCTTTCTTACAGGTGAGGCAATAGCGTGACGTACTTGATGCTTGCTCTTAAGCGTCGTTATCAGCAGAATACTTAAATGTGTGCATGCGACTTCAACTTGTTACTCACTGGATAGACAGTGGATGTATGTGACAGTTACCGGTGCACGTCTCTGATGTCGGAATTACGTTTTTCAGTCAGCTTTACCCAGCTGTTACTCTTTCTCCACTTAATTTTCTGCTTCATGGGAGTAACTTCAAAACGTACTTGTGCTGCTTCGTGCCCACTAAGTGAAGGAATACGTTCACTAGATATAAAAGAAAAAGGGAACAAAAAATAATCTTGCTGAACACAGGTTTAGTATGCTTGCTGTCTTTCGGTAACAGCTTCTTGCTCAGGCAAAAATCTGCTTACAGTCTTAGGGAAGTTACTGGGAGAGTGCATTGAGTGATCTGAATGTTTTTTTTTCTGGATGTCTTTCATGGTGATATTTTATGACCTTTGTTTTGTGATTGCTTTATCTGGAGATTCTGTCCTAAATGGCTCAGAGAAGATGCCCATTCTTTTGTTTTCCTTGTTTTCTCATTCTTGGAAAAGGTACCTTTCAAGGAAGTAGAAAATACCTCTCAAACATTATGGCAGTTCTGTTTATGTTACTGTCTGTTTGCTTGCACAGTACCTTATAGGGGTTTTTTTCTTAGAATATTACACACATACAAAGCCATTAGGTTTCAGGAACTCTGTTGCAGAAGACCTATTCAGGTTTAGCAAGAAAGTGAAAGCTCTGTGAAATGCTTGGGATGTATGTGAGCAGAATCTAATTTCTTGATGGGAATTAATTTCTTACGTTTGCTAATGTGAAGGAAATAAGCTAGTTCTTGTTTCAAATGCATGGAAGCTGCTCTAGAAGGAACCTGCTGTCTACTGCCTTTTTTTTTTTTACTCATATCAACTGACATCAACTAGCATCAGGCGCAACTCATGGATGTGTTTGCATTCAGATACTGACTTCTGTTCCCTCCTTCCCACAATGTTCTGCAAAATGAGCAATAATGGGAAAGCTTTTGCCATAATAACTGCTTCAGACACCTTGTCCCTTCTGCAAGTATTTCCCTTCAGAGAATGGGTATCTGGGTTTCAGTATTTTATGTGCTTACATGTCTGGTAGTGGTATTACGGATGTTGTGGTATGTATTTATACTACTTGGTAGTTCCTACAGCCTGAAAGTTAGTTGGATTTTTTTCTTCCTAATTATATGAAGAATAAGCTTTTGATGAGACCATAAAACATTAAGAACCTATTGCTTGTTCGCTTTTCCAGAAGTTATCTTGGCCATTTCTATTTCTCTCTCTCCCCCACCACCTCAGGTTACTGCCTTTATATCCAGACTGCTTTCATTGTTGCTATCAGAAAATATGCCGTTGAGCCTCATCTTCCTAATGATGGCTTGACCCAGGCTCTGAAGGAAGTCTCTTCAGGTTGATATCTGCTTTCTACTTGTTTGATTAGTTGTCTGGTACCTTCAAACCTCAAAAATTCATTCTAAGTTTTCTAGATAATATAGACATCTTCAGATCTGGGGATGGAACTGGGAAATACTGGGTATACCTACAAGTTAACAGTTTGGCTACAGGGTAAAAGCTTGAGGGGTGTTCATTTGGAGGACATAACAAATGCAGGATGTGTGTTCTTTAAATCAGCATGTTTTGCCTCACCAGATGATGTCTTACGCTTCAGAATACTGAGATTTATTCTTCTGTTTTGTATTACAGGGGTCAAAACTTAGACAAGTGTAACAATTACTTTGTTTTTCTTTTACTGTTAAGATGCTCTAGTAGCATAGCATTTTGCCTTTGTGGTATCAAGAATACCTCTTGTCACTGTCTTTCGGGTTTCTCTGGAGTTTTAGTGTCAGTGTCTTAAAGTAGAGCTAGATTTACTTCTCAGTTCAAGCAGTCCCAAACATCTTGATTTTTTCTTGAGATTTATCAGCTGTTTTCATCATAACAATACTAACTCAGTTTAATTCCCTCATCCCCTAACTTTGGCTGCTGCTTAAAGTCAAACTTCAGGTTTTGTTAACAGATTTCCTTCGCATCTGTTTATGGGAGGTACAGACCTCAATGCTGACTGAGCACAGTTGGCTATGTGTTTCCTGTTCACACACATTAATTTCATACATAGTTTCAGATGCTTAGACTGAATTTCAGAAGTGGCTTTGCCATCCCTGTTGATTGTCCCACTGTGAAGGACTAACACATGATTCTTACAAGATGCATTAGAATTCAGACAGGAGTGAGGGAAGCTTCATTTGAAACTTAAAATGACAAACTTTTGCTTTATGTTGAAAACAAATAGCAGGTGGTTTATTCAAACTAGAAATTCTTGATTGTATTAGCTGAAAGCTACAACTTTATGAAGTTGTAGCCTGGTTGAAAATGAGTGGTCTTACAATGGTCCTTGAAACACAAAACAAGTTCCAAGATTTTGACAGCATTTTATGCATGAAGGAGAATTTCCAGTGGTGCTTTGCGGCTGTTGCATTCTCTAATAGGTTAGTAGGTGCTTGCTGATACTAAAACAGCAGTTTAATGCCAAATGTCAAATTATCTAGTCTTCTAAAGGGCAAGCACTGTGCTAAGCTAAAAAAGCTTCACGTGTTTTGCCAGTAAATTTCCTAGAGCACACTGTAATTGTTTTCAATTTACATTATAATTAAATGTAGAATAACAAGGAGGTAAATGTCTTTTCACTACTGCTATAGGGGATGCTTACTAAATATCTCTGTTTGGTTAACACTTATTGAAGTATCACTTTCACATATGGAAATTTCTCTTCCTAGCTTTAGACTGTAAGCAAAAGAAGTCAAGATCAAGATCTGGAAGCAAGAAAAAAATGCTGCCATTACCTCATAGTGCTGATGAAGTTTACATACTCAGATGCAGGTACATAGGATTATTTTATTGAATTAATAAAATAATCTTTAGAGCTCACTAAGTTTAGTCATAAGAAAATTTAAGATTATATCCTGTAAATGTGTTTGTATTAAATTGAATAATAAGGGAGGGGGAAACGGTAGCATATTTTAATTAACTTGAGCGAGAGGACTTGAATCAATCATATTCAGGCATTAGGTTGCCAACTGTTTCTCTAGCTAAAATCTTATAGGTCATGTCTGAGTAATATTCAGTCCTTCAAAAGAAACCTTATGTAAGGACAGACTGTTATTGCTAGTGTTAAAAATGTGAGAGTGTAAGCTGTATAAACTGCAGGGGTTTGTGCTCAAAGTTACTATAAATGAACTCAATTACTAACGTTTTCAGCTAAAATACATAGAAACAAGCTTCAAGAAAATTAAGATTTTCCGTGTAATGTCTTGTCTTTATAGTTTTTCAGTAGAGCTAGATATATCTTGATGGAATAATTTTAATGTCTGCATAGGTTTTGTGGTCTGGTCTTTCGAGGACCTTTGTCTGTTCAAGAAGACTGGATAAAGCACTTGCAGCGACACATTGTCAACGCAAATCTTCCACGGACTGGAGCTGGCATGGTTGAAGTCACATCACTACTTAAAAAGCCTGCTTCAATTACTGAAACTTCGTTTTCTTTACTGATGGCAGAAGCAGCATCATAGAGCAAGGAAACATTTTAAATTTTAATTGGATGTAAATTTGAAATACTTTGTCATTTTTTAAAATAAATTGCTACACTAAATTATGTTTATAAATGCTAAAGACAGAAAAATAGAGGAAGTGGATTACAGTAACATCAAAAGAAATTGAATACTTAACAGTTACAGTAAGTAGTCTTTATATTTTATATAGGGTGGAAGATGTGTTTTTAAGGTTTATTATGTTTTTGTCAGTTACTGTGTTCACTATCAATACAAGACCATTACATGTATGACAGCCATTTTTAAATTGTTGCACATGGGTACTTAAAAGACAGATTTTAATAAAACAAAGAATCCATGTTCTCTTCAGTGTTACCCAAATCAAGGCTCTGTTTATTCCAAAAAAGAATTACATAGTAAAATAAGATATTATTATATTTTGTTTGTATGTATGTAGTGTTTTGTATAATACCAAGAACTGCTAATACAATTTACTCAACTTAGGGCATTAAATATCATGTACTTCATAGTTCAAGAGACTGTTTCATTCAAATAGGGCAGTTAGTACTATTCTATCTAGGTGTGTAAGTGTTTTTTTTAAATCACATGAGGCTTTTTGTACTAAAAAAGTGGAGGGAAACTTGTTTAAACAAATTTCTAAGAGAAATATGTACATAATACTGGAAATTTGTGGTAAGGAAATATTCTTTACTTCAGTTGCATTTCTCACTGACAATAAAGTGGTGCATCCATGCTACCTCCTACTTGTCAACAAAGATGGTATTTACCCTTATGTTTTTGTAACATAGTAGATTCAATCCAACTTTCTTTATTACAACGCTTTTTTTTTTTTTAACAAGTTTGTTTCTTTATGACGATTTACTTAAAAGTCTGACTCGCTTACAGAAGTTTGCCTCTCTACTATTTTATTTAACACTGTAGAAATGTACTAATAAGCATTGCTCACTACACGGTTAGAGTAGACTTTTCATTTATAATTCTGTTTAAAAGATTGATCATTTTAGAGAATTCGAACACAGGTTGAAATGTTTCTACATATGAAGAGAATGTTTACAACTTAAAATTTAGAGCTTGTTTTGGATGTGATTATATGTATGAAAACTGTAACACTATGCTCATGCTAAGGACCTACTTACAGAATTACTGAAATAAATGTGCCGTGAGGATGGAAATATGGTGCAGGTGTCTTGGTCATGATAAATTGTGTTTGTTCATTTAAACTGTCTTCAGAACATGATTTTTGTTCAAATTAGATTCCTCTACAAATCAATTTTGTATGCAAGTAACATTTCATTTTACTCATATAGGGTAACAGATACTGTAGTTAAGCCAAGGATATGCATTGATATTTTCTTTATATGTAAATAAAGCTAAAAGCAGTTAAAACAAGAAGAGGAGTATTTTGGTAGAGTATATACATACCTCACTGCCAGTGAAATTGCTTTCCTATGGTATATCTCCTTACCAGAAAAATCTCTAAATAAAAAGGTTTAAAGAAAATCTAAATGTCTATAATGTGAAGCATTTATTTGCATTGTGTGAATTAAGTTTGTGAAATTGATTTGTCTTGCTTGAGATTAGAATCTTCTCATGATCTTAAGTGAAAGTACATTTACTTGCAATAAACTGACTTGTTCACAGACGCATTACATTGGATTGGTGGAAAATGTGAAGGGAAATGTCTGTCTTCCTGTATGTGCACAGCTCAGAGTTAACAGACGAGGCTTGTGAATGTTCTGGTGAAATAGATGGGCTGAAACTGCTCAGCTGTGCAGGACAGGGTCTTGAGACAAAGCCATCCGAGCTCTGTCAAGGCTTTCATTAAATCAGTGCTGTCAGATGTTTTACTGTAGAAGTTGCTACAGATAATTTTAGCTTTATTGTCAAAATTAATTCCCTTTTTTTTAGCTGGAAGATCTGTATCAGTACTGGAGAAAAAACTAGAGTTTTTAGGAAAGGTAACTGGGATGTTGAAGTGTGTTGCAGACAGATTATGTGTATGCAGACTAACACAAGTTTAAAATCAGTGGGTGATTGTGGGATTCTTTTATACACAGTGAAAATGGAAGTTTGTGACAGCAGTGTGTGGAAACAGGATAGAGGGAAGTGATCAAATCACCTTGAATGTTTATAATGCTTTAATAGAGTGCTTGTTTACCTTCTCACCAAAAAAGGTGCTTGTGAGAGCACCATATTTTGTGGCTATTTAACAGATAAATCAATTAAGTGCAAATGATATTTATCTAGTATTGTTAAGAATGCTTGTAAGGTGAAGCCATACCATGCGGAATTTCGCGTTAGCAAATATCTCCATTAGGTTCATAATGATAAAAACCCTAGTTAATTCTGAATTACTTAATTCATTAAATCCCAATAGTGAGCTGGTTTGTGTAACACTAAAATGCAAGGTTGTGTCTGAAGAGCAGGGAGCTTTAGGGCTGATTAGTTTCCAAATGAGATTCATTTGATGAGGAGCAGAAGTTTTCAGTGGCGGGTTTGCATCAGATCCTTGACAATCTAATTTGAAATAGATACAGAAGTTCTAGAACTCTTCTGATTATTAAATTAATTGCATATATGGTTGATGTGGACTGAATGGTTTTTAAAAACTACTGGTAATTGAGTTACCTGTGAGCTTTCTTTAGCCTCTAGTCCTCTGTGGAGCTATTTTCTTGTTTTCTGGTGTTTGGAAATACAGATCTTCTGTCACTACTTACAAGGAGGGAAAAAAAAGTCCCCCTTTCCAGAGTTACAGACATTCTAAATAATCTGTTAGAAGCCAGTTAATTAAATCAGTTGCTTTATGGTACAAATCTCATGTTTTGAGAAGCGTGGCTTGAGAGGCTTTGTGGCAGTCTGTGCCGCAGGACTGGACTGACAGAATTGCACATACAGACACGAGTGTTGGTCTGTTCCCATTAGGTAGGTCGCTTTGGGATGAAGGCTGCAGTGGTGTAGCAGTTTTTGGTAGTGTGTTTAGGCTGTGTGTGTGGAAACTTGGAGATGGAGGCAAGTGCTCAACAAATGTTGGTTCACAAAGATCCGTGGGCACTTAACTGCTATTTGCCATGTACTGCTTCCTGTGCACTCTGAACTATATTAAGTCGGCCACTCCCACAGGTTGAGGCAGTCCAGCTCAGCCCATAGATCCAACTTTTGCATTCCCAGGGCTCATCTCCAGCCCTGGTGCCAGAAGTGAGCTGCTGATTCTTCTCTATGGGAGGAAAAGCACAGAGCAGACAATAGCCATTGGGGAGGGAGAGCAAGCATGTAACGTGCCGCAGGTGGGGATTGTAACAGCTGGGGCTTATGTCCTTGGGCGGACTTTCCGTGTTTGAGCTATGTGTCTGTTGAAGGTCCTGCCTTTTCAGCCACGTTCAGGGAAATCACCAAGGTCTCTGAGGTAAGTGGATCCCAGGAGGAATGTGAGTCATGAGTTGGGGCTCAGAGAAGTGCATCCATCCTGAGTTTGAAAAGGTCAGCATCATGGGACTGAGAAGGGGAGATCTTTTCCTGCAGAGCTGGTTTAACTCCAATGCTTTTTTGGGCCAGTTGTGGTTCTGGATTTCCTGTGTATCATTAGAGCTTTAAAGAGGGGTTTCTCATTAAATCTTCTATCTGACTCTGAAAACAAATGTGGGGTAAACAAACAGCAAGTATCAAGTGCTTTCTTTTAACTAAGTGGTAAGGGCTGCGTGCAAAGGCTGTTTAGTTGAGCACTATGGTTAACAGACTTTTCCACTTTTTGTCACAGTAGTTAATGCCCTGGGTACTTAAACACCAGTTGGATATTTAAAATAAAATTGGTTTATATAGTTTTGACTTTGTTTTTTAAATCCTTTTAGGATGGTAATTCCTTAAAAAAGCTGCCTGCATTATGATTTCGGATATTTCAATCCACCGTGCTTTGTAGGTGCTGTTGCCTGATCCATGGGTAGCAATTTTGGTGTAATGGAAACGTGGCCATAGTGCCAGGTCTGTAATCTCTTGCAATAAAATGTTCCTTTTTAACACTGCAGGCTGCTTGGTGTTCTTCCTGTTCGGAGCTGAGCTGCACAGCACACCTGGCTTAACCTGGGGACTTCCATCCTAACCTGAATAGTTGCATGGTGAGGCGAAGAGGACAGGTCTGTTGGCTGTAGCCTTCTGAGAAGTCAGAGGTGAGGCAGAGAGAGGCTATTTACATTGCAGTATTGGGGAACAGAGTGAGGTTTGGGGAGGGAGGCTATTGCCCAAGACAGGAGCCCAAATCGGATGCCAAATCACAAATTACAAAGGTCTCATCTGCACTTACCCTCCCACTTCTCACACTGCACAATCTAGTTTTTTCACCTTCTTTCCCAATTAGAAGCAGTTCGTCCTACAGTGCTAGCTGCACAGTGCCTTCCATGTGCTCCTGGACCCAGAGTACTTGGAAAAAACCAACCTACCTGGTGCTCTGCACCATCTCCTGCTACAGCATGAAAGAAGTCATTGCCATACCACTATGGTATGGCACACACAGAGAACATAAATGCAGGGGTTGGTCAAATTTGGCATGAAAGAATGTTGGTGGGTTTGTTTACTTGTTTAAACAGGGGCTGGAGTGGGGGTTCCCTCCACACTGTCTTGATAGGGTTGATACACTGGCACTGCTTATTCTTATTCTAGTTGCTGATGAACTTGTATTGAACAAAGCAAAGCAGGAAATCCCTGTAACTTTAGTGCCCTGGTCCCCTATTAGTGGTGGAATCACCATCCCTGGGAGTGTTCAAAACCTGTGTTGATGAGGCCCCTAGTGACATGGTTTAGTGGTGGTCTTGGCAGTGCTGGGGTAATGGTTGGACTTGATGATCTTAAAGGTCTTTTCCAACCTGCTCGATTGTATTATTCTATGATTAAAATTTTAATACAGGTCAGCTAACAGCCTTTTATAAAACTTGTTAGTAAAATTTAAGTGTACCAAGTAGAAGAACCTTGTGGTCCAAGTCGCTGGCGCCTGACTGCGCCCAAGCACAGGCAGCCCCAGCCTGCCAGAACGGAGGTGGAGGGGCCTGTATTGCTGGTTATGAAGATGGTTTGCACATGTTACCTGAAGGTTGACATGCTGCTATTTTGGCTAGAAATAAATGGAGTAAATGCATCCCTGTAGGGATGCTTGTCTCTAGGAGGAGGCAAAGTTTGTTATAAAAGCCCTGAAAGACATTTCTTGTGCAGGCCCTGCACACTGTTTTTACTGCAATTAAAACTCAAGCAAGTAGCATCCATGGTAAATGTGAGCCCAGAGACCTCATGATTACAAGTCTTACTGTCCAGTGGGGGAACAGAGGGAGCCCTGGAGCCTTCTCACAGCTTCCAAAGTGCTTGTACTGTACATGTTGTATAAACTGCAGCACTGTTGGGCTTTCTGTCCTATATCTTCACTTAAAAGTACACTTTTAACTCATAAGATCTGAGGGATGAACAAGAGATGATTTCAGGGTTGGAACTAGATGACCTTAAGGTAATTTCCAACCCTGTGATTCTATAATCCCTCTGCTTTTGTGTCAGAGACCTGCAACACGAACTGTGCTTACATGACATATGTATGGTGAGTATTCCTAAATATGTATACCACTTCTTAAACAGCTTATTATGGGAAACTGGAAACTTCACAGTTAAACATCTGTTTGTGTATCTTTAAGCCATCAGCAGCTGTGAATCATGTTTGTAGCTCTCTGTGAAACTCCTCCAATCCATCCTCGCTGCTGCAGCAACTAATGCTGAAGCTCTGCATCCCACTGTGCTCTTTGAAACAGCTTCAGAACAGAAGTGACTTGATGAAGCAGCAAGCAAGTCAACACCATTAACCTGTGTTTTAACCAAATAAGGAATTCCATGTCATCCAGGTACAAGTCCTGCTGACAAGAAATTATACTTTTATCTGTCTCTTGTCTGAATAAAACAATGGTGTGAAAGTAGGAGAAAGAAAAGAGCCTAATTTGGATAAAGCAGCAGGGAAAAAATGTGGGGTTTTTTAAACAAATGAACAAAAACCCCATAGGTTGGAACAGAAACTGCAAACTGGAGAAGACAGTATAAGCTTGAGGTTGGCAGTTGTTTTGGAGGCACACTGCATTTGCTGTGCCTCCAAATCTTCAGGGGTGCGTTTGGGTTCCTGGCACAGGGGAGGTTAGGGCGAATACTATACTTGGCTGAGCAGCCAAGGAATAACCCCAAACTGTTAAAGAAATGGGTAGTGACAGGGAAAAGAGGTTTTAAATCCCATTTCTTGTGTTGAAAGTCAAGTGTACCATTCCCTTTGATATCTGGAGTACATTTACTGGTGCTTTTTAAGTGCTACGTACAAATTCATAGGCATTTGGTCCAATCATGAAGGAACTTTAGCTGCTTTTCCCACATGTGGCCTCAGTCACAAACTTGATGCTGATACCTGAATATTGTGGGTCCTGTTCATGCAGGAATTACCATTCACTGCCTCCAAAAATATCGCTTCACTATTTTTCATCCATCATTTGATAACATCCTCTTCTTATTGAAATAACCTCCAGTACTAAGCTCAGTGTTCTCTGGCTGCAGCTGACCATGAGTGCTAATGAATGACTAAAGACCTTGACCCAGAATGTGAGTGTTCTTCCAGGATCCCAAACTCATTTCTTTGCCCTCAGGCCCCAGTTCCCATCTGGGGATGGTACTTAGCCGCGTCTCACTGGGCTGCTAACCTGACCGTTTTCATTATCTTCATTCCTAGCTTGGTCTGTTTTCCTTTTCCTCGGTTTTTGCTTATATCCACATTTGCTTTTTCTTCTTCATTTTTCATCTCTCTTGTTCTCTAGGACTTTATTTTACCTCTGGCTACCAGTGATGAAGCTTTTTTGGAAAGTCCCATAAGCTATATCACTGTGAAAACAGATAGAGTACTGCTTAGTATTCTTAAAAGCATAGCTAATGGCCTGATTTCTGATTTATTTTATATGGAGGCAGCAGCTGCCTGTGCTTAAGTGATGGGGGAGGAGGAGATGTTTAGGTTTTTGGAAGAAAAATTACACAGAACACAAGTCCCAAGTTATAGAGGTAGTACCAGCCCAGGACTGGCGATGACTTTGCTCTTGGGAGCTCATGGGCAATGCCTTCCACGTCCATCTGGACCGAGAGTACTCTGAAAAACCCAATGTACCTGGTGCTTTGCAACTCCCTCATCTGCTGCAGCCCATGGGCATGAACCCATCTGGGAAAGGGAACATTTTGTACCCTCTTTCTGGTTTGTCTGCATAAACATGGATTCCTGGCTTTGCTTTGCTTGCTTCCTTTTGGGTTTTCCTTCTTTTTTTTTTTCTTCTTTGTTTTGGTTTGTTGGGGTTTTTCTCCTCTGACAGCCTTTCTGTAACCATAGAAGTATTTAGAAAATGGAGCATTTGCTTGAATGATTTTTGTTAAGAAGCAGCTGGTTAGCTTCTTCAAGCAATGCAAAACATGGATGTCTATTAAAAACTGGTAAAATCACATTGGAGAATCCTAGCCAGTTTACTAGTAAGTGATGAATGCAGTAGATAACATGAAATTCTTAGGAAATTGTGATTTCAGGTCTAGGTGTAGAAATTAGCCGAGAGTACATGAGTAGCCCCCTCCACTGCTAGCAGCAAACAGAATCAGCAGCCTACAGGTTTCTGTAATTCGCTGCAATATGCAGCAGCTGGCACAGAATTCCCCCAAGGAATGGAAAGAAGAGAGGGGAAGCCCGGCTTTCCAGTTCTCCTGCTGTAACACGTTATGTGTGCTGGGCTGTGGAAGTTGTATGATGGTCCAGACTACATTTCCTTCATGTTACCTTAGGAGTTGACAGCAGCAGGTATGTTACATGAGAGTATCTGCAGTCTAGATGTGGATGATACCTGCTACTGTGGCAGCCAGATTTACAGTGTCTTTTGTTTTAGTCTCTTTTGAAGCAGTAGGTGCTTATCTTGCTGTCGTCTTCCAGATTTCAGATGTCTTCCCTACCTTAGCAGACTGAAAATGGCTATCCTGGAATCATTGTGGTGTTAAGGTACGGTTAGTGCTGTAACTGGAAGACAGGCCATGGCCAAGGGTGGTGCTGTGGACACACTGAATGAAGCCACATCCTAGTCCTTCAGCTCTCCTGAAGTACTCAGTTAATGTTCAGATGATCTGGTTAGTGCTGGGAGCTCATTGGATAGGAGAGAGGAATTGTGCCTACTGCTGAAAACATTGCTCAGAAGCTACTAGTGTAAGTATTTTCTGGTATATTCAAGTAAAAAGTACAGTTTTACTATTATGCTAGTAAGTATACTAGTATGTTAGTGAAATGCACCTGCTTTAAAATACTCTCCTTGAGAAGTTAATAGGAGAAGAATAAGTGCCAAATGTAGTATCTTTGAGAAACTGGTGCATCTGACATGGAAAAATATATCTTTAGTTTAAGATCAGGTATTGGGTAAGAAAACAGCAGATGTGATTAGACTACTTTGGGGAGCCTTAACAGATGTATCTGCTGCTTCTAACAAAGCCTGTAAGCCTGAACATTTTTTTTTCTCCCATGCAAAACATGGCTTACATACTCTAGAATGGAAAATGCAAGATAAAAAGGAGAGAATTATCTCACTGCAGTATTTTCATTAGGATTGTGCAAGGTAAGTCATTTCCCATAAAACAGGAGGGGGAATGAGCTGTGGAACCCGGGTGTGCTGCAGCAAGGCTGGTAATTAGAATGTAGTCATGCAAAATCACAAGGGGGTATGTAATAAAAGCAAGCTTTAATGTGATTTAATTACCGTGACGGAGTTGCATTCAGTGAGAGCCTGGTCACCCAGTGCAGTGTGACATCCTCCTCTATAGAGATGTGTTTCTGAAGAGGCTTCCACCCCGGCCATCTGGCTCGGCCACAAGTGCAGTGCAGTGAGGGACATGGAGTCTAGTGGGACTCACTGAACTTGCTGTTGTGTAGGCACAGCATCTTGTAACAAAAGCGTGAATATAGCCCTAATTCCGTCTCATGTGGGAGTATGTCATTTAAAAGAGATTAAAGCCTAAGATATAGTGTGTTTTGGACACATGCCTATAAATCTTCACGTGTATCACTGCTCACAAGCACAGTGGGTGAGGGATGTGCTGGGCGGCATGGGCTGTGGCGAAGCACTGCACTCTGGCTCAAGGAAGGTATAGCACTTATGCATAGTTGCAGAAGCCCAGTGATGGCAAGGACACGTGAGCTAGGCTTTCTTTCCTCCACAGCTTCCATTTTGAAGAGTACTTTTGCTTTTAAGGGCCTTTATTTTACTGTTGCCCATATTTTAACTCTGGTATTGTTTGTGTCTGGTTTCTTCTCATCAGTGCATAACTAATGGGGGGCAGTTTATTTGCTTCCACTTCCAAACTTCCTGTGCCATCTACTAAATGTTCTCTAAATCTGGTGTGGTTGTTGCTGTCCTTTAAAGCATAATGGTTCTATATGCCTTTTGCTGGTCCTCAGAGACTACCACTAACAGCAGGCAGGGCAGCTCCTTCTGCTGAAGTCCCAGGCCAAGCTGCCTTCCAGGAAGCAACTTCTTTGGGAGTGGATTTCAGTCCCTTTTTTCTCTGCTTTTAGTGTCAAGCCTTGTCTTGGCTTTGATGGGAATTGTCCCCTTACATCTCCCTCCCTCTGACAGCACCATGCTTAAAACTGGCTTTTCTTTTCCTCACATAAATACATAGCCTGCGTTTGCAAGGCTCTGGGCCATGCAGTTTTGGTAGCCAGAATTATTCTGTGAACAAGTAACTGTATGCTTTACATACATAACAATTCTATAAACGGCTTCTGTAAGTCAAACAGTTTTAATTCCAAATTAATTATTTAAATGAAGGTTGTGGGTTTGGAGTGGTTGTTGTTGGGGTTCGTTGGGGTTTTGGTTTTGTTTGGGTTTTTTTTTTTTGGGGGGGGGTTGGTTTGTTTTTAAAAAGTAGGTGAATTTTGGATTGCTCACCCATGTAAAGGACAAACTACGGGGACAAAAGGCACAACTTTAAGGCAAATAAGATATTTGAGTTGCAGAAATCTTAACACTTCACCTGAACAGAGAGGAATGCCTAAATATGTCAGTAAAATAGATGCTAGCTAATGCTGGAGATCTCTGGAAAGGTCTTGTCAGCTCTGCTGTGAATACTCAGTTCTGAGCACAGTTATTCCACCAAAATACATTTGACTTGTGTCTTCTGCTTACTTGTTCACAGCACAAGAAAGGTAAAAAGAAGATGTTTCCTGCCCCGCTTGGGCTGATGCAATGGAAGTTTTCACCCTGTAAAATTCCTGAAGGCAATCAGTCTTAGTCACAGGTAACATTCTGATAATGAAGAAATTTGGGAAGTGAATTGGTCCAATGGGATCAGTGGTTAAAAGCCTCAGCAATGCCCACGCTTAAGGGCTACCTATGTATTCCCCTTTGTTAAGGCAATAGTAGGCAGAGCAGAGACAAGGATCTGCAGTTCTGCAAGGCTGGTGATGCTTGTGAAGCAGAAGGTACCCCATCTTGTTTGTCCTCCTCTTGTTTGCTCCAAATTCTGTTCGTGAAATGAAGTGTTCTGGAACAAATGTGGAGCCTGGGTGGCCATGATGCTGCTGAGAATGTGAGCTTGTTTTGCTCATTTGGGTTGTTGTTTTTCCTTCAACCTGTATTTCACTGTGTTTATATGTTGATTTTCAAGTATAATGGATATTCTGAAATGAGTAGCATCAAGACAGGAATCAGATTAGCTCTCTGAGTTCTACTGTGTATGACCTGGAGTAAATGAAGAGGGCTGATGCTGAGTGTGTTAGAGCTGTGTGTCTCCACTGAGGGAGATAATGCGCTTTCGGTCTCTCTGTGTGCAACTGAGATGTTCAGATATTGCTGAACAGTCACTCACCACGTTGGATGTTTCTGCTGCTGTTCTTGAAGCAGGTTGGTAGAGAACTACATTTTAGAAGTTTTCACTATACTCCAAAGGATGGAGGCAGGCAATGATAAAATATCAACTGTGAGAACAAAAAAGGAGAAGCTTGAGAATTGTCAGGGATAGATAATCAGTCCCTGAGGCATTGGGTTTCTAATTGTCCTGGGTTTTATTTAAACATGCCATCGTGATTAAGGGGAAAACATCTGGTTTCTATAATGTTCCAATAAAATAACTTACAGACTTCAAGGTCCTTTCCTGCACCTCTATATAACCAGTGTAGATGAATCATTAAGATGATGCTGATACAGTAATCCGGATGCTGGATCTAACAGTTCCACTGGGACAGAGGCTGTATCAAGCAGGCTGATGCAGATATGGGCTCTACCTGCAGCACACTGAGAAACAACTGCAGCAAAAGCACAAGGCAACAGCTGACCACCTATAACTCATTCCCTGTGTTCTGCAATAAGCCTTACAGAAAAATTTATGAAGCAGATGGGCAAGAAATGTTCATGGCCTTATGTGCCTGGGACTTTTTGTAAACGGATTCAAGTGAATGCATCTCGGGAGTTCCTCACTGAGGCTCTTGGGCCATGCAAAAACATAAAATGGGCCTGCTAGAATGGATTCTCGAGCTTTGAAATGAAACCATCATGGATGAGATTAAAAATACCACCTTTTACTGTTACAGAGGTAGCATTTGTTCCTTCTATACACCTCATAGAAGATCAGGGTGATGTAATTAGAGCATCTGGTGCTGCAAGTGAGACTAAATTAAAGAGTGCCCCTTGTGGGGACAGGAATAGGGGATTGTCACTAGCCAATGAAAGCACTAACGTTTTATGCTTTGCTTCAAAGCAGGATGCCCATAGGACCACACTAATGCATTGCCCATAATTCTGTGGATGGACTCCTGGGCCATGATCCTGAGTCACATCAAAACTGCATTTGGGGTAACTGGTGGAGAAGTAAGGGAGTGGGGTGAGCATGGCTTTCCTTCCCTTCTGGATCTGTTTGTGAACGTTCATTACAAACCCCCCTCACATTCCTTATGATTCAGAATAGCATGAGACCTTGGGGTTTTTTTCCCTTTCTTGCACAATTGCAGATTAAAATACCATGAGAAGAAAGGCTGTTTCTTTTTCTGTACCATCTAATGTATTTTTGATTGGTACAAAAATGAAATGGAACAATGAGCATACCTCTATATACACACACTTACATGCCCATTCACACATGCCCACGAAGTACACATAATTTACAGCAGCATTTTCCCACCGACTGAAGTGGATATAAAAATCCCAGATGTTTATTACTTTCCAGATGAAGGTCTAAGGTTACCTTGATGGACTGTGATTCATGTTATTCCCCAGAACGAGCCGTTCATTCCCTGTTTTCATTTCTAACTCCAGTAACTCCAGGTTTTTCTATAATTTCTAAAATCAGTGCAAAGGAGAGGCAAAGCTAATTCTGGAAGCAGTGGTTTCCCTTGATTTGTGCACACAGTCAGCTCTGATGACTGTGCTTGTGGATGCCCTGCTCCTTCCTCCCACCTCCTGTCTCTTTAGAGTATTAGCTCTTTGAGAAGGGAAGCTTCTTAGTTTTGTACCTGCATAGCTTTTGGTAATAGGGATTTCATTTGAAGTTTCTTCTTGGTAATTCAAATAAGAATCAGAATGGTGGTTTGTCCTAGGTAACAATAAAGGAGTCGCACAAGTGGCATGCCAGTGGGGACTGGTTATCTCATGGGTAGAGGAGGTGACAGAAGTGGTCACAGGGAAATTCTCAGCCAGTTTTGTGCCTGGGGATTTAACTCTTGTTTGAGAACAGTATCAGAAGATTTATTTAATTTAGTTATATTTGAGACTATTAGCTTTGAGAAGCAAGATACAGTAAATTAGACCATGTACAGAGCACATGAGTCTGACATGAGAATCCTGTTACTGATGTATGAGAAGAAAAGGCCTGAAGCCCTGTTTTATTATTCTGTAAATACGCTGTGCTAGAGGCTCTTGAAGCAAGATGAAAGTAGAGAGGTTTTTAATGTTCATTACAAAGGAGCCCTCCTCACACTTGGGCGGGTGAATCCCCTTCTCTAACTGTGACTTCATGTGGCCACTTGTCTGGAGAGTCCCCAGAGGTCAGCCCTAATAAAGGGTTGTGGAATACCAAGAAATGGTGGACTTCTCAGTAATCAGAGTCCACTCATGAGAAGTGCCAGACAATTCATTTGCCTTCTAGAAACAAGAGAGCAAACGCTGAGTAAGGAGTTCATTCTTTTAAATAAAAATATGGACTAGAAAATAATTTTAAATAGCATGATTAAAATAATGAAAATAGTTTAAAAATTGGCAAAAATGTAGCATTGAGGTGCCCAAATTTCCTAATTAAAAATAAGGACTTGGGCTGATCTCACTGGTGATAGGAAAATGATGCAAATGAACTACCATGTGCAAAGCTATGCCCAAGGCTGAAGGTTTGACATGTTCAGTTCTATACTCAACATGGTACAACTAATTCCTGGGCTAAGGTAAGCTGCTTATGAAACTAATTATGGTAGTAAGGTACAAAATAGAGACCAAGAAAGTAGTACGTTCATATTAGGAAATCCTTCTTGACATCAGTCCTTCCTAACATCCCAGGCAATTTGCAGCAATAGACAAAAATTGTTTAGGGGGGTAATTGAAAAGTGTGGCAAAGTGCGGTTAGAAAAGTGGGAAGAGATTTCAATTTAGAGAAATATGATTTTTATCTGAACTAGACCTTTTTTTCCTCTTTTAAGCATATTGCTTACTTCCTGGGGGAAAGCCCTGTCATTACGATATGTATATGGGAAGGAGGACCCACATTCTGCCTTAGGGGATAGATACCCAGACCTGGGATCACCTCTGTGATCTGATCATGGATGTACCTTAAACATTCAGTGCACCTGAGAGTCATCTAAGCTACTGAAACCCCTCCACCTGGCACGCAGCATCATTGTGGAGCAGAGGTAGAGGAGTAATGCTGAGAACTGGGCAGTGCCAGGGTGATGGGGCAGCTGAGCTACACATAGTGTGTACACAAAGTACCTGTCCAGGGGAGACAGCAGAGAAGGGCCCCCCCCCAGCACCGCAGCTCTAATTCTGTCCTCAGAGATGGAGGTTCAAATCCCTCCAGGCAGAAAAGGGATTGAACATGGATCTCCCACATCCTGGGTCACTGCCCTAATTACTGGGTTAGTGGATAAAAAGGGAATGACAGCAGCTGGGGCGAATCCAACCTCTTATTTCCTTTGTGGGTTAGGGGGTATTTTCTGTTGCAAGTGCCCAAAATGCAACATTTTGGATGAAACAAAGCACTTCCTTCACCGCAAAATTTAGGGGATTTGTTCTGTTTCAGTAAAGGAAACTGGAAAATGTTTCAGATTATCTCAACATGGGTATTTTGTTCATTTTAGTTTTATTCAGTTACTTTACAGAAGAATCAATTATTTGCACAAACCTATTTGTAAATGTTAAAACCCACAACTTGGGCTTTGTCAGAGGACAGTTGCTTATAAAATCTCAGCCCATACTGGTGAACTACAGTCCTCCCAGTGACAGTAACTCCCAGTACAGCAGAGTTGTACACACTGTGTACACACACTGAGGTGCTACAAGAGGCTCGGACCTGAGAGTAGGCAGGTATGTGCACACACTATTGAAATATGGAATGCTATAAAATACATACTTACATTGATTTAGAAACTAGTAAAAAAGTGGCAGTCTATATTCCACTGATGCCTTTCACTGAAAACAAGGGGCAGCGAGTCCCACGGTGAGTATCGTTGGGGAGGGCAGTTACATACAGGTCAGAATGGTCTCTCTCAGGGAAGAATAATGACTTGGTATAAGCCTTCCAGTGGCTCATTTTGGATGGCTGTGCTTGGGTGCTGTCTTGGTGACTGGGTGAGCCAGCAGGTTGTAGTAGTGCTAAGCCTTAGTTGTTGGTACTCACTGGAAGGAGGTGAGGTGTGCTGTGAGGACAGAGGGGGTCCACATTTTCAGGCAGAGAGAAGCTGAACCCTGTTGTGAAGTCTCTGCTAAGTGAGAGGGAACTATGGGCAGCTTTGCCATGCTTTTTTAGTATTCAGGCTTGTGTTTCTTTTCTACTACTCATCTGCTGGTTGGGAGTGGGTCACCGCAGCCTGCATCATTGTAGGAAGCAAATGTACATGGTTACTGTACTTCTATTATTCCCTTCTTTGGGCCATTGTGGATTCCAATATGCCTGTTAATTGTGTTTTATAAATGACATAAATGTACATGGAACATTACAATAGGGAAAATATGACAACAGTAATACTACAGAGCATAATCCCTGCCTCAGGAACTTGCTATCCAAAGGCCTGAACATGTTCATTGTACTTAGGCAGGGAATAGCATGGAGATGTTAGCTACACTTGGCTTAACACAAGATTTGGGATTCCAAGAAATGGGCAGGAAGAAGAGCTGATAACTGAAGTGAGCCTCTCCAGGGATAAGACATCTGGGTTTGAACATCACCCGAGAGGTTCTGATGCTTTGAAAGACTCTTCTGTGACAGTTCCGTGAGATGGATAGGAGGGATTTCAGCTCCTCATTCTAGCTAATGGGAAATGTTTGGGAGGGTTGTTTTGGATAAACAAAGCAATGGCTGCAAGAGTTTACATTTCATTTAATGCAAGATGATCATTAAAAAAGCAAAACCCAAAGCAGAATCACCAATTCTCACAGCCTTGCTCTGGTGCGGCACACTCACTCTCACAGGATCAGGCCTTGAGGGGATGCCAAGAAGAGAAATGCTTGAAAGCAGCATATGGAAATTGAACTAGGAGTAAAAGCTTGAGTGGAGGGAGGTGGGTTCGGAGCCGTCTGCAGGAGAGGGAGCCAAGGAAGTGTGTAGGAAATGCATGTAGAAACTGAAATGTCTTCAGCTGCAGTCATGTTAACGTAATCCGTGCAGTCATTCCCTCTTGATGAGTGTATGTAGCACATCACAGTGCTGGGCCTGTTGTCAGGGGAAGGCAAAGGCAATACAATACACGCGTGTGTATGTCATGGACAGAACAACGATGTGAGGGGTACAAGGCATATATGGGGAGAAAGCACTGAGCGGAAGGCTGCAGAAGATGAGAACACATTCAAGAAGGGCTGGTATCTTTGTGGTAGAACTGACCAGTTGTTCTTAATTAAAAGGAATGTTTCCCCAAGGTTGCTTGAATTTTTTCATGGGGACCACAAAGCTGTTCAAATCTCCACTGGTATTAGAGCTTGAATTAAATGTGTGCTGGCATCTGCCAGGGTAGGTGCCTCTGTTTTTTCTTCCTCCTCTGTTTTCCTTATAAGAAACCTGGTTAATAAGCTCTGGAAGGCTCCAAGCCCTACCAAAGGGTTTTGGGGCACAGTGAAACTTCTCCAGCAAGCACTTGGTATCCCACAGAAAACCAGCACCAGGCTAATTGTGACTCCTATAGATCTTGCACTAGTAAATGTCCCACTGACTTCCTGATGTGCCAAAGTGTCAGTGAGGTTTGAGCCCTGTCCATCAGCCACAGGGACACAGAAGTGACAACTGCTTCATACAGGTGAGATTATCTGCTTCGGAAGCACAGGCCCATGCTTTGGCTCTTGAAGACCAAAACAGTCAATGTTTGAACTACTGCTTTATCCCCCAAAGTTAAGCATTTTCCCAGAAGCTGCCATACTTGTTTCTCTTGCTGTTTAAACTCACATCTGGTATTGCTTATGGCAAGCAGCCTCTCTGCCTCCTGCCTTGTGTGCTCTCTGGAGGCTGATGGATGGGTGCAGAGTTTAGTGTCACTCCCCTACATGCTTATTCTTCTGTGTTTAAAACCTGGAAGGGCTGTCATGGGCCTCCTCAGTTGAAAGGGCAGTTGGAGTCCTGGCCACATCTAGGCTGTGGCCTCAGCCTTTACCCAGGCATTCATTGCTTGTTTCTTGTGAGGGAGTGACTGAGAGAGGCCACCTCGATGTTTGCTTGCATCCGGTATTATTTTTATCAAGTAAATTGTCAGGGTAGGGAGCACGTCTCTGATACTTGGTCTCTTTAGACAAGTTAAAGGATATCTGAGTCCAAGACAGCTGATGACATTATATTGGGCATTCATTTTAGATCTGCTGAGCCCACAGAAATCAATAGTTTTCCATTATCGGGTCCGGCTGGGTCACTAGTCTGTCAATGAGCTGTTACAATCGCTGTACAAGGGTGAACCTGACCAGTCAATTGCTGCTGACAAGAGGAAAACACGCTGACAGCCACTGGAACAAGCCAGAACACAGATTTGCACTTTGGTTTGCCATCCGAGGAGGCTGGGAGCAGGGCCATTGCCAAGATGTAGGGCACGCACAGTGGGAGATGAGGGCCCCTCTCTCCCTCCTTTCCTTCCCTGCTCTGGGAACTAAGGTTTGTTTCAATAGTCCCAAACACTGGAGAGCTCGCTAACTGGAGGTGAAGGAACCGCCTTCCTCGGTGCTGTGTTTTGCCAGCCCAAAAGGGACATGCTAGAGGGGAATGTTTCTGCTGGCAAATCCAGCAGGACCAGCCTTCTTCCTGCAGTGGTCATCACTGGGGGATGCTGGGCTCAGGGCTCCTCATCCATGATGGGAGCAGGATCACAGCCGCCGGGGATAACTCTAGTTCAGGTTGGTGTTTCGGCGCTGACTTCCCATCAAACTTGAGAGCTGCGCAAAAAATAAATATTTAGAAATTATCCCAATATTATGATTTTTAATTTTCAACTTTATCAACTTCTTTCAAGTGTTAAATCCTGACCGTTTTATTTACGCCTCCGGTCGTCTGTTTGATTCTCGCGCAAGTCAATATTCACTTGTGTCCCATCATCAAACAAAAAGCTGGTAATCAACTTCATCACTGGGAGCCAACTAGCTGGCTTTTAAAAAACACACTACCCAAAAGAAAGATCGTTTTCTTTAAATGAGAGGAGAGGGAAGCCTTTCTAACAGAGAAGAGCAAACCCTCCTTTGCTGGGTAATTAGAAGCACCAGCCTTATATGACTCGCAGCATTTGGTAGCTCAAGCGGCATCAGATCTCTTACAGCATTAATTAAAAAGAATTTATGTTTTTTTAATAAAATGCTTCATGTTTTAGCCCCTTTTCTTCCTCCTACCCGATGTGATTATGGGAGCTGAAGGGAATTCAGGTTAATATGTTGACACACTTAACAATGCGGGGTCATGTTGCACAATCCGCTTGGCTGGTTCGGTGCAGCGCAGCCCCTGACAGGTCCTCATCAGCCGCTGCCCTAAAGGCAGAGGCAAGGAGAGGATTTTAATTACTGCTCTATCCGTGAGTTTGCCAGCATTAAATTGAGACATAATTAGGCCTCCGAATCTTAATAATTGTCCTAGCTAATTGGGCAGACAAGTACGCTCGGCAGCGTGGCGTGATTAGATAATTAGTGTTTCCAAATGACAAAATTGGGCTCTTGATGAGGAGGGAGGGAGGGGAAGCGGGTGGCTCCCTGCTCGGGCAGGGCCGAGCCAGGCGGCGGGGCCGGCCCGGGAGCGCTCGGCTGACGCAGTGCCGCTCCGGGGGTAGAACGCACGTCCCGGAGGCCCGATCCCCCCCCCCTGGAGGTGAATTGATGGCTTCGGCCGCAGGACGGCGCGACCCAAACGGCTCCCATCGGGAGGACATCGGGGCTGGGGACGGGTCTCGCCCCGTCGGGCACCGGGCAGGGCGGGGGCGCTCACGGCTGCTCCTCCTCCTCCTGCTGCCGCCAGAGGGCGCCGCTCCCGCGCGGCGGCAGCTCCGCGTCCTCGGCAGGGCCGAGCAGCGGCACCGTAAGTACCGGTACCGATACCGATAGCGATACCGATACCCATACCCATACCCTGCCCGGCCCCGCACTGCCCTGCCCTGCCCTGCCCTGCCCTGCCAGTGTCCCGGAGCCGGGCCCTCTGCCCGCCACACCACGGCCGGGCCCTTCCCCGCTCCCCTGCTCAGCGCTGAGGCGTGGCTCCCCCTCCGGGACCTGCTGCGAAGGTTTGGTAGTCATATAGCGATCTATACCATGATACCGACCAGATACAGATGAAAATCTCTGTCTGCGCTAGAGCGGGGTCCCGGATGACAGCGGACATAACCGCAGGTACCGCCGCGCTGCTGCCGTCATCTGCGGGCTGCCGTCCCGGCTTTTTCCCGTTAAAACCATGTTATTTTTAATGGTACAACCGAGCGCGCTCGTCATTATATTTAGAAATAAATCAACTGACGAACGGCAGCTGTATTGGGGGCGGGCGCTGGGGTAAACCCGCAGCGCGGTGATGAGGGTCCCCGCCGGTACCCCCGGGCAGCCGGGGTGGTGCTTCAGAGCCGGGGTGCCGGGCAGCCCTGCCAAGCTCCGCGGCAAAGCGCATCCGTTCCCTGGCTTCGTCTCCCTGTTTCCTAGGAAGCAAAACAGGAGGAGGCGAAGGAGAAGCTCCAGAGCAGCTCCATCACAAGAGGTTATCTCCCCTCCCCTGCGGGACCCCGCCGGAGGACGGCGGGCTTGGGTTCGTTAGCAGCAGTAGCATCTTCTCTGTGAAGAACCAGGCGGTTTCACGCAGCAATATGAAGTTAAATCGCCAGCAACCGAAAGTTAAAATGCAAACATTTCGCTAGGGAACATTTCATGCAGCTGCTGCAAAATAACTTTTATTTTTTATCCCAGGAAAGGAGAAACGTTTTGGTGGTATTTTTGTGTGTGTGTGATTGCACTGTCATGGAAAGAGATGCTTTTCCTACATCAGTGATTTTCACTATAGCCTAAGGGCTTCTTGGCTTTAAAGGTCTAGTTATTTTTGCTAATATATCAGGACTTTAACTCGCGACTGTTTCATAAATCAACTTCAGATGCACTGTATGGTATTTATATGCTTATTTTGAGAGATACGTTCTAGCTCAATAGATTGCTGTTGCATCATTTCAGTGCTTCAAAGAGATGATGTTGGGAATTATCAACTCTGAAGCTGGGGTTAGCTCGCAGGAGCAGCATGTGCTGTGTAAAATGCTGATTTATCAAAGTGTTACAATCCCTATATCTTGCAGGTCGGATCACATGCATTATATTATCAGAAATACATAAAGGATTGATCTGCCAGTGTATACTTAAAGTAAAACTCCTCTTGTCTTCAAAGGTGAGGGAGGGTACCAGAGCTATGCCGGAGCAGAAGCTTGAAGGTGCACCATAAACCACCCCTGGCCTGGAGAAGCTGTAGCTGAAGCAAAACCCTCCTGTGTTGTAGTGACACAACCCTGTGACCTAACTCAGCAGTCCTCACCAGGCCCTGCTAGGAGTGGTAAGCACCTTGTCCTGCTAAGAGGGACAAATGCCTCCTTCGAACCAAATAGATGCCTGCTCATATTTGTAAAGACCTTTTATGACTCTTATGTGCTCTTGACCACCAGGTGACACATCCCCGGGGCCTATGAGCTGCCGAGGGTGTTGCTTTCATGTTTCCCATAACGAGTTGCTTTCTGAGCAGCCTCAGTGGCCTTCATCCTGTGGATCCCGAGGGATGGCTCTGGCAGGCTCCAGCAGAAATAGGTAGCCTTGCAGTGCTCACACGAAGGTGATGTCCAGCTCCAAGTTTGCAGTTAATCAAGTCCACTCAGTGAAGCCGAACAGTTTAATCCATGTGTGATGAAGCCTTGGATGTAATTTATCTGTGCTATATCAGATTCTCTTAAAATCTAAAGCAATCATTAGGGGTTAGATAGAGGGAAACTAACAAATTAGTAGTCGTTCCTGCCCTGATCCTGCAAGCACTGTCACAGCACAGTTATATAAGCAGAACAGCCTGTACTGGTGTGTTGTCATTATGATGCAGAGGGTTGACCAATGTACAGGGGGGTTGTGCAAGGGGCGATAAAGGAATTTTGCCTGTTTAATAGAAAACACTGTTTGCAAATACCTGTCAAGCCTGCCATGCAGTACCAGGACAATAGGCTATTGATAAGGGGGAGAAACAGTCTGATAAGGGGGAATCCGTGTATCAATTACAAGATGAAGACCATGGTGAGGATCATGTTCTCAGGACACTTTTGTGCTGTTTACTAACTGCATTGTAGCTTGGGTTCACTCTTACATGGCAGCACTTGCCAGAAACGCTGTTTCTGCGTGGTGAGAAGGCTGGGACTCTGCTTTCAGGGACACTGTTAAAGATAACCATCCTGTTGCTGTGGGCAGAGTTTCTGTGAGGTGGAGCCAAAGGGCACCTGGTGTGGCACTAGAAGTAGCCATGTTTGTCCTGCTCCTTGCAGGAAACTCGCTCCCCCTGTGCTTCATCTCCGGCTGCAGAGGAAGGTGTGCTCTGTCTAAGATCTGCTGACTTGGTAATTTTAGGAAGCTTGTTTTCAGTTCCAGGTTAGAACAACGATTCTGTTGAGTTAACGTACAGAAAGTGGTATCCCCTTCCTGCCTGATGTCTTCTTGGTCAAGGCCAGGCTGCATTCCTTGCTTCTCAGGTGGTAGCTGGGTCTTGCTGGTTTTGCAGGTCTTCCCTGGGGTGACAGTGCTGACACTGGCCACGCTGGAACAGACGAGTAGGGCTGGAGAAAAGTAATTACTTTGTGAGTAACATGTTGGGTTTTTTCCCCGAATACCAATTGGATTAAAGGGGAGAGGGAGGAGGAGACACTTGTTTGTTTGTTTGTTTTCTAATGAGTTTAATGGTGCTGAAAAGAATATAAAAAGAAAATCATTAGACCTAGAAAATGAGTCATATCTTTATTTACAGCGGTGTAACTGAAACGTTTCGAGTTGCTAGTGTTACGATAACATCACTTCCCCAATATGCATGCCGCTGTAGAAGTAGGAAAGCATTTTAAACCAGTAAAGGGGTTTTCACTCCAGCTTTTTACGAAGCCCCTTCTTGCTTTTCCTCTGCTCTGACACAGGGCTGCAGGACCCGGCTCCATGCGGTGTCTCCGTTTCCCCCTGCACTGGGAAGTGCAGTCGGGAGGTGATGCCGCTGCACCGGCGGGCTGCGGGCCTTGCCCTGGATGCCCGGTGCGTTACTGAGCCCGCGCGGCCCCGGGGAGGGCTGTGGGACGGTGCGGGCTCAGGGCCCCCGGGAGAGAAAGAAGCCGTCGTTGGGAAGAGGGAGGCGGACAAAAGCAGGCGCCCGGCTCGCAAACGCTGCGCTCCAGTGGCGAGTTTTAAGGCGGTTTAAGTCTAAAGAAGAAGTGACAGCGCAATCATCGCTCCGGATGGGAGGGTGAAGCCTTGCTAACAGCTCGTGTATCTGTATATTTAATTGCGACCTGGCTGCATGTTCCTGTTGAGGAAGGATGCAGATCACAAGCGAATCTATAAAAGCCGCAGTTGACAAGCCCGGGAAAGCGATAAGTGACAGATGAAACGGCAGGCAGCGCGGAGCTAACTGGCAAACGCATCGGTACAAAGTCATATACCTTCTGAAAGGAGCAGTAGTTTGTTTTATTCCGGTTCTCCAGAGTTTTATCTACTGTCGGTGTGATGGGGAGAGAGGAGCTAATGTGCCCTGTTTAGGATACAAACATGCAGAACAGATCAGGCTTCAGACGCTGTGTTTCACTTACAACACTTGGATGATAAACCAGGCTTCCCCCACTCAGGAAAACATGGATTTCCCCCTCCCCCCCCCCCTTTTTTTAATATGTTTTAAAGGTGTTTTAAACTTGTTTAAGCACCCCCGTTTGGCACTGGACTATAGCGAGCTGTCGGGAGTGCCCAAGGATGGGACCCGAGGCCCGGATCTGGCCGCGCTGCCCGAGGCTGTGGCGCTGGAAACCCGTCAGCCCGGCTCCCGTCTTCCTCATGTTTCTATTACTTCAAATTTTCAATGAGGCTGGTGTAATTACGAGGCGTTTAACTTTTTGCCAGGCTCTTTCATTATGGCTTTGCGTTTGCACCTCGCTTTTAAGAGAAGTAATAACATTCACAGTCAGGGGCAAATCCTGTTAATGAACAAATTAAAGTTCAAACAGTTATTCAAGTTCACAGCCCCGCTCGCTGCTCCTTTAATAAGAGTTATACATGTTACTTTCTCTCGGGATCACTCCCCCTTTTATTACTTTTTAAGCTTTTCATAAGCACTGGCGGGCTATATGGGCAGCTCCCAGCCTCTAAAGAGCCCACAAATCCTGAAGGGAGCCCTAATCCGGCCTTAATTTGGCAACTTTTGTAAAAGACATAAAAGCCCGGGTGCCACCCTTGTGCGCTCAGATTATGATGTCGCAGGAACAAGCGGGGGGGAAGGCCCCTTCTTTCCCTCACCCACCTATTTGTGCCTCCTGCCTCCCCTCCGGAGCTGGGCCAAAACCCCCGGGTAGCGCAGGGGGAGAAATTAGGATGTTTGATGGACAGCGTGCGGATTTACAGCCCTTATCCCGGTAGCTCCGTTGAGCAGCGGGGTACTGCGGCTGCCGATTCCACTCCCCCCACCCGCCCCCAACCCAGCCTGCCCCGCAGCGAGGCCCGTGGGCCAGAGCCCGGTGCCTGTTACCGGTGGCTGCCTGCAAGTGTTAACGGTGTACGGTTAAGAGTAAGTAAATAAATATATAAATGACCACCACTGGGCTCTTTCTCTCCCCATCCCGCTTCCTTCTTTCCCTCCAAACCTGTCGCAATCAGATGTCTGCGCTCACCTCGGCATTTGCATAACATGAATCTTGATTCCCCTTCTCAGGGGCTGCCCGAGCCCGGGGGAGCGGCGGCTGCCTGTGGGTCCCACTCCCCCACTCCCGTTTCGATGCTGGGCTCCCCGGGCCGGGGGCAACGGGCAGAGTCCAGCAAGGCGCGAGGAGTTTGACACCGGTTCAAGGCAGCGCCGGTGCAAAACCGCTGTCTATGTACAAATAGAGGAGATCACACTCCCCATTATCTACCTCCTGGCGAGTGTTTGATTTGTGACATCAAAGGCTTATCAAGGCAAGCTCGCAAAAAAAAAAAAAAAAAAAAAAAAAAAAAGAGAGAGAAAAAGAAGGGAGGGAGAAAAAAAAAAAAATCTCTTCATGGTGCGCCGGTTTGGGGGTTGCGGGGGGAAAGGGGAAAGAGGAGGGTGCCGGTGCCGTCCAAACGCTGCCGGAGCCGGGGAGCCGATTTCAGCCCCGGCCGAGCGGCTGGGCCATGCGCGGGTGCGGAGCGCTGGCGCGGAAGGGAGGGGAGGGCAGGGCTGGCCCCGGCGGAGGGCTGGAGGGAGGCCCTGGTTCCTCGCAGGCATCTGCACAGAAGTGGTTTGATATAATCACCATGACAACTGCCGCCTATGAGCATACAAATAATAGAGATGAAATAGACAAAAGATTAGCATGCCATGAAAAGTACAATAAGTTTCTTATTTAGCATTTAGATAACTGTCTTTCCTTCGGAGCAGGCTTCAAAGTTGAACCCAGTTTAGACCAAGAGGATTAATTCTTTCTCCCGCATGCTTCATTGAATCTCTCATTACCAAACTTTGTCTGTATTGATGTAAGATTTGATTGAAGATTAGAGCATTTAGCAAATCTTGCTTTTCTGCATGTATCAGGCCTTTTCAAGCTCGGGCCTCGTTGCCCAGTGGTCAATACCCTTACTTTTATCCAGTGTCTGCTTCATTTAAACTTAATCAACTCCCTCAATGAACTGGAACAGGGAAACGTCCCTGCGGTAAGAATGTTGTGCTTTTCTTAGATAATTCTTTGCTCCCTCTCGCAATCCGCTGGCGTTAAACCTAAAATTGCTCTCTGATGAACTTAATCAATATGATAATGACAATTGGGGCTCAATGGCTCGGCCTGGGCTCCGCGCGGAAAAGGTAGATGGGCTGTGCCCATTGCCCCGGAGCAACTTCTCCTTTCTCGCCTTCCCTTTTGTGTGCGCTGCTCCCACCTCTCCCTCTCTCTTTTCCTCCCCCTTTTTCTTCTCCCCCCGCTTTCCCCGTGACACCGGCCGCTGCTCACGCCGGAGAATGATGCTTCTTTGTGCGGCATGAGGACTCGTATGTCACCGCCCGGGGAAGCGGCGCGGAGCGGTTGGCCGGGTGAATTATCTGCCTTGTTGCGGTGAATTATTTGCCCTGTTTCCTTTCCCAGTCAACAAGTTTCTGAGGTATAGCACAGATCAATCAAAGCTGACAGAGCGCATGTGAAGCTTTTACTGTGTAAATCTGGACCTCTTGTCCCGGCTTCGTTGGCACTGGCATCTGTATATCATTTTTATACTGCTACCAGTAGAGCAATTTCAAAAGTATTTGCAAGGAAAATGGATGTCCCCATCTGTTCCCGGAATCATAAATGTGCCACTTTCGGAGGGTTTTCACTGGTAATCATATCTTTAATGATGAACAAACTTGTGATATATACCTTTCCATAAAATGGGGTTTTCTTCGCTTTATTGTGATTGGCTGGGATAAATAGCTTTTCCATATGTTAGGGAGATAAAACATAAGATTACCAGAGCTCGTTTGTTTGATCATAAACAAAAGAAACAATTCGCCCCAAACACTCTTTAAACAGAAGCAACTGCAGAATTAAATTGTATTAATAGGCTGTCGATGGGTCAGGAGGCAAACAACTGTCCCCGTGGAAAAGACAGCCGCTTTAAAATACGAATAGACGGCCTTTATCACTGTTCGGGTGACCTTAATGCAGACGCGGATTTTAAATACTAGATGCTCTTTTTAACTTCTTTTTCCCCCCTGAAGATTGTCTTGTCTTTACCTCTCTCCTTTTTTTCCCCTCTTCTGCCTGACTTTGAATTTCCCTAAGTGCAGGAGCGAGGATGCTGTGCTAGGTAGTGGGTTGCCGTGCGCTATATTTAGAAAGCATCTGGAAGAGAAAATGTCCTCAGGAATCCGGACTGTTTTGTTGTAAACATCCCTCCAGTTCCAGCGCTGTAAACGTAAACGCTCCTTGTCCAGACGTGACAGCGCTTGGCGCTGCCTGGGAGCGCCGTGTAAGCACGGGGCAGGGGAACCCCCGTTACAGCTGCGGCACCTCCCGGCGCAGGCAGCGTTAGAGCTGCCCCAG